>NC_081319.1:75762320-76501486 GCF_026419965.1 Kogia breviceps
GGCAGGTTCTAGGGACAGACTGCTTGGGCTCAAATCTTTTATTTTCCAGCTCTGTGGCCATGGGGTTTGTTCTCTAATCCCTCTAGCCCTTGTGTTTTTTTAAATCTGAAATTAAGATAATAATTGTACCTGCTGCATTTGATTGTTGTGAGGATTTCAGTGAGATAATGTGTGTGAAGGACTGAGCACAGTGTCTGACACAGGGCGAGCCCTCCTTAAATATTTTCTATAATTATATTGTTAAAATGATCTTCAGAAAGATTATATCGCTTTTCATTGACACAAAGGTCAAGCCCTTTCAATTTGTAGAGATGTGGATGGGCGTAGAGACTGTCATACAGAGTGAAGTAAGTCAGAAAGAGAAAAACAAATATTGTATATTAACACATATATGTGGAATATAGAAAAATGGTACAGATGAACCGGTTTGCAGGGCAGAAATTGAGACACAGATGTAGAGAACAAACGTATGGACACCAAGGGGGGGATATCTGGGGGTGGGGATGGTGGTGGAATGAATTGGGAGATTGGGATTGACATATATACACTAATATGTATAAAATAGATAACTAATGAGAACCTGCTGTATAGCACAAGGAACTCCACTTTGCTGTACAGTAGAAACTAACACAACATTGTAAAACAACTATACCCCAATTTTAAAAAAAAACAAGACAAAGGTCAAGCCCTTCCAGCTATAGGATTTAAGTCAAATAAAAGTTTAAAAGTAGCAATACAAGCTGCTCCTTTGCCTACCAGGATGACAGTGCCAATTTACTTCCACTCTAAGGAGTTTCTCCAAGGGACAAAGGCTTATCCTTCTGCAAGTGTTTTAATCCAATCCCCCTAGTGGCCAAGAGACTGAATTTTCAAGATAACTAAACCAACCCTGTTCTTTCAAGATTAATTCACAAAACAGAAATAAAGCAACCTCATTTTTTTTAATCTTAAAGAAAATATATAATGACCCAAATAACACCCCTCAATATCATCTAAGGTCTCTGCTTTCTAAAAGTTGCTAGCCTACTTTCCTAGACAGCTGTAGTTTGTTCCCAGGGAGGTAGGATTAAAAAATCTGGCTAAAGCTGTTGCTCTCAATCTTGGCTGAACCTCGGTCGGTATCTTGAAAAATAGAAATCCTCTAGAGATTTTGATTTGATCAGACAGTAGTGTGGCTGAACATCAGGATTTTAGAAAGCTCTCCAGGAAATTTGAAAGTTCAGCTGAGGCTGAGAACCAGTACACTAAAGAAAGTTGGCAGGGATGCCCTCAAACTGATTTTAACCTCTTTTCCATCCAATCCTCAATCAGACAGGGAGAGGCTGCTTCCTCTCTCACCTCTTCCTCTGCTCTTAGAATGGTTCCAAAGAGAATAAACAGCAAATAATCGCCCTGGGTCTAACTCATAGTTGCCTCTGCTCGGCTAGAAATAAAGTATGAACTACAAAAGGCAAGCAACGTAAATAATTTTTAAATTTCTAGTAGCCACATTTAAAAAGGGAAAAAGATATAGCTGAAATAAAGTTTAATAATATATCTTATTTATTCCCCCAATACATCCAAAACAATATCACTTCCATGTGTAATTAATATGAAACATTATTAATGACAGTTTTTGCTTGTTTGCTGGTGGGGTTTTTTTTTTTGCGGTACGCGGGCCTCTCACTGTTGTGGCCTCTCCCGTTGCGGAGCACAGGCTCCGGACGCACAGGCTCAGCGGCCATGGCTCACGGGCCCAGCCGCTCCGTGGTATGTGGGATCTTCCCGGACCGGGGCACGAACCTGTGTCCCCCGCATCGGCAGGCGGACTCTCAACCACTGCGCCACCAGGGTAGCCCTATTTTACAGTTTTTTTCATACTAAGTCTTTGGAATCTGGTGCCTATTTTATGCTCACAGCACAGATCAATTCGGGCCAGCCTTGTTTTAAGTGCTCAGTGTGTGGCCAGTGGCTGCCATATTGGCAAGGCTAGGGGTTACATGCAAATTAAGTAACCTCTGTAGGGCTCAGTCTCCCTTAAAATGGGGACATGGTAATGCTGCTCCTCGGCATTATTGCAAGGATAATGAAATGCCTATTATGATGCTGGCGGTTAGCGAGCTCTCAGCAACGTTTAGTTTCTTTAAAGGGGAAGAGATGCACCAGGTCAGGTGGCAAATGGAATGACTGACTCCTCTTTTTCCTCTAAAACAGGGTTTTTCAACATTTAACCCATGTTCCCTTTTGCTAAACATTAAAAGCACATGCTTTCTTTGATCGTTTGTATTTCAAAACAGAATTTTAAAAGTTCAATATCATGACTAAAACTAAAAGAAATAGCACAACATATTGCTTTGTTACCACTCTCCCTCCCCCAGCCTGGGAGCATGTGCCCTCTACTACCCTTTCTATGGTGAATCCTGCTCTGAAACATCTTCCTCACTTCAAGGTTGCTGTCTAAACTTCAGATGAGCCTTGCATTCATTTAGGGTTTTTTAATTTTTTTTTTTTTTTTTTTGTGGTGCGCGGGCCTCTCCCGTTGCGGAGCACAGGCTCCGGACGCGCAGGCTCAGCGGCCATGGCTCACGAGCCCAGCCGCTCCACGGCATGTGGGATCTTCCCGGACCGGGACACGAACCCGTGTCCCCTGCATCGGCAGGTGGATTCTCGACCACTGCGCCACCAGGGAAGCCCAGGGTTTTTTAATTTAAAATAACTTTTTTTTATCACTATAAAAATAATGCACGCTTCCTAAACAAAAATCAGAAAATATAGAAAAGCAGAAAGAACAAAATCAGAAGCACGAGGTTGGCATCATCCACAGAATAAGCACTCTAACAGCTGGGGTGTAGTCTCACAGCTGGTGTTTCCGACCCTGGCTGCTCCTCGGCATCACCTGAGAGTTCCAAGATATACGATGCCCAGCCCCACCCACAGAGACTGCGATTTAATTGGCCTGGGTGCTACCTGGGCATCAGATTTTTTTTTTTAATGCTCCCCAGGTGAATTCTGATGAGCACCCAAGACAAGAGCCAGTGTCCTTAGAGCAATGAGTCTCAGACTTGACTCTGCACACCAACCAGGTGTTGATCTTGTCAAAAATGCATACTTTGATTGAGTAGGTCTGGAGTGAGGTCCCGGATTCTACATTTCTATGAAGCTCCCAGGTAATGCTAATGCAGCAGGTTTGCCAAACATACTTTTAATATTCCATATGCTTCATTATTCATAAATACCTATATGTACCTTTTCTCTAAAAATTCCTACCCCTGTTTTATAAACTGCTCTTTTTATGCAATGATCCATCATGACCTCCTTTGCATGTTAAAAAAAAATACACGCCTGCAAGATCGTTTTGACAGGCTACATGAGATCCCATTTTAAGGATATATTACTGTAGGTCACTTAGTGCAGTGCTTTGGGGGCTGGGGGTTGCAGCTGGTATATAATCTGAGAAATTCAATCTCTGACTCCATTCTGGTGACAAAGATCAGGGATGGGGCTCCCCAAGCATTTCTTTTTTTTTTTTTTTTTTTTTTTTTTTTTGCGGTCGGTACGTGGGCCTCTCACTGTTGCAGCCTCTCCCATTGCGGCGGAGCACAGGGTCCGGACGCGCAGGCTCAGCAGCCATGGCCCACGGGCCCAGCCGCTCCGCGGCACGTGGGATCTTCCCGCACCAGGGCACGAACCTATGTCCCCTGCATCGGCAGGCGGACTCTCAACCACTGCACCAGGGAAGCCCTAGCATTTCTGATATACTGTTCCTCTCTCTCTTCCCAGACCTTGAAAACCACCGAGTTAACAAGTTCCTATTTGGGGGGCATTAGATTTCCAACTGTTTTTCATAACGAACATAGCACACAAAAAATTCCAGAAAAAAAAAAGAATAGATCACATCAATCTAGTAAGTGTTATTACTGTTTCCATTTTACAGATGAGTGGCTCCTAGAAATTTGCATTTGTAAAAATTTGCCCATGAGAGTCTGCTATTCACTTGGTTTGGGAATCATTGAAATTCCCATTTAACCCTTCTGTGCTCGTGGGAAGGATAACAGCGTTTCCTGGATAAAGCCAAGTTCACAGAGTGCTGGGCAGTCATGGCCCTGCCACATCCCTGTGCAGAGGAGCAAAGCCCCAGACAACCACATGCCTTCCATGGCCACAGATGGATGCACCAGAGGTGGGAAACCAACACAGTGAGTGTGGCCCAGCCAGCACAGAGCTATGCTATGAAAACTCCTGCTCATCAGACAGGAGGCAGTATCACGAGGTAGTAGATGCCACAGAGGCCCAGAACTCTCGATAAGCAGCAGCTTGGAGAGAACAGAAGCCATGAGGCAGAGAAAAGTAGAGTGAGAGGTAGGTTGGTAGTAACAGAAGTGTGAGAAGCAGAGGCAGAAGGGGGCTGTGTCACTGTCATGCTGGGGAGTGGGCAGTCTCCTGCCCAGGTGGGGACACATCACTGTCCTTAGAGCTCTGGGTCCTGAACCCCCTTCCGGTCTCTGAGCTGTGTTCTAATTCCAGTGAAGCCCAGCTGGGAAACTACTGTAGGTGCCTGCAGAGCCCTGATTAATTACCATGTGGACTCCTTACAATAATTGTGTACCTCACCTTCCCACTGGGGGTAAGGGAATTATTTGTGGTAAACCAAGGAAGACTCCTTATTACCAGCAAAAGAGCCCAACATGCACTCCCAGTAATCTGATTCACTTATTAAATTTTGTGAATAGAAGATATAAAATCTGATTTTAATGGGAAGAAGAATGTAAACACAGGGTAATGGAAGGAGATGGGGACTGGGGGATCCCTGGGGGAGCAAGAGGGGACATTGCAGAGAAGGTAGAGTGGGGGAAGAAGGGAACAAACTTCTTCATCTGTAGCCAGTCTAGGCTTTTCCTGGGAACCTAGCTGACCAGTCAGAAAAAGGACTCAGCAGGTGGCTGGAGTCAAAGGGAAGGGAAGCTGAGCTGCACAGTGTTATCCAGAAGGTGCGAGGGGGCACTGTGATGACCAGAGAAAGCTCAGATGGTACAGGAAGCAGCGACTCCCCTGAGGTGGCCTTTGTTCTTTTGATGACCAATCAGAAGTAGCAACCAGATTTGCACACCTAGAGTCCAGTCTCTAGCCGGAAACAAGAGTCTGGTCCACTTTCAGAGGACAGAACTTAGGCATCCAAAAAGTCTCTGCCATTTTCCCTAAGACAAAAGACTCAGGAGCAAGAAGTGAAGAGTCAGGGATCAGGGTCTTCTGATTGACCACAGGACTGACTGACAGGTCCTCAGCTCCCATCTACTCCAAGATAGGCCTGGATTTTACCAGTATCTCTCCAAAAGCTCCTATTTCGTGATATAAGGATCAGTCTCAGAAGGCTTATAGAATAATATTAACAGCATTAACAACAGCTTCTATATAATAAGTCTTGTAATAAGACACCATGTCAGAAGCCCTATACCCAATATTCATTCCATTTTCACATCAGCCTTATGAAGTAGGTACTAGGACGTCCCCTCTTTATAGATAAGCTGATGCTCTGAGAGGCTCATTAATTTGACCAAGGTCATATAGCTAATTAGAGCAGAAATGGGATTCACACTGTGTCTGTCTGAATCCAGAGTCTATGCTCTTGGTCACTTGAACTCTACTGACTCTCCCATCAATTATGACAGTTAAAGGGAGTGTAGAGACGATCTAAGTGCAAAGCCCTAATTAAAATATGAAGACATCTTCAAAACATCCCCATGTCATAGAGTTGTGGACATTAGAGAATTACAAGAGTCACCCAGACACCCTGTTCAGCCTCTAGAGGCAGCAACTTCCATTTGCAAACATAGCCAGAAGTTTCTCACTTATAACATACTGAACTCTTTCCAGAACCTTCCACCTCAGCATTTTTCCTGGTGGTAGACAAACTTTGAAAAGCCATTAGGTCTTGAATTAGACAGCCAAGTCAAACTGGTAGAATATATCAAACACCATCTTTCATCAGAGAAAGGGATGATCGAGTCCCTAAACCAACACAGAGCTTTTCTGTTTGTCAGAACGTGGCAACCCCAGACCTTGTTCCAGTGGTACGGAGAGGGCCTCACATGTTTCCTCTAGGAAAGTTTCTACAAAGGTGACTGGGGAGACCACAGAATAGTGGGCCAAGTCTGAGGACTGTGGAGAAAGGAGTAGTATTATTCCTTTTCCTTTGTCCTATGTTATCAGGCCTGCTGAAGAGAAGCATGGTTCTGCCGAACTAAATTCTTGTCCAAACAATACAATTAACTTCCTCCTCCTCCTTTTCCTTTTCCTTCTCCTCCTTTTCCGGCTCCCTGAAGCTTCCAGAAAGTAAATTTTACATCTTTCATTCAATATTACCTCTGTTGTGCCTGCTGATACTACAGCTTATAATATGCATCTGCTTAGAGGTAGGCATCACCCTACAAACTATAATTTGATTTGAAGGATGGTGTCGCGCCAATCTGTTCAAGTACTGGACACTATTATTTCTAACATTTACTCATCAGATAGTTCCAATGTTGTTCACCTGTTCAAAAGCATAAGAGAGAAAGCAAGCTTTCAGACTGTTTTACAAAACCAGTATTACACTGATACCAAACCCTGAAAAACACAGCAGCCGAAAGAAAACTACAGACAAACTTCACTCATGAATCTGAAAGATTCAACAGTCATTTCTGATAAAAATCTCTTAATAGAAATGAGGAATATTTCCTCAACATAATAAATGTATGCGGTCATGTCAAAACCAGCGTCAGGCTTAATGGTGAAATTCTAAAAGGACACCCAGTAAACCTAGAAAAAGACAAAGATGCCCACATCGCCACTGCTCTTTTACATTGTACTGAAGGTATAAGGCAATGCAATTATAGAAGGGAAAGAAATAGAAAGTATAAAAATTGTTAAGGGAAAGACATTTTTCATTATTTGCAGATGTTGTGATTATATACTTTGAAGACCTAAGAGTAAGAAAATGCACTACAGTGTCTAACTGTAAAATAAATGTACAAAAATGAACAGCTGTTCTATAAGTAAAGGACTCAGACCTGAGAGAACAGAATTCTAAGGTGGCATTGGGAAAAATAATCAAACCAATTATAGTACAGAATCCCCTAAAGGCTCAGGAATTGGTGGAACTAGTTACATTTGGAGATTGAAGGAGAAAGAAAACTGATTGAAATACTGTTTAAGAGGCAGTTAGAGCCCTAACTACTCTCCCCACTACCTGTCCCACCACAGCAAAAGACTGCAGGTTTATTCTCTGTTAAGGGAAAACCTGGGGGGGCAGGGGTCGGCTCTTCTGGTCTGGAGGACACTAGGCACACTTGAGGGCAGGGGTACCAGAAAACAGGGTGAGGTGTAAGTACTGGATGCTGAAACCTCTGCCCTCCTCTGCCTCTGCTCCTAGAAGATGTCAGCCTGCCTTTCACCATTCCATGAGGAGATTGGATAAGACTTACTTGGGGAATCTGACCAGCTCACAAGGAAAGACATGAAGATGTATCAAGGACAGCACCCGACAAATCCTTCTCAGCACCATCAAAGCTTCCAATCAGCTTAAATAGGAGCAGATGACCAAAGATCACCAGGCATCTAAGGAAAACTTCTAACATGAAGCATAGAAACCAAAATGTGAAAACAGAAAAAGGAACTTTGAGGAAATGGATTACGGCCATTATGCAACAAGAGGAAAACAAAAACAAACAAAACAAAAACTATCACTAATATCCTTCGAAAAATGGAAAGCTATTGGGATATTGCCTCCATAAAATAAGACTACGCTGCTATAAAGAAAATATATTCAGAGAAAAAGAGTGAGAGAGAGCTCTTGAAATTTAAAGACATGATATCAGAGATTTGTTTTTAATCTACAGAAGGTTTGGAAGATGATACTGAGAAAATCTCCCAGAGTGTACAGCACAGAAACAAAGAGATGGGAAATAAGAGAGAAAAGACTAGAAAAATTAGAAGCCTGATCCAGGAGGCCCAATACAAAAACAATACGAGTTCCAGAAAGAATAAACAGTGAACATAAAAGGGAGGAGACCATTATAGAAGTAATTCAAGAAAATTTCCCAGAACTGGAGAGCATGAGTCTCCAAACTGAAAGCGTTCAGAACAAAGAATTTATCTTTTTTTTTTTTTTTTTTTTTTTTTGCGGGCCTCTCACTGTTGCGGCCTCTCCCGTTGTGGAGCACAGGCTCCGGACGGACGCACAGGCTCAGCGGCCATGGCTCATGGGCCCAGCCGCTCCGCGGCATGTGGGATCCTCCCGGACCAGGGCACGAACCCGCGTCCCCTGCATTGGCAGGCGGACTCTCAACCACTGCGCCACCAGGGAAGCCCAGAACAAAGAATTTAAATAGACCTGTACTAAGGCATATCATTGTGAAATCTCAGAGCAAAGGGGACAAAGAAAAAAAAATCCTCCAAATATCTAGAGAGGAAAACAAAAGGCCTATATAAAAGATGAGGGATAAAAATGGCTCTGACTTCTATAAGAGAAAGCTAGAAAGCAACAGAACAATGTCTTCAAAATTCTGGAGTAAAGTGGTTTTCAACCTAGAGTACCATACCTAGCAATTCAAGTATGAGAGTAAGGTAAAGACATTTTTAGTTGTGAAAAAATTTACCTCCAAAGCATCCTTCCTTATGAAGCTATTGAAGGATATGCTTTACTAAAACATGATAATAAACCAAGAAAAAGGAAGGCCTAATGTCCAAAAATTGGAGCTCTATCACAGGAGAAAGGCCAAGGGAATCCCCAGGACAAATGACAAAGGCAAACAAATATGCACCGGCATACAGACCAACAAGTCCAGATTTTTTTCAGGAAGCTAAAACTGATAAAATAATCAATCTTGAGAAGAGCTTTATATACTGGAAAAGAATTTGAAGTGAATTAATGATAAAGACATTAAGAAAAATAACTAAACAAATGCGGGGAGGGGTGGCAATAATTAACTCCAGGGAAAACAAATATTGAATACTAAAACACATTACAAATCTTCCTTATTTGAAACAATTTGGTGCTGGTTCAGGAATACACAATTATAACAGATTAAAGAATTCAGGAAAAGTCCCATATACAAATGAGAATGTTAAATGTGATATGGGTGGCATTTCAAATCAGTGGGGGAAAAAATAGTTTCTCAGTAAATCATATTGGCTAGTCATTTAGGAGAAAAGAGGTAGATGTCTTTCTTACTTTATTCCCAAGCAAATCCTAGATGGATGTAAACAGATGAAATAAAGCCATAAAAGGTACTAGAAGAAAACATAGGTAGACAGCATATAAACATTCTGAGAAACAACTTTTAAATAAAATACAAAATCCAGTACAACAAAGAAAAATATTAATAACTTTGACTACATAAAAATGTAAAGCATTCCTTCAGGTGAAAAAAATCATTAAAATGTCAAAAGACCAACAAAAAAAAATCAGGGATAATAGTTGCAATATATATAACAGCCAGAGTCATTTTCCTTAATATATAAAGAGTATTAACAAATCAATAAGGAAAAGACCAATAATCTACTTGAAAAATGGGACCAGGGAACTTACTTACAGAAGAACATATTAATGTTTTATAAACACATAAAAAGATTTAAAGTGCTTGGTTTTGCTCATAAATAAGAACTATAAATTAAAACAAAAATGGAATACTATTTTATCTGTAAAATTAGCAAAGATTAAGAAGCGCCACAATCCTCAATGTTGTCAAGAATATGGGGAAACAGTTATTCTCACATACTTTTAGTGGGAATGTAAATTAATACATTATCATAGGAGAGGAAATTGGTTGTATTTATCAAAACTTGTGGTGTACACACCATTGGGACTGGCAGTTCTTTATACTGTAGATATATTCTCATATGTTTACAAAACCATGTAAACAAGATTTGTTGTCTTAGACAGATCCCTTCAGGAGTGATTCATGTTGTGTTACAGGACTCAGAATAAAGAATAGACATTTAAAGAATGCATATTTTTGCATTCAACTGAGTACACCTAGCATTCTCCCTTAATCAATCTGTAATAAGTAACATTTTTAAAGCTTGAGCTTATAAAAATATATTTTTACTAAAAAAAAAAAGAAGAAAGAAAGTAAAAGAAAAGTCAGGGCCAGCAAGAGAAGGCCTGTGATCCTCATCAACCCATTTGCCCCTGGAGAGGTGTGCTAGGACCAAGCAGCCTACTGTATATGCAATGTAGGTTTGTGTTCCATAGGAGGGACCCGCTTGCTGTGAGGGGCTCCCTTCTTCTAGGGCAAGCATGAGAACCACCTTATCAATGAAGCACAAGCTTGGACATTGTGCCACCTGGATAAGGTGCCAGCCAGAGTCTAGACATTAGAGTGAGGCAAATAAGGCTCTCATCTCTGGTGCAAAATTTAAGAGGGCACCAAAAAACACAGTAATCAAGAGAAATTATATTTTAATAAAATATTTTAAAAGAAAAATTAATGTATAATCCAAAAGGACTTGGCATAGCACTGTTACTGATCCCGTCTTCATTTAAAATTTTGATATTTTGCTCATCATGGATTTTTTTTTTGCAATTAACATATTTAAAAGTATTGCATTAAATGTTATTTTCCTTGATTACTGAGATTTGAGTACCCTCTTAATTTTGCGTCCAAGCATTCTAGTCTCAGCCCTTTTGCCATTGTTTACTGTGCTCTCTGGGAAAGCCAACTGCCAGCACCTAGATGAGAGAGCCCGGTTTCCAGTTCCACCAGCAAGGAGTTCAGTTGTAGCCCCACCCGCTAGGAGAAGTAGAGAGGAGGTCAGCTCCAAGTTGTGACTGGCTCACTGCCTAGACTACCCAGAAGAAGTGCCTTTGGACAATCTTTGCAGCACAAAGATGTTCACTGAAGCAGTAATCAAATAGAAAAGGGTTGAAAATAAATGACCATCAATAGCAACTAATTAATTTTTAAAAAGGAATTCTATGCATTTGTAAAAAAGAATAAGATATGAAAGGTGAACAAAAGCAAGGTATAGAACAATTCATATAACATGTCTCCATTTGAATTTTTAAGAATGATGATATTAATGATTAATAATTATCATAATTGATCACAGATAATTCAGTGCCTTTTATGTGCCAGACTCATTTAGCCCCCATTAACACTCTATAAGGTTGATAATATTATTATTCCCATTTTACAGTTAAGGAAACTAAGATCCAGAGAAACTTAATGCTGGTTATCTCTGCCCAATGAGATTGAGAATCTAAGTTTTGTTTTGTTTTGCTTTGCTGTGTTTTGTTTTGGCTGTGCTGCGCTGCTTGCAGGATCTTAGTTTTTAGATTGTTTGAACTTTCTTTTTACAGTTAGGGTTGCCAGATAAAATACAGGACACCCACTTAGCACTTGAATTTTAGAAAAAAATTGATTTTCAGTGTGAGTACATCCTATGCAACATTTGGGAGATACTTACACACACACAAAAAAAAATCATTTGTTGTTTCTCTGACATTCAAATGTAACTGGTTGTCCAGTATTTTTATTTGCTAAATCTGACAACCTACTTATAATGACCCTTACTCTGGCAAGGGCAGCAATTCCCTTGGTCCTGCCACAGTGAAATATTAGTTCTCCAGGAGCCACATCTGATAAAGCAGGATTTCAACAGGTGGCCTAGTTCAGATATTGAAGTTAGTTGATTAACTTATGACATATTAATTGGGGATGATTCAGAAACAACTGTGCCTGAAGCTCTGTCTTCCCTTGTTTTTTTTGAGTGAAAAGGGGTGCATTATCCACCAGGAGAAAATTCAGGGGCCCTTAAAGATACAGCTTGACTCTATCTCTGGAGAGTAGAGGCATTCACCCGGGACCAGGCAGAGGCTTTTGTTCTTCAAGCACCTTGCCACTAAAAAGCAGGCATAGATTTTAATGGTCATGTTGGACCCTGGAGACAGACGCTCCACATTTGGGTGTTGTATCAGAATTTGTATAGGGTCTGAACCACATACTGCCTCGGAAGCCTTATAGACAGCTGTACCTGCTGCTCTTCCTCCGGGTCCATATCATCCATCAGTATAGGAGCTGTGCCTCCTTGGCTAATGGAGGCTAGAGCCCCTTTGGGAATCCTGAGGGAGAGGAAGGAATTGGCCTCAGGCTTCCGGTCCTGAGGATGCCGGACCCCTTTCTCCCTTTGAATGTCAGTTACCAGCTGCTTATTGAATCTAAAACAACAAATGGACATCAAGTACTTCTGCGTCCCAACTGTGCAGTCGGAATAGGTCATGTTCAAATAAATGCAAGCTCCACTGTTAAAGAAGAGGAACCCCAGGGATAGGAAAGCCTAGCCCCACCAACGTTCGTCGCTCTTCCCGAAGCTGCAGAGGCCAGCCCTGGGCAAGAGCGCCCCCTGCAGCCACCGGCATCACTGCCGAGGAAGCGCTGTCTTCTTAAAGCTGCTGCCGGATGTATGGGTGGCTCTGCCACCTCACTTTAAAACCTACAGCTAGCCTGGTGGGGGAAGGGGCTGTTTCGAGAGGAGAATGAGGGGGTCTCATCTCACTGCAAGATTAAAGGCAGTCCCATGACATGAACCTGGACTCCAGAGACAAAAAAAGGAAATTCTCTCAGGTATTCAAGTTCCTGGGCAGTGATTAATGTTTAGACCATTGGCTTGGCTGCTTGATTCAACTGACTGGCAATTCCGACAAAATTAAGCTCCTGGTTCCTCTTGTGGATGCCACCAAATCCTTGGTAAGGAATCCTGTTGGAACAAAGCCGGAGAGACTCTGACAAGATGAGGGAGGCAGGCAAGTGGACACAAGAGTGATCACACAGTGATCACAGGGAAACGGATGCTGCCTTGGCAAGGGCAAGGGTCTGAAGTATTTAACAACCAATATGCTACATTCAACAGCCCTGTGAGGTTGGCCTTCCCCTACCTACTTCTGTGCCTAGAGGTGATGCCCTGCCCATTTCTGAAAGGTAGATCATTTTCCCTGCTGCCCAGCCTATCAAGGCCAAAAGTATGTCCTCAGAAAAATTTATGCTTAACTAGGTAAAAACGGCCATTATGGAGTCAACTCTCAGGGAGCTTACTTAGAAAGATGTGTAGAAATATGACATTCCTGATACCTTCTATCTGGTGATGCCACCTATGAAGGAGCCTGATAAATACAAGTAAGGAGTTTTAAACTTAGCTTTGATAAAGCACAAATGAAGGGTTGAGGCAGAGTGGGAAAAGAATTATGAATTGGGAAAAATAACAACTAAACATATGAGTCTAAAATGAAAGTTCCCTCTCCCTTTTGGGTTTTACACAATATGGGCGACCAGTCTGATGATAATTCACTGAGTAATCTGGGACAGGAACTTATGATTTCACAATTCACCAGAAATATTAAAGTAAAATTAAAACTCCTTATAACCAAATGGTAGGTAAATTATAAACTTACTATCTGGGAATCAAATTAGGAAGGTGAGAAGTAGGGAGGCCCAGGAAACACTGAATATGATGATAATCACAAATTTAGTATCCCCCAAATCATCTGAAAAGTCTTTGATTGAATTTTCCTTTTCTAGTATAGCTCCTCTGATATTGTATCTTTTCATGATGGCTCCTGCTGGTCAAAGACCAATCCTTGATGTATGTGGCATTATTCCCTCCGTTGGGAAACAGCATAAACTTACAGCATGAGGTCGCTCCTTATGCATCAGCTGTGGACAAACTGAACACATAAGAATCTCCCAAACCAGGGTGGGATGTATAATAGAGAACAGCCACTTACTCTAATTAATAATATTCAATTTTACAGTCTTTGCAGACAGAAAGTTATATGGGTGTAAGCTCAGCTATGGAAGGATTCAACTATTGTAGCCATTGGCAACAATAAGTAATAGACTGAAACAAATGCCTATAGTAACTAATGTTTACAGACCGTAGATGACTGGGTGTGATTTTTTAAAATATATATATGCTAGTGCCCTTTTAGCAATAAAAAGTGAACACATCTGTCCCTTCTAGTCTACAATGAGTTTAACTGACTCAACTTGGGAGGATGGGAATTCTGTTCCTGCAAGTTCTGATATTGGATGCCATACCGAACTACTCCCTTGACAGTGGGAAAAGATAGGGCCATTTACCATCCAGGCAAGAGAATAAGTGTCTCCTATGAGAAATCTAGCAAGACTAAGAGGAAAGGCCTAAAGATATTGACAGCAGAAGTTTCCCAGCAAAATGTCCCAGACAGATCATCCTACAGCAAATTTCACAATTGATACACCCTACTCATGCTTTCAGAGCATCTCATCATATTTTTAGTCTCCCACTCTTAAAAATGAGCCAACAACCACAGATTACAGCCTCTAATATGAGAAATGGAGACCAAAAGTAACAGAAAAGAAGAAACCTGGATAAAACTGAAGCTATACAGGAGGGAAGAAAGCTCCAACAACAAAACAAAACCAAGCCAAAACCACACCTATAATTGATATCCTCAGAGACACACTAGTGAAACCTTAAAATAAGAACAAGATGTTCTTGTAGAGATATGGATGGACCTAGAGACTGTCACACAGAGTGAAGTAAGTCAGAAAGAGAGAAAACAAATATCGCATATTAATGCATACATGTGGAATCTACAAAAATAGTACAGATGAACTGGTTTGCAAGGCAGAAATAGAGACACAGATGTAGAGAACAAACATATGGACACCAAGGGAGGAAAGCAGGGGGCGGGGGGTGGGGGCGGAGGGCTGGTGGTGGGAAAAATTGGGAGATTGGGATTGACATATATACACTAATAGGTATAAAATAGATAACTAATAAGAACCTGCTGTATAAAAAAATAAAATAAAATTCAAAAGAAAAAAAAGAACAAGATGTTCTTTAAAGGAGTCAATGAACAAAACTGAATTCCTGGAAATGAAAAATGGGAAGAAGAAATGAAAAATTCATTAAAAAGACTGAAGATAAAATTCAGGAAATCTCCCAGAAGGAAAAGCAAAGAGGCAAAGAGATGGAAATAAGAGACAAACGATAAGAGAAATAGAAGACTAGTCCAGGAATTACAGGAGGAAAGAAAAACAGGAGAGAACATTATTTTTTAAAATGAATTCTTTAAAATTTCCCAGACAGTAAGGACGTGAGTTTTCATACTGAAAGGGCTCTCTTACTGCTCAGCATTAATGAATGGAAATTGACCCACATTGAGTCACATCGTCGTGAAATTTCAGAACTCTAGGAATAAAAAGAAGCTCCTTTAGACTTCCAGAGATAGAAAAACTCATCATAAATAAAGAATCAGAAATCAGAATAAGGACTTCCCTGGTGGTGCAGTGGTTAAGAATCCACCTGCCAAATCCGCCTGCCGATGCAGGGGACACGGGTTCGTGCCCCGGTCCGGGAAGATCCCACATGCCGCGGAGCGGCTGGGTTCGTGAGCCATGGCCACTGAGCCTGTGCGTCCAGAGCCTGTGTTCTGCAACGGGAGAGGCCACGACAGTGAGAGGCCCGCGTACCACACACACACACACAAAAGAATCCACCTGCCAGTGCAGGGGACACAGGTTCGATTCTGGCCCAGGAAGATCCCACATGCCACGGAGGAACTAAGCCCATGCGCCACAACTACTGAGCCTGCGCTCTAGAGCCCACAAGCCACAACTACTGAGCCCATGTGCCACAACTACTGAAGCCCGCGCACTGCAACAAAGAGTGCAGCCCCAGCTCGCTGCAACCAGAGAAAGCCCGTGTGCAGCAACGATAGAAGACGACTGGGAACTGCCTTCAAAATTCTGGAGGAAAATTATTTCCAACCTAGAATTCTATACTCAAACTATCAGTCAAGTTGGAAAATAAAATAAAGATAATTTCATAATTGCAAGGTCCCCCAAATAAATTTCTCATGCAACCTTTCTTTGGAAACTACTGGAATATATGGTCCAAAACGGGGGTGAATCCAAGAATGAAGAAGATAAGAAGACATAGGATCCAGTAAACAAGAGCTTCAACACAGGAAGAATGAAGGGAACCTTAAGGACGATGGAGATGAGATTCCAAAGAGAATGTGAAAAGAGATTTCAGAATGTTGGCTGTATACCAGACGGGGTGGATCCAGGCTTTGTGGAGCTTGAAGCCTATACAATTTGGGGATCCTCTTTAAGAAAATAAAATACAGGGCTTCCCTGGTGGCGCAGGGGTTGAGAGTCCACCTGCCGATGCAGGGGACGCGGGTTCGTGCCCCGGTCTGGGAAGATCCCACATGCCGCGGAGCGGCTAGGCCCGTGAGCCATGGCCGCTGAGCCTGCGCGTCCGGAGCCTGTGCTCCTCGAAGGGAGAGGCCACAACAGTGAAAGGCCCGCGTACCGCAAAAAAAAAAAAAAAGAAAAGAAAAGAATATACAAAATTACAAATACAAAGTACAAAGTTAGGTTTGAAAATGAATATGCAGAATGAGAAAAAAAATCATAACAAACTATAAATTTTAAAGAGCTGACAAATACCACAAACATCACACAAATCCAGAAAAATAGAATATTATTTTTATGAGTTACCTACTTGATTCATGTCTCTAATACTTTTTTCTCTATATTTTTCAGCTGCATATTTTTCCCCCAATAATTTATTATGAAAAATTTTAAACCTATAGAAAAACTTACAAGAACTTTATAATAAATACCATATACCTACCACCTAAGTTCTACATTTAACATTTTACTATACTTTATCACAAATCTGTCCATCTATCCAGTTCTCTGTCCATCAGTTCATTTTATTTTTTTGATGCGTATCAGACCCAACAATTTGCAGATGTCAGTACATTTCCCACCAACTACCTCAGCATGCCTATCCTTAATAGGAGAACAATATTATTTTTACAATCCTTGCCTTTTTTCCATTTGAGATAAAATTTACATACAATGAAATGTAAAAATCTTAAGTGTACGCTGTATACTTTTTGGTCATCTCTACATATGACAATGATGTTGTGATATTTTTCTCTGGAGAGAATATGGAGATAATTCAGTCTTTTCTCCACTGTGGTTAATCAAAATTTGTTTTTATTATCAATAGTAGAGATGTATGAAATAAGCAACTTTTACATATACATAGTACTGTTTGTAATAGTGCTACAGGATTAAGCAGAATTCTGATAAATTCTATTTATGTGTTTCCCACCAATGAAGAAAAACTGTACAGTGCATTTATAATTGTATGTGTTGCACTAATCAGTACCTTCCTGATAGGAGAAAACTAAATTGCTGGAAACTGAATCCGTCACTTATAATCTCCTACATCTGGTGAATGGAAAAAACTGTTCTACTGACTAGTTTCTGGCTCCTTACATTCAGATCTTGTTTCTCTGCCCCTACTCACCTATTTCTGCTGTGAGGCACCATAGGACATGTTCATATCTTGCTATAACCTCTGACCCTGCACCTTCATGTTACAACCGAGGGTGAATTAGCACAGTAGAAGGTAGGAATATTCCTATAGCAATTCCTACTGGGATGACTGACAATAACTTAACTTTATACAGATGTGACTTCAAACTACATAAATAAATCCAACTAAATTCAAGTTAAATGGATTTCCAACTTATTTCCCCTTGGTTGGATTCCAAAACTGCAATGTGAGAGAAATTGTGACAGAGGGAAAGCTGGATAGGAAAGAGACAATGTATTTAACCAAAGTTAAAATATCTTACTTTGCAAATTATACAGAACTCATCATGTGGATACATTGCTAAGGCAAATGAAAGCTCTTGAAGCTTAAGCTTCATAGTGTCATGGGAAATCCACTGCTGACTCTAGGCTGACAGGGCAGCCAGTCCATTTTGGAGGTCAGAAAACTCCAGCAGAGATTTCTACAAGACAAAATTTATAGACAACTGGATGTGACTCAGTATAATGAAAGACTTAGACAATTGGTGGAGAATTAGGGCTTGAACATTCTGGTGTGCTCAGAGAAAATGATGAAAATGAAAAATAAGACAATTATTAACTCATAGAAAATAAAAAGTTGTTCAGGAAAAGAAAAGTCATCAAAATTTACTGGATGGCTCAGCTATAAATAATTTTTATCAGCATAATAATGTAAGTTCTGAAAGTTTGACTATCTAAATTACAATATAACTGCATTAGGAGGGTGGAGGAATATGAAGGGTATAGGTACATGGTGCCGGCAAGGGATGAAAAAGAGTGAAATCCTCATCTTTCCTAACAGGAAGTGCATAAATGATGCCTAAAATGGAAAAAAAATCAAGAAGCAGTACAAGGGCGACTTCCCTGGCGGTCCAGTGGTTAAGACTTTGCCTTCCAATGCAGGGGGTGTGCATTCGATACCTGGCCGGGGAGCTAAGATCCCACATGCCTCGCGGCCAAAAAACCAAAACATAAAATAGAAGCAATATTGTAACAAATTCAATAAAGACTTTAAAAATGGTTCACATTTTAAAAAATCTTTAAAGCAAACAAAACAACAAAAAAGAAGCAATACAAGGAAGCTATTCTGAGATGTGAAAACAGTTAAAATAATTCAGTGTTTGCCTCTGAGAAGGCAGAAGTTGTGGGAAAGGGACTAGGGACTGCTGTGCTTTCTTTTCCTTTATCTTTTCTTTCGTTTTGTTTTTTTCTTTTTTCAACAAACTTTGTAGAACTATATAACTGTTGAAATTTGCACATAAATAATTTTGACAAAAATTAAAATACACTCATATCCTGTAATCTAGGGATTCTAAGATTTTATCTAACCCACAGACATACTCACATATCTGCATAACTACATTTTTACCAGGTCATTTATTGCCTATGGTCTGTGAGAACAAAAGATTGGAAATGATTTAAACATCATCAATAAGGGATTGTTAAATAAATGAAACATATATCCATTGGAATACTAGGTAGCCTATTTAAAAATGAGGCGACTCTATGTATCCTGATATGGAGGAATCTCCTAAATGAAAAAGCGAATGTAGAAAATTTGTATATATGCTACCACTGGTATAAAAACAAAAATAAAAACACTTGTAATGTACAGAAACTCTCTAGAAGGACACACAAGGAATGGAAACAGTAGTTGTCTCCAGGAGAGGGAACTTAATGGCTAATGGAAGGGATAGGAGAGTGACTTACTTTTCATAACTATACCCTTCTGTACTTTTAAAACTGCAGACCATGTGACATTATCTATTAAAAAAGTAAAATTTTAATTAAAAAACTTTAATACAAAATGGAAAAACACAGAATTAATTAAATGAACCCAAAGACAAGGCAAATGGATATTTGCTAACTAGTAACTATCAGTCAGGGTTCTCCAGAGAGACAGAACCAGTAGGTACATATCTCCACCACCAAGCTTGATGTCAGTAACAGCCACAGGAAGAGAGCCTCCAATTCACTTCCAACTTCTAAATCTCACCAGAGCACATATAATTGATGAAATTTAATTTGTTTCCTGGACTCTAGTTGCAAAGGAGGGTGGGCAATATGTTTAGCTTACCACACTTTACAGTGAATGAAAGCATATCAGGAGATGACATTGTCTGGGGAAGCCAATCCACAGCATTTGTCGCAGTAACTAAACTTGTGAAGGTGGTTTCTGAGAGTGTGATATAATAGTACCCATACCTGGCAGCCTTAAGCCCTTGTCCTTTTTGGGTTTGGTGTCATTAGTTTTCTAATGCCTTTGCAAAGCCAGAAAGACACCAGAACTTTTCTTTCATTTTGCCTCCCATCATGACCAAGTACAATAATTTACATGCCTTAAAGAATATATTGCACCTGTCAAAGAAAAAAAAATTATTCCTGACACTTGTTAAAGATGGTAAGGAAGACTTTATTCAAAAGGGGCTACTACAATGGGGTTTTGCAGTTGAGGATAGAAAACAAGCTCAACTCTGAAAACAACAAGGACAAACATATATTTACAGCCAAGGAGCAGAGTGGGGTCAATGAGCGGAAAATTACTAAGAGGAGACATCAGGGCTAGGGAGATTCTTGCTAGACCAGCTCAACAGGATTCTTGCTGAAGGCAGGCCAGGGGGATAAGACAGCAAGGATGGGGGATGAGGAATTTCATCAAATATCAATGTGATCAGACCAAGGGAAGGAGTTTCTTGCTAAACTGACTCAGCAGGATTCTTGCTAAACTGGAAGAAGCAGCCCAAGGACAGAGCCCAATTCCTAGCCAAAAAGAGGACTCAGAGGAACCTGACGAGAGGTTGGTCAGGGAGAGAGTCTTTGTCACACCGCTCAGTACCCAATGGACAGAAATAATTGGGGAGGGGATAGAATGTGCTAGTCGGACAACTCTGCCTCAGAACATCCATGTGACAATCCTTCCCACATCTAGAAGAAAGATGGCCTTGACAAGCTGACTTTAAGAAGCAGAAAACCACACTTGTAGGAGATCATTTATATCAGTGAAGATCTCAGCTCAGTATTTTGAAACAATTCAACAACAAAAGTTCTCAATCTTTTACCCATGGCCTTTAAGGAGGGTCAATTAATTATTTTAGGATCTGTCAAGGAAAAAGGAGACTGGATTTTGGCATACTATACTTGAGCTTGGTTATTTTAAATATTAAAAAATAATAATAAATTAATTTCCCTAGAAGTAGGTCCATGGGGGAGCAAAATGGCATGGAAAGAATAAGAGCCTTGGAGACCTTGGAATTCAGGAGAGACCTGAGTTCAAAGGCCAGCTCTGCTACTAATTGAACTATGTATCCTGAAATGATTAGATATTTCTGCGTATAAAACCACCTCAAAATTCAGTGGCTTAACTTTTGTCTCGAATTCACTGTAAAATGCAGCATTGTGAACTAAGAACCTTGGCCAAAAATTCAACTCGATGAAGTACTCTTAAAATGTGAATACAAATGGACTACATAATTCTAAATCATTGCACTATAAACTCAGTTACCCCAAATTACCTAGGCTAATGAAGGAGACGGTTTAACTCAACCTGCTAGTGCCCTCCTAGAAGAAGCCAACTTCTTTCTGTCCATGCACTGTCCTTTCCCCATCACCATGCTTGTCTTGATCACATCTCTGAGTGTTTTTGTGGCCCCCGCACTGCAGAAGGATCAAGAACCCTCAGAGCTGGTGGGGAGAAGTCTCTGTTCCAGGAGCTGCTATGGGTAGAAAGAAGGTCTCTGGAGCAAAAATGTGAGCCTGACTCATCTGATCAGGTCCGGCAAGAACAGGGCGCCAAGGAAAACAGATCCCAGCTATGCTTCAAGAGTCATTGGTTCAAGTTGAGAGCAGAAAGTTGGAGATTTTAAAAACCACACAATTATGTCTTTCGTCTTAAAAGACATAAAACATTGTCACTTAACTACTTCAGAAATTTGAGAATACCATGTAGAAATAGTTTAATCACAACAGACAACCAAAAAAAAACCTAGTTGTCTTTCTAAAATTCCTCATGTAATACTGGGGATTTATTTACAGAGCCTTGCTATTTATCTCAATAAAGGATTCCTCTCCCAAAGTGAAAAAAAAAAAAAAAAAATTCAGTGGCTTAAAACCACAATCATTTAGTTCACAATTCTGCAGGTCAGTAATTTAGGCCAGTTCTACTGGTCTCCTGGGAGTCCCTCAGGTGCCTGCAGCTACCCATAGGTCAGCTAGGTGGCTCTGCTTCCAGGAGTTGGCTGGCTGTTAACGTGTGTACTGCTGCTTTCCTTCCTGTGCTCTTATTCTCCAGCAGGTCAGTCCAAATATGTTCTCACGGAGAAAGCAGAGGTCCAAGAGAGAGGGTGGAAGTGTGCAAGACCACATCTAGGGACCTAGGTTTGGAACTGGTATACTGTCACTTTCACCACATTCTGTTCTCTAAAGCAAGTTACAAAGCCAGCCCAGGTTCAAAGGTTGGGAAAATACGCCACTCAAAGACTGGCAGAGTCACACAGCCAAGGGAGTAAGTACAGGAAGGCCATTAATTAGGGCCATAAAACTGAATCACTACCACAGTGACTTTGCGCAAGTTATCTTATCTTCATGAGCCTCAGTTTCATCACATCTTAACTGAAAATAATAACATGTATTTGAAAGGTTTTTTTTTTTAAATCTTATTTTATTTTTGGCTGCGTTGGGTCTTCGTTGCAGTGAGCGGGGGCTATTCTTCATTGCAGTGCACGGGCTTCTCATTTTGGTGGTTTCTCTTGTTGTGGAGCACAGGCTCTAGGAGCCTGGGCTTCAGTAGTTGCAGCACACGGGCTCAGTAGTTGCGGTGTATGGGCCCAGTAGTTGCGACACACGGGCTCTAGGGCATGTGCGCTTCAGTGGTTGTGGTGCGCGGGCTCTAGAGCACAGGCTCAGTAGTTGTGGTGCACGGGCTTAGTTGCTCAGCGGCATTGGGGATCTTCCCGGACCAGGGATCGAACCCATGTCCCCTGCATTGGCAGGCGGATTCTTAACCACCACACCACCAGGGAAGTCCCTGAAACGGTTTTAGTAAAGAATAGGAATAGGGCTTCCCTGGTGGCACGGTGGTTGAGAATCCACCTGCCAATGCAGGGGACACAGGTTTGAGCCCTGGTCTGGGAAAATCCCACATGCCGCGGAGGAACTAAGCCCATGCACCACAACTGCTGAGCCTGCACTCTAGAGCTCACGAGCCACAACTACTGACGCCTGCGCACCTAGAGCCTGTGCTCTGCAACAAGAGAAGCCACCATAATGAGAAGTCTGCGCACCGCAACGAAGAGTAGCCCCTGCTCACTGCAACTAGAGAAAAGCCCGTGCACAGCAACTAAGACCCAAACGCAGCGAAAAATAAATAAATAAATAAATTTTTTTAAAAAAAAGAATAGGAATAATATAACAGTTACTATTACTAGTGAGCATAGCATTTATCAGTTTATCTAAAAACTTTTTGCCATAAAGCAATAGCTTTCTTATTGTTCTTGATTCATTCCAAGTCTGTTTCAGCCTCAGGGCCTTTGCACTTGCTCTTTCCTTTGTTTTCAATGCTCTTGTCCCAGATTTTCACATGACTACCTCTTTCTTTTCACTCAGGGCTCAGCACATGCCTCCCTGACCAACCTATCTAATAAAATAAATAAATAAATATTTTTTAAAAAGTTCTATTTATTGATTGATTTTTGGCTGCATTGGGTCTTCGTTGCTGTGTGTGGGCTTTCTCTAGTTGAGGTGAGCGGGGGCTACTCCTTGTTGTGGTGTGCGGGCTTCTCATTGCAGTGGCTTCTCTTGTTGTGGAGCATGGGCTCTAGGCACCCAGGCTTTTGTAGTTGCAGCACGCAGGCCCAGTAGTTGTGGTTTGTGGGCTCTAGAGCGCAGGCTCAGTAGTTGTAGCACACGGGCTTAGTTGCTCCGCAACATGTGGGATTGTCCCAGACCATGGATCAAACCTGTGTCCCCTGTATTGGCAGGCGGATTCTTAACTACTGAGACACAAGTGAAGTCCCTAACTTCTTGTTATACAGACTTTCAAACAATATTCTTCTTCTTAGCATCATCCTCACACATTTTCAGAGTAACATGGTGCTTCATTTTTCTAAGTTTTTCAGCGTTCTGGATATGAATTAGCTTGAGTCTGTGTTGCTCTACTGCTGTCTTAGGTTTCAGCATTCACTGATTGCTAAGTCAGTTACTTCTCATCCATGGGCTTTCTGTCTTCCAAAATTTTGGTGCTATCATCTCCATACCTAGTCTACCTTTCTTTTTTTCACCTTTTACTGTCATGAGGTATTCAATGTGCCATGTCTAACTGAAAGCTGGAGATTAGGGTTTAATGCCCACATGGGAACAGAAGATAAGACTTTGGGCCCAAGAAACATGAATTGAAACTGAGATCCCCACATAAAGCCAGAGCTTTCAAAGCAATGGAATATCAGTGAAAGGATAGACTAGGAAAAAACTCATTGACTGGCAGAGGCAAATGACAAAGAAGCTATTAAACTGGACTCTGAGTAGGAAAAATAACTCTCCCTTAGGAATTTATAAACAGGAACAATGCCACACAATTGAATTAATACTATTAGGGAATCACCAAGCCAAGAAACTGATGTAAAAATTGATCCTGGGTATATGATACTCCTAATGTGCCTGGTCCTGAGTATATGATATTCCTAGAATACCTGGCCTTGTAGAAGCAAAGGGAAAACTATTTTGAAGATACATGCTCTTAACACAGGCCTCTTAAGATTCCCACAGCTAATGTTAAGTGAAAATGATCTCAAATTTGATAATCACAAAGCACAAAGGAACAATCATTTAAATGAGGATCCACATAGACACACAAAGTAAGATTCAATTCCGAAGATCTTTATAAATATAACAATCTACTGAACACTACTGAATAAGCATTTTCTTAAGTATTAAAGATATAAAAGAAAGATTTAGAGCCATAAATAATAAGACATTATGAAAGAAAAGGAATCTTTGAAAATGAATTAAATATAATTTCTAGAAATGAGAAATGAAGTCACTGAAAATAAAAACCAGTAGATAGTTAATATCAGATTAGACACAGTTGAAGAGAGAATTTGTATGCTAGAAGATATAACTAGAATACAAAACAGTTAAAGTATGGGAAAATGAAAAAGAGATTGAAAGTCGTGGAAAATATAAAAGGAAGTCAAACAGAATTCCACAAAGAGGGCTTCCTTGGTGGCTCAGTGGTTAAGAATCTGCCTGCCAATGCAAGGGACACAGGTTCGGGCCCTGGCCTGGGAAGACCCCACATGCCGCAGAGCAACTAAGCCTGTGCGCCACAACTACTGAGCCTGAGCTCTAGAGCCCGTGAGCCACAACTACTGAGCCCACATGCCACAACTACTGAAGCCTGCAGGCCTAGAGCCTGTGCTGCGCAACAAGAGAAGCTACTGCAATGAGAAGCCCGCGCATTACAACGAAGAGTAGCCCCCGCTCACCGCAAGTAGAGAAACCCACGCACAGCAATGAAGACCCAACAGGGCAAAAAACAAAAAATAAAATAAAAGAAAGAAAGAAAGAAAGAATTCCACAAAGAGGAAATAGAGAGAATGTAAGGAAGGTAATATTTGAAGAAATAATGGCTTTGGAGAGTTACTTGACCATAAACCTTAGTCCACAAAGTTAATGTCATCATATACCAAAGATCTATATCATATAGACTGTGTTCTCTGCCCACAGTACAATACAATGAGAAATCAGTAACAAAAGATAATAATGCCAGAAGTGGCCAAGATTGCAAAGAGGGAAAACCCTAAGCTCACCTCTTCCCATGGGCACACCAAAATTATAAACTCCAGAACTATGATAAAATTAAGCAGATGTTGATTAAAAAGTCTGGAAGACTAACAGAAAAGATCTTCTTCAACTAAAGATATAAAGAAGGAACCACAACAAGACAGGTGGGAGGGGTGGAGGCGTGATATAGTCAACACCCATACCCCTGGGTGGGTGACCTACAAAAAGGAAGATAACTACACTTGCAGAGGTTCTCCTCAAGGAACAAGAGGTCCAAGCCCCACGTTGCTCCCCAGCTCAGGGGTCCTGCATCAGCAAGACGAGCTCCTAGAATGTTTGGCTTTGAAGGCTAGCAGCACTTACTTTTGGGAGAACCAGAGGTCTGTGGGAAATAGAGACTCCACTCCTAAAGGGTGTGCACAAAATCTCACATGCTCTGGGACCCAGGGAAGAAGCAATAATTTGAAAGAAGCCTGGGTCAGGCCCACCTGCTGATCTTGGAGAGTCTCCTAGAGAGGCAGGAGGCAACTGTAGCTCACCCTGGAGACACAGACACTGGTGGTAGCCATTTGGGGTAGCTCATCCTACAAGGACACTGGTGCTGGCAAGGGCCATTTTGGAATCCTCCCTCTAGCTTATTAGAGCTGGGACCTGGCCCCTCCCACCATCCTGTTGGCACCAGTACTGGGACACCTCAGGGTGAGCAACTAGCTGGGGGATGGGGAACACAGCCCCACCAACTAGTAGGCTGATACTAGACCTAGAACCCTCTTTCCTGCAACCACCCGCCCTGGAACCCAGCTCCACCCATCAGTGTACCAGCACTAGCCCTGGGACCCCATGGGGTTCCACAGTCAGCTGCCTCATGACCCAGCCCCACCCACCAGCAGCTGGCAGCCTCTACACAATGCAGGGCCTGGCAAACAACCAGACAGGGGGACAGCCACATGTATCAGACCACCCACAGTAATCAGCCTGCCACAATAGAAGGACCCATGCAGCCCACATAGAGGGTACTCCTAAGGCATATAGTTCTAGTGACCAAAGGGGAGTGCACTGCTGGGATATATAGAATGGCTCCTTAAAAAGGTCACCTCTCCAAGGTCAGGAAACATAAGCACTTACCAAATACACAGAAAAAGACCCCCAGCAAATTAGGCAAAAATGAGACAACAGAGGAATATATCTCAAACAAAGTACAACATAAAACCCCAGAAGAAGAACTAAGTAAAGCGGGAATAGGCAGTCTACTCAATAAAGAATTCAATGTAATCATAAAGATGTTCAAAGAACTCAGGAGAAAACTGGATGAAGAGAGTGAGAAGTTGGAAGTTTTTAACAAAGAATTAGAAAATATAAAGAAGAACCAGAGATGAAGAATATCGTAACTGAAATGAAAAATACACTAGAAGGAATAAACAGTAGATTAGATGATACAGAGGAACAGATTAGTGAGCTGGATGGCAGAGTACTGTAAATCACTGAAGATGAACAACAGTAAAAAGAATAAAAAGAAATGAGGACAGTTTAAGAGACCTCTGGGACAACATCAAGCATACTAACATTTGCATTATAGCGGTCCCAGAATGAAAAGAAAGAGAGAAAGGGGCAGAGAACATATTTGAAGACATAATAGCTGAAAACTTCCCTAACCTGGGAATGGAAACAGATATCCAGGTCCAGGATTCACAGAGAGTCCCAAAGGCTATTATCAGCTGATGTTTCAGCAGAAACTCTGCACGCCAAAAGGGAGTGACATGATATATTTTAAATGATTAAAGAGGAAAACCTAAAACCAATAACATTCTACCCAATAAGACTTTCATTCAGATTTGATGGAGAGATCAAAAGTTTTACACACAAGCAAAAGCTAAGAGTTCAGCACAACCAAAACGGTTTTATGAGAAATGTTAAAGGGACTTATTAAAGTGAAAAAGAAAAGGCTACAACTAGAAATATGAAAATTACAAAAGGAAAAATCTCATTAGTAAAGGCAAACATACAGAAAAGATATTAAATCAACTATGTATAAAGCTAGTAGGAACGTTAAAAGACAAAAGTAATAAAATCAGCCATATCCATACTAAGTAGTTAAGGGATACACAAAACAAAAAGATGTAAAATATGATGTCAAAAACAGTAAACGTGGGTGGGGGACAGTAAAAATGCAGGGTTCTTAAAATGCATTTGACCTTTAGAGATCAACAACTTAAAATAATCACATATATATAGATTTCTATATATAAACCTCATGGTAACCACCAACCAAACATAACACTAAAGATAGTCATCAAATCACAAGGGAAGATAACAAAAGAAGAGGAAAGGAACAACAACAAAAAAGAACTACAAAACAACCCCAAAACAAGTACATACCTATAAGTAATTACTTTAAATGTAAATGGACTATGTTCTAACCAAAAGACACAAAGTGGCTGAATGGATACGAAAACAAGACCTATCTATATGCTGCTGACAAGACACTACTTCAGATCTAAAGATGCAAAGATTGAAAGTGTGAAAATAGAAAAAGTTATTCCATGCAAATGGAAATCAAAAGAAAGCTGGGGTAGCAATGCTTATATCAGACAAAACAGACTTTAAAACAAAGATTGTTACAAGAGACAAAGAAGGACATTATTATACATACATAATGATCAAGGGATCAATCCAAGAGAAAGATATAACAATTATAAATACATATGCAACCAACATAGAAGCACATAAATACATAAAGCAAATATTAATAGACATAAAGGAAATTGATAATAACACAATAATACTAGGGGACTTTAACACCACACTTACATCAATGGACAGATCATCCAGAAAGAAAATCCATAAGGAAATACTGACCTTAAATGACACATTAAACCAAACAGACTTCACTGATATATATATAGAGAGAGCACTCCATCTGAAAGCAGCAGAATACACATTCTTTTCAAGAGCACATGCAATATCCTCCAGGATAGATCACATGGTAGTCCACAAAACGAGCCTCTGTAGATTTAAGAAAACTGAAATCATATCAAGCATCTTTTCTCACCACAACGTTATGAGACTAGAAATCAACTGCCAGAAAGAAACTACAAAAAACACAAACACGTGGAGGCTAAAAATTATGTTACTAAACAACTAATGGATCACTGAAGAAATCAAAAAATACCTAGAGACAAATAAAAATGAAAACATGACAATCAAAAACCTATGTGGCACAGCAAAAGCAGTTCTAAGAGGAAAGTGTATAGCGATACAAGCTTACCTCAGGAAACAAGACAAATCTCAAATAAGCAACCTAACCTTACACCTAAAGGAACTATAGAAAGAAGAACAAACAAAACCCAAAGTTAGTAGAAGGAAGGAAATAATAAAGATCAGAGCAGAAATAAATGAAATAGAGACTAAAAAAGCCCAATAGAAAAAGTCAATGAAACTAAATGCTGGTTCTTTGAAAAGATAACCAAAATTGATAAATCTTTAGCCAGACTCATCAAAAGAAAAAGCAAGAGGGACCAAGTCAATAAAATCTGAAATGAAAAAGGAGAAATTAAATGAACACCACAGAAATATAAAGGATCATGAGAGACTACCATGAAAAACTATAGCCAATAAGATGGACAACCTAGAAGAAATGGACAAATTCCTAGAAATGTACAATCTCCTAAGACTGAACCAGGAAGAAATAGAAAATATGAACAGTAATGAAATTGAATGTAATAAAAAAAAACTCCCAACAAAAAGAATTTGAAAAAGACTAGATACACATATATGTATAAATGAATCACTCTGTTGTACACCTGAAACTAACACAACATTGTTAATCAACTATACTCCAATATAAAATAAAAATTGAAAAAAAATCTCCCAGGGCTTCCCTGGTGGCACAGTCATTGAGAATCTGCCTGCTAAGGCAGGGGACACGGGGTCGAGGCCTGGTCTGGGAAGATCCCACATGCTGCGGAGCAACTAGCCCCACGAGCCACAACTACTGAGCCTGCGCGTCTGGAGCCTATGCTCCGCAACAAGAGAGGCCACGACAGTGAGAGGCCTGTGCACCACAATGAAGAGTGGTCCCCACTTGCCACAACTAGAGAAAGCCCTCGCACAGAAACAAAGACCCAACACAGCAAAAATAAATAAATAAATAAAAATCTCCTAATAAACAAAGGTCCAGGACTAGATGGCTTTACAGGTGAATTATGCCAAACATTTAGAGAATAGTTAGCACCTATCCTTCTCAAACTATTCCAAAAAACTGCAGAGGAAGGAGGGCTTCCACACTCATTCTATGAGGCCAGCATCACCCTGATACCAAAACCAGACAAAGATATCACAACAAAAAGAAAATTACACGGACTTCCCTGGTGGCGTAGTGGTTAAGAATCCGTCTGCCAATGCAGGGGACATGGGTTCAATCCCTGGTCCAGGAAGATCCCATGTGCCGTGGAGCAACTAAGGCTGTGCACCACAGCTACTAAGCCTGTGCTCTGGAGCCCACACACCTACAGCCCATGCTCCACAACAAGGGAAGTCACTGCAATGAGAAGCCCATGCACCGCAGCAAGGAGTAGCCCCTACTCGCTGCAACTAGAGCAGCAACGAAGACCCAATGCAGCCAAAAATAAATAAATTTTTAAAAAATACTCAACAAAATTTTAGCAAACCAAATTCAACAATACATTAAAAGAATCATGATCAAGTGGGATTTATCCCAGGGATGCAAGGGTGGTTCAATACCTGCAAATCAGTGTGATACGTCACAATAACAAATTGAAGAATAAAAACCATATGATCATCGGGCTTCTCTGGTGGCGCAGTGGTGAGAGTCCGCCTGCCAATGCAGGGCACACGGGTTCATGCCCTGGTCCGGGAAGATCCCACGTGCTGCGGAGTGGCTGGGCCTGTGAGCCATGGTCGCTGAGCCTGCGCGTCCAGAGCCCGTGCTCCGCAATGGGAGAGGCCACAGCAGTGAGAGGCCTGCGTAAAAAAAACAAAACAAAACAAAACAAAACCATAGGATCATCTCAATAGATGCAGAGGAAACTTTGTCAAAATTCAACATCCATTTATGATTAAAATTATCCAGAAAATGGGCATATAGGGAACATAACTCAATGTAACAAAGGCCATATATGATAAGCCCATAACTAACATCGTACTCAATGGTGAAAAGCTGAAGGAATTTCCTCTAAGATCAGGAACAAGACAAGGATGTCAACTATCACCACTTTTATTCAACATAGTATTGGAAGTCCTAGCCCCAGCAATCAGACAAGAAAAAGAAAAGGAATCCAAACTGGAAAGGAAGAAGTAAAACTGTCACTGTTTGCAGATGACATGATATTATATGTAGAAAATCCCAAAGATGCCACAAAAAACTACTAGAACTTATCAATGAATTCAGTAAAGTTGCAGGATACAAAATTAACATACAGAAATCTGTTGCATTTCTATACACTAGCAGTGAACTATCAGAAAGAGAAATTAAGAAAACAATCCCAGTTATAATCCTGTCAAAAAGAATAAAATATCTAGGAATAACTCTAACTAAGGAGGTAAAAGACCTGTCCTTGGGAAACTATAAGACACTAACGAGAGAAATTGAAGATGACACAGACAGAAAGATACACTGTGTCCATGGATTGAAAGAATTAATTTTGTTAAAATGATCATACTACCCAAGGCAATCAACAGATTCAATACAATCCCTATCAAAATACCAATGACATTTTTCACAGAACTAGAATACATAGTTCTAAAATTTGTATGTAAACACAGAAGACTCCACATAGACAAAACAATCTTGAGAAAGAAGAACAAAGCTGGAGTTATCATGCTCCCTGATTTCAAACTAAACTATCAAACCATTGTGGTATTGGCACAAAAATAGACACACAGATCAATGGAACAGAACAGATAGCCCAGAAATGAACCCACATTATATGGGCAATTAATCTATGACAAGGAAGGCAAGAATATACAATAGGGAAAAGACAGCCTCTTCAGTAAATGGTGTTGGGAAAACTGGACAGCTACATGCAAAAGAACCAAACTGGACTACCCTCTCACAAAAATAAACTCAGAATGGATTAAAGACTTAAATGTAAGACCTGAAACCATAAAACTTCTAGAAGAAAACATAGGCAGTAAGCTCCTTGACATTGATCTTAGTAACATTTTTTTGGATATGTCTCCTCAGGCAAGAGAAACAAAAGCAAAAATAAACAAATTGGACTACCTCAAACTAAAAAGCTTTTGCTCAGCAGAGGAAACTATCAACGAAGTGAAAAGGCCACTTACTGAATGGGAGAAGACATTTGCAAATGATATATCTGATAAGGGGTTAAAATCTAGAATATAACATACAAAGAACTTATACAGCTCAACATCTGAAAAACAAACAACCTGATTAAAAAATGGGCAGAGGATCTCAACAGACATTCTTCCAAAGAAGACAAATAGATGGCCAACAGGCACATGAAAAGATGTTCAGCATCACTAATCATCAGGGAAATGTAAATCAAAACCACAACGAGTGGGGCTTCCCTGGTGGCGCAGTGGTTAAGAATCCGCCTGCCAGTGCAGGGGACATGGGTTTGAGCCCTGGTCCAGGAAGATCACACATGTCGCGGAGCAACTAAGCTCATGCACCACAACTACTGAACCTCTAGAACCCATGAGCCACAACTACTGAAGCCCACAGGCCACAACTACTGAAGCCTGTGCACCTAGAGCCCATGCTCTGCAACAAGAGAAGCCACCACAATGAGAAGCCTGCTCACCACAACGAGGAGGAGCCCCTGCTTGCCACAACTAGAGAAAGCCCGTGTGCAGCAATGAAGACCCAGTGCAGCCAAAAATAAAATTAAAAAAAAAAAAACACAATGAGATAACACCTCTTCCCTGTCAGAATGGCTATTATCAAAAAGACAATAAATAACAGGAGGTGGAGAAAAGGGAACCCTCATGCACTGTTGGTGGGAAGGTAAACTGGTGCAGTCACTATGGAAAACAGTATGGAGATTCCTCAAAAAATTAAAAACAGAACTACCATATGACCCAGAAATTCCACTCCTCTGTATTTATCTGAAGAAAATGAAAACACTAATTAGAAAATATATATGCCCTCCTATGTTCATTGCAGCATTATTTACAATAGCCAAGATATGGAAGCAACCTAAGCACCTATCAATAACGGATCAAGAAGATGTGGTACATATATACAATGGAATATTACTCAGCCACAAAAAAGAATGGAATCTTGCCATTTGTGACAACATGGTTGGTCCTAGAGGGTTTTATGCTATGAAAAATATGTCAGACAGAATAAAATAAATACTGCATGATTTCACTTATATGTGAATCTAAAAAGCAAAACTAATGAACAAATATAACAAAACAGAAACAGTGCTACAGGTACAGAGAAAAAACAGGTGGTTGCCATAGAGGAGCAGGTGGGAGGAGGAAAGAAAAAAGTGAGGGAGATTAAGAGGTATAAACTTCCAGTTGCAAAATAAATGAGTCATATATATGAAAAAGAAAAGAAAAGAAAAGATCACAATGCCATACACATATGAAAATTTTAAAACATACTAAAGAATGATAATGAAAACATTATATACCCAAATTTGTGTAATGTAATTAAAGCATTATATAATGGAAATGTACTGCATTAATAAATCTGTGATTCTTGAAGTTGGTGCCCAGGCCCACAGAATGACCAGGAACTTGACAGAAATGCAATTTCCAGTCTCCACCCAAAACCCATTGAATCAGAAATTCTGAGAGTGGGGTCCAGAAACCTGTATTTTATCAAGATCTCTAGGTAATTCTGATACATGCTCAAGTTTGAAAACCACTGCCTTAGATGTACATACTGAAAAAAAAGAGAATGGTTAATAGCAAACATCCAACGCAAGAATTTCAAAAAAAGTACATTAAAATCAATCCAGGGGGCTTCCCTGGTGGCGCAGTGGTTGAGAGTCCGCCTGCCGATGCAGGGGACGCGGGTTCGTGCCCTGGTCCGGGGGGGTCCCGCGTGCCGCGGAGCGGCTGGGCCTGTGGGCCGTGGCCGCTGGGCCTGTGCGTCCGGAGCCTGTGCTCCGCAGCGGGAGAGGCCGCGGCAGTGAGAGGCCCGCATACAGCAAAAAAAAAAAAAAAAAAAAAAAATCAATCCAAAAAGAATAAAAAATAATAAAAATTTCTTTACAATGTATTTTAATGGCTTTAATTCTATATTAGGACTCTTAAAGAGGCATTATCTTTGCTTCTGGGTGGTAACAACCCCAGTTTTCCTCCAGGTTGACTCTGACTAGGGAGTGCATCAGTGCAAGGAAGTTGGGCAAGGAAGAAAGTAACATATAGAAGAACATTTCAAGATCTCTCATTCTAGATATCTATGCAGATAGATGCATACTTTTTTTTTCTGGATAGACTCATAAGAAAGTATTAAAAAGGCTTTTCTTTGGGGAGAGGGACTTGGGGTAAGAGGCATAGTTTTAATTTTTTTCCTTTTAAAATATTGAATATTTCCATTGAGCTTGAAGTTCTAATCTTATACATATATTAGTTTTATTTTTAAAAGTGATGACAAGGCTTATTTGGACTGTGGGATGATGGGTAATTTTTATTTCCTTAAAAAAAAAAACTTGGTTAATATTATACTTTTGTTAACAACAATAACAGCAACAAAAACATGTCCCAAACCTGGATTGGATCAGAATTTTTTTTGCCTAATGTAATTCACAATTTCTTTGTGGGAATAAATTAGCATGCCTAATAAAATGTTAAGCAACTTTCTGATAACTCTAAAGGAATTGGAGACTTGTTCTAAGAAATCCACTCACCCAACTATCAGTCAAGAGCCTAATTACCTCTACCCAAACTTAATTTTCTTTTGTATCTAATCTAACAATGATTATTTATTCCTATAAAATGTCCGTATCAAGAGTAAACCTTTGAATTGGCTTGGTAGACTCTTTCTCCTCTGCAGTAAGATTTGTTATAAATTTTAATAAACGGTCATATCTAAATCACTTGGAAACGTTTACTTTAACACCATTTTAACATGTTTTAAAACCTTCAGGGGGCTTCCCTGGTGGCGCAGTGGTTGAGAGTCCGCCTGCCGATGCAGGGGACACGGGTTCGTGCCCCGGTCCGGGAAGATCCCACATTTCGCGGAGCGGCTGGGCCTGTGAGCCATGGCCGCTGAGCCTGCGCGTCTGGAGCCTGTGCTCCGGAACGGGAGCGGCCACAACAGTGAGAGGCCCGCGTACCACAAAAAAAACCCAACCAACCAAACAAACAAACAAAAAAACCTTCAAAAACCTGAGAAATGTATACCTCGGTTACGAGTCTAAAGAATGAGGGGTTGATGGATGACAGGGCCATAAAACAATAGGGATAGAACGTAATTCATTCATTCGACAAGTATTTGAGTTCGTACATATGCCAGGCTTTGAAAAGTACTCGAGTTCTGCCACGTGCCAGGCACTGTTCTAAGCTCTGGGGATACAAAAATGAACAAAGGGTGTTAAGGGAATAAAACTCAGTACCATACAGGACTTCGCGCTTCTGCCTCTTCCCTGGTGGGCGCTTCTCGCCACTTAGTCTATGATTCTTGCCGGGCACAAAAGCCCCGCCCGCCCACTTGCTTATCTGCCTTTTGCCCACGCTCTTAGGAGGAGATGGACTACAACTCCCACAATGCCATCCTGGGGCCTCCTTGTAAGGGCTCCACCTTTTCCCTGGCCGTGCGGAGGACGACTACAGTTCCCAGAGTGCTCTGCTTCGCCTTTTGGGTGTTGTTGCCCCTTTCCCGGAGCGGGACGCGGTAGAAGCGGGCAAGAGTGCCAGGCCCGGGTTCTCTGTGTCCTTCCCCGGGGCAGGGACGAGGCAGTGACTTGACTCTGGGCGCAGAGCCCGGGAGGGAGCGCAGGAGGCGCCGTCTCTTCTGCCCGGCTCACCTCACGCTACTCTCCGTCTTTTCCACCCGCGGCCGCCTGGGCGGCTCGGGACCGACCGCCCGGGGCAGCGGTGGCGGTCTCGGCCGCCGCGACTGTGGCGAGGCCGCGGCCCTCGGGGCGGCGGTAGCGGCGCCAGCGCTGGGGAGGCGAAAGAGGGAAGATGGCGTCGGAGCTGGAGCCCGAGGTGCAGGGCCTAGACCGGAGTTTGCTGGAATGTTCGGCTGAGGAGACCGCGGGGGTGAGTGCCGAGACCCGGGCGGGGACGTCCGGCCGTCTCAGGCCGCGCCCCGGGGGAGGAACAGATTACTGGAAATCCCGGAGCGGCCGGGCCCTGACTTGGGGTGACGACCGCGCTGGCCCCGCCGGCCTCGCCTTGTGGGTAACGGCCTGGGGAGGCCCCAGATCTTAAACCCTTTCCTTCCTTCTTTATCCACGAGTAGCCCGCAGGGCTGCTGGGTGCACCATTCACCCTCACGTTCCCTTTTGCTCTTCAATTATTTCTGCTTTTCCCCACGCTCCCAGTAAGTCCCCAGCACAGGCAGGGCCTTTGCCCTTTATGTCAACTCTTAGAAGAGGGGAGGGAAAGACGCTTCCTGGTTTTTTGGGTACTTTGTCTTCCTGATTCCTTTGCCGCCTCCTCGGAAACCTGCTACCTTATTTTGTTTCTGGGACCGCCCTAGGCACCAAAGGATGCCAGCGACACTGTTCACCCTCTTTACCCCTTCAGTGCGTTTTCGCACCGGTTTGGTCAGTTTACAACGTTGGTGAATGTGCGAAAAGTAGTGTCTTGACACACCGAGTGTGAGAAAGTGGTAGTGGAGACTGGGAGATTAAAACAATAATTTGTCTAGGAGTTGGGGGTAGTTGAATGGAGAACAAACGTTATATAACTTTGAGAGAGCAGCCCTCAGTAAATGGAAGCTAATAATGTGAGGTTTGGTCACAGCATAGTGGGAGCAGTTATGCCTCAAACTTAAAGCATTCAAACCTAGTCTTGTACTTAAACTGTAATACGAATATGCTGTATAAGTAGCCGAGTTGTGAAATAATTAATAAAACTCGATGGTATCTTTGCTCAAGGACAGGGAACACCCCCTAGAACAGATTGTCCGGAATGATTCTGAATGGGCCAAAACAGCTGAGGCCCCACCTCTAGGGCCTCCAGTTTTAAAAAGCTGATAGGAAGGGAGTGACCTTTGAGCACAAGTCAACAATCTGAATGTTAGGAACAAAATTCTGGTGGGGCGCTGTGGGGCTGTTGGTTAGTGAGGAGTTATTTTGGGTGAATTGATGAGGACATTAAAGTCTTAGTGGAAATAAGTTTGGAGTAGAGGTGAAGTTTTAAAGAAATAAATTGTTGAATGATGCATCTTTGTTTGTTTTTAAGCCAACTGTTTAGTCTAGTTCTGTTTTCATTTACTTTCCGCTTAGTATTGCAACAACCCAAGGATTTTCCCCATCTGCCTTTTCATTTATCAAGAGGTTTGAAAAAAAACGAAAGCAGCGTTCAAAGTAAACAGTAAAATAGAAATGACAACTATTCCCTATCCATGTGATCTTATCAGTATCTAGATTGATAGCTAATCTGTTATTTACCTCAAAAAATTTTTTTTTACTCCCACCAGATTTTGTCTGTTGACCCAGTGATAGAGGCTATGTACTCTGTTTTTCCAATTCTAAAAGTGCAAGCTGCCGTACACCTGAAACTAACACATTGTTAATGGACTATACTCCAATATAGAATAAAAATTAAAATAAACAAATAAAAGTGCAAGCTCTCAAGTGATTAGAGCTTCTCCAGTTTGTTGAGGTTCCTGAGGAAACTAGTTATAAAACTGATGCTAGAGAGCAATGCTCCTAGTCCTTGTGTAGTGAAATTCTCAGATGTAGTGGGGGAAATTAAGGAAAATGCAGTCAAAATTTATAAATTTGGACTTAATTCGAGTTTGTGAAGTTCACAGTCTGAGCTACATTTTAGTTTTTCTCTGTTTACTCTTCTATTTAAAATTATTTATTTATTAGGCTGTGCCAGGTCTTTAGTTGTGGCATGCTTAATCTAATTCTCTGACCAGGGATCAAACCCAGGCCCCCTGCATTGGGAGCACAGAGTCTTAAGCGCTGGACCACCTGGGAAGTCCCTTTGCTCTGTTTACTTTTAAATGACTTTCTGAACAATAAGATTAAAAAAAAAATTTAGTCTGAAGGCCAAGAAAATTTCTTGAAGAAGATTTCATCTAATATTAAAATACAAGATTCTTCCAGCAGTATAATTTGTCCTCACTTTGTGAGGAGTTTATTGCTTGTATTTGATTAAAACAGCATAACACTTTACTGTTCTTTCAGCTTAGGCCCCAGCCCAGCCATTTATCACAAATTAAAATTAATTGGGGGACTTCCCTGGTGGTCCGGTGGTTAAGACTCAGCACTCTCAATGCAGGTGGCCCAGTTTCAATCCCCAGGTCAGGGAAGTAGATCCCACATGCTGCAACTAAGAGTTCGCATGCTGCAACTAAATATCCTGCATGCTGCAACAAAGATCCTGTCTGCTGCAACTAAGACCCAATGCGGCCAAAAAAATAAATAAATAATTTTTAAAAAATTAAAATGAATTAATAAAGTTTTCTCTGGTAAAAGTAAATTTTAGAGAGGGTAAACAAGCAGAGCAGTTATTACAGCCTTTAGCCCTCTGTTGCTGGTAATTTGTTGGGATCACATCCATCTAAAGTTACTTAATAACGACTAGTGGCATTTTTTGCACAATTTATTTACACACTTGCTTTTCTTATTTGTATTATGAGGAGGAAGGACTTTTTGTGATCCCATCTATTCTTACTAGAATGCCTCACAAATAAAAGTATTTAAGTACTCACTTCAATAATTTTAAGTTAAGGATATTAAAGTGGCCCTCTGTTGTAGTTTTTTCTTTTCCTTGATAGAGTCGATTCTACAAGTATGACTTCCCCAACACCTCTTGAGTCTATCTACACATGCTCCACAGATTTGATTATGTGTTCCAGTGGATGATTATGATTTAAGAAGTACATATATTGTTTTTCCCCAAATCTGAAAGAAATACATATTCATTATAGAAGTCTTATGTAGAGTATTATACCTATATTGGTTACTTTTTGCCTTAAAATTTTCAAGTTTTATATAAAATTCACATATCTTATAATTCAAGTCAGTGGTTTTTAGTATATGCCGAGTTGTGCAGCCCTCACCACCGTCAATTTTAGAACATTTTCATCACCGCAAAAAAGAAATCCTATATCCATTAGCTCTACACACCCCATTTTCTCCTAACCTCCCAAACTCTAGGCCCGCTGCTGACCTGTTTCTTTGTCTCCATAGATTTGTCTATTCTGGAAATTTCATATAAATGGAGTCATGTAACATGTTGTCTTTTGTGACTGGCTTCTTTCACTTAGCATAAGTTTTTAAGGTTTGTCCATGTTGCAGCATGTATCATCAATACTTCATTCCTTTTTACTGCCAAATGATAGTCCATTACGTGGATATACCGTATTTTATTTATCCATTCATCCGTTGATGGATGTTTGGATTATTTCTACTTTGTGGATATTATGAATTGTGCTATGATGAACATTTCTGTACAATTTTTTGTGGGGACATATGTTTTCATTTCTCTTGGGCATATACCCAGGAGTGAAATTGCTGGGTCAGGAATTGCTAGACTAAAATGGCTGCATCATTTTACCTTCCCACTAGCACATGTGAAGTTTTCAGAGGGTTTTTTCACGTCCTTGCCAGCATTAGTTAATTGTCTGTCTTTTTTATTATAACCATTCTGTTAGGTGTAAAGTGGGATCTCCTTGTAGTTTTTATTTGTATCAGTATTTCCCTCATGACTCATGATGTTGAACATCTTTTCATAAGCTTATTGGCTATTTGTATGTCTTCTTTGGAAGTGTCAATTCAGATCTTTTGCCTATTTTTTTCGTTTTGTTTTTTTGCCTATTTTAAAATTAGATTCTCTTGTTTTTTATTACTGAGTTTCTGTATTATTTTGATTTGTGAATGTTTTTACTTCATTTCTAGAACTCTTAATATGATTTGTTTTAAATTTTTCTTATAGTTCCGAAAGCTCCATTTCGGCCCTAGCAATTGTTGTTTTAGATTGTTGGGGTTTTTTTTGTTTTTTTAGATTGTTGTTTTGTAGTTAACTTACATGTTGGTTATTCTTGTTCGAAAGCAAAATCAAATGTGCTTAAATAGAATACAATTTTAATTTGGCATAGAATAATAATTAGATACTGTGATAAAAGATGAACCCCTAGGGATTCTTTGATTTTTTTGTGTTTATTATACTTGCTCTCTATCCCAAGGCTGAAATTAGCTTTCAGAAAAAGGAGAGCTCCTGCAAACATTGTCATAACATGTTTACTTTAATGGAATGAGTTGACAGTTTCTCTACTTCTGTTATTGAGGACTTCTAATAAGATAGTGCTTATTACTCTGGTGTACACATTAGTGTGACAGCCACAAGTGTCTGAAATAAGGACAGATTAACATGCAACCAAATTAGAAATGTCAATAATTCTTCATGTTGAAGAAAGTTACAGTTAGCTTATGTTACTGAGATCCGATATGAAAAGCTATAGGTTTTCTTTCTTTTGAGAAATATATGAACGCAGCCAGAAATTTTTTCTTCCTATTCATTTTCTCTTCACAACTTTTTTTTTTTAATCTATAGTGTCGCTAACCACTAATTCTATATTTCTGGTATAGATTTTTTCATGTAAAGGTTTCTTGCTTTATATATTAAGTATTTAAATTTAATAAAGTTAAAATCCCAAATCAGGTGTTTTTTTGTTTGTTTGTTTTGTTTTGCGCGTGGGCTTTCTCTAGTTGGTGGTGAGTGGGGTCTAGTCTTCGTTGTGGTGTGTGGGCTTCTCATGCGGTGGCTTCTCTTGTTGCGGAGCATGGGCTCTAGACATGTGGGCTTCAGTAGTTGTGGCACACGGGCTCAGTAGTTGTGGTTCACGGGCTCTAGAGCGGAGGCTCATTAGCTGTGGTGCACTCTATGTGCTCTGTGGCACATGGGATCTTCCCAGATCAGGGCTTGAACCCGTGTCCCCTGCATTGGCAGGCGGATTCTTAACCACTGTGCCACCAGGGAAGTCCTATTAGGTGGTTTTAAATGGAGCGTATGCCTGCCTTTCTTGAAAGAGGCTTTTGTGTCTTGTTAATAACTTATAATAATATATAATAAAAGATATTTAGAGTGAAATGCTTGTTTTACTAATAATAGATTTTGTATAAGGCAGCTGATTTTTTTTCCTTAACCAGAAGCTGATATTAGTTTCTGAATTTTTTGTTTAAGAAATCTATGAACAGATTTGACCCATCAGTGTTGTTGGCGCCACAAGACAACATAATTTCTTTTAGAAAGCATCACCCTTTATCCTCCCTGGATTAAAATTGTGCAAAAGTGAAATTTTAAGAGAAATGGGAACATAAAATATAAAACAAAAAATTGCTGTTAAAATAAAACCTTTAAATGTGTTGTAAATTAAAATTGAAGCATAGTTTTCTAGGATTGTGGAGGTGAATTTTGAATCTTAATGCTTAATTTTTCATCCATAAACAATAAATTGCTTAGGATAATTTGACTGCCTTCATTTATATTTTGAATTAAGGTTTGCTGACAATGGGTGAAAACCCCTTTGATGTGGCCAAAAACATGTTTTTTAGCTCAAAGAATTAGATTTTTGTTTGCTTTTTGGTTGACTGTCTTATACTATTAACTATCTTTTTTTTTCTCGTTTGTTTTATAATTACTGAACTTAATGTGTGTGTGTATCATTTTGATTTGGAGCCACTTCTCCACTTCTCCTTGTAAGACCTTATACTCTTGTATTACAGTGTTAGACATCACTTGAACAATCCTTAAACCTATGGGATTGTCTCCCCAGAAGTACTGTTTTAAGAGTAATTTAGTCTCTTTCCTACTTGCATAAAGCAAACACAGCAAAATTAGTAACATTTAGAAAGGATTGTTTCACTTCCAGGGTGAAAAGTTTTTCACTGTTATAAGCTTCCATCCAGCCCCTTAACTTATGAACGAGATTTTTACATTTTTAGGAAAAGTTCTCTAAAATGTGAAATTGACTAGAAAGGTAGTATATATCACCTCATGAATATGTAAAATCTCTCTATATATGTTATTTTTTCAAAGGAAGGAAGTGAGTGCAAGAAGATTGTGCAAGTAATAGTTAAAAAGAAGACCTTATACTCTTAACAGTGTTAGACATCACGTAAACGTAAACCTTTTTTTTAATTAATTTTTTTGGAGTATAGCTGCTTTACAATGTTGTGTTAGTTTCTACTGTACAGAAAAATGAATCCGCTATATATATACATATATCCCCTCTTTTTTTGATTTCCTTCCCATTTAGGTCACCACAGTGCATTAGTAGAGTTCCTTGTGCTATACAGTATGTTCTCATTAGTTGTCTATTTTATACACAGTATCAATAGTGTATAGGTGTCAAAACCAATCTTCATAAACTCTTTTTTAACAAGGATGTAATTTGAAATTTAGGTTGTAATCTATAGGTAAACATTGGACTTACGAGTTAACAGTTAACTGCATTTTTGTAGAAGTGAGTTGTTTCATATTTTCTGATTTCAAATTTTCACTTGGTTTAGAGCCCAAATGAGCAGGTCTTAATTACATAATTTGTAACTAAATAAATTATGTTTATTTGGAGGACAAATAAACACATAGATGGAATTGGCATGGGAGGCAGAAATAAATAAATGACAGAATATAGGGGAAAGTCTTAGGACTTAAGGAAATAGAAAGGGAAAAGAAAGGAGGTGGTTTGAAGGATTCCTATATAGGGCTTATTTGGTTTGTTTTTTAAGAACCTGCAGGCCTGGATCTGCTTTATTTCTACCTCCATTGAAGACACGTTCCATTAAAGCCAAACATCTTTCTGTAATGTCAGTGTTAAGTGATAGTCAGTAGTATATACATATTTATAGTCATTCAGTTAATGGATTTTACTAACTGCCCATTGGGGCTTGGTTCTGTTTTAGACATGGTGGGTAGGGGAACAGGAGATGGGGGTGAGGAATGGGCTAAGAATACATCTTAGAGAAAGTGAAACATAAACTGAGATCTGAAGAATGAGTAGATAACAGCCCTGTAAAGCAGAAAGACAGGAGCAATACTGATCAGGAGGAGGAAACTGGAAAGTATGATACAAGGCAAAGGACCTTGTAAACCAGGGGTCCTCAACCCCCCGGGCCGAGGACCAGTAGTGGTCCGCAGCTTGTTAGGGGATGGGCTGCACAGCAGGAGGTGAGCAGCAGGCGAGCCAGCGAAGCTTCATCTGCTGCTCCCTAGCATTTACCGTCTGAACCACCCCCCCAACCCCCGTCTGTGGAAACATTGTCTTCCGTTAAACCAGTCCCTGGTGCCAAAACGTTTGGGGACCACTGTTGTAAGCCATGTCAATGGACTTGATTTGATCCTAAATAGAAGGGGAAGCTGAATGACATGATCAAATTGGCATTTTGCAAGAAGCACTCTGGTAGTGAGGTTGGAAAAATGGACTGTAGAGGGACGAGACTAGTGGGGATTACTAGTTAGGGCACAGTTGCACTAATCCTTGCAAAAGACAGGAGTGGGGAGTTTGGACTAGGGTAGTGGAAGTAGTGCCACCGGAGATGGAGAGAAAGAAATGGATGGATTCAACAGATACTTAGGAGGCCTAATAGACAAGACATGATGACTAATTGGATGTTGGGGTGAGGAAAAAAGATTTCTGAGTTTTTCTGGTTTGAATACGTGGGTAGATGCTGGTGTCTAGAATAGAGAAATGGAGAAAATAGCAGGGTGTTTTTTGTGGTGTGGGAGATCATGAGTTCAATTTTGGACATGAGTTGGTGTCTGAAAGGAAAAACTGCTTCTTCCTTTTCTTTTTACTCTCACATCAATACTTCTGGCCGCCAAACGTATGTGTGTGAGGGGGTTTTCCCACACCAGGCAGTTCTCTCGTTCTCAGCAGACACCAGTTGGGTGTCCTACAACTCAGTCAGTTCTGACACTGTACACCTGCAGTTAGCATCAGATCCCACAGATTAAGAGCTCAGTCCCACAAGGCTGCCCCGCTTCACCATTGCAGATGCCAATCACAAGCAGTGGGTCCTCAGGTTACCCACAACTTATGTTGCAAATTAGGGGGTTCCCATGACCCCCTCTTTGGGTTCGGTAATCTTCTAGAATGGCTTACAGAACTCAGGGAAACAGTTTATTTACTAAATTACTTGTTTATTATAAAATGGTACAACTCAGGAACAGCCAGATGGAATAGAGGAAGGTATGTGGGAAGGGGTGCGGAGCTTCCATGCCCTCTCTCTGGGCGTACCAGCACCTCTGCGTGTTCATCAACCAAGGAGATCTCTGAACCCCGACATTTTTGGAGTTTTATGGATGCTTTGTGCCTCCATAGGCATCATGATCAAATGATTGGTCATTAGTGCTTAACTCCACCTCCAGCACCTCTCCCTTCCCTGAAGTTGGTTGGGGTGGAGGCTGTTAGTTCCACCCTACTAATCATGTGGCTAGTTCCCCTGGCAACTAGTTCCCATCCTTAGGGGCTTTCCAAAAGTCACCTTAGTAATATCAACTCAGGTCTGATTGAAGGGGGCTTGTTATGAATAACAAAAGACATTCCTTTCACTTTTATCTCACTTAACACTTAGGAAATTTGAAGAGTTTTAGGAGCTCTGTGCTAGGAATGAGAAGACCAAATATGTTTTTCTTATCATAAATTACAATATTACAGTGTCTGTTAGATATCTAAATATAATTATTACAGGTAGTTGGACATGAAAGTTTGGGGACAGGGAAAAGTGACTTTTTAAAATGTTTTTAACAGGGAGAGCAAAGGAGAAAGGGCTTATAGAGAGGTTGATCAAGGAATAAAGATATAATCGATAGAACAAACTCTCTTGTGGACTGACACTCATAAGAGACTGACGTGTCCTTTATAATCATTGAGAAATAGAATTACTGTATTGGCTGTTCATGTTCACTGTATGCTCTTCCTGTCAGCAAACTGACAGAAGAATGCAAATCACAATCAGAATATCATTTGAGCAAAGCATTAGAAATTAGAAAGGAAGTCAGATGGGCTCAATGGCTACTGTTTTGTTAGATGATATGTTGTGGTCATTTTCCTGTATTGCCTACAGAAGGTTGCTTCAAGAGTCATTTTGAGGAGATGAGGAGATGGGCTCGTTTCACTTTACTTTCAGTTTAAGTGGAATTTTAAAATACTGGGCTTTTTTTTTTTTTTTTTTTTTTTTTTTTTTTTTTTTTTTTTTTTTAACTGTACGCGGGCCCCTCACTGTTGTGGCCTCTCCCATTGCCGGACGCGCAGGCTCAGCGGCCATGGCTCACGGGCCCAGCCGCTCCGCAACATGTGAGATCTTTCCAGACCGGGGCACGAACCCGTGTCCCCTGCATCAGCAGGCGGACTCAACCACTGCGCCACCAGGGAAGCCCTGTACTGGGCATTTTAGTAAAATTCTAAATTGAGTTTTATTCTTTTTTGGAAAGAAGACATGCAGTGATGAATGTCAATAAAATAATCTATAAGACTCATCACTATTTTTGCACCTAAAAGAAAATAGACTATGTTTATTCAAATAAGCAGTTTATTGACCTTGTTTAAAACTATTTTTTCTTTTTTCTTTTTTAAAGAAATGGCTGCAAGCAACTGACCTCACTAGAGAAGTGAACCAGCATTTGGCTCACTATGTACCCAAAATCTACTGCAGGGGTCCCAACCCTTTTCCACAGAAAGAAGACATGTTGGCACACCAAGTTTTGTTGGGACCAATGGAATGGTACCTTTGTGGTGAAGATCCTGAGTTGGGATTTTCAAAGCTTGAACAAACAAACAAACCTTCTCATCTTTGTGGTCGTGTTTTTAAAGTGGGAGAACCTACATACTCTTGCAGGTAAGATATTGTCATTTTCTTTCTTTCCTTGTTTTTACTTGACTTTTTTTTTCCTGAAACCTTACATTTTTGTTTCCAAATTATGAAATATCAGTATTATATATATGTATATATGTGTGTTAGTTTCTACAACAAATATATGTGTTTTAATAAATTATTATAAACAAACATTATATAATTATTTTCCAGGTCAAGATATAGAACATCACCAGCATTCCAGAAACCCATTGTGTACTTTCTTCCTCCCCCATAATTAGCTCCTACCTTGACTCTTGTAATAATCACTTCCTTGCTTTTCTTGATGGTTACAGTGATTCTTTTTGATGTTCGAATTATCCTACATTTGGCCTTTGAGAGCCCCATCACACTAGCTTCTTTGTCCTTTTCACATCCCTTTATTAGTTTTTGAGTGCCTCTTTGCTCTCTGGTGTAAGATGTCCACACCTCACTTTGTACTTACTCTGACCCATATGTAGAATCAGCCATTTATGCAGGGAATTTCCTTTTAGTTTGGAATGTTAGTTAGAAACCATGATCTGGGTGCTATATGTACTTACTGCTACTACGTTGAGGTTTGTTTAGTTATGTTTTTTTCTTGTTGAGAATTAAGTATACAAGGGTAGAAGATGGAGAGGAAAGTGCTCTGTCTCCCTTTATGACTCTCCTGTTTCTCAGAACTATCATTGTTAACATGCTTTTATGTGTCCTTCCAGAAATTTTCTATGCATATACATGCCCACATATGGGGCTATCTTAAACATACACATATGCAGACATACATAGAAAGGAATATGTTAGCTATACTGGGCTAAATTTTCCTTTCTCTATTTAACAAAATCTTGACATTGACATCTGTCCATATCAGCTGATATAGCTAGGTAATATTCCATTGTTTGGGTATACTATTGATAGTCATTTTTTTTCTTAAGACTTTTTCCCATACAACTTAAATTTAATAAGCTTAATTTTGGTTAAGACCTCCAGGTGTCTGTGGTAATCTTTCTTTATCAGTGTGGTTAGAATACCAATAGAGATCTTTTTATATATTGAAAGGCTGTTAGATCTAGTTTTTTGTCCATACAGAAACCTCTTTGAGTCCCTTATTGGTGTTTGGAGCAATAGACCTAGTTCAACCTCGTGATTTACAGATGAGAAAACTGAGATCCAATTGTTGTAGTACCATCCTTTGTAGCAAAAAGATCCAGTTCCAAAGAAGGCATTTGTATGTCATGTCTTTTAATCTTCAATCTGGAATGTAGCCTCGGTTTTTCTTTGACTTTCATGATCTTGACACTTTTAAAGATTACAGGCCATTTATTTTGTAAATGTACATCAGTTTGGGTTTGTCTGGTACTCTTCATGACTAGAGTCAGCTTACCTCTTTCGCAGAAATACTGCAGAAGTCACGTGTTCTCATTGTATCCTATCTAGTAGCATATGATTTTGATTTGGTTCAGTAACTCTTTAAGCTTGATCACTTGATTAAGGGGATTTCTGCAAGGCTTCTCCACTGTAAAGTTACTCTTTTTCCCTCTTTAATCAATAAGTATTTGGTGGGGAGATACTTTGAGACTATTAAATATCCTGTTTCTTATCAATGTTCAGTTTTTTAATTTATTTATATCAGTATATGTTCATGGAGCTCCATTATTCTTGTGGTCAGAATTGTTCTAGATTTGACCAGTGGGAGACCCTTCAAGATGTCTTTGTTCTTTTTCATGTCCCCATCATTCTTTGAGCACTTCCTTTTTCTTTATGACACAAGATATTTTGGACACATCTTGGGCTTTTCCCCACCCCAGTCCTGAAATCAACCATTTCTCTAAGGAGCCTAGTTCTTTTTTAGTAGAGATTAATGTTCAGAAATAAGATACTAAGTGTGCCTGTTGCCATTGGTATGTCACTAATCCCAGGCCCTGTCAGTGGATCTGTGTATCTGTAGGTCTCTCTAGTTCCAGTCCAACACCACAGGATTCTTTCTTGTTTTCTTCCTTTGCATATTTTAACTCCCTTCTCTGCTGATGTCATATGTGTCTATGTGTGGGTCCATCCCAGGGGAGAACAGGTTGGGTGCAGGTTTGAATGCTGTGTAGGAAGGCCTTGATTAAATTGACAGAGTTCTAAGAGCTTCCAGTACTAGAAGAAGTAGGAAGAATTATGTTTTCAACAGTGTTCATGGAATAGGCTTTTGGGAGTTTGGAGGAGTGGAGGTGGGATGACGGGAGGAGGATTATATCTATTCCCTCAGTGAAAGTGGCGCACTGAAAAGCTGTTAGCCTGTACTTGAAGATTAAGTGTGCCTAAAGGATTTGTGGATGAAACCAAGTCAGGGATGATCTCAGCAGACTTTTCCTGTATGTTCATGGTGGAGTTTGGACTTGGATATGTTAGTCTGGAGTTTCTTTGAGATATAAAATCATTTCAGTAGAGCATGGAGGTATAGGTTAATCCATTCATACCTATCCTGGGACTCTAACTGTATATTTAGAGGATGTATAGAATTAATGAAAAGGAAGGCACTTGGGTAAGGGGATTGCCTCATGGTTTGAGGAGAGAATTTTCATTTTCATGACATCATCTAAAGGGTCACAAGGATACATTTATTAAGGATAGAGAATACCAAGAACAGCATTAGCCACTGCTTTTTAAAGATTGACTTGAAAAACTAGTATAATAGGCAAAACGTGTTTGGTTATGTCTCTCAAGAGGTACAAAAGTATATGCCATGAAAGGTACCCTCTCCCACTCATCCCTTAATTCCCCTGTTCCCTTATCCAGAAGTGACCAGTGTTAACTAGTTTCTTGTGTATTCATCTAGATATCATATGAATATCTAGATCCAAACATTTATACTTTTTTCAATAAATGCTAGCATACCACATAAACTGTTTTCATCTTGCTTATTTCATTTAAAATTTGTCCTTCAGATTGTTATATAACATATAATAGAGAGAGCTGACTTTGTCTTATCTTTTTAATGGCCTGTTATTATTCTCTTGTGTGGATGTTCTATTCTTTACCTACTTGTCTTCTATTAGACATTTAGGTTGTTTCTGGGACTATAAATAATACTGCATTATTATACTTTGTGTGTGTCTTTGTGCACGTGTAGAAGTATATACACAGGATACATTCCTAGAAGTAGAATTTCTGGGTCGAAGGATGCATGCATTTATTTCCTTTTAACAGCCAGTAGCAAAAACTTACAAAATGAAAAGGAGATATAATACGCTAGTTGGAGGAGGAAAGGCAGAGTGGAGGACAAACAACAGAAACTGCTATAGTTATGATGGAAGAGATTGGAAAATGTCTTTCAGCCAGCTTTATGAGGGGAAGAAACCAGGGAGCAGAGGATAGGCTGTGGCAGCCAGAAAGAAGAGGCAGATGGGCCAATTCCCTGAACTATTGAAGAGAGAAAGCAGTATCTGGGGACCTGCACTTGGACAGACAAGTAGCCTGGAATAGGGGAGAGGGATATAATATATGATGGCCCCACTAGGACTCAAGTTGGAACCAGACTCTTAGAGGATATTTCTAAACTTTGTTGTGACTTGAAGTTGGCCTACTCCAGGTTAAGGGCCCAGACTTCCACAAGACTGTCTAAAATACAACTGCAAGTTTGGGGATCCCCAGAGCCATCCTCAATTCTCATCAGCTGGCTACAAATTTCAGGCATCTCCACAGACTACTTGAAGTTGTGTAATTCACTAGAACAACTCACAACTCAGGAAAATGCTGCACTTATGATTAAAGTGTTATCATAGCAAAAAGACACAAATGAGAACCAGCCAAAGGGCAAGATTTCCAAGTGCAAAGTTTTTGTTCTCCTCAGTGACATGTTATTATCCTCCTGGCACATTAATGCTTGACAACACACAGAGTATTGCCAACCAGGGAAACTCTCCCAAGCTTAGGTGTCCAGAGTTTTTATTGGGGTTTCATTATACAGGCATGATTAATTGAATCATTGCCCACATGATTCAATATCCAGCTCCACTTGCCTTCCCAGAGGTGGGGCTAATACTATGTGCCTGAAAACCCCAGCCCTCGAATTACGTGGTTGGTTTTTCTGATATGGCCAAGCTCCACTCTAAGTTATCTCATTAGTATAAACTTTCATATATGTGGGGGAGGGGTGGGAGCATGACTAGCAAAGACACTTCCATCACATGGGAAATTTCAAGGATTTACAGGTTACCTCCTAGGAACCCTAGACAAAGGTCAGCCAAATTCTTTATCACACAGTTGCTGAGAAGGTAAATGAGATCCCTTGTGTAGTGCTTTCCGCAATACTTGGTACATAGTAAACTGCCATACTGGGGTCCTGAGGATGAATGTCTTATGTTTAAAAGACATGTTTAGGTGTTCCCATGAAACCCAGGATCCTGATAAAATGACAGTGGAGTCTATTACTTGGAAAGATGAAATATGGTTGTTGGAATTCTGGGAGAGTTTGTGACTTATGTCTATAGGGTGGAGGTTTTCTTTAACCAGAAAAAATGATATTCAGGAGTCTTTTATGTTTAGTACTTAGAAAAGGAATCTGTGAAGGGAATTAGGTTAATTTTTCTGTAATTCGTTCATTGTTTCTAAAATTGTGTAGGTCCCAAATTATCTCTCTGAAGCCTCTGTGATGTCAGAAAAAGCTGTGTTTTCAGGCAGTGGGCTAATGTTTGTATTTGTCTGTACTTAGTTCTCTATTAGGAAAAATGTAGTCAAACCTGTCACTTGTTATTTCTTTCTAAATAGAGGTGGTTGTTTTTCTGTGTTCTTTTTTAACATCTTTATTGGAATATAATTGCTTTACAATGGTGTTAGTTTCTACTTTATAACAAAGTGAATCAGCTATACATATACATATATCCCCATATCTCCTCCGCCTTGCCTCTCCCTCCCACCCTCCCTATCCCACCTCTCTAAGTGGTCACAAAGCACTGAGCTGATCTCTCTGTGCTATGCGGCTGCTTCCCACTAGCTATCTGTTTTACATTTGGTAGTATATATAAGTCCATGCCACTCTCTCACTTCGTCCCAGCTTACCCTTCCCTCTCCCCATGTTCTCAAGTCCATTCTCTACGTCTGCGTCTTTATTCCTGTCCTGCCCCTGTGAGGTGATTGTTATTAGGGGCAATCATCTTAGTGTTGATGTTGATGATAGCTATGTATATTTTGACATCTCAATAACCATTAAGAAAAATAAAATACTAGTAAAATATGAAATCATACTTCGGTGTGTGGTTTACATTTTAACTTAAACTAAGTTAGATTTAGTTCCATTGTTTTTGTTGTATAGTTAAATTAAAAACATTCTTTTTTTAACATTTAAAAATTTACTGCGTGAATGTTATAGATTACCAGAATTTGGGGTTGGGAGTTATGCTGCCACCAGTTAGGAATATTCTTAGCATATGTTTCCAGATAGTACTTTACGATGCTTTATTATAAACTTTATTAAACAGTTTTGCTTGTTTAACTTTTTTTGACTCCGATTCTGTCAATAATGATGGATAAGGTTATGCTAAAAATAACAAACAACCCTACAATCTCAGAGACTTTAAATATCCAAAATACATTTATTATTCAGACTGTGTGACCAATTCAGATCAGTGGGGGTGATGAGTGGAGGGTTCTACTCTAGGTAGTTACTTCATACCATGTAACATCTCCATAAACTTAATGTTTTTAGCGTTCACCACAGCAAGGGAAGAGGAGGGTCTTGCACAGCAAATAAATTGATATGGCTCGGAAATGACGACCATGCCTACATCCCTTTAGCTAGAACTAGTTAGAAGGCCTCTGTCCAACTGCAAAACAGGGCAGGGAAGTGTAATTCTCCTATGTCTGGAAGAGATGCAAACTTGGATGAACATTAGAAGTGTTTTCAGTGATCTTCAGGGTTTGGGGATTATTTTTCCTTCCTCACAGAGTTGTTAGCATAAAATGAGATAATGTGTATAAAAGCACTTGGAGAACTATAAGGAATTTTTGTATGTAAGATTTTTTAAGCTGAATACTCAGTCTTAAAATACATTACTGAGCCATGAGTAATAAATATCTTAAGCAGAGGGATAGAGATGGTTTCATTCCTTTTCTGTTTGGAAATATAAAGCTCTAAGATGGAAGAACTACTTATTTCTAGTAAGAAGAGTTGTTTGTTAGTTTCTTGCTTTTTAAAAAACTGAACACTTGATCTCTTTTTAGGAGAGTTCTATTTTAAGACTGGTTTTTATATTTTGGCTGTGTTGGGTCTTCATTGCGTGTGGGCTTTCTCTAGTTGCGGCGAGCAGGGGCTACTCTTCGTTGCGGTGTGCGGGCTTCTCATTGAGGTGGCTTCTCATTGCAGAGCACAGGCTGTAGGTGCACGGGCTTCAGTAGTTGCGGCATGTGGGCTCAGTAGTTGTGGCTCGCGGGCTCTAGAGCACAGGCTCAGTGTGGCACACAGGCTTAGCTGCTCTGTGGCATGTGGGATCTTCCCGGACCAGGGCTCGAACCCATGTCCCCTGCATTGGCAGGTGGAATCTTAACCACTGCGCCACCAGGGAAGTTCCTAAGACTGTTTCTTTTTAACAAGAATGGTCCAGAGATTGAAATGAATGCTGTGTTAGTTTAAAAAATATTGGTTACCTCTAATTATGGATGTGACACATGAATGAAATTATACTGTATGTATTGTAAATGTGGCTTCTTTTTCATGAAACAATTTGTCTTAGAGATCTTTCCCAGTCAGTATATATAAATCTACATCATTCTTTTAACTGCTGTATTTCCATAGTAAGGACAGGCCATGATTTATTTGATTGCCCTATTAATGAAATTAGAAATTGGTAAATTTTAGGATTTTTTTTTCTGTAGCAGACTGCAACCACAAAGAACATTGTGTACCTATTTGTACACATCTCTTTTTAGACCCGTTTCAGTATTTTCCAAGGGAGATACCTAGGAATAAAATTTCAATGCTGTGTATTATCACTGTGGCCTTCAATATATTAGAATTTCCCTTGTCTGCCTTGCTATCTCCAACCTAGGAAAATAACAGGGAGTGGGAAGTTGATATCTCCTAGATAGGTTGGATTCCTGTGATTGTCTAAAATGAATCTTGTATTCTTGGTTTGGATATTTGTGATCATTTTTATTTATTTATTTTTTATGCACCAGTTTGGTGCAAGATCGAACATAGGAGTATGTGGGGTATAATATCAACTTTACACGTATGCCTTTGTCCAGATGTTAGGAAATAATAGAGGTATGAATAGATTACTGGTAATCCTTTCGGGTAAGGAGACTTGGATTTATATCACCAAAATTTTCCTATTGATACCCTATTTGAGTTCTTTTTTTTTTTTTTTTTTTTTTTTTTTTTGCGGTATGCGGGCCTCTCACTGTTGTGGCCTCTCCCGTTGCAGAGCACAGGCTCCGGACGCGCAGGCCTAGCGGCCATGGCTCACGGGCTTAGTTGCTCCACGGCATGTGGGATCCTCCCGGACCAGGGCACGAACCCGTGTCTCCTGCATCGGCAGGCGGATTCTCAACCACTGCGCCACCAGGGAAGCCCGAGTTCTTTATTTTTTAGGGGAAAATTTACATATTTCAAAAGGCACAAATCTTAATTGTACATTTTTGACAATAGTTAACCTCATGTAACTCACATCCTCCCAAGATAGAGAACATTTCCATCTAACTAGAGATTTCCTTGTTAACAGCTCCAGCCCTTAGGTAACCATTATTCTGATATTTTCACCTTAGATTAGTTTTGTCCATTCTAGAACTTCATCAAAATGAAATCATACTCTTTGGTGCCTGGCTTCTTTTACTCAGCATAATATATATCTGATTCATTCATGATCCTATGATTATTAGAAATTGTTTCCTTTTTTATTGCTGAGTAGTTGTCCATTGTATGAGTGTATTGTGATTGCCCATAATCCATTGTACTACTGATGAACGTTTGAGTTGTTTCAATTTGAGGGTATCATAAAAAAAGCTTCTATGACTTCTTTTTTATCAGCTCATTCTACTTTTTGGTAGGTATTTTAAATATTTAAAGCTAAGGAAAATGGTTTATTTCATGAATCATATCAGCTTATGCCAACATTATATTAAATGCAACATATTAAAGTATTAGGCATTATTATTTTGTACTTAGCTATAAATCTGTGTGTTTAAAATACCAAATAAGGGAATTCCCTGGCGGTCCAGTGGTTGGGACTCCTCACTGCCACCTCAGGGGTCACAAGTTTGGTCCCTGATTGGGGAACTAGATCCCACATGTTGGATGGTACAGCCAAACAATAAAAATAAGATAAGATAAAATAAAATAAAATACCAAATAATAAATCTTGCACTATTAAAAATCTTCAGCTTTTTATGAAACATTTTAGGAATATTAAGACACCATTAAGATAGGCTTTTCTAGACCGTTATCTAAGAGAGGGCATCTTAGCTGGCTACAACCATTTGCAAAACAAGTCTTTTTGTGGACATATATTTAAATATTCATGGATAAATCTTCAGGAGTAGAATTGCTGTGTCAAGGAGCAGGTATATTTGAACTTGGTAAGAAACTGCCAAAACTTTTTCTAAAATATTTTTTTGTTCCCACCAGTAATGTTACACTTGTTCCATATTCTCACCAACATTTGATGTTGTCAGTCTTTTAAATTTTAGCTGTTGTATATAGTGATATCTCAATATGGGTTTAAGTTTCTCTAGTGACTAATAATGTTGGTGCAATTTTGCATGTGTTCATTGCCCATTTAACTAATGAACTTTTTGTTCAAGTCTTTTGTCTGTTTTTTATTGGCTTCTTTATATTTTTTATTACTGAGTTTTGGAGTTCTTTATATGTTCTGTTTCTTTGTATTTGTGTTTTGTTTTGGTTTTTTGGCCGTGCTGTGCAGCTTATGGGATTTAGTTCCCCAACCAGGGGTTGAACCTGGGGCCACAGCAGTGAGAGGGCAGAGTCATAACCACTGGACTGCCGGGAATTCTCTGGAGTTCTTTATGTGTTCTGGATACGAGTCCTTTGTCAGACATGTTTTGTGAATATTTTCTCCCAGTCTGTGACTTGCCTATATGGTGCCTTTTTTATGGCTGCATTGTGTCTTTGTCGCTGTTCGCAGGCTTTCTCTAGTTGCAGCAAGTGGGGGCTACTCTTCGTTGTGGTGCAGTGGCTTCTCTTGTTGCAGAGCATGGGCTCTAGGCACGCGGGCTTCAGTAGTCGTGGCACACGGGCTCAGTAGTTGTGGTGCACGGGCTTAGTTGTTCCCTGATATGTGAGATCTTCCCAAACCAGGGATCAAACCCATGTTCCCTGCATTGGTAGGCGGATTCTTAACTACTGGGCCACCAGGGAAGTCCCTATACGGTGTCTTTTGATGGCAGGGGTTTTAAATTTTGATGGAGTTTAACTTACCAGCTTAAATTTTATGATGATTGTTTCCTGTGTTAAAGAAATGTCTGCCTTCTCCCAGGTGGCAAGGACATTCTCTCGGTTTTCTTCTATAAACTTTGAAATTTTAGATTTTATTTGTGGGTCTGTGATCTGTATCAAAACTAATTTTTTTTTGTATGGATTGAGGTGTAGGGATTGAGTTTCATTTACTTATTACTACATGTGAGGATCCAGTTGTTGTAGCACTGTTTATTCTTTTGCCCATTGAATTGCTTTGGTACCTTATCAAAAACCATTTGCCCAAATGAGTGTGTACATAAGGTTGCAATCTTTAAATTTATTGAGACTTGTTTTATGACTTAGCAACATGGTCAGTCTTGTACATTCCATATGCACTTGAAAAGAAGGTTTATTCTGCAGTTGCTGGATGAGTAATCTATAAACGTCAATTAGGACAAGGTGGTTGATTGTGCCATTCAGGTCTTCTATACTTACTGATTTTTATGACTGGTTCTTTCCGCTACTGAGAAAAGGGTATGAAGATCTCCAAATGTGATTGTGGATTTGTTTACTTCTTTTAGTTCTATCAGTTTATGTTTCATGTATCTAAAAGCTCTTTTATTAACCACATACACAGATATTTATAATTGCTATATACTGATATATTTTATCATTATGAAATGTCAGTGACCTTTATTAATCCTTGTACTAGTCCTTGTCTTGAGGTCTATTTTATCAGATGTTGATATAGCCACTCTTTTCATAACATATCAGTGTTATATATATTTTTTACCTTTTTCAGTGGTTGCCCTAGAATTTGTGATATATTACAACTAACCCAAGTCCACTTTGGTTGCCTGAGAAAGTTTTCCTTTCACCTTCGCTTTTGAAGGATAATTTTGTAGGCACAGAATTCTAGGTTGGTAGGCATTTTTTCTTTCAAAACTTCAAATATTTCACTCTGCTTTCCTGTTGCTTGCATGGTTTCTGAGGAAAAGTCAGATGTAATTCTTATCTTTGCTCTTCCGTAGGTAAGTTGTTTTTCTCTTCTGGTTTCTTTCAGGATTTTTTTCTTTATCTTTGATTTTCTGTAGTTTGAAAATGATACGCCTAGGTACAAGGTTTTTTGGTGTTTATCCCACTTGATGTTCTTTGAACTTCCTAGATTTGTGGTTTGGTGCCTGCTATTCATTTAGGAAAATTCTCAATAAATATTGCTTTCAATAGTCTGTTCCTTTCTCTTGTTCCTCTCTTTTTTGTATTCCTATTACACATATGTTAAACCTTTTGTAGGTGTCCCATAGTTCATGGATATTCTGTTGTTTTCCTTCTAGTCTTTTTTCTCTTTGCTTTTCAACCTTAGAGCTTTCTTTTTTTCCCCCAAGATGTATATTTAAAGGTTTGGGTTTTTTTTAACTTTTTATTTTATACTGGAGTATAGCAGATTAACAATGTTGTGATTGTTTCAGGTACACAGCAAAGGGAATCAGCCATACATATACATGTATCCATTCTCCCCCAAACTCCCCTCCCATACATCAGGCTTAGAGCTTTCTGTTGAGATATCCTTAAGCTCAGAGATTCTTTCCTTGGCTATATCCAATCTACCAGTAAGTCCATCAAAGTCTTTCTTCATTTCTGTTTCAGTGTTTTTGATCTCTGGCATTTCTTTTTGGTTCTTTCTTAGGATTTCAGTCTCTGTTTATATTGCCCATCTGTTCTTGGTAGCTGTCTACTGTATCCATTAGAGCCATTAGCATATTAACCATAATTGTTTTTAATTCCATAATTGTTTGTAATTCCAATATCTGAGTCTGATTTTGATGAGTGTATTTTTTGGTCTTTTAGTGTGTCTTATAATTTTTTCTTAATCGCTAGGCATGTGATATGCTGGGTAAAAGGGATCTTGTAAATAGTCCTTTAATAAAGTGGTGGTATAAACATAGAGAACAGACTTGTGGTTGTCAAGGGAGATGGGGGTGTGAGGGAGGGAAGTGTTGGGAGTTTGGTCTTAGCAGATGCAATCCTATTGTATATAGGATGGATAAACAACAGGGTATTACATTATAGCACAGGGAACTATATTCAATATCCTGTGATAAACCATAATGGAAAAGAATATGAAAAAGAATATATATATAACTGAGTCACTTTGCTGTACAGCAGAAATTAACACATTGTAAATCAACTATACTTCAATAAAATTAAAAAAAAAAAACAAAAGCATCTGCTAGAAAATGTATAATAGAAAAAAAAATAACGTGGTGGTAATGGTCAGGGAATAGAAGCATTCTGTAGTCGTGTGATTAAGTCTCAGTCTTTTGGTGTGCCTGTACCTCTGAGCTGTGAACTTCACATGTGTTTCTCAATGCCCCTGCATTCCCCCTTTAGTTGGGACAGGATGGCTAGAGCAGGCTGGAATTGGGTATTTCCCTTTTTTCAGGTCAGTTTGACTGATAATACCCCAGCAGGTTAGGCTCTGATTAAATAGTTTCTTCTGCAGGCAGACTTTGTTAAGAACAGAATGCTCTGGAGTATTTCAAAGTGGTTCCTTTTACCCTTCTTCTGCTGGAAGCACGAGAGAATTTTTCTCTGATATTCACTGTGAGAACCTAGTAGAACTCCAGGAAATTAAACTCACTAAAGTGTGGGACCCCCAATGACCGGGTCACTGGAATTTTTTTTTTTTTTTTTTTTTTTTGGCTGTGTTGGGTCTTCATTGCGGTGCACAGGCTTCTCATTGCGGTGGCTTCTCTTGTTGTGGAGCACAGGCTCTAGGAGTGCAGCCTTCAGTAGTTGTGGCTCACGGGCTTCAGTAGTTGTGGCTCATGGGCTCTAGAGCGCAGGCTCAGTAGTTGTGGTGCACGGGCTTAGTTGCTCCACGACATGTGGGATCTTCCCAGACCAGGATCGAACCCGTGTCCCCTGCATTGGCAGGCAGATTCTTAACCACTGCGCCACCAGGGAAGTCCCCCTGGAATTTTTAATTTTTCAAACTTGATCACACTGAGCCTTCAACAGTTGGTTAATTATAGTTCATGTTTCCCTACCTCAGCACTGGTTCCTGTGGAGGTTTGTGCTAGTGGCTTTCTGCTCTCGTAAGTTGGGATTCTCTGTATTCACCTGTTGGTCTCTCCAATTTGGGGGTTAGCAGTTTGCCCTATGACTTCACTTGTCTTACAGATCTAAGAAGAGTTGTTGATATTTCAGTTTGTTCAGCTTTTTACTGTTGTTAGGACAAAGTGGCGACCTCCAAACTTCTTACATGCTGGGCTGGAAACTTCAAGTCTGTGCTCATTTTTTTAAAGTATATTTTCCTGAATATAAAAGTTTGGGTTGATACATTCTTTTCCTTTTCAGTATTTTAAAGATCCTGTTCCACTCCTGACCTCTATGGTTTCTGATGATAAGTCAGCTTTTATTAGTATATCTATATTCCCTTATGTGAAATGTGTTGGTTTTCTCTAGCTGCCTTCAAGATTTTTACTTTATCTTTGAATTTTTTTTTTTTTTTTTTTTTTTTTTTTTTTTTTTGCGGTACGCGGGCCTCTCACTGTTGTGGCATCTCCCATTGCGGAGCACAGGCTCCAGACGCGCAGGCTCAGCGGCCATGGCTCACGGGCCCAGCCACTCCACAGCATGTGGGATCTTCCCGGACCAGGGCATGAACCCGTGTCTCCTGTATCAGCATGCGGACTCTTAACCACTGCGCCACCAGGGAAGCCCTATCTTTGAATTTTAACAGTTTGATTATGATACACCTAGCTATATGTTCTTTGTATTTATCTTCTTGGGGCTCCTTGAGTTTCTTGGATCTGTAAGTTGATGTCTTTAACCAAATTTGGGAAATTTAGGTTACTATGTCTTCATATATATTTTCTGCCTTGTTTTTGCCACTCTTGGGACTCCAGTTACAGTATAATTGAGGGACTCTAATTAGTACAGCAGTGCATATGTATAACCTATCAATATAAACTTATTAATATAAATATATATGTAATATGAGTATATTTACATATAGATAGATAGTGCGTGCTCTCAACATTTTAATAAAAGGGATCCATGATCAAGAGAGTTTGGAGATGGGTGCTTTCACCAACCCCCAACTTACCTTTAATATAATGGCATTTAACGACTGGTACAGTAACTATGCACATTTGTCTTTTCTGTTAAATGATGGGCTCCTAGAGGACTGGCTTTACTTTTCTTAATAATTATATAAAAATATAAAGACAGTGGTTCTCAGATTTTTAAAAATCCAAAAATGTTATCTGTGAGAGGCAAAGCAAAACAGAAAGTAGCTAAAAACAGGAATAGAAACAGTGGAGAAAAATATACCAGGCAAAAAGTATGATACAAAAGAAAGCTAAAGTAGCAGTTTTCATATTTGACAAATATAAGATTTATGGTAGAAAACATAAGGGACACAGAAAGACAGCCCAATTATGAATAGACATTTCTCTAAATGCTCCGGTTGGTTATAGTTGCACAACCTTGTAAATATATTAAGAACCACTAAGTTGTATACTTTAAGAAGGCGAATTTTATAATACGTGAATTATATCTCAATTTTTAAAAAAGTGATCTGTATATTTGGTCTTAAAGGCCAAACCTCACTTAATTCTCAAGGCTTAGAGCCATGCAGATTGTTCTCCCATTATATTTATGCAAAAAAAATTAGAAACAAATAACAGAAGAGTAGGTTAAACAAAGTTCGGGAACTAACATTGCTAACATTAAGTAAAAGAAAACCACTGAAATTACTGAGGAAATTTAGAAACAGAACTGAATATAAGATTACATGTTAAGGCTTCCCTGGTGGCACATTGGTTGAGAGTCCGCCTGCTGATGCAGGGGATACGGGTTCGTGCCCGGGTCCAGGAAGATCCCACATGCTGCGGAGCGGCTAGGCCCGTGAGCCGAGGCCGCTGAGCCTGTGCATCTGGAGCCTGCGCGTCCGGAGCCTGTGCTCCGCAACGGGAGAGGCCACAACAATGAGAGGCCCGCGTACTGCAAAAAAAAAAAAAAAAAAAAAAGATGTTGAAATTTTTGGGACATAGCTAAAGTAGTATTTAGAAGGAAATGTATAACTTTAAAATGTTTGCTCCAGGGCTTCCCTGGTGGCGCAGCGGTTGAGAGTCCGCCTGCCGATGCAGGGGACGTGGGTTCGTGCCCCGGTCCGGGAGGATCCCACATGCCGCAGAGCAACTGAGCCCGTGAGCCATGGCTGCTGAGCCTGCGCGTCCGGAGCCTGTGCTCCGCAACGGGAGAGGCCACAGCAGCGAGAGGCCCGCGTACTGCAAAAAAAAATAATAATAAAAAAAAAATAAAATGTTTGCTCCAAAAAAGAAAGGTTAAAAATAAACTATACAAACATACATTTCCTGGCTGTGTCTTTTGAAAGAGCCTAGAAACAGTGAAAGTACCATAGCAGTGAGCATACCCAGTACCCAAATACTGGTTTCTAAATACCATTGTCCAATAAAAAGAATCAGAGTTCCATGGAGGAATGATTGATTCCAGGGCTGGTACAAGGAAGATAAAATAAGCCTGGAACGTGTTATGTTGCCAGAGGTAAGAAAGTGCTCAAAAAGGAACAGGGCCTGTTGAAAGGGCATGGGGACCAAACTGAAAGAGTTCCCAATGGCCACAGCTAAAACAATTTGGGTAATAAAATAAGTAATGATAGTATTAAATTATAACCCATAGAATAAAATAAATATCCATGAGTCCATACTCTTTGAGTAAATAAACAGGAGAGAAGGGATGTTTTCAGTAGTTTTCCTGTATTGAAAAGTTACAGTTAATAAATAAAACAAAATCACCATTAGGCAAGTAACACAGTAATAATTGTAGTCTAGATCCGTTGGTAGATGCTAAAGCTAGTGGGTGAAATTTTGAGGAGAAATAGGAGGATGTTTGCATAGTCACAGAGTATCTCCCCAAATATATTTAATTACAAAAGGAACAATAACAACTTTACAGTGAAGAAATCCAGCAGACACCATCTTAATGAAGTGAGCAAAGGTAACATCACCAATAATAAAACATATCAAATCAACACATGCCCCATGTTATGATGCACTGAGAAAGACACAGCATCATTCCTCTGGTGTTTTTGCCAAAAATGCATAACTCAATCTAATCATGAAAACATCACAAACGCAAATTGTGGAACATCTGCAAAATAACTAACCAGTACTCTTCAAAAGGGTTATGGTCTCAAAGTCAAGAAGAGACTGAGGAACTGTCAATCTTTTGGAGATTAGAGGAGATTAAGGGGAAATGACATATAGTGTAATGTGGGAGCCTGTGTTGGATCCAGAAGAGAAAAAAAGGACCTTAGTGGGAAAACCTATGATATTTGAATAAGGTCTGTAGTTAATAATATTGTACCAATGTTTTTGGTACAATTTCCTTGTACTATGGTTAACATTAAGGAAAGCTTGGTATGGGTGTATTTTTGCCATTTTTCTATAAATAAAATTATTTCAAAGCTAAAAAAGAAAAATAAGGTAAACATTGAGTTCAAGAAGTTTGTAGAAATAGAACAGATGAGCATGCTCAAAGGAAAAAGAAGAAAGGAAATAAAAAGATCAGAAAATGAAGCAAAAGTAAAAAGTTGAGATACTTACTCTTTGGGATTATTAAGGTAGTTTTCTGAGAAAACTGAGTAAGAAAAGAGAAGATGCACATATATAAAATTCAGAATGAAGATTGAGAAGTACACTCACTGCATTCCTTTTAGTGATGTCATTTCTTGCCGAAGCTGGGTCCTCTCCGTTGTTGTGATTAAAAAGCAAATACCTGTGGAATAAGAAATGAGGGTGGCGGTATCCAGTCTGATTCTAAGATTTGAGAAATTGTGCAGTGCCTAACAGGTACTAAGTTCTTTGGGTCTGTTTGATAAATAGTATGATTAGGTGTTTCATTTAGTCTAGTGATACCCTGAAAGAAACTGTTGAGACACTAAAGATGCCATGAACTAAGAAAGTTTGACAACTTCTGAAATATGAGAATTATGAATAAGTAAATGCTAAAAAAAATTGAAAATGTAGATGAAATGGATAAATTTGTAGAAAAATGATAGGCAACTTGAATATAGTATGAAAACATTGGAATGGTAATCAAAGATCTTCCCTTCCAAAAATCACATACCTGGATGACTGTGTATGGGTGAGTTCTATCAAATTTTGAAGGAACAGTTAATTCCTTTCTTAAACAAGTTACTGCAGAAAAGAGGGAAAGAGTGAAAACTGCCTGACTCTTTATGTGGCTACTTAATAAGCTTGATTTGAAACCCTGATAAATTCAAGAGGAGACATTATAAAGCCATTTCCCTTATTAATGTCGATGAAAGGGATCATAAATAAAATATTAGCTATCTGAATCCAAGAATATACTAAAAGAGTGATACATCATCAAATGGAATTTAGTTCAGGAATCCAAAGATAGTTCATCTTTAAAACAATTATTGATGTAATTCACCATTTTAATAGTTGAGAAAAGAAAAATGTTTTTCTGATTTGATTCAGAAAAGCATTTTATTTATTTCAATTATTGTTTGTGATTTAATTCTTAGCAAACAAAGAATATATAAGGGAACTTTGAGTATTTGTGTATTGGATTTTTTAAAGTTTTTTATTATAGACAGTTTCAAACATAATAAAGGTAGGGTGAGTGGTACAATAGACGTGACAGGTAATCATTGCTCAGCTTCAGCAATTATCAATATATGGCAACTCTTTTTAATCTATATACACACACATACACTCTCATACCCCTGCTAGATTATTTTGAAGCATATTCCAAACAACATGCTCTTTTTAGTCAATACTCAGTATGTACCTTTTTTCTCTATATAACCATTAATATCCTAAAATAATTAACACTAATTCCTTAATATTATCTGCTGTCTAGCAGAGTTGAAATTGTCCTGATTGACTCATCACTGTGAATTCAGAGTTCACACATTGCATTTGGCTGTTAATTCTTCATTTTTTCTTTTAAACTGTAATAGCTCTTTTACCTCTTTCCTTCCTTCTTTTTTCCATTATGTTACTAAGAAACCAGGTCATTTGTCGTGTAGAATTTTCCACATTCTAGATTTGGCTGATTGTGGCCCCATGGTGTTGCTTAAATGTTTCTTTTTTCCCTGTCTTTCCTCGAAACAGGTAGTTAGGCTTGATTAACTTCTATTATGGGAGGGGTAATAATTTCGTCGTTATTGATGCATAACTTTTTTTTTAAGGGAACTTTATTATTTTTATTTATTTATTTTTGGCTGTGTTGGGTCTTCGTTGCTGCGCGGGCTTTCTCTAGTTGCAGGGAACAGGGGCCACTCTTCGTTGTGGTGTGCGGGCTTCTCATTACGATGGCTTCTCTTGTTGTGGAGCACAGGCTCTAGGTACGCGGGCTTCAGTAGTTGTGGCATGTGGACTCAGTAGTTGTGGCTCAAGGTCTCTAGAGCGCAGGCTCAGTAGTTGTGACGCACGGGCTTAGTTGCTCTGCGGCATGTGGTATCTTCCCAGACCAGGGCTCGAACCTGTGTCCCCTGCATTGGCAGGTAGATTCTTAACCACTATGCCACCAAGGAAGCCTGATGCATAACTTCTTAATTCTTAATATCAGGAGGTATATGATGCTTGGCTGCTTTTGTTAAAATTGATCAGTGGTTTTAGGTATCTGGCACATGCAACCATCGTGAAGGTCTCCAGCAGCCTCTTATTTATTTATGTTTTTTGGCGCGCCACGTGGCACGTGGGATCTTAGTTCCCCAACCAGGGATTTAACCTGTGCCCCCTGTGTTGGAAGCACGGAGTCTTAACCATTGCCAGGGAAGTCCCTCCATCAGCCTTTTTACCTAATGTTTTATCAGTCACTGATGCTTGCTTCCTGGGTCGTTATTCATTAGGGGGTAGCAAAATGGTGCTACTCTAATTTATCATCTCTTCTTTGTTTATAAGCTAGTCTTCTATGAAAGAAACAGTCCCTCATCGATCCTTCGATAACCTTGAGGCACAGTTTATATAGGAAAGACAAGGTAAATTGATTCTTTCTAGAAGAGCACTTTCTTAGTAAGCCTACAGTGAACATAATACTTAGATGTGTTTACTTTAATATCTAAAGCAAGACAAGGATGCCTACTATTACTGCTCTTGTTTAACATATTACTAGAAGTCCTTGTCAACATTATAAGGGAAAAAGAATAACTATTGTAAGGAAAAAGATAAAATTGTCATTATGTACAGACTGCATACACATTTACTTAAGGGGAATAAAACAGAATCAGCAAACTATTAAAACTGCCTTGAGTTCATCAAGGGTCTTAAAAATCAATGCTATTTCTTTTCATCATCCTTAACCAACTAGGAAATGAAATTTTTTAAAAATGTGTATCATTAAAACAAAACCTAGAAAGTGCCTAGGTATTAGTCTAATGAAGAATACATAGGACTCATATTAAAACTTTAAAACTTCAATAAAAGATATAGGAAATAATCGTGGACATGATAATTTACTCTTATAAGGATGTTATTACTTCTGAAGTTTATCAATAAATTCCAAGTAATCTCTGTCAAAATTTTAGCTGGGTATTTTCGAGGAACTCTGTAAACCTATTGTGTAGAAGAATAAATAATAATTGATAAATAGTTAAATCAACCTTTAAAAAAGGAGAATAAAGGGGAATTTACCCTATCAGATATTAAGATACATCAATACTACAAAAAGCCATAGTAATACAGTGTGGTATAGTATAAGAGCAAACAAATAGATCACTCTTAGAGAGCTTAAATAATAGACCCTAGGATATAGGTAAAAGTTAGGTTGTTTAGTAGATGGTTTTAGAAAAAGCAGCTCATTATATATGGAGAAATAAAACAGTATCTCTATCCTATATCATATGCAAAGGTAGATTCCAGGTGGATTAAACACCTAAATGTGGAAGATAAAACCAAAAGGTTTAATAGAAGAAAATTATTTTCTTTAAAAACATATATATTTTTGTGACCTAGGGTTGGGGAAGGAACTTCTAAAACCTTAAAGCACAAACCAATTTGTGTGTAAATTTAATTGCATCAAAATAGGGAGCTCTATTTAACAAAGGACCCCATGGGCAAAACTAATATACATGTGACAAATGGGAGACAATATTTGCAATGTTTAAATTGCCAAGTGATTAATGTCCTCTAAACTAGACTATATAGGAAACTCCTGCAAATAAACAAGATAAAGAAAGCAATCCCAGCAGAAAAATGGGCAAAGGATATAAACAGGCAGTTTATAGAAAAGGAAATCCTCAAAGCAGTATGCATATGAAGAGTTGCTCAAATGTATTAGCAGTCAGAGGAATACAAATTAAGACAGTAAGATAGGGGCTTTCCTCGTGGCTCAGTGGTTAAGAATCCGCCTGCCAATGCAAGGGACACGGGTTCGAGCCCTGGCCCAGGAAGATCCCACATGCTGCAGAGCAACTAAGCCCATGTGCCGCAACTGCGGAGCCTGCACTCGAGATCCCACAAGCCACAACTACTGAGCCTGCATACCATAACTACTGAAGCCCGCGCACCTAGACCCCGTGCTCTGCAGCAAGAGAAGCCACTGCAATGAGAAGCAAATGCACTGCAATGAAGAGTAGCCCCCGCTCGCTGCAACGAGAGAAAGCCCACATGCAGCAATGAGGACCCAATGCAGCCCCCAAAACACAAAAACAAACAAACAAACAAAAGACAGTAAGATATTTCATATATGTTAAGCTGGTACATATTAGCAAACGAGATAAAAACCAAATGCTGATGAAGATGCAGGTTATAAAAACTCTTACACACTGCTGGGGCACATGTAGCCACTCTGGACAGTAGCATGGCACTCAGAATTAAAACTCTGTATGTATATGACCCAGCAATTCTTCTCTGAGTTTATATGCCAAAGAAAATCTCAATCAGATCCATAAGAAAACATTTACAGGGATATTCATTGCAGCATTATTTGTGGTAGAAAGGCATTGGAGGTAATCCAGGTGTCCGGTGCAGGGATAGTAGAGGAAAAAATGTTTTGGATACATGCCATGGCATATTATATACCAATCAGAAGCAGCAAATCAAATGTACACATACAAAATGAATGGATTATGTTACAGAATTGAAAAAGAACAGAATGAGATATAACACAGTAAGATTTGCACACATCAAAAATACATGGGGCTTCCCTGGTGGTGCAGTGGTTGAGAGTCTGCCTGCCGATGCAGGGGACACAGGTTCATCCCCCAGTCCTGGAAGATCCCACATGCCATGGAGCGACTGGGCCCATGAGCCATGGCCTCTGAGCCTGCGCGTCCGGAGCCTGTGCTCCGCAACGGGAGAGGCCATAACAGTGAGAGGCCTGTGTACCGCAAAAAAAAAAAAAAAAAAAAAAAAAAAAAAAAAAAAAAAAACAAAGCCATGCACTCAGTAAACAGTAAGGATTTACTGTATAACACAGGAAACTATATTCAGCATCTTGTAATAACATATAATGGAAAAGAATCTGAAATACATATATATACACACACACATATAGGAATCACTTTGCTATACACATGAAACTAATAAAATATTGTAAATCAACTACAATTTAAAAAATAAAAATTTTTAAAAAATACATGCATTCAAAAACGTTTTGCAAGAACACATACAAATTAAAGGGCACACAATAGGCATAGTAGAGTGGTCGCCTGTGAGGATACAGAAACAAGGATAAGGGAAAATTTAAAGATTTTCATGACTCCCCATCTCATTTCATAGAATCATAGAAATTATTTAAGATATGATCTGTAAATTTATCTAAATGGCAGTATGATAAAAGCAAATGAAATGATCGAAGGCACCACTCACAGCCCATTCACTTTGTGGAACTCCTACTCCCCCATCAGGACGTGTTATGAACCATAGGTGTTGTGTGACCATCAGATATACAGACCGAGTGTGGAGACCCATGTCAGCCTGTATATTGAACACTTAATATGTTATTGCCATTTAAATTAGTTAAAATATCTTAAGAATTTATAATATTTAGAATCTATTCCATATACATCTGTGTGTTTTAATATAAAATAGGATTTCCTCAAATCTTTAGGGAAAATGGCCGTTCTAGTAATATGTGCCTTCTAAGACCCCCTAGTGCACATCCAGTATGAGAAGCAGGTTCTTAAGCTGACTTCATTGATCAAACATCTGACAAATCTTTGGGAAAAAATAATTTCTTTTCTTCTAACACTAAGGCATTTCACTCTTCTGGCTCTTCCAAGATGGATTCCAATTTGAAATGTTATGTGGTAAAATATACAGTTATTTTATGACACTCTGATTTTTTTTTTTCTTTAACTTTACAGAGACTGTGCAGTTGATCCAACTTGTGTTTTATGCATGGAGTGCTTTTTGGGAAGTATTCACAGAGACCATCGATATAGGGTTAGTAATATCCAGATAATAACCACACCTAGTATTGAATTTTATACTCGATACCTTTTCTTTTTAAAATTCCAAGATTTAACACTGAAACAGGGGAGAGTGGTTTAAGAAATGTGTTACTCAAATACCATTAAACATACAATGGCAGTGTAGAGATGAATTATGAATCCATATTTCATGGAACACATGGTTTAAGATTAAAAGACTATAGCTTTCAGTATTGGTTTTCAACTAGTTTGTTTTGTTATTTTTTTAATGTTTATTATCTTTATAATTCTAGGTTTATAAAGCAAGTTATCAAAAATTAGAGGATAAAGGTGAGAGTTAAAATGCAAGAGGGAGGTTCTGAAGGGAGATGAGTGAGCAATTAAGTAAAAGTGACAGGATTATACCTTTAAGAAATGGTTCTATTGGTCAGTTTCTACAGAATTGTCATTTCTTAATATTAAAGAGGCATCTACTACAATGTAGAAAAGGGCCAACTTCAGAACATAAGACTAACCAATTTTTTTTTTAACTGCCGTAATGCAATCAATACTCTTCCAAAAATCAAGTATGTTTGCTTTTAATTCAGGGATACAAAATACATAGGCAGAATATTGCTAAGCCTGTCCTGGTTCCTCTACTGGAAGCTGTAGACAGAGCTATGAACATTCAAAAATTTAGGGAACTGTTAGTAGCTAGAACTTTTCACCCTAATCTCAAATAAAGATAGAAAAGAAATATTGCAATCTTCTTATTAATTCAAGACTTTTGATTCAAGACTTTTCCTCCTGTTTGTTTTTTTATTTACTCTACCCGAGTATTGTTAACAGTGAACTAAAACAGCTGCACAATTGAATTCATAATTTTGTGTGTTCTTTTTATTTTCATAAATCAGTAAGAGAATCCTAGTTTCCTTTAAACTGTTCTACCTATCTTTGGTTACCAGAACACGCATAAAAGCTATAGGGTGAGGTTACCATTTTCCATATGGCTGCCTGCCCATGTTTCTTGGCATATATCTTTGCAGCCCCTAAGAATAACTGTCATTTGTGACTTTACATTAATTACCTTGTGATGTGTAACACACAAATACTTACTTTGGGCAAAATATGAAAGGCTCTTTCTAAAATTTCCTTCTCATACCCATCCATAAACTCTCACATGCCCATCCATAAACTCTCACAGTATTTTATTAAAAAGCAGAATTTCCAGTCTAGTAATTATTAAATAATAGGCTTTATCTTGCCAGATTCCTTGAATCATTGCTACATCTTAAGGAAGCATGAATAATTTTGAAGCCCACAGGTGGTAAAAGGTTTTATGACTAGGCACTCCCATGTTTCTGTTTCCAGAGCTTCCTTCCTTTTCAAAGAATGCTATTTAGAGAGTGTTAGAAAAGAAAAACTATTTCTATAGTTTTTTTGGTCACTTTCTCTAATGCAGATGCACTCGTATTAGACGTTTGTAGACAGCAGCTATAGGAATCTTTGTCACTCTTGAATCTATTATGTTATAACCTGGTAGCATAGATACCAACAGTATACCAATTTAGCCAAAACCTAGCAAGAAAACCCTTGTTATTTTCCTAATTAGGAAGTCATGCAAATGGACATATTTTACCTCTTTAAAATAGCTGTAGCTTGCTAGACACTACAGAGTAGCTTATTTTATTTTGAAATCACTTAAATTAGCCTATAGGCTTATTTAAAATCAGCTTTAAAACATTGAGAGGTTTGGCATTTTATTTAATTTTATCCCTCCAAAGAAATTAACACTTCACAATGTTATTTCCTTAGCACTTGATATTCCTATTTATAATCCGATAGCCCTCAGTAAATACTTATTGACAAGATACTTTACAATTTTTTTTCAAGATGACAACATCAGGAGGTGGAGGTTTCTGTGACTGTGGTGATACTGAAGCTTGGAAAGAGGGTCCTTACTGTCAGAAACATGAACTTAACACCTCTGAAATTGAGGAAGAAGAGGTAAAAACATTTTCACAAAATTGTTCCTAAGGAAATACTGTCTTAACCATGTGTTTGAAATATTTTCAGACATAAGAATTAGGTTATAATATAGCAATGGATAAGTAAAATATCAATAGTCCTCTCACTATTAACAGTGACCAAGTATATACTTCGAAAGTTTTTTGCATTTTATGGATGGCATACCATTATTAGTAGAACACACTTGAAATTCTAGAAATATAATTTAATTTGGACTTTTGCATTTGTTTGTTTTATTTTAAGCATATATGAGTTTTTTCAAGTCCTCATTTATTATTAAAAGGATTATTTTTCCTGTGTATGTAGATCAGTTAACTTAGTTGGGTTTTGTTTGTGTTGTGACTAAGACTTTGTAGATCAGATACCTTTCTTTTCTGTAGTCCTACATGGCAGCCAATCCTACTCATCATCTCCCGGTAAATCAATGTCATTGGATATGTGATGGGACCAAACATTGGGATGATAGCTCAGTACAAGTTATACTCGTTCCAGCTATAAATATATGCTTTCTAAAATTGTTGTTGGTCCTTTATTATTTTTCCTCTAAATGATATTTGTAATGATATAATGGGCTCTCACTAAATAAATACTTGAAACTCTGCCATTTGTGACAATCTGATGTTTGATTTAAGATCCTTATTTCAGATTTTAATTTTAAGTGACAAAGAGGTGGGTACATTAAAAGAACTTATTCATTGTTAGTAAGTTGGTCTGATACTGATTTGCGGCAAGTGGACACTAATAGTCCTTTCTAGTGCACATGTCTTCCTGGTCTCAGATATTTTAACAGAATGACCAGAGAACTTATGGTGTAGGACAGTATCTTTTAGACTGTGTTTCACTGTGTTTTAGACAGATGAAAATTTGTGCAAAATGATTCAGTGCTATAGAAAACATATATATTTGTTTGTGTTTCATTTGCTTTGTGCATGTGTTCTAGGATTTGCTACAGAGAGATGTCAAGTGGTCGGGGTTTCAGATTTCTCCTCTGCAATTGGAGCAGCTCTGTTTTTATCTCTTACATACTGGGTTGGCATTCTGTATATAAAAATATAAGCAAGGCAAACAAAGACATATTTGGAAAAATGGTTTTGCTTTTGAAAAAAATTGAAAGCTGGGGTAAAACTTTAGGACTCTGGGAGAAAATATTTGCAAGTCATATCTGATAAGTGTCTGGTATCCAGCATATATATCTTACAACTCAACAACAAAAAGACAACACAATTAAAAATGGCCAAAGGACCTGAATAGACATTTCTACAAAGAAGATATAATACAAGTGAGCAACGAACACATTAAAACATGCTCAAGAGTATTAGACATTAGGGAAATGTAAATCAAGACCACAGTGAGATACCACTTCACACCCACTAGGATGGCTGTAATCAAAAAAGTGGCAAATAGGTGTTGGCGAGGCTATAGAGAAACTGGAACTCTGTACAGTGCTAGTGGGAATGCAAAATGATTTAGCACTGTGGAAAACAGTTTGGCAATTTTCCTCAAATGTTAAACATTGCCACGTAAGCCTGTAATTTCACTTCTAGGTATATACCCAAAAGAATTAAAAAAAAGTATTCAAATAAGTACATGCACACACATTAGTAGCAGCATTATTCATAATAGCCAAAAGGTGGAAACAGTCAAAATGTCTATCAGTATGTGAATGGATAGACATACAGTGTAATATTACTTAGTTGTAAAAAGGAATGAAGTACTGATACATGTTGCAACGTGGATGAACTTTTCAAAACATCATGCTAAGTGAAAGAAGCCAGACACAAAGGGTCACACACTGTATGATTCCATTTATGTGAAATATCCAGAAATATCCAGAATCTGTAGAGAACACAGACTGGTGGTTGCCAGGGAATAGGGAAAGGAAGAATGGAGAAAAACTGCTTAATTGGTAAGGGGTTTTACTTTGTTGAAATGATAGAAATGTTTTAGAACTAGATAGAGGTGATTGTGGCTCAACATTATGAAAGTACTAGATACCACCAGATTGTTTGCTTTAAATTTTCTAAGAAAAATTATGAATCTGCCTGCAGTTACTCTCTTGGCTTTATCCTCATACGTTAGTGGGGTAGCTATCAAATAATGAAGACTTTGGTTAGTTTCCTGAATTTTTAGAAGATGCCAGCAAAATAACCTGCCTGCCTGAAATTGTATGGTCCTGCCTGGAGAATATATATTCCAGCAACTTGACAGAGAATCGAACCTCCAGACTTTGCTATTTAATTCCTATTTAAGAATTCAGTTAAGAGAAATGAAGTCTTTGAGAAGACTATAAGATATTAAAAAGATATCAGATAACATTATTTAGCATACCTGGTCCCCCACTCACTAAATCCATACATTATCTAGGGTTTTTCTGTTTTATGCTTTAAATGGAAGAAAGCTATATAATATTTGAAATGAACCTTTTTAGCCTGTCATAGAATTGTTTTTATTGAATGTAATTTTTTTGTTATACATTCAGCCTACATCTTAAGAAAAAGTTGAAAAAAATTTGATTATATATTTCTATTGGGGTAGTGTTTAGAAGTTCGACAGGTCTTCTCAACTTTTGGCATTTGAGGTGGGACATTCTTCATTGTACAGGCCAGGGATCAGCAAACTCTGGCCCCACAGGCCGGATCTTGTCTGCAACCTGTTACTGGCACCACCATAATCCAAGAATGGTTTTTATATTTTTAAATAGTTGAAGAAAAAATCAATAAGGGTAGTATTTTGTGGCATGTGAAGATTATGTGAAATTCAAAGTTCATTATCCATAAATAAAATGTTATTGCAACACAGCCACGCATAATTGTTCATGTATTGTCTATAGCTGCTTTTCCACTACAACAGCAAAACTGAGTAGCTATGACAGAGACCCTGTAGCCTGCAAAAACTAAAATACTTAGTGACTTTTTACAGAAAAACTTTACTGACCCCAGCTATTCACTGTCAGAAGCAATGTGTTTATTATACCTAATTCCCACTTATAAAATGGTAATAGCATCTTCCATCACCGTGACAACAATAAATGCCCAACTAGGTTTCCAAATGGGCCCTTGAGCATGGGGGGCGAGTACGGAGGCTGGTGGGATGGTACCTTTCCTAGTGTCTCCTTTGTTGATCTTTATAAAAACCGTAAGAAATTTCTTTTAGGTCTCTGCACTAGGAAATGTTACGTTTTTCTTGGTGTGAGTCTGGTAACTGACTGTGTTTCCTTTTGTTGGGGCATCTTGAAAACAGCTTGGCTGTAGTAGCTGTATGGAAATTTATATGATTGGCATTTATAAATAGATGTTATCTTGACTGAAGTTTATTTTCCTTCCTTTATTTTCATTTTACCTGCTTTGTATATCTATTTTTTAATACTGTTTTATTACACTGGATGTATTCTAGTTGCTGAAGGGGAATTCCCTGGAGGTCCAGTGGTTAGGACTCCATGTTTTCACTATCAAGAGCAAAGGTTCACTTCCTGGTCGGGCAACTATGATCCCGCAAGCTGCACTTGGCCAAAAAAAGTTGCTGTAAATCCTTTTTGGAATGAAATTTAATTCAATAACATATATTAACTGAATGAACAACCTCAGTAAAAAAATTTTTATCTGATATTTTCATTTATCAATGCTGCTTTCATCCCATTTGAATATAGATCAGTGGTAACTAGTAGCTGAATATCATGCTAAATATGATTCTTGGCTTATCTCATTTAATTCTCAGAACAACTCTGTAAGATAAATACTATTGTTACCCATATTTTATAGCTGTGGAAGCTTGAGTCTTAGATTAAGAAACTTGCCTACAGTGTCCCACACAGTAAGTGCTAGAGCTGGGCTCTAAACCTAGGTAGTATAGACAACTCTGACAGTACAGTATACTGGTTTTTGAAAACATTTTTTGGCAGTGGAATTTTTTTAAATAAAATTTTAATTAAGAAATCCCAGTAGTAAAACAAATAAAAGCAGTATTACTAATGAATTTATTTTTTATAAGTTGGAATGTATATTATTTCTTGTTAGAAAGTCGATTCATAACTGTGGTTTCTAGTTTATTTCTAGTTGGGCAGTGTGAAGAAAACCCTCATTCATACCTTATTTGCATATGACAGCAGTTAAACTCTATTATAATATGTGCTGTTTTTTCTTTTTTTTTTTTAAGAAAAAGATTGATTGATTTTTTTGGCTACATCGGGTCTAGTTGCTACACGTGGGACTTTTCGTTGCAGCGCGCAGGCTCTTCATTGTGGTGCGTGGGCTTCTCTCCAGTTGTGGTGGCAGGTTTTCTCTTCTCTAGTTGTGGCATGCAGGCTCAGGGCGTGTGGGCTCTGTAATCGTGGTGAGCAGGTTCCAGAGCACATGGGCTCCGTAGTTTGCGGCACGTAGGCTCAGTATTGTGGTGCATGGGCTTAGTTGCCCTGCAGCATGTAGGATCTTAGTTCCCTGACCAGGGATCGAAGCCACGTCCCCTGCATCATAAGGCGGTTTCTTTACCACCGGACCACCAGGGAAGTCACAACCACAGGTAACCTTTTTAACAACATGCTCTTCTTCTAGTTTGGAAGAAGAATAAATCAAAGTTGACTCACTGACAAAGGCTTGCATTCTCTAACATAAATGTCACCAAAAACAATTATTAGTCTTAGATAATACAACATAGGATAAGATGGTTATTAATTTTCTCATTCCAACTGACTTATGCTGTGATCCGAGCACTTGGAACAGAAGTCTTTTCAAATAGCATTTAATTTACCATTGTACACGAGTAGACTTGCACAGCCTAGCATCTCTTCACTTCAGAAATAATGTTTCTTAATCAGTGACCCATTTTCAAGAAGTGAACATGTGCATACAAAGATGGCAGAAGAATCTATCCATAGGCCTAAATCCATAGGCCATTAAAAACATAATCATATGTTTTTAAACTGGTGTGTATTTCAAATAGGAAACATCTCTACCAGGCCCTGGGATTTTTAGAACAGAATTTGGACACTATTGGCTTGGATTCTCAAGAATTGGCGGTTGTTTCTGTCTGAACACCATTTAATTCTTATATATCCTGTTTATCATAATTCTTCAATCCTCTAAGTGTCTTGTACTATGGGACATAATTGTAAGAAATGGAATGACTATATAGTGAGATAGTACCACGAAGAAAACTACTTTCTATTTTAGTACAGTGTGAGATTCATATTATTATGATTAATAGCCAATCTTTTATGAATCCCCAGTTCCAGTACCTTCTTTGTAACAGGTGGTTTTGCCATGTTAACTTCTAAAGTCTCCATAAGAAATAGTAGCAAACCTTGGTAGCAGTATAAAAAAAATTTTTTTTGATGGGACATATAAAGCAGTTTATTGAGAAGAGTTGTAGGTAAAAAGTGCTGTAAGACTTCGGAAAATCTTTTTCTTACTTTACTTCTTCTTATATTCTTTAAGCCCTAGACCCATCTCCTTTAGGAATCTTTGTCTTTTTTCCTTCATCCTTGATATTATTCTCCTTCTCCATTTGTTTTATATGAGTTCCACTAAGCTGATCCTTGGTGAGGATGCACAAAAATGTTCTGTATCCTTATGTATATTTTCAAGAATATGCTGGTTCCCATTCCATGATGTTGGAATATATTGATTTTCTTATTGAGAGATGAATATAACACTATTTAGCCATTAAGCTAAATAACATGTTTAGATTTGATAAAGCATTAAGATTAGATTGCGTAAAACATTTTGCCAACCTTGACTGAAAGATAACCTTAGAGTATGTTTATAGTAATACTTTTTTACATTAACCTTGAAATTTAGTGACTTATTCACTATTAAGTCTGATGTACGAAGTTCTCTGTTAAATACATACACAACTTGACTCGCTGAGAGAAAGTGAGTGATTCTTAACAACATCGAGGAGCAGTTTTCTGACCTTGTTGACTTCTCCCCTTTAGAATCCTCAAAATCAGTCTCTCCTTTATACCTATAAAACTAAATATTACTTGTCCATCCTTAGATAACATTCCTGTGTTTATTCTGGAAATTGGGGATTAGAGGGATGTGAAGCTGTATCCGTGGTTTGATGTTAGGTTTTAAAGATCCTAGAATGCCATCCTAAAATTTTTAGATTTATTTATTAGGCATTGGAGTGCCATGGAATATTGTGGTTCATATGATTCAGTAATATGGATTATTATGAACAGAATGTTTTAGGAAGTTTGATTTGCTGAGATGTAATGTATAGGATCAAATTGAAGAGAAGCTGAAGCTGGAAGATCAGTCAGCTTTTTACAGTAGTATTTTGAGGAGGGAGGCAGAATGGGAAAAAGGAGAATTAATGTACATTTAACATGGTTGCATTTTTTTTTTTCTGTTCTTTTAGGATCCTCTTGTGCATTTATCAGAAGATGTGATAGCAAGAACTTATAACATTTTTGCTATTATGTTTCGGTATGCAGTAGAGATATTAACCTGGGAAAAGGAAAGTGAATTGCCACCAGAGTTAGAGATGGTGTAAGTACAACCCGTTTATTCCTTGTATTTGTATTTGCTCACACTCAATTTTAACCATTTTGATTCTAATTCCTCAAATTAACTTTAATACAGCTAGGATAGAACATAATCTTTTTTAATAATTAGTTTTCAGCATAATAATAACCTTGGTTTTATAGTTTTTAAATATGTGTGAGCCATTTAATTGGTAGAGGTTTTTCCCTGTTGTTGCTTTCGCTGATTTATAGCCATATTTTAGCCACATCAAGGCTCTACCACTAGTTTCAAGCACAGACATTTTTCTCTTCTTTGTGTGATAAAGCTGTTAAGTTAACTCTACAGTTCTTTTTGTTTGTTTATGAGATTTGATTAGGGAATGAGCACTTTGATCTAAGTGAGTTTTCTGGTTTGACTAAATGCACAAATTCAATTTTAACCATTTTTGATTCTAAATTTGTATAAAATTTATTCTACACTTTGTGCTTCTTTTAGAGTACATCTAACATTTTTACCATTTGTTCTTAGATTATTGAGGAGATTGCAAATTTGTGGCCAGAGAGCTGGTTTCTGCTATAGCTGTATTAAGGTTAAGGGCTTACTTTTCTGCATGAATGCGCTTGCCTCAAGCAGCCTTCTCTTCTACTTTTAACTCTAGCCAAACTTGTTGGAATTGTATTCACAGTTAAGGTTGAATACAGGTGAGAGTCTAAAGGACATTGGTGGTGTTTCTTTTTTGCTTTCTCAACAGTGTTCCAAATAATTAGGTTTTAGGTTGTTTTTTAGTAAAATGAGGAGTTAGTATTCCTTTTTTGGAAATGTTGAAAATGGCTTAGTTACCTCATGACTTTATCTTGTATTTTGAGTTGGGGACCAACTAAGATCTAAATCTGAGATCCAAATTTAGACCGTAGAGAATAGACGAGTTGTGTTTTTATTTTTCTGTTCCATTGCAAGTTTGGGACCACCAGCATAGAAGGGAAAAGAATCTAACTTGCGTCTCTCGTAATGTTTTCCCATCTTAGTAAATGGCATTTCATCAATCCAGAAACCTGAGTCACTCATATCCACTTAGATTTCAGGTCCAGCTGGTTCTCCTTCTGTCAAATTGTTTACTTCTGTTCATCTCCATTACTACTATCCTAGTCCAAATTGCGTTAATTTCATCCTTGGACAACATGACGTCCCTAACTAGACTGCCATATCCACTCGTGTCTCTCATGGTCCATTCTCCACATATAGCCAAAGTGAACTTTAAGACAAATCTGACCTTAGCTCCTATTTCACTCTTTCAAATCTTTGATTGCCCTTAGGATGGCAAAATCGAAATCCATTACAAGGTCTTTAAGATTTCTGCCTCTCTCCAGACTAATCTCTTCCTTTCTCCTTGTGCTCCAGCTCCCAGTATTTACCTTTGCCACCTCAGGGCCTTTGCTTTCACTTTCTTCTAGCCCATGGTTTCTCAACCTTTGCACTGTTGGCTTTGGGGGCCAGATATTATGGGCTCTAACTGGTGGACTGTAGAATTTTTAGCAGCATCCTTGGCCCTTACCCACTGGATGCCAGTGGCACTCCCACCCCAGTCATGACAACCAAAAGTTTCCACCCATTGCCCAGTGGTCATCTATGGAGGGTAGAGGAGAATTGCCCCCAATTGAGCACCACTGATAGCCAATTCTTCAGCTCTCAAATTACTTTGGCAGTTCTCTGAACTCCCATACTGGTTTTATCCCACTCTGGCATCCTATTCTTCTTGACAAAAGCCAGTTCACATAGATTATATGTATAGTATCTATCTTTTCCACCAGCTAGTAGTGTCATAGAGTGTGGGGACCGCAGATGGCTTCATTATAGGTATATACCTAATACCTAGCACGTTCCCTAGAACAAAGTGTGCTCTTAATAAATCATCCTGGAACATGGTGATATGCAAATAGATAATATATAATTAATGTTTTATCCCACAGAGAGAAGAGTGACACCTACTATTGCATGCTGTTTAATGATGAGGTTCATACCTATGAACAAGTTATTTATACTCTTCAGAAAGCTGTTAACTGTACACAAAAGGAAGCCATTGGCTTTGCAACTACAGTAGATCGAGATGTAAGTAATTTCATTATATTGATGTCACATAATAAATTAAACTTTTAATACAGATAAGTTATCTTAGAAAATTGAGTTAGAGCTATATATGTCTAGGCTGTTTTTCTTTAATTTCATATGAATATTGACCCAAATATTATTGGGTATAACTGTAAGCTCTTGTCAGAAAGTTTAGAAGGAAACATAGATATAGTTGCTCTCATCCTACACCATGGTTAGAAATATTCAATTATGAAAATAGAAATTATAGGAGCCTAGAAGAATAAATGTTGTGTTGTTCAAGGATAACAACTTGAACTTATTAATGGCTTGAAAAATGTTAGGATAGCTTTGAAGGAAAATATTTTAATATACTTTTAAATTAATAAATAAACATTGTAGATATTAAAAATTGACCAGAGTTGTTATGTGCTCAGATAACACTGTGTTTATTTGTTTACTGTTTCAAAAGTTATTAATACTGAATATAAATATTTTTACAAGTTAATTTCAAATATCTTTATTTACAGGGACGTAGGTCTGTTCGATATGGAGACTTCCAGTATTGCGAACAAGCAAAATCAGTAATTGTGGTAAGTAATTTAAAAATATGTCTACACTCTTATTTTTTATTAGTATAAAACTAGTCCCACATTTTGGTGTATATGAACACATTTTTCTGCCTTCCTGAATATAAAGCCACATCAATCAAAAATCATGTTTAAATATGTTACTTGAGCATTGCTTATTGCTTTATCTAGTTTTTTTTAAGCTATGTAAGATTGATACAGAAAATGAATGTTTAGATGAGATATATATGTATATATTTCTGTCTTCTTATTTTTTTTATCAGAGACGTCTTAGAAAGTTTTTTGCTTTCTGTTTTGTTTTTGATAGGGTTTCACATTACTTTTTAGGAATTAAACTGGCCTTTAGCACCAAGATTAGAATTCAAGGGAAGTTGTTTCTTGGTACCTAATAGCAAGGTATGCTGCATATCCTAATAGCATTTAGTGTATAATTTATCTGAAAGAAAATTATTCCCCACATTCAGATTAATTTTTAAAAGTTAGAATTTATTGTTTTTAACTATTCCATGTAACTGCATTTTATGTAAATGTCCTTTTAAAATATAATTTTATATATTGTGAAATATTTTAAATATACAGATGAAAATAGAGGTAACAGTAAATGCCTGTGTGCTACATTATACCTTATTTTCTTCATACATATTTTAAATAAATAAAGTAGTATAGAGGCCCTTGTATTATCCCTTCTAAATCCCATTCCCCTTCCTCCTTCCCTAGAGATAACTACTTTCATTAATTTATCTTTCGTTTTCATACATGCCTTTATATTTCATCTGTTAAATATCCATCCATATTATATGTATTGATTTGGAAGTCTTTAAACATTATATAACAGGATTCATAATGTATTATATTGCAATTTGCCTTTTCATTTCAGTGTTGTTTCTAGATTTATCTGTGTTGATACATGTATCTGTAAGTATTCCATTGATGACTATACCATAATTTTTCCATTCTCCAGTTGATGGACAGTTAGGATATTTCCAATTTTTTTCTATAACTATCAGTCCTGCTGTGGTCATTTTTTTGTCCTCTTGTTGCATAGAAGCAAAAGTTTCTCTAGGGTATATACCAAGAAATGGAGTTTCTGAGTTGTTAGCTTTTGAGCATTTTCAGCTATACTAGATTTTGCCAAGTTAATCTCCAAAATGGTGGTACCAATATACATTCCAACCAGCATTGAAGTAGAGTTCCCATATCTCTACCACTTTGTCAAAACTATATATTGTCAAATTTTTTAAATTTTGCCAACCTGATGTGTATGAATGGCATCTCATCAGTTAAATTTGCACTGCCTTGATTACTGAGTTATCTTATTTCATATTTATTGTATTGGTCATTTAAGTTTTCTCTGAATTTCTTGTTCATACCCTTTACCCATTCTTTTGTTGTTAGGTTATTTGTCTTTTTCTTACTCATTTGTAGGGGCTCTTTACATAATCCTGATCTTTTGTTGCAATATCTTTTCCTAATATGTGACTTATTTTAAGCTTATTTGTGATGCTTCTCCTTGAGCAAAAGCTTTAATTTTAATGTAGCAAAATATATTTTTCTCTTCATGAATTTGTGTCTTATTTAAGAAATTCTTTATTGATAACTGGACATACTCAATTTAATAATACATCAGAAACTATACTGTGGTAGTATAAAAAGAACATTCCCATTCTTAGGAAATGTATACTGAAGTTTTTAGGGATAAGGGGACATTATGCATATAACTTAACCTTCAGTGGTTTTTTGTTTTTGTTTTTTATAATGCTTGTGTGTGTTTGTTTGGAGAAAGAAAGATAATGTGCAAATGATAAAGCAATTGGAATAGAGTGTTTACAGTAGATGAATCCAGGTGTAAAGGAGAAGGTGTTTTTTTTCCCTTTACATTTGTTGCTTCATAGTGTTATTTCAGTTTTTCCCTAAAAAATCAATACTTGTAATCTCTGGTAGTGTCTGCATAGATATACTATATGCATATATAGAATAGAAAGTCCAGAAATAGATACTAGTATGAGGAAAATCTAGGAAACAAGTACATTCTAAGGGAGGAGGAGAGCTTCTTAACCAAAACTAGAACCCCAGGAGTTAGAAAAGAATTTTTTTTTTTTGGCTACATAAAAAATTTGCATAGCAAAATATTATTTAAAATGTCAGTAGACAGTAGATTTAGAAAAATTATTTCTAACACAAAGGACAGACATTTAATGTTTATGATAAACAGAGCACTCATAGATTATCAAATAGGGAGCAAACAACAAAATAGAAAAATGGACATAAGGTATGAAAAGACAGTCACAACAGAGAAGATCTAGGTGGTAAATATATGTAAAAAGAGACTCAAACTCCCTAGTTTAGTAAAGTGACGGAGATTTCATACCCAACAAGATGGAGAAATTAGAGTGATAAAATACCTTGCTGGCAGAGATGCAGAGAATAGAAATACTAGTGTAAAAATAAATTGCTACCATATAATTGGAAAACAATCTAGTAACATCTATTATCTCTCCTAGGAATTTATCTTCTAAAAATATAAGCTCCCGTTAGTGTGTGTACAGAGATGTTCAGTACTACGTTTTCTGTAGCCATAGAAGACTGAAAACAAAGAGACTATGAATGCCCTTCTCTAAAGAATTTCTAAATAAATCCACACCACAGAATATTATGAGTCATTAACAAAAAAAACCCAAAAACTTAACACAAAGATGCGACAGAAAATGTGTAGTATCCCAAATAAAAATCTTTATAAATGTGTATATATATAATACATATAGATGGATAAAGTATGCAGAGGTGTACTGTGTTAATGTGGGTTATGGAGATGGGATGAACTGGTGGGTAGAAAGATGATCCAAGCAAAAAAGGAAAAGGGGGGTAAATTTGTTAAATTAAGTTTTGATAGACTTAAATAGACATTTATCCAAAGATGATATGCAGATTGCCAAAGCACAGGAAAACATGCTCAGTATTACTAATCACTAGGGGAATGCAAGTAAAAACCACAATAACCACCTCATATCCATTACGATGGCTATTAAAAACAAACAACAACAACAAAACAATAACGGAAAATCACAGGTATTGGCAAGGATATGGAAAAATTGGAAGCCTCGTGCACTATTGGTGGGAATGTAAAATGGTGTGACCACTACGGAAAACAGTATGGTGGTTCCTCTAAAAATTAAAAATAGAATTGCCATATGATCCAGCAGTCTTGCTTCTGGGTATATACACAAAAGAATTGAAAGCAGGGTCTCGTGTTCATAACAACATTATTCACAGTAGACAAAAGGTAGAAGCAACTTTAGTGTCTATCAGTGGATGAATGGATAAACAAAGTCTATATACATACAATAGAATATTATTCAGCCTTAAAAAGGAATAAAATTCTGATACATGCTACAGTGTGGATGAACCTTGAGGACATTATGCTAAGTGAAATAGCTAGTCACAAAAAGATATTATAAATAATGTATGATTCTGCTTGTATGAGGTACCTGGAGTGTTCGATGAGTACAGAGTTTTAGTTTCGCAAGACAGAGAGTTCTGGAGACTGGTTATACAACAATGTGTGCTTTACAGAACTTCACACTTAAAAATGGCTAAGTTGGAAAGTTTTGTGTGTATTTACTACAATTTTTTTAAAGTATTGATAACATCACATTTGTGCAGTGAAGTAAATTATTTAAATTAGTGTGTGATTACATTAAAAAATTAGTTTAAAGACATAAAGCCAATTTAAGCATTTAAATAATTTATAATTGGTGGGGCAGATTTTCAAATATAAGACCAAAAATTCAGATTACTTAAAGCTGTAACTTCTTACTTTTTTGTAAGAATGCTAAGATTCCTTCTAGAAAATTAGAATCTGAGTAAAGCAAGCCGCATGGTATTTTTCTTACACACATACAGGAAAAACTCCCCTAGAATGATGAGAGTGTAGCTATATTAAATAAAAATATTAACTTCTTTCTCTAAAATAGCCTTTTTAAGTTTGTTTTTTCATCCTGCCATTTCTTTTTAAGAGGAATACCAGTAGACAGACAAAGCCACTCAAAGTTCAAGTTATGCATTCGTCTATTGTCGCACATCAGAATTTTGGTTTGAAACTTTTGTCTTGGCTGGGAAGTATTATTGGATATTCAGGTAGGTTCATACTTGTGCTAATTGACTTAAAAATGAACTCATATGCCTTTGCAAAACGGTTTTGGAAAAAATAGCAAGTGGAATCGTTTTTTTGCTTTAGTTTCATGTTTTAAAATATCATCTCATAATATCTTTATACATAGAAAAAAATCTGTTTCCCAATTTTGGTCCACGGGATCTTTTTTATATGCATACAGAGGAGTCTGTGTTCAAATAAATGCAGGAAACAGTGGGTTAAACAATTGTAAATGACTATAATATGCTAATAAAACCTTTGGCTCACGGGCCCAGCCGCTGTGCGACATGTGGGAACTTCCCGGATCGGGGCACGAACCTGTATCCCCTGCATCGGCAGGCGGATTCTCAACCACTGCGCCACCAGGGAAGCCCAAAGAACCTATATCTTAATGGCGTATCCTGTGGAATTCTCTTCCACAAAGCAAGCTGTATAATACTACTGTATATAAAACCTAAATGATTAACTGTTTAAAGGATGTCTTTGTTTTGACTTCTATGACTTGTGGTTACTAATAATTTGCAACCCTGAAAATTTGCAAATTTGAAGTTACTGTGTATTTGAGTTTTTGTTTTTCCACAGTCTACAAATTAGATAATCTTTTAAAAGTAGTGATAAACAGAATTAAGAACCTTCACGTCCAATGCCAAAAATACAAGTTTGTTGTGTAACACTGAAGAATAAACTAGGAATAGATCTAAGCTGTCATACTGTTCTTCAGGCAAGAGAAGTGGTTTGAATAAATGACATTCCAATGTTTGCTATAAAGAAAATTTCTAAAACATTTGTATTAAAAGGCTACTAGAAAGAGTAGTGCCACACTGAATGGACAGGTGAAAATATGGAGGTGTGGAAATTTAGGAGAACGTGTTTGTTTAATCTAAATGTCTTTCCAATTCTTTCTCTCATCCTCTTTTTTTTTTTTTTTTTTTTTGGCTTTGGTGTTTTCCATTGGATATCTGTATGCCAAGTACTGTGCTACAGCATTAATGAATAGTATCATGGAAGCAGTTTTCTGCTGAAGATTTTCTTTGAGAAAATTTATTTACCATCAACAATTTAAAGACCTTATCATCTATTATTTAATTCATATATAAAGTCTTCTCTTTAGCCTTGTAAACAATTTCTATTTGGTGACTCTTATAATTAAATTTTAAAGTTACTCTTTTTTTTTCCAATTATTTTGCATGCTTGTAGAAGACTTAAAAACAGTGATTTTAAGTACAAAATATGAAACTAGAAAGTATTAAAGTTCTGGTTTTGTTAATGCTTATATATAGTTTTTAGGTTTAGCATTTAGAATATAAAGGAATTTGCCTTCCAAAGCCCCTCATATAGTAGGTATACATAAGTACATGGTGTATTTTTGTTTAATGAAGAACATTTTGCATAACATTAATAAAATGGACTGGTATATATTAAAGTACAGAGGTAATGTGTTCTTTCTTTTAAATGGTAGCACAATTTTATATTATACCTATCTTCAGTTATCATGGGATATGTAACAATTTTACTGTAGCCTTGTTTAATTAGCAAAGATGCTTAAAGAACCATGTTTATTTCAGTGGCTTTTGGGTTCTTTGTTGTTTATTTAAATTCTTCACAGCATAAGAGGTCATTGCCGTTCTGATACACATGTATTTTGGTATTCTGGAATAAGAGTTGGTGTATAATGCAAGATTTGGAATTTTTCTCCATTTTATGAACATGTTAATAAAATAGTTATATGTTTACTTTTTCTGAATAAATTTGACCTTTAATTTTAAAAAAGTAAGATTCTATAGTAGATCCATTTGAAAATTTCTACTAATATGTCATTTTGTTTTAATATTTGAAGTTACTGTTTCTTGACTACTTTTCTTCTTGTTTTAAGATGGTCTTCGCCGAATTTTATGTCAAGTTGGCTTACAAGAAGGACCAAATGGTGAAAACTCTTCTCTAGTGGATAGGTTGATGCTTAGTGATTCCAAATTGTGGAAAGGTACGTATCTTAACTACTTTTAAGGTATAGGGGAACTTACACAGGTAATTGGGATGTTGGTTTCTTTTTCATTTGGGGAGGTATTTAATATATTTATAGTTTTTAGAATTAACACATGCAGTCTTATTCTTTGGGGAAAAACAGATTTGGGGATCCATGATCCAAATCAAATCACCTTTATGTTTTGTTTGAAAAATATATTTAGAAAAACTGACTAAGGAACACATGTAGAGTGTTGCTCTTGACACTTAAAATACAGTTGATCATATGAAAACTTTGGAAATGTAATTTTTGGCTTGTTTGATATATCCTTATCTTACATCTGCTCTTTTTGTAAAAGGTGCTAGGAGTGTCTATCATCAGTTGTTCATGAGCAGTCTACTTATGGATTTGAAATACAAGAAACTGTTTGCTGTTCGATTTGCAAAGGTAAGTAGTTTCTCACTTTTGAAGATTAACAAAATAGATTGTATACAGAGTAACTGTAGTCCATGATTGTATCCAGTGTTTGTAAAATTAACAGCTGTAATATGTCAGTGCGTTGATTTTAAATTCTAAGAAACTTCATAAATGATCTTTTTATCTTTCATCAATAGAATAAAATTCTAGCAGTGAGGTTTTTCTTGTTTATCATCTGCCATGATAATGTGGATATCCATCTACATAGTGTGTATGATGTGAAATTATAAATGAAGACTTTAAACCTGTGTCATTTAATTTATTCCTATTAAATTTTGTGTAAGAAAAGATAATTTTAGTTGAAACGACCTGTATATTTGGATGTGATTTAAGAATCATAACTCTAAGTTGTCGATATTATTGAATTATGTTCTTCTCCCTTTCAGCAGCATGCAATTAAGTTAACTGCTTGGGTTTTTTATTCACCTGAATTAGGGGTTATTAACCAAGGAAACATACAAGAATCATTTGGGGAACACTTTCAAAATGCATGTGTTTGCGTTCCGTTCTCAAACCTACTGAAGCAGATTCACCAAGAATGGGGCCCAAGCATGTATACTTTGAAAGAGCCATCAGGTGACGCTGATAGGCATCCAGAAGTAATGAAAGTCTGGTTTCATCAGAGACAGTGTAAAGCTACTGTGATTTGGCTCCACCCGTGTACAGTGACGTCCCAGGATTTTAGTAGCTGTTACTCCTGTTTCAGCTCACAAATTGCCATTGTGCTAAAGAAGATTGTACAGTGAATCAATATTTACACAGAGTTTAGGTGGTACATTCCAGTTATCATTCTCATAGAATATCTTATTGACTCCTCCAGCACTGATTTTTCATTATAATCCTTAAACATTGGTCATTGTGGATTAGAGGTGAATCTCCCCCTTGTTGTTTAGAATTACCAGCAGTTGCAGAGAGATTTTATGGAGGATGATCACGAGCGAGCAGTGTCCGTGACTGCTCTGTCTGTCCAGTTCTTCACCGCACCTACTCTGGTGAGTAGTGCTTGCCTTTTCTTTGTAACTGATAGTTGGCACTCCTTGCCTTTTTTTGCCTTCTTAATAGAACTATGAGCGTTTGCAGAGTGATTATGTGACAGATGACCACGACAGAGAGTTTTCAATCGCAGACCTCTCGGTTCAGATTTTCACAGTCCCTTCACTTGTAAGTACTAAAAGACTAAGAAGAATTTTCTTGTTTTCCATTAGAAGAAGTAAAGCCTTAAAATAATAGAGAACTGAGATCTGTATATTCCTGAATAGAAAAATATTTTATTAATGAGTGATCAGACTTCAGATGCCTTCAGTCATACTAGAACATGTATCTTTGAATGTGTAATCTGGAGGGGGAAAGTCATTTGAACTTAATCTGTACTTTCTCATAGTACTTCCCCGAGGTTTTGAACTGATGAGTTAAAATTAAACTCATTAGTTTAACAAATTTATCCATTAGAAACAGCATATTGTGGGAATTCCCTGGCCATCCAATGGTTAAGACTCAGTGCTTTCACTGCCTGCAAGTTCAGTCCCTGGTCGGGGAACTAAAATCCTGCAAGCTGCGTGGTGCAGCCAAAAAAAGAAACAGCATATTGTATATAATCTCACATTCTAAGAAGCCTCCTTTTCCCTGCTAAGGGAAGGGGTAACTAAGGCAATTGAATCATGATGATTGGGTGATCTTGTACGAAGTTTCACTGTTTGTTCCAGGAGGCATCACTATGTTTTAGTTCTATTGAATAATTTATTAATATTTAATTCATTAAAAAAAGTTTACTGAGCACCTATTATTTATTGGGCACAATTCTAGGTTTTGGAAATGAATGGTGAACAGACATGGGCCTTGCGCTCATGGAACTTACAGTAGGGAGGGAAAGACTCACATAAGTGGTAATTAATATTATAATAAAAACTGAAGAGTTCTTTTGTTTTGAGAGAGTAGGAGAGATCTGACCTTTTCCAACAGTTCAGAAGAGGATTCTGTAGGGAAGGTAACTTTATGTAGGAACGTGAAGAGAAATCATGCATAGGAACCAACACTTGAGAAAATCCTGAAGTTACAAAAGGGAAGGGAAGAGAAGGGAAGAAGTACGGTCGAAGATCCTTGAACACGGAGTTAAATGAGACCAGAAACATAGGCAAGGGCCTAATTGTATGGAGTTAAGAGTATTCTACAGTTATTTTATTAACAAGGTGTTATGTTCCAGCTTCTTTTTTTAATGACTGTTTTTTCCCCAGATTATTTTTATGTTCAAGGGTATATTCTAGGACAGTTGAAGCTGTCTGAAGTCTATTTAGCCAGTAATGAGATATTTGGGGCCAAATTAAGGATTTTGGTTTTTCTCTTAAGAACATTGGAAGGCACTGAAGAGTTTTAGGTGGCACTTATATCATCACATTTGGGATTTTTTAAAGATGATGCTTCTTGTAATTTGGAGAACAAATTTGCAGGAGCAGTAGTGGATGTGGGAAACCTGTGGGGATTGTTTCAGCCGGTATAGAAGTTGTGAGAGTTGTGTAAGTAGTGAAATCTACTGATGGGCCACATGTTGGGTTTGAGGAATATTAGATTTGGTGAGTGATTGGTTGTTGGGTTTGAGGGGAAAATATAAAGGTGATTTCTGGGTTTCTGACTTTTGTAACCAAGTGGAGAATGAGTAGAACTTACAAAAAGGGAAAGTGTTGCTTTCAGTTTAGTCAGGGATGAGTTTGAGAAGCCTCTGAGACAATCCCATGTGTATTCAAATCTGTTTCTCTCCTCCCTTGATCCTTTTGTCCATTTCCATGCCAATACACAGTTTTAATAATATTAGCTTACTATTCCATTTTGATATTTTATAGAGCTAAATCTTCTTTCATTATTCTTTTCAAAAAAATTCTTAATTATTTTAGGCTTTTTTTTTTTTTTTTTTTTTTTTTTTTTGCGGTACGTGGGCCTCTCACTGCTGTGGCCTCTACCGTTGCGGAGCACAGGCTCCGGACGCGCAGGCCCAGCAGCCATGGCTCATGGGCCTAGCCGCTCCATGGCATGTGGGATCTTCCCGGGCACGAACCTGTGTCCACCGCATCAGCAGGCGGATTCCCAACCATTGCGCCACCAGGGAAGCCCAGGCTTTTCTTTAAAGAAGAACTAAAATCAGTTTGTCAATTTCAGAAACCACATTAGGGTTTTTGACTGAAAAGATGTTGTATTTATAGATAATATGGGAAGAACTGATATCTTTGCAATATTGAGTATCCCCATCTAGGAACATAACTTGTCCTAAAAGTGTTTATGTTTTATATTTTTGACACTGTTGTAAATTATTCACATTTTTAATCTCACTACGGCTAATATGTAAGAAAACTACTGATTTTTATATATCCATCTTGTATCAGTCTGGTTTTCGTATTAACATTTTCTCTAATATTTTGTGTTGATTCCTTGGAGTTTCTAGTTAATCTACAAATAATAATTTTTGGTTTTTTCTGATATTTCAACCTTTTATGTTTCTTGTCTGACTCCTTTAGTTAGAAGCACTAGAAAAATAACATGTATTCATTTATTCAGAGCATATTTATTTAGCACCTTTATTAACTAGGCACTGTTTGGGGCTCTGGAGATAAATATAGCAGTAAACAAAAAAGACAAAAGACCCTGTTCCCATGGGATTTATAGTGCAATTGGGGAGAGACAGATGTATATTAATATTTACATATTTATATATTTATTATAAATCAAATGTTGAGAAGTGCTGTAAAGTAGGAAAGCAGGTTAAGGGGTTAGAGAGTGACAGTGGAAGGGTCATATTTTATACAAGGTTATCAAAAAAGGCCTCTCTCTCAGAGATGTGGTGTTTGAACAGAGACGTGAGGGAGTGAGTGATGTGACTAACTGGTGAAAGAGCCTCCTAGGCAGAGGGAACAGCAAGTGCAAAGTTCTGAGATGAATGTGCACTTGGCATTTTGGAAGAAAGAACCCAGAACAGGCCAGTGTTGCTAGAGTGAGTGAGGAAGAGAATGATCCATGAGGTCATTGAGTCTGGGGATAAGGGGAACATGGGAGTGGATTAGTGCCAGACCTTGAAGGCCATTGTAATACAAGTACTTATATTTTTTGTGTAAAGAAAGTAGAAAAAGGGAAATAGTAAAGAACAGAAATTAATAAAATAAAGTAAATGTACAAAAAAGATTTTTCTTTGAAAAAAAAGGGGATGGGGGTAGATCTCTAGAAAGTCTAATAAGAAAAACAAAATTTTTTATTTAAAAAGGACTACAAAAAACTACAAATCTTACAGATTTTAAATAGAAAATAGGCAATATTAGGATCAAATTAATATAATAGGAAATTTGAATGAAATTAACAAATCCCTAAGAAAAAAACACAGGTCATTAGAAGAGAAACAAGAAATAGAAATTTTTAATTAATATAAAAATCTTCTCACAAAGAAGTCCCCAGGCCCAAAGGCTATACCGGGGAATTCTTCCAAATATTTAAGAAAAAAATAATACCTGTCTTATATAACTTTTTCTAAAGTCCTCTGTAATCTTGATACCAGAACCCAACAATTACAAGAAAAGAAAATTACCATTTAATCTCTCTCACAAATGAGGTTGCACAAATTGAATCAAGCAATATAGAAAACGGATAATACATCACAACCAAGTTTGGTTTTATTTCCTTAACGCAAGAGTAGTATACCATTTGAAAAAAAAAACTGGCGTAATTCAACTTATTAATAGACAAAAAGGAGAGAAAAGATCATATTAGATGCTTTTCCTGAATTCATGATTTAAAACAAATGAAAAATACCTCATAGCAAATGAAATAGGAATGAAAGAATTTATTTTATCTGATAAAATACCTGAAAACAAAGCAAAAAGTAAAAACCCAAAGCAAACATTATGCTTGATGGCGAAATAGTAAAAGCTTTTCCCTGAGACCAGAGTTTTTTCTTAAGTCAGTCAAATCACATATACTCATTTAATTGTCTCAAAATTGACTAATATAGCAAACTAGAAGGAAAATCCTTTTACTTAACTTGTCAACACCTCCCCTCCTTCGAACTTGAACTTAGTCTTCACTGTCTAGGAAAATTAACAGAAATTAATCCTATTGACTTTTGAGCTTTTGGGGGCCTAAGTCCTGGCAATGGGATGATGATTTAAGAGTTTTTCAAAGGTATGTTTAACTATATCGATTTTCTCCTTATCTGATGACTTTACAACTTAACCTCTACATTAGAATACTTAGACATCTAACTTCTGCATTGTTTTGTCTTCTTTGAGGGGCTTGGTGATATCAGTCAAAATTTATAATGTATATACACCTTAACACAGTAATTTCACTTCTAGGAAATTATCCTATAAATATCCTTGCAACTGTACATAGTAGATATTTGTTGCAGTATCTTTTGTGATAAATAGCATAAGACTGGGGAAAACCCAAATATCTCACCAGTAAGGGCCTGGCTAATAAAGTATGATAGAAAAGAGTACTGGGGATAATTAAAAAGAATGAGGGAATTTATATGAACTGGTATGGGACAATCTCCAAAATATATCAAGTGAAAAAACCAAGTGCAGAACAGTGTTTATAATATGCTATCCTTTGGGCAAGGGGGGAGACCATTATACATACCCACACCTATATCTACTTAATAACAGTTATCCATGTACAATAAATGTAGATATGTGTGTATATATATGCATACACGTATATATTATATACACACCGTCTCTGGAAGTATATGCAAGAAAACTGCTAACAGAGATTGCCTTTGCAAGGGGGACTTTGGGAGCTAGGAGACTTAACTTTTTACCTGTTTTTTTGCATCATTTAAGTGTATTTGCTTATTCAAAAATACATTAATATGTATATCTGTATATAGAAAGAAAAACAAAAAAATAAATCTCAACTAAGATTAAGAGGAAATATGGTTTCATACTGAGTTCTACAGAATCTGTGATATAAACCTGTGGATCCTAGAATAATTATACCATACCATTATAGGTGTCTAAATGTCTCAGTTAAGGAAAATTTGCAGCCTGGTTCAGATCCCCCACCCTGAGTTGTCTTTGAATAATGAGCCTTGGATCTGTCTTCTTACATTCTGGCATCTTTCTCCGTGATATAATTGTTGCTTCATACGCGTGGCAATTGGAGTAAGTAATTGTTATTTAGAAATACACAAAAATGCATTTATGTTACATAGTTGTGTTGAAAAAGGTATAAACTGAAAGAGCTAACCAATGTTGGTGACTTTTTTTTTTTTTTTTTTTTTTTAGCTTTATGGTAAATAGTTTTTTATTACCGTGTACTGTGATATACTTTGTCCTAGGCTCGGATGCTCATCACAGAAGAAAACCTAATGACCATTATCATTAAGACTTTTATGGATCATTTGAGACATCGAGATTCCCAGGGCAGGTTTCAGTTTGAACGATATACTGCTTTACAAGCCTTCAAGTTTAGGAGAGTTCAGAGCCTTATTTTAGATCTTAAGTAAGTTTTCACTTAATTATTGAACCAGTTGCAACTTGTAAAAGGTCATTGTTTGTCCATATATTCATTGCTGTTTTTGTCTTGTTCAGGTATGTGTTAATTAGCAAACCAACTGAATGGTCAGATGATCTGAGGCAGAAGTTCCTAGAAGGATTTGATGCCTTTTTGGAATTACTCAAATGTATGCAGGTATGTATAAGCTGATACATTTCAAAAGTGAAACATTTACTTTCCCCCTTTTTTGGTTCTCTGAACTAAATACCTTTCTGTCTATGCATTTGTTTCATACTGAGCACATTTTTAAAAGAATAATTTGGATAGCTACAATTTGGATCAAGAAGCTCCTCTTAATTGGAAACTCTTAGAAAGGTGTAGAATGCATGAGATCCCAGCAGAGGTTCTGACATCTGCTGTACTTTGTTTATTCTTTTGGTTACCGTTAATGTTCTTTCCTTGGGGGTTGCAGATTGTTTTGTTTTGTTTTGTTTTGAATATGCTTACATGGAAGTATTGTCAAATTAGTTATTTAGGGGCTTCCATGGTGGCGCAGTGGTTGAGAATCTGCCTGCTAATGCAGGGGACACGGGTTCGAGCCCTGGTCTGGGAGGATCCCACATGCCGTGGAGCAACTAGGCCCGTGAGCCACAACTACTGAGCCTGCACGTCTAGACCCTGTGCTCCGCAACAAGAGAGGCTGCGATTGTGAGAGGCCCGTGCACCGCGATGAAGAGTGGCCCCCTCTTACCACAACTAGAGAAAGCCCTCGCACAGAAATGAAGACCCAACACAGCAAAAATAAATTAATTAATAAACTCCTACCCCCAACATCTTCTTTTAAAAAAAAGAATTAGTTATTTAGGAAACTATAATGTTTGTCTTCTTAATGTTTCCATATTTTTCTTTCATTGATACCATATTTATATGATATAGTATAGAACTCTCCCCATTTAATTTTCTTTTTGGAAACACTTCTGTGTACAAAATAGAATCTAGAAGCAGAAACTGGTATATAGTTAACCAGTTTTTTGTTGTTTTGGTTTTGTTTGGGGCCATGCCTCAAGGCTTGTGGGATTTTAGTTCCCCAACCAGGAATTAAATCTGGCAGTGAGGGCTTCCCTGGTGGCACAGTGGTTGAGAGTTCGCCTGCTGATGCAGGGCACACGGGTTCGTGCCCCGGTCTGGGAAGATCCCGCATGCCGCGGAGCGGCTGGGCCTGTGAGCTATGGCCGCTGAGCCTGCACGTCCGGAGCCTGTGCTCCGCAACGGGAGAGGCCACAACAGTGAGAGGCCCACGTACCGCAAAAAAAAAAAAAAAAAAAAAATCTGGCAGTGAGAGCACAGGGTCCTAACCACTGGACTGCCAGGGAATTCCCCTAACTGTAAAAAGATAGATGATGTTTCAGAAAATCTGAGGGATATCATTATGATTCCTTTAGTAGCTTTCTGGCTTTCTTAAGAAAGGGATAAGCAAAGTTAACCTATCATTTTTAGGATATATTCTACTTCCCATGTTGGTGGCGGTTTCTGGGTGTTTTATTATAGTACTTCTGTTTTTTCCTTGTACCTATAGAAACAGTATCTACCTTGGTCATTTTGAATACTTGAAGTGTCCTGTATTTTCTATTATTTTTAATCAGTTCCAATGCACCAGGGTAGTTAGGCTAGTTTCTAAAAAAGTTATATTCTTTTGTATTAAAAGCTATTTATCTTTTTCTTGTTTTGCTTTCTTTCAGTCTCTATGAAAACTTTATTTATTTATTTATTGCTGCATTGGGTCTTTTTTTGTTAACATCCTAATTGGAGTATAATTGCTTTACAATGGTGTGTTAGTTTCTGCTTTACAACAAAGTGAATCAGTTATACATATACATATGTTCCCATATCTCTTCCCTCTTGTGTCTCCCTCCCTCCCACCCCCCTTACCCCACCCCTCTAGGTGGTCACAAACCACCTAACTGATCTCCCTGTGCCATGCGGCTGCTTCCCACTTACATTGGGTCTTCGTTTCTGTGCGCGGGCTTTCTCTAGTTGCAGCGAGCGGGGGCTACCCTTTGTTGCAGTGCACGGGCTTCTCATTGTGGTGGCTTCTCTTGTTGCAGAGCACAGACTCTAGTCACACAGGCTTCAGTAGTTGTGGCTCATGGGCTCTAGAAAGCAGGCTCAGTAGTTGTGGCGCACGGGCTTTGTTGCTCCACAGCACGTGGGATCTTCCCAGATCAGGGCTCAAACCTGTGTCCCCTGCCTTGGCAGGTGGATTCTTAACCACTGCGCCACCAGGGAAGCCCTATGAAAACTTCTAGTTACAGATTACAAATAAATATAAAAATTTTATTTTAGTATATTATAAAACATATTTATAAATTCAATAGCATTTTAAAAGTCTGTCAAGTTTCTTCTGACAGTTTTTTCTATGGATGATAGAACTAAAAAGGGATTTGAAGGATTGTTGCAGTGAAGTATATACATTTTATTGTCTAAACATATAGAAGATTGCCTCTAAAATAAGTTGTTCTATATTTTACTGGGATTTTTTATTTACAAAATTTTAGAGAGGGCTTCCTTGGTGGCGCAGTGGATGAGAGTCTGCTGCCGATGCAGGCAACACGGGTTTGTGCCCCGGTCCAGGAAGATCCCACGTGCCGCGGAGCGGCTAGGCCTGTGAGCCATGGCCGCTGAGTCTGCGCATCCGGAGCCTGTGCTCCGCAACTGGAGAGGCCACAACAGTGAGAGGCCCGTGTACCGCAAAAAAAAAAAAAAAAAAATTTAGAGAACGTTATATAAACGTGTTATTTAAGAAGTTGGACTTCTCATACCACTAGAAACTTCCTGTTAGAGCTTTTACTTTATATGTCTTTGTAATATTTCTTCTGCATTATTTCTTAAGTTTCGATGTAAAAGAACAGAAGTAATTTTAGTTTATTTAAAAATCTTTTCATTTATTTTAAGGGAATGGATCCAGTTACACGTCAAGTAGGACAGCATATTGAAATGGAACCAGAGTGGGAAGCAGCCTTCACTCTACAAATGAAATTAACACATGTCATTTCAATGATGCAGGACTGGTGTGCTTTAGATGTGAGTCTCTTCTGGGCTCAGGGATAGGAGATAAATGGAGGAGAGACAGAGATAAGCAATTTCCTAAGTAAAATCTGAGGCAGTTTGGAGAGGATAGTGGTGATATGTTCATAAAACAGCATATTTTCTGCTTTCACCTGTATATTCAGTAAAAGTTCAAATTCTGAAACCTTAGAAAAACTCTTGGAAGATAAAGGAGTATATAATCCACACTCTCTTCTTTTATGTTACTATCTTTTTTATATATATATAATCCCATCAAGATTTTGAGCATATGAAAAGAAGTTTATAAATTTATCCAAAAATGAAATTTAACTATTGGTACATTTATCCTATGTCTTAAAATTATTTTGGCCATCCTTTGGCTATAAAATCTAGATGAGAGTTTGTGTAAGTTGGGAGGTCAGAGAAGGCTTCTGTGAGATCTGAACTATGTGTCAAGAGTTAACTGATCAAAGAGTACAGAATATTCCTGACTGAGGGACAGCTGCATCATGCTCTCTCATGGGAACAAGTACGGTTGTTCCAGGAGCTGTGAGAAGGCTCTGGTCGGAACAGAGGTTGAAAATAGAGAAGTAAACAGGTGCCTGGCTTTGCAGGGCCTTGGAAGCCATGGAAAGAAGTTTGAATTTTATTCTAATTAAAGTGGGATGCCATTCGACACTCCCAAGCAGAGAAGTGACATGATCCAATTTACATGTTTTTAAAAGTTACTCTGTGTGGAAAATGGATGGAGGAGGGTAAGAGTAGAAGCACGGAGTTCAGTGGAGACATGTTGGCTTTCCTTTGAGTTACTGGAAATAATCAGTGGTCAGGTTTGAGAGAAATTTAGATGAAATTGCCAGCTTGGTAGTAGACTGGACAACCAAGATGAGGAAAACAGAGAGCCCAGAAATAAATCCACACATTATGGTCAATTAATCCACGACAAAGGAGACAAGAATATGCAATGGAAAAAAGATGGTCTCTTCAGCAAGTGGTGCTGGGGAAACTGGACAGCTACATATAAAAGAATGAAATTAGGACATTTCCTCACACCATATACAAAAATGAACTCAAATTAGATTAAAGACCTAAATGTAAGACTGAAAACCATAAAGCTTCTAGAAGAAAATATAGGCAGAACACTCTTTGACATAAATCATAGCAACATTTTTTTTTGGATCTGTCTCCTAAGGCAAAGGAAACAAAAGCAAAAAAGAAACAAATGGGACCTAATTAAACTTAAAAGCTTTTGCACAACAAAGGAAACCATCCACAAAACAAAGAGACAGCCTACTGAGTGGGAGAAAATATTTGCAAATGATATGCCCAATAAGGGGTTATTATCCAAAATATATAAATAGCTCAATATCAAAAAAGCAAACAGCCCAATTTTAAAATGGGCAGAAAACCTGAATTCAGAAGACCTGAATTTTTCCAAAGAAGACATACAGATGATCAATAGGCACACGAAAATATTCTCAACACCGCTAATCATTGGAGAAATGCAAGTCAGAACCACAGTGAGATATCACATCACACCTGTCAGAATGGCTGTCATCAAAAAGACCACAGATAACAAATGTTGGCGAGGATATGGAGAAAATGAACCCTTGTACACTGTTAGTATGGATATAAACTGGTGTACTGTGGAAAACAGTATGGAGTTTCTTCAAAAAACTAAAAATAAAACCACCATATAATAGTAATTCCACTTCTGGGTATTTATCTGAAGAAAACAGGAACACTAATTCAAAAAGATACATGTACCCCAGTGTTCATAGCAGCATTATTTTCTTTCTGACTCACTTCACTTTGTATGATAGTCTCTAGGTCCATCCATGTCTCTACAAATAACCCAATTTCCTTTTTATGGCTGAGTAATATTCCATTGTATATATATGTACCACATCTTCTTTATCCATTCCTCTGTGTGAAGTAAGTCAGAAAGAGAAAAACAAATTTCATATATTAAAGCATTATTTACAATTGCTGAGATATGGAAGCAGCCTAAGTGTCCATCAGTAGATGAGTGGATGAAGAAGATGTGGGAATGTGTGTGTGTGCAGGGGTGTGTGATGGAATATTACTCAGCTATAAAAAGGAATGAAATTTTGTCATTCGCAACAACATGGATGGACCCTGGAGGGTATTATGCTTAGTGAAATAAGTCAAACAGAGAAAGACAAATCCTGTATGTTATCACTCATATGTGGAATCTAAAAAAAAAAACAACTAGTGAATATAACAAAACAGAAACAGAATCACAGATATAGAGAACAACCTAGTGGTTACCAGCGGGGAGAAGGAAGGTGGGGAGAGGCAAGATAGGGGGGATTAAGAGGTACAAACCACTGTGTATAAAATAAATAAGCTACAAGGATTATGCTATAGCACAAGGAATATAGCTGATATTTTAAAATAGCTATAAATGGAATATAATCTATAAAAATTTTGTGTCACTATCTGTACACCTCTAACTAATGTAATATTGTAAAACAGCTATCCCTCAATTTAAAAAAAAAATAGGGAATGAGGGAAAGGAGGATTTTGGAATGACTTCTAGATTTCTACAGCTCTATAAAGATGTCATTTACTGAGACAGGGCCCTGGAAGAGGGAGCAAGTTGGGAAGAAAAGATTGAGTTTAATTTTGCCCATATTGATATTTGAAGTACTTATACATCGTTGAATTTGAGGTGCTTGGTTAATGTTGTAGAAACCTTTGAGTAACTTAGAGAAAACCGTCTTTTTTAGGAAAAAGTATTAATTGAAGCGTACAAGAAATGCCTTGCTGTATTGACGCAATGTCACGGTGGTTTTACTGATGGTGAACAGCCAGTCACATTAAGCATTTGTGGACATTCAGTGGAAACTATCAGATACTGTGTTTCCAAAGAAAAAGTTAGCATTCACCTTCCAGTTTCTCGCCTACTTGCAGGTAAAGCATTTCTCCCTAAAAGAGAACCCTGAAATTGTCTTTTAAATTGTTGTTTGTGGTTAATGTTTATTGAATACCTACAATGCATTTTTCTGAGAGTTTCACATGCATTAACTTATTTAATCATCACAGCCTATGAGGTGGGTATTGTTTTTAGGCTTATCACAAATGGGAAGACTGAGACATGGAGGTGGTTCACTTAGCATCACACCGCAACAAGTCAGAGTAGGGATTTTGAGGTGGTTTGGCACCAGAAACCATGTTGGTAATGACCATACCATAGTGCTTCTTCAGACTTCTTAACTACATATACCACATGTTTTATTGTTTATCTCAACCCAGCTTCAAAATCTGTGTTGTTAGGATTCATATTGGTCTATCACTTAAGTGATTGCTAATAAATTGAAACCACCCTATACTTCCTCTCTCTCTAAACTGTTTCTTATTTATTGATAACCTTTTTAATCAGCAGGTTGGAGTGAGTCCCAAATTGGGGTGATAAGATTGTAAAAAGCATTCTCTGTTTAGACAACAACATAAACAGGACCATTAATTCTTAGTTAACAGAATTAACTAAGGTTGAGCTATAAAAGACCCCTTTGCAGTTAGGGACTAAAGAGGCTTTGATCCTAAACTGGAAGTTCTGGGGAACTGAATTCGAGGTCAGGATCAGTGCAGACCGTGAATTCCATGGCCAGTTCTCTGTTCAGTTGCCAGGAGAGCCGCTCACTACTTTACTTTAAATGGAACAAACTCCATGATCCAGTGGAATATGACTCTTAAAATTGGTATACAAATTGCTTTGATAGTTATATAGCTGCTTCTACTATGTTTGTATGTCTAACATTTACTTCTGTAAAATGTCATCAGTGTATGTTGGTACATGTAATTAAGACTCCAGTTCAAGTGTGCCTTTAATTCTGAGGTTCATGAGAATAACAATTGAAAAGCTTCATTTATGGATACAATTCATTTTATATCTTAATGTGTAACATGATAGGTTCTCAAAGAGAAACAGAAAAGTTAGCTATAAAGTTGAGTGAATATTAAGGTTTGTTTTTTTTTTTTTATCTGAATGATTTTCACATATAGAAATACTTTTTATTTGTTCTCCATACAGGTTTGCATGTATTGGTAAGCAAAAGTGAAGTGGCATATAAATTTCCAGAGCTCCTACCTCTAGTAAGTAGTGCTGACATTTAAAAGTAGATATCTATTATAAACCTCCGGTTAGATAATAAGTCATGGGAATATAATATCCAGCATAAGGAATATGGTCAATAATATCATAATAACTTTGTATGGAGACAGATGGTTACTAGACTTATCACGGTGATCATTTCCTAATGTATGCAAATATCAAATCATTATGTAGTACACCTGAAACTAACATAATACTATACATCAACTATATTTCAGTAATCAACAAACAAATAAATAAAAGTAAATATTTACTATGTTCCACGTACTTGAAACCACTTTGAAACAAACTACTAGGGTTCTCCAGAGAAACAGAGCCAATAAAGATTGAGTGAATGAGTGAGTGAGTGAGTGTGTGTGTGTTTGTGTGTGTGTAGGAGACAGAGACTGATTTATTGTAGGGAATTGATGCACATAGTCATGGGGCTTGGCAAGTTGAAATAAGCCCAGCAACCTAGCAGGCTAAGAGTTTAAGAGTTGATGTCACAGTCTGAAGTCCAAAGGCAATGTGGAAGCAGAATTTCTTCATCCTTGGGGAAGCCTCAGTCTTTTCTCTTAAGGCCTTCAACTAATTGGATGAGGCTTACCCATATCATGGAGAGTAATCTGCTTTACTCAAAGTCTACTGATTTAAATACTGATCATATCTACAAAATGCCTTCACGGCAACATCTACATTGGTGTTAATCAAAAATTGGGTACCATGGCCCAGCCAAGTTGACACATAAAACTAACTATCACACAAACAAACCTTAAAATAATTTTGACTTGTGTTTTATTTAAAGCTTACACCCCTATAAACCAATCTTCTTTATAGAGTTCAGATTTTTGTGGTTTTTTTTGTATACACAGAGTGAACTTAGCCCACCCATGTTGATAGAACACCCTCTTAGATGCCTTGTTTTATGTGCCCAAGTTCATGCAGGAATGTGGAGAAGAAATGGTTTCTCTCTTGTAAATCAAGTAAGTGTTTTTTAATTCTACAAAGTTTTCAGTCCATTCTTTACCTTCTATGAAGGTTATAATTTTCAGTGTACTTAGTCACTGAAAGTCACCTATATTAAAACTGTTTGTGACCCCTGGAAACAACCTTAAAAGAATTTTTTTTAAAAAACTGTTTAACAAAAGAAATGTAACCTTAAACCAAAAAGTTTTTTAGAGCTTTTTTTCATATTTTGTTAAGAAACAATATCAAAGTAGAAATGAGCTATTTTCACTTGCAGTCAGTTTTAGAACAAAGTTGGATATCTTTAAAACATAAAAAATCTGGATTTCACTTACTTAAATTAAATTGGGTTAAAAGATAAAAGTTCTGTTAGTATAGCTCTGAAATTGAGCTTTTAATTTTTAAACCTCATCAAGGCTTGGTATAGGATTTTTCTGTTTGATAGCTATAATAAATCTCACTGAAAGAACTTTATTAGGAGACCCAGAAAGTTGGCTGCAAAATGTGAACCATAGGGGCTTCCCTGGTGGTGCAGTGGTTGGGAGTCCGCCTGCCGATGCAGGAGACACGGGTTCGTGCCCCGGTCCGGGAGGATCCCACATGTCGCGGAGCGGCTGGGCCCGTGAGCCATGGCCGCAGGCCCTGCGCGTCCGGAGCCTGTGCTCCGCAATGGGAGAGGCCACAACAGTGAGATGCCCGCGTAACGCAAAAAAAAAAAAAAAAAAAAAAATGTGAACCATAGAGTGACTACTGTGATCTGGAAATTTCTAATTAATTAATCTCTACTAAGATAGCATTAACTGCTGGGGAAACCACATTACGTGTGCACATTTGCGTGTTCATGCTCACATGCACAAGAGCTATGTGCTCTTTTGGTGAGTGGGGAGAAGAGGGAACTGCACAAATAAAATCCTGTTTACCCAATATAATTACTTTTTTTTTTTAGATTTATTACTACCACAATGTGAAATGCAGGCGTGAAATGTTTGACAAGGATATAGTAATGCTTCAGGTAAAAAGCATTAAATTTAAAAGTTGTGGGGAGTTTTTCTTCTTGTTATTTCCACAGGACCCAATCATTTATGATCACTCTCAAATCTATAACTGCAGCCTAGCCCTTATCTACTAAGCTCCAAACTCATATGGCTAACAGCTGATAGAACATTTCCATCTAGTTTCCTGGACACATCTCACAGTTAACATATTCAAAATAACTCCTCTTGTGTCCTCCGTACCCTCTTCCTATCTTTGAGGTTTCCCTACCTTCGTGAATTATTCAACAATCTGTAGTTATTAGAGTCAGAAACCTGAAAACCACCCTTTCTTTACTGTCATCTGATTAAAGACCCATATCCCTCAAACTGATATTCAAGGCCTTCAGTACTTAGCTATGTTTAAAATTCCCTGAATTTGTCATACTCTCCCTTAAGTCTTAAAATCTGCACATTTATTTTTTTGCTCCCTAGATTGACCACCCCACCCACTTCCTTTTCTGTTTACCACGTATAATGTTTTCCTGCGTGTCTTCGTGTTTAGAGTCACTTTCTCCAGGAAGCCTTCCCTGACACACTGAAATGTGGCTTTGTGTCCCTTTTGGGAGGGCCCATAGCATGATGCTTATCCCCACCATAGCATTCATAAGTCTGGATTGTGGTTGCCTATTTACTTTTCATCCCCTACAATAAACGGTGGCAACTCTATCTTGTTCCTTTTTATGTCCATTTTACATAGCACAGTGCTTGTCACAAAGTAGTGTTTCCGTATTATTGCTGAATGGATTTAGAAATTATAGAAAAAGTTACAAAATGTAAGTTTCAAAAAAAAAAAATTATTGGTTCAAAATAAATTAAAATTCAAGTTGATTGAGAAACTATACAGGAATTACAGGAGAATTAAAACTAATATTTAAACACTGTCATTTCACTTAGTATAGCATTTATCACTAAAAATTAGTTTGAGTTCTTGATAAGAGTTTAATATGATACATATTTTTTTTAATGCTAGAAGTTTTATTACCTTACCACATTTCTGTCCCTGACACAAATCTTTGAACTGAATTTATAGGGAATATGATATGTGGGTTTAGGGAGTGTTTTGTTTTGATTTGTTTTACCAGCATAGATCCGTGTCCACACTTGTAGCTACCACAAGTAGAGATTGGGGCTAAATGGGTTTTCATCTTTTATTGGAATTGATGAACGAGTAAGCTGCTTTCTCTTGTGCAAGCCAAAATATCTCTCACTAGTTGTTTCGTAGCCCTTTTGACCTTCCTCTTTTCCTTTATCTCAAACATTTTTTAAAAAGACAGGTGTCTCCATGATGGATCCAAATCATTTCCTGATGATAATGCTTAGCCGCTTTGAACTTCATCAGATTTTCAGTACTCCAGACTATGGAAAAAAAATTAGTTCTGAGACTACTCATAAGGTAAGAGAATGCTTTATGAGACCACAACACACTGTTAGAGAAGCATCTTTCATTCTTTTTGGTTATTTTGATCATCTGAGGTAATACAGTATTCTTATTCTTATCTATGAACTTTCTCTCCCACTACCCCCGATTGTTACAGGATTTAGTTCAGCAGAACAACACTCTAATAGAAGAAATGCTATACCTCATTATAATGCTTGTTGGTAAGTTTGGATCTTTTGGAACATTTATGTATTATATTGACTTTTGTGGTAGCAAATAGTTTAGAATCTGAACTGTTTCCTCTATTTGAGCAGTTACTCAGTTTTAGGGGAAGGAGATGAGAGTGTCTATTACTGTCTCCTCTCTGGTTACTGTAATGATGAGAGAAGCAGCACTGTGGTCCTTTGGAATGAGAGAGGACAACTGCTAAAGCAGGATAAACTGGAAGACTGTGTTGGGAATAAAACAGGGGACAGGAGAATTTAGCAAACAAGAATAGGATATTTAGGAGCCATTTACAGTTACTTTATATCTTAGCTATGTTTTTCTCCATGGTTTTGTGGTACAAAAGTGTCCTCTTGAATTCAAATATGAAAATTCCAAGTTAATAGAGACCTGTGGCTAATAGACACAGATTTTTTTTTCTTATTACCTAAATTTTCAGTCCTGCTGCTTCCATCTTTCCTATTCTTTTATCCTTTACTTTCTCCCACCTCCTGTACTATTTCAGTCTCTCTATAGTCCATAGAGCAGAGAATCCTGGCTACTGTCAGGAGGTAATACCAATAAAGAAGGTCTCAGAAGGTGATATCTTATTTGCCACTAGATAAAAGGACAAAGGAAGGCTCTCCCTCCTACCTAGGCTGCTAGTACAGCTACTGCTGTACCAATTCTTGACTACTTCTAATCCTTTCCCACCTTCTGATCCCATTCTTTCAAAACAGCAACCAGAGTTCTCTCTCCATTGCTGAAGACTACACTCACCCGTTGTGTCAGAGACTCAGAAAGATGGTTAGGAGCTGCTCTCACCCTACCTTGTTGCCAGACCAGTCATTGCTTTCCGATTGCACAGAAAGAAAAATATATTGTGTTGCATGAATTATAAATATATATCACTTATAAGTATTATGATTGTTAAGTGTGTGTATATTTACTTATTCACTGTTGACAGGAGAGAGATTTAGTCCTGGAGTTGGACAGGTAAATGCTACAGATGAGATTAAACGAGAGATTATCCATCAGTTGAGCATCAAACCTATGGCTCATAGTGAATTGGTAAAGTCTTTACCTGAAGATGTAAGTACCTACATTTTACAAAAAGAAAATTATGGAAATCCTTCCCTACCTACCAGTCTAGTATGTATAGATTTACTTCTCTGTACCTTTTCCATAATTGTAAAAACTACAGTTCTAAAACATGTATAACTCTAGTCAATCTTATTAGAAATAATTAGAAAAAGAGAATACTAGGGACTGGGAGTGGAAAGCAGCCTAGGAATAGAATCATTTACAATGAAGCCTTGAAAGAGATAAGGATGCTGAATAGAAGAAAACCTGTTCCAGGACTTCCCTGGTGGCACAGTGTTTAAGAATCCACCTGCCAATGCAGGGGACATGGGTTTGAGCCCTGGTCCAGGAAGATCCCACATGCTGTGGAGCAACTAAGCCCTGGCGCCACAACTACTGAGCCTGTGCTCTAGAGCCCGTGAGCCGCACCTACTGAGCCCACGCACCACAACTACTGAAGCCTGCGTGCCTAGAGCCTGTGCTCCACAACAAGAGAAGCCACGGCAATGAGAAGCCTGTGCACCACAACGAAGAGTAACCTCCACTCGCCGCAACTAGAGAAAGCCCGTGCACAGCAACAAAGACCCAACACAACCAAAAATAAAATTAAGTAATTAATTTTTTTAAAAAGAGAAAAAAACTTGTTCCTTAGAACGGAATTTATATATCCATTAAAGAGGAGTTTTTATAGGGTGTTTAGTACAAAGTTGCCATGGGAAGAGATAACGCTTTATAACCTAGAAATACCTACCCAGCTGTGTTGACTAAAGTTCGCTAGAGGTTTTTCCTTCTAAAGCACCCAAAGACTATGCTAAGCCATCTCTCTCATTTTAGTGAATGTAAATTAATATTCATATGGGCATTCATAGATTCAGTTGTAACTATTTTTCCTGCCAGGATCTTAAGTTCCTCTGCCACCTACTTTTCAGCCCTGGGGCTTTTCAGAAACCCAGATTACAGTTGTGAAAGGACTTTATTTTCATCGAGGTTTTTCAAAATGTTTTCCCGAATTTGAAACATAGATCAAAACTCTTAACCTTAATGTTCATTCTTCTGGGATTTAAACCTTTATTTGTTGCATTTGTAATACTTCTCTTAAACTTTGTATTATTTCAAACTTGAAAAACTTCAAACATCTATAGAAATAGAAAACATAGTATAGTGAACCATCACCAGCTTCAACAGATGACCAATCTTATTTTATTTATACCCCAGCCACTGATCTCTACACCCTCACTGGGTTATTTTGTAGAGAATACCAGGTTTATCATTTCATCTATAAGTAGAATTGTGTATATCTAAAACAGTGGTTCTCAACCAGGGATGATTTTGCCCCCCACCCCCCGCCGCCGGGGGGGCTGGCATTTGGCAATGTCACTACTCAGGGCAGGGTGTGTGATGCTACTGGCATCCATTCAGCAGAGGCCAGGATACTACTAAACATCCTACAATGCACAAGACAGATTCCCACAACAAAAAACTATCTCGTCCAAATGTCAGTAGTGCCAAGGTTGGTCCAAAAGATACGAGCTTTTAGAAAAACCTATGCATATCCCAATTATCACACCTAAAAAAAAATTAATGATTTGTTAATATCACTGAATATCTAGTCAGAATAAAAATTACATGTACTTTTTTTAATGGGTCTTTGTTAATGGGTTACTTTTGCCATTTCCATTTCTAGTTATGTATATATGTACTTTTTAAAGCAGGAAATGAGGAAACAATTACAGTTTCATTTAGACCATTGGAATAAGGAAGAAATAAAATTTAAAACAGTATTTTAAAAGTGTAACTGCCTTGTACAAAGTGATGGCATCTATATTTACCAAACATTTTTGACCAGAGACTATTTCACAGAATTCCTATGAACAGCTTGTCGTGAATGGGATATGATTTGGGAAATGACGTTTTAACAAAAATAGATGAGAAATTAGTGTAGCTATTTCACAAAATATTGCAAATATATAAATTTTAAATATAAAATTTAAACGTATGTGTACTTTGTGTTTTTATTTTATTCCTTTTGAAAGCTGTCACCTTGATTCCATATGGTAGTAACTTGTTTTTAATTTTATCAATCTGAATTGAATGTTAGCTTACCAACTCAATTTCTCCAACTGCCTATTAATCATTATGTTTACTATGGAATCCTCATTTGTAAAAATTGGGAAAATAGTATATCTGCTTTATACGATTGCTGTATGAAGCTTAATAAAATAAAAGCATAATGCTCAGAGTGCTAGCAGATACTATTATTAACATGAAACGCACTTAATTTGTTTCCTGTACCTTTAGGAGAACAAAGAAACTGGCATGGAGAGTGTAATTGAAGCAGTTGCCCATTTCAAGTGAGTTTATTTTCTGCTTTTTCACATTCAATTTTATTTTATACATTAATTTTTCTTAGAGTGTTTCCCTTGATGGAACTGAGAATAAAATTGTTGTTTTCAGAGAGTGACAACCACTTTCTTTTTTTTTTTTTTTTTTTTTTTTGTGGTACGCGGGCCTCTCACTGTTGTGGCCTCTCACATCGCGGAGCACAGGCTCTGGACGCGCAGGCTCAGCGGCCATGGCTCACGGGCCTAGCCGTTCCACGGCATGTGGGATCTTGTCAGACTGTGGCACGAACCCATGTTCCCTGCATCGGCAGGTGGACTCTCAACCACTACGCCACCAGGAAAGCCCGACATTTCACTTTTATGATCTAGCCCTGCACTTAGCAACTTGAAGTAGCTTTATGAGAATTTTCAGTTTTCAGGTGTTCCCTAGCTGATAGTTTCAGATAATTGAAACTAACCTGAGCAGGTGATCTGAGTAAATGCATTGTGCTTTCTTTGTTTCCATTTGAATGTACCACCTAAGTTATGGGATACCCTCTGAATAATGCTTTCTTCAGTGCCCAGTGTGTTGCCCAGTCAGGAAACTATCAATAGTCTATCCCCTTATGGTTGTTGAGTCAATTTCTTAACCCTGCTTTTTCTGTGCTCCTCATTCCAATGGCATTGTCTTTATTTTTGCTGATTTTAAAAACAATACATATTTTTAGGGAAAATATAGAAAAGATTCTCTAAACCCTAAAATTGCATCTGCTTTTTTTCGCTTGGTAGAACTTATCACAGACATCTTTACGTGTCAAAATATACAAGTTAACATCAATTTTAGTAGTGTGTTCAGTTGTTTGGAGATGTCATAATGTGTGTAACCTGTCCCCTGTTGTTAGACTTTAAATTGTTGTCACTACAGTGACCATCACATTCACTTGTACAGTTAGAATAAATTCAAGGTGGACATGTTAGATAAAGTGGACGCACATTAAGCTTTGGATGTAAATGATTAAATGAACCCACAGAAAGTAGTTCCAGCTTACATTCACCAACAGTATATGAGATTTAAGAATTTTTTTTTTTCCCCCAAAGGAAACCCGGATTAACAGGACGAGGCATGTATGAACTGAAACCAGAATGTGCCAAAGAGTTCAATTTGTATTTCTATCACTTTTCAAGGGCAGAGCAGTCCAAGGTAATTGAGAAAATTAAAAGTGTACTGAGAAAGGGTTGCTTGGAGTTTCTTTGTTTTTATTTTGTTTTTTCCTAAACAACTTTTACTGCTTTTCACAGATTGAAAAAGGACACATTTTTATTGTAGGAAATTTGGAAAATATGAAAAGGTATAAAGAAGAAAGTACAGATTACCTGTAATACCACCATGTAGCATTTGGGGTTTTCCCCTATTTTGTGTGTACATAAAAAAGATCTATATAATTATATACATACCCACACATATCTAATTGTATGTATTTTATTGGCTTTTGAAGACATCATCAACGTGTATTCTAATCAGTTAACCTATTTTACACTCATTTCAGAATTGCTAGTACTTAACATTATGCTTTTCCATGGTGACTTAAGGAATTTTCCCGATCATTCTTAGCAGGTTAAATTTTGCCTTTTAGCAGTCTACTCTTAAAAATAAGTTTTCAATAAATGGCAGTAAACGAAACAAACATGAAGCTTTTGTTTATTAGTTTTCTGGGGTTTTGTTTTTGCTTTTTTGAAGTATAGTTGATTTACAATGTTGTGTTAGTTTCTGGTGTACAGTACAGTGATTCAGTCATATATACATATTCTTTTTCAGATTCTTTTCCCTTATAGGTTATTATAGAATATTGAGTATAGTTCCCTGTGCTATACAGTAGATCCTTGTTGGTTATCTATTTTATATATAGCAGTGTGTATTAGTGTTTGATGCATGAAATAAAGCTCAAATCTGAATAAGTTTTTGGTTTTGGTTGGTGCATGTTTCCCCTGCATTTTAAATCAAGAAAGAATACATTTGGGGGGATTCTTTTAATGGCAGGGGGAAATTAACCTTGATACCAATTTCGGCGGGGGGGTTGCAAAACTAAGGATAGAAATCTTCTAAAATCAGAAGTTAGTATGGCAAAGATTAACATATATCAGTAGTTTGGGATATTAAATTGTTTCGTGTTACTAATTCCCTGTCCAAATTACATTCATTTTTATTAGGCAGAGGAAGCCCAACGGAAATTGAAAAGACAAAATAAGGAAGATACAGGTATTTTTAATCTTTCCCAAAATCTCGTGTCAGTCTCTTTTACTTGTTAAACATTGTTTTCTATTGACTATGATGATGATTCTTTTTTGTTTTTTGTTTTTTTGTTTTTTTTGATGATGATTCTTAATGAAGTGGTAGATTTAAATACAAGCTTTCTGAGTGAGCGTTGTTTTTTTTTTAATTTATTTATTTGGCTGATTTGGGTCTTAGTTGCGTCACATGGGATCTTCCTTGCAACATGTGGGATCTTTCATTGCAGCACGTGGACTCTTCATTGTGGCACACGGGCTTCTCTCTAGTTGTGGCACACAGGCTCCAGAGCGTGTGGGCTCAGTAGTTGTGGCGCACAGGCTCTCTAGTTATGGCGCCTGAGCTCTAGAGCACGTGGGCTCTAGAGCACGTGGGCTCAGTAGTTGCAGTGCACAGGCTTAGTTGCCCTGCAGCATGTGGGATCTTAGTTCCCCACCCAGGGATCGAACCCACGTCCTCTGCATTGGAAGGCAGATTCTTGACCACTGGACACCAGGAAAGCCCCATGAATGAACTTTCAAGGGCTAATAAATATGCTAATGTAGACATAGTCTGTACTGAGTCACGTTTGGGTTAATGGTTTTATCTCGGATCGTAAGGCATTTCTAGGGAAAGGAAAGGCCTTCTTTTGTACTACTGCTACTTACAGAGCTGTCTTTATGCATTTGACTGACCTGAGAAGGTAAAATATAGCTTTAAGATGTGTGTAAATGAATATTCTTTGAAGACTATCAAAAGTATGTAACAAAAGGATAGTTTTTTGTTCATCTGTTTTTTAAAGCATGTTCTACAAAAGTAGCCAATTATAACTTTATTTTCAGCACTTCCACCTCCAGTTTTGCCCCCATTCTGCCCTCTGTTTGCAAGTCTGGTTAACATTTTGCAGTCAGATGTCATGTTGTTAATCATGAGAACAGTATTGCAATGGACTGTAGAACATAATGGACATGTCTGGTCTGAGTCCATGCTGCAAAGGGTAAGTTTGAAGACATTTATTATTTATATTTTAGTGGTCTTGTAGTAAAAACCAAAATATAGAATACTCCTGTCAATATCTGTACACAGGAAAGTTAGGATAAAGTGTAGTGTTAACTTAATTGGAAATATAGTATTTTGTTACTGTTTGTGTCTGACCATAAAAATGAGAGCCTGGCAGATTTTTTTACACCACATGGTTGTGGTTACCTTGGTCTTGTTGGCAGATCTGCTCTCACTGTTTGGTCCTGATATGTCTTTGTTTATACAGTACTCTGATATTTGTATATGTTGTCTTTGCATTTGTTTTTCACTTAATTCTCTTTAAAAACCTGTGAGTTCATTAATACTTATGTTTTGCAGTTGAAGAAATTGAAAGTCAGAGACTTATGTTCCCATAACTAATTAGTGGCAAGTCTAGAACCTTGTTTGTATTTTACTTTATAGATTTAATGTAAGTCATTCGTAAATTATTATCTCATTAAATTCACGTAATACCCCTATGAGTATCGGTAGATAGTTTTTCCACTGTATAGATGAGGAAGGCAAGTTTCAGTGAGATAGACTTGTCCATGTTACCCAACTAGTAAGTAACATAATAATACTCAGTTAATACAATTAACCTACTCTGTGCCTTATTCTATGCTAGGCACTTTTATGTACCATATTTGTAACCCTCAAAACTCTAGAGGAAAGCTCTTTTATTTTATTTTTTTAAATTTTTTATTCTTGAAGATGATGAAGTTAGGCTTAGTGGGACTTGAAAGCAGTGAAGCCAGAATTCAGATGAAGGTGAGCCCTCCTCCAGAGCCTTCCTGCAAAGCTATTGTTCCTCCCATTGTCTCAGCAGGCTCAAGTATCTCATTGGCTAAGATATTTGTATATGTATACCCCCCTCCAGTTTACAAACATACACTTAAAATGTAAAAGCATTGAGTTGCAGTATACTGGAGACCATCAGTATTGTATGAGCAAAAGATGTATGGGAAATGATGGAGAAAAGAGGAATGAACATCATTGATCTTATATATACATTTGCTTTATGTCATTCAGGCTAACTTAGTTCTTCCAAGTCTGACAACCACAGTAGCCCTACGTGTAGGGAACGATACAGAGACACCACATGCATATCTTCTTCAAAAATTGGGGAGCAGGATAAAGAACAATAAAAGTGCAAATAGATTAGTGTAGTTATATTCTTAGAAGTCTAGGAAGGAATTTTTCATGAGGTATGCTGAACATCTTTATAAATGATGTGGCATTAGAGATAAAAGTGTGTCTCTTAGATGATTAAGATTTTTAGTCCTTAGAGAAATTGAACTAGGAGTATTATAGATTAGATCATTGCATGATAGATGCTTTCAGGTGTAATTATCTGGCCACTGATTCTTAGAATCAGTGATTTTTAAGACTGTAGTGTAGGGATAGAATAACTGAAAATTATATGGATTGCTGGTCACAGCTGTTAGTAATTTTAACTTACCCTAAGAATTTGCAGTTGAATTTTCTTCCTAGCTGAAATAGAAATTTTTGTTTCCTTGCTGAGAATTCTTTATTAGAAAATGAATTTGAGTTTGGATTTCCTGAAAATTGGTACTTTGAATTATTTTTTACTGCACTTATTATCTTTTTTCAATAGTGAATTTTTTTTATTTCTAATAAAAATATGTACTTGATTTTTGTTTCACTAAAAGTTACAAAACATATTGTATTTTAGGTGTTACATTTAATTGGAATGGCACTACAAGAAGAAAAACAGCATTTAGAGAATGTCATGGAGGAGCATGTAGTAACATTTACCTTCACTCAGAAGATATCGAGTATGTATACACTTTTTACTAAACTAACTCAACATGTCTGTGATTTTTAAATGTAGTATAACCTCTTTTATTTGATCATATAAGATTTAAGTAGGTTATATTGAATCCAAATTTCTGAGGCTGTCTATTCACCTGTGTATTATATCAGATCCTGTGTACTATATCAGAGCCTGATACATTCTTATAAAAATACTTAGGGCCTACCCATACTTTAAAAACATAAATTTGAATTCATAAACAGGAAAAAGTAATGAGGAGACCTTAGTTTGAAATCAGTATAGCACATAAATTTAAACTCTAGTATATACTTTTAAAAACACAGAATTTGCTATTAGGATTTCACTTTTAAATTGTTGCTATTATCTTATAAAAGGTAATGAAGGGCTTCCCTGGTGGCGCAGTGGTTGAGAGTCCGCCTGCCGATGCAGGGGACATGGGTTCATGCCCTGGTCCGGGAGGATCCCACATGCCGCGGAGTGGCTGGGCTCGTGAGCCATGGCTGCTGAGCCTGTGCTCCGTGACGGGAGAGGCCACAGCGGTGAGAGGTCTGCATACCGCAAAAAAAAGAAAAAAAAAAAAAAAGGAAAAAAAGTAATGAAAATAAGAAAATTAGCTATAGAGGATTACATTTTATATAAAGTAATGTGACATTTTTTGAGAAGACCAAAGAAATATTTTTTCTAGCTTTTTAATATTAATATTTCAAACATACAGAAAAGTTGGAAGAGTTGTACAATAAACATCTATATACCTGCCACCTAGATTCAGAAATTAGTGTTTTGCTATATTTGCTTTATGTTTGAACACTTTTTTGAACCATTTGGTTTTTTGTTTATTTATCTTTTGGCTGTGCTGCACAGCATGCAGGATCTTAGTTCCCCAACCAGGGATCGAACCTGGGCCCCCTGCATTGGAAGCACAGAGTCCTAATCAGTGGACTGCCAGGGAATTCCCTGAACCATTTGTTTCAGATGTCATTTCATCTCTAAATAAAAACATTTCCTTTATTAATTTTCAGAATAAGCAGTTGTTCTAATAGTTACCTGAAGTAGTGGCAACTGTGAATCTTTTTTGTTTGCTTACTTTTTTTGTGGTTCTTTTGTTTTTTAATATTACTCATGGGTTTTTTTTCAGTGTTTCATAGTCAGTTATAATCAATACTCCTTTTGATGCTCAAACTGTGCCACTTCTGGGCAGTGGGAGTCTGTTCCATTGGCTCTGTGTCCTTTTGACCCAACCCCATTAGTATTTGAGCACCACCTTGCTTTCTGGCATAAAAGGTGTCTGAGGGTCATCTTGTACTTTCCCTGCTCCAGACCTGCAATCAGTGATTTTCTGAGATGCTTAAATGAATTTGTGGTGGTATAATAGGAGTTTCTGAATTCCTTGATTGCAAGGGAGTATTTCTGTAACTTTGTTTAGTATTGTGTTCTCTGCCATTTCTTCCTAAAAGATAGTGACTGTGAGAATACTAGGTTCCACTGGGGGATGAGGAGGAATAGTCCTGGTTGCGGCTAAATCTCTATTTTTCCCTTTTTGCCCACATCCAGGTAAGTGGGAGGAAGAAGGGGAGCTGTGTTTCCCCACTGAATACTATATTCTTGGGTGCCAGCCTTTCCCAGCTCTTTTCTCTGCCAGTGTTTCTTTCTGTCGATTAACATTAACATTGTATCTGTTGTACCTTCTTTATCTGCATTTTTTTTACTTTGGGATAACCACACAGAAAACTCCCTAATTTCATTTGATCTCAGGTTCTCTTTTGCTTCTTTCTTTCTTTTTCTTTCAATAATCATCATTTTCTCTGGACAGTCCTCCTGTTTCTCTTTAAACATTTTATATAATTGAAACAAACTATTGGGACTTCTGTGGTGGCACAGTGGTTAAGAATCCGCCTGCCAGTGCAGGGGACACGGGTGTAAGCCCTGGGCCAGGAAGATCCCACGTGCCGTGGAGCAGCTAAGCCCGCGAGCCACAACTACTGAGCCCGCGTCCCACAACTACTGAAGCCTGAATGTCTAGAGCCTGTGTTCCGCAACAAGAGAAGCCACCGCAATGAGAAGCCAGAGCACTGCAACGAAGAGTAGCCCCTGCTCGCCGCAACTAGAGAAAGCCTGTGTACAGCAACAAAGACCCAGTGCAACCATAAATAAGTAAATAAATACATGCATACATGCAAACAAACAAAAGACAAACTATTTAGAGTCAGATCCCTAATCCACAACCACCGAATTTCAGCTCTGGAAGAATATTAAAGATCACATAGTTCAGGGAATTCCCTGGTGGTCCAGTTGTTAGGACTCGGTGCTTTCACTACTGAGGAACTACGTTCAGTCCCTGGTCAGGGAACTAAGATCCCACAAGCCATGTGTCATGGCCAAAAAAATAACAACTAAATTAAATTACATTTTTTTAAAAAGATCACATAGTTCAGTCTCTTACCCTCTTAGGAAGGAGTAATATTTTGCCAGAAATGTTTCTTAAATCAAGAAAATTAATAATTGGATATTTCCAACTATAGAACTAAATCAGCTAATATTGGAGTAAATGTACTCCTGAGAGTAATGGACTTTTGTATCTTTTTCTCAAAATAAAAAAGTAATCCATAGAGGAAAAAATTTGTTTTATTTTGAATCTAGCTTTTCATTAAAGAAAAGGTCAAAACAGATACATGTTATATACACATGGATTCCTATAATCCTAATTCATTTTCTTAGACTTGTAAAATCTCAGGTGGACCTTTCAGCTGGGTTTTTATTTAATTTTGCTAGAGGCTATGTTAAAATAATCATTTGGTATAAGATGTCAGTTGTGAATGATTAAAGCATTCTAGTTAACAACTTGTTTGTAAAATACAAATATGTCACATTTTGAGAGGTATTGAAAATTTCTAAGTAGAGCTGTAATGAAATGATGGGCAAATGTTATAAGCAACTTAATTTATCTTCTTGTGCTTAGTAATAAGCACTATGAAGCCTTAGCTGTTGTTCATGTGCCCTTTTTTTTCTTCCGCCTCAGAACCTGGTGAAGCACCAAACAACTCTCCTAGCATACTAGCTATGCTGGAAACACTACAAAATGCTCCCTACCTAGAAGTCCACAAAGATATGATTAGGTGGATATTAAAGGTAAAATTTCCTGCATCACTGTGCTTTTTGTGAGAAATATTAAATGTTTATCTTTAAATTTTTATAATGTTTCATAGCTTCAGAATAATGATATTTTTTTTCATAGACTTTTAATGCTATTAAGAAGATAAGGGAGAGTTCATCCACCAGTTCTGTGGCAGAGACAGAAGGAACCATAATGGAAGAGGTACAAGATGTAAAGTGTGGTAATACTGAGAAATTGTGGCAAGTTCACTATAAACAATTAAATTTATCTGCAGTAAGTTGATAGTTGGTATTATTCACAAACATGTAAATTCCAAGAAGTGTGCCACTATTTGTTTATATTTTTGTAGCTGTCTTTTTGGACTGCCTTTTTTTTTCTTTTAACATGTTAGGTTGATTAAGAAATCTTTTCTCTTTGTTTAGATAAGTGAGATTATAGAATAGTTTTTAATTAGTATTTACAATAAAGATGTTTCTGCTTTGGGGGGGAAAATATGCATTTAGCCTCTAATGGTCTAATTAAATGAAGCGTAATTTCAGAGTTCGAGAGACAAAGACAAAGCTGAGAGAAAGAGAAAAGCCGAGATTGCCAGACTGCGCAGAGAAAAGATCATGGCCCAGATGTCTGAGATGCAGCGGCACTTTATTGATGAGAACAAAGAACTCTTTCAGCAGACATTAGAACTGGATGCCTCTATATCTGCTGTTCTTGATAATAGGTAAAAATTAATCACAATTTTTGAAACTCTTGACCATGGTTCTCAACTGAGGAAGATGTTCAGGTTTTTTTCTTTATAAGTACACTTAATCATAGAATAACTTAGAAGAGTTGATAGATAAATTTTGTGGCCTCGTAGTTAGAGGACTTAATCTTAGAAATCTGAGTTTATTAGCATATGATTATGAGCATATCTCTTGACTATAGATAAGAGAATTCATATGTATGCTTAAAATGTAAGTTATACAGAAGACCCTTGAGATTCATAAAAGAATGAATACACTGGGCTCAGTTAACTTAGTGTCTGGCTTATGTGTTGCATATTGGATTGCTATGAGGATTGAAGGAGATGGTTTTGATACATATGAAAGACTTGGGTCTCTCAAATAAAGTCATCAAAACTGTATGTTTTAGGGACTTCTCTGGTGGTCCAGTGGCTAAGACTCTGCACTCCCAATACAGGGGGCTTGGGTTCAATCCCTGGTCAGGGAACTAGATCCCACATTCTGCAACTAAGACTTCACATGCCGCAACTAAAGATCCCGCACGCCTCAACAAAGATGAAAGATCCCACGTGCCGCAACTAAGACCCGGCACAGCCAAATAACTAAATAAATATTTTTTTAAAAAAACAAAAAACTGCGTGTTTTAAATACGTTTCTGCTTATCTAGAATCTACTGTTTTATGATTCTATAGAAACTTCTTGGGCTCATTAATTATACTTCTAACCTTTTTATTGCAGCCCTATGGTTTCAGATACGACTTTTACAGCATTGGGCCCAGCACAAACTCAGGTCCCTGAACAGAGACAATTTGTTACCTGTATATTGTGTCAAGAAGAGCAAGAGGTCAAGGTTGAAAGCAGGGCAATGGTCCTGGCAGCATTTGTTCAGAGATCAACTGTATTGTCAAAAAACAGAAGTAAATTCATTCAGGATCCAGGTAAGTCATAGCTATATCCTCATCGTCCCTATTAATAATGACTGCCACATAGTATGGTAGGTGATATACAGAGATTTTATTAACCTAATAATAACTGTAGGCTTAGTGGTATCTTGAGCAGGTAACTTAGACTGGAATTCCTCACTTGACAGATGTGGAAACACTCCAGAAGGTTAAGTATATGCCTGAATTATGCAGCTGATAAATAGCAGGAATTCAAAAGAAAGCTGTTCTTTGTTTCATTAGTACTTTGGTGCTTAACAGTCTTTCCCATTCTTCACATTTGTAAAGTCCAATAATTAGTTGACACTGAAATAACAATAACTTTTATCTCAATAATTATTTTATCTCATAGATAGATCCAGGGTGGAATCCCTTCAGAACAGTGGTGTGAGTCACCCCTGTGAGAAGCTGTCCTTGAGCCAGATTCTCATTTAGATTATTGAGATAGAGATTACCATGCAGTGCAGTACGTTATTCAAGAGAATCTTGGGATCAACATGTATGGAATGGAGGGGAAGGAAGCAGGTTTGGGCAAAGGGAGAAGTTGAGCTATGATGCAGTCCCCAAAAGACCTTAGCCAACCCCATGGGAGCTCTGGAGCTGGATGGCCCTTCAGAGGTGTCCCAAGTTGGGGCAAGGGGGCTGGGTCTTTATACCTTGACATTGATCAGTGACTGGTTGTGGCGTACCTCTGGAAAGAGGTATGACCTTGATCAAAGTAGTGTGACCCTGAGCAAAGTCCCTTAAAGAGGGATAACAGTTGAGTACCCTCTTCTAACAGCTGAGAGAGTAAGTCATTCATTCCTGCAGGGGCTTCTGGGCTGCACCTTATTGTGTCCACCGCAGATACTTTTATGTTTCTACTCTTACATTTGTTTATGTGTGCATATGCCTCAGTGATACCAGTAAACTTCTTGAGAGTAGGAACTGTGTTTTAATTTCCAAAGTACTTATTTAGCCAGTGCTTTTCACATTGTATGATTGGAAGGAGGTTTGAGAGACCACTGGTAAGTTTGCCTTTTCTCTATAGTGAAAGTCTTCACAGTGTGGCTCTCAAGCACCCTAGTTAAGATACATTGGTCAGCTTCACCTTAAGAAATGATCATTTGTACTAGGCGATTTACAAATTTCATTCCAGGCTGAAGATAAATACCAATTGTATTTAGTACTTGGCTATAAGTGGATTTTTTTAATGCTTTCACAATTTATATCATAAAAGATTTTCTTTATGCTGTGAAATTTGCACTGTTCTATTATATAAAGCAAATTGAAACTTGAGTAATTTAATGTTAGGGAATTTCTAAGATTATACTAATTTATGTAGAGAATTCCAAGAATTCCCAAAGAAGCCAGCTACCCACTTTGTGTTTGTTTTCATTTTTCATCTCCTTTAAATATAAAAAATTAGTAGCAGAGCAGAAGACTGTCTGAATTGCCCGTTTTTCCCTACTCTGGTCTGGGCTGCTGTCCCAGAAATTTTGCTGCAGCTTTGACTCTGGTATAGTAATTATGGCTAGTCTTTGCATGATTGTCTTTAGGCAGATTCTCCTCTACTGCCAGGACATCTTTTTTTTTAGAGATCATTGTGACCCAGCTGCCCTGAAGGTATTAAAGACCTCTCCCTGAAGAATATCCCTTTTACTTTAGGCTCAGGGCATTTTCGGGGAATAGGAGTCTCTCAGTGCCCTGAAAATGTGAAATGTTCAAAAGATTAGATGTACGTAAATACGGGATTCCAGTTTCAGTTAACAAATTCAGAGATGTTTCATTAACTTGCTCAGGGTAATGAAAATTAGAGAGTCCTGTATTCTGAATAATCCGGGGTCTTGCATAAATTATTGGTATCTCAAATCAAAGGAATAGACTAGCATTTCATTTGAAGTTTACAGGCCCTTAGTAAGGATTTCACAATTTAAAGTTGTACGTTTGTTATAGGAATATTAAATGCTTGGTTTTTCGCTTTGTTTTTTGTTTTATAATGCAGAAAAATATGATCCATTATTCATGCACCCTGATCTGTCTTGTGGAACACATACTGGTAGCTGTGGGCACATTATGCATGCCCATTGTTGGCAAAGGTAATTTATATTCTTAATATTAGTGAAGAGAAACTTCTCCAAAGGCTCAAAATTAAAAATTTTAATAAAGGAAATTCCATTCTAGAAAAAGGGAGAAAGAACTAAAGATGTTTGAAGAAGAAAACTCCATATTACTGCCTAATAAATAACAAAATTAATTTGCTTTGTCATTACATTTAAAGGAGTGACTTAGAAACTTCATAGTATATCAAATGTATTTTTTAATGTGGGGATCTAACAGACTAGATAAAGTAAAGGATTTTTACAGTGGTATAAACCCTAGAAATATGTCTTTCTTTGGGTCCAGGGTGAACAACTCTTGATTCTGAAGATGCTAGCACTTATCTGGTTAGTTCCTAAGATTGTCAGGGCTCCCTGAGCTGAGACGGGATAACTTCAAACTTATTCTACTTTGGTGCTTTTTGTGCTTCCGCAAAACCAACAAATCAGTGCTGTTATTTTAGTACTCTGCTCATTTGAGTTGTTATGAACTGCCCCTAGTAAGTAGTCACCAGCACTGGGGGAGTAACCGCAGAGCACTGGGACCAAGAAATATGCCACATTGTGAATGATTGTTTGCAAGGCAGTCTTTTTTTGATTCTCCTTTTTTAGAACTCTTAACCCATTTTGGTAATTACAACAACTCAAAATTAAAGTATCACTGTTAAAAATAATTCAGGTCATTTCAAGATTTTAATTTTTAGATTTTTTTTTTTTGTGGAAACACATTATTTAAAATGTTGAAGCTTGTGGCTCTCATTTTTAAAAATTACCATTGTTTTTGATACCTCATGTTTTCTAATTGTAAAGGTATTTTGATTCCGTTCAAGCTAAAGAACAGCGAAGGCAACAGAGATTACGCTTACATACAAGCTATGATGTAGAAAATGGAGAATTCCTTTGTCCCCTTTGTGAATGCTTGAGTAATACTGTTATTCCTCTGCTGCTTCCTCCAAGAAATATTTTTAATAGGTAAGTTTTGGCTCATAAAGCCTTTATATCAAAGAACTAGTTTCCTTTGAAGGTAATGAAATAATAAACCACAGCTGGGTGAGGAGATCACTATAGGTAGATGCATAATGTTTTCCAAGTACTTTCCAAACTTTTTATTTAGTTATTTCTTCTAGCTGACCTATGAAATATGATTTTGGTTTTTAGAAAGTAACAGGCTAAAATTTAACAGTTTCTTGGTCACCTGTAAGCACTATAAAGGATGTAAAGTTCCCATATGTTCATGAAAACTGTCTCCTTTATTTCTAAAACCCGACTTTAAATATCTCCCTCATACTTTTTAAGAGATGCTCAGTAAATTGATAGGAGGAAGAAGGGGCAGCTCAAACTGACATTATTGAACATACTAACAATTAAATATAATTTTTTGCAATTTACTGGCCAATTCAAAAATTGGACCAAAAAGTGAAAATCTGTTAGTGTATTTAAAATGCAAAGTTTTTGTCATTTCATAATTTTTAGTGCACTTGTAGTTAATAGGAGTATTAGACATACTCATTTCAGATATGAATTTGATAGTGTCTCCTCTTCAAACCTGACCCTTGTTACTCAGTTTATGGTATCTTGTCTTACATTCACAAATACTAATTTGCATTTTGTGAATATGAATCATCTGTTTATTTCTGTGCTACTATTTGGGTTTAAATAAAGCAGGGTCAGTTTTTTACTCTTCAATTTTAGGAGTTAAAACCATGGTGTCTTAGTCTATGCTACCACACAGTGTTCTTAAAATACCGTTAGATATGCATGTAAGCTCGTACATTTTAATCAAAAGTATATCATGGTGCTGACTTATACCTGCATTTGAACTGGTAAAGAAATTAGTCCTTATTAGATTAAGAATTCTCTGCATGTAAGGAGAAAACAATCACTTTTGTAGTTCAGGTTTTGCTTTTTTTCCCAGGAGAGTCAGTTATGGCACATTTGTTAAAAGAACACAGGCTGTGGAGTCTGATATAGCTGGGTTTGAATGCCACATCTGTCCCATATATGGCCTTAGTCAAGTAACATAGCTCTAAACCTCAATTTCCTCATCTGTAAAATGGGTACAATAATATAACCTATTTCATTAAGAAGATTCTGAGGATTAAATATAATACTATAAAATGCTTACAACATAACTAAGTGCTTGCAACATAATAAGCACTCAGTAAATAGTGTCTGTGGTGTGGTGATTGTGATATTTAAGAAATACTAATAAATTCCAGTACCAAAAAAGTGAAATATTTGACAGATAATTCAGTGTGGTGCTAATAATTATTATCATTATATTGACAAATAATGTATTTTCATTTCCATTGGTAAATACCTATTCTGACTTTTTAAAAAGCAACAAATTTTCCCCTAGGTTTTTTAAATTATTTTTTTGGTTTTTTAATATTTGAAGTGTGTCTAAAATATACCTGTGATCATTTAAGGAGTCTTTTTGTATCTTAAACTAAGCAGCAACAGAATACTAAACACTCTCTTTAATCTTTTCTAGCAGGTTACATTTTTCAGACCAACCAGATCTGACTCAGTGGATTAGAACAATATCTCAGCAAATAAAAGCATTACAGATTCTTAGGAAAGAAGAAAATACTCCTAGTAAGTTCTGATAACCTGCTTTCATTTTTCCCTAACGTCTGAGACCATTGGCAAATATAGTTTCAGAATAAATTGTTTTAAAATATTTTAAAACTGAAACCTCTCACTTTAAAATTTGACTTTCTCTAATTTTCTTTGTCTTAATGAACTAAATTTGAATCTGCTACATTATTTCTTATTCCTTGAAAACACACAAGCTCATGTGAAGTTTATGATAAATACTTCTCACTTACTCCCCCATTTTATTGAAGAGCTTCTGGGGGTGGGGGAGATATAACTGAGTATGGAAGAGCTGGCTTTATTCTCTGTGGGCTGACTCACTATATTGTTGGCATTACCAAAGGCTTCCCAAGTTTGATAGACATGCACTGCACTTCCAACCTTGAGGGAAAGCAGTCTGAGCAGAATTTATACCATTGGTTTATAAGGAAACAAAACAGCATACTCTTCCTTTTTTTACCTTCCCTAGCTACATTCCAGTGGCTTTACTTTCAGGAGAAGTGCAGTTGACTGAAGAAGGTACCTAGGTCATCCAGAGCAATAGTGTTTCTCATGCTTTGAGTGTATATCATACGGGTTTTCATTAATGGGAATTTTTCCCATTTTAAAAAAATTCTTTGACCTAAATTTAGAATGAAATTTATGACTGAAATTTATAGAAATATTGTGGACTAAAGAATAATAGTATAAAGTGCTTGTTTCTGTAGATACTGCCTTATCAAAGAATTTAGAAAATGTGGATGAATTGCAGCTCCCTGAAGGATTTAGGCCTGATTTTCATCCTAAGTGAGTATATTATTCCTTTTAAATTTAGCCCACTTGAAATGAAAAATTAAGTCAGCAGTTAGTAAGAATATCGTTTGTCGGGCTCCCCTGTTGGCGCAGTGTTTGAGAGCCCACCTGCCGATGCAGGGGACATGGGTTCGTGCCCCGGTCCAGGAAGATCCCACATGCCACAGAGCGGCTGGGCCCGTGAGCCATGGCTGCTGAGCCTGCGCGTCTGGAGCCTGTGCTCCGCAATGGGAGAGGCCACAACAGCGAGAGGCCCGCGTACCACCAAAAAAAAAAGAATATCGTTTGTCAAGTTAGGGAGCAAAATGTTATAGCACACTGATCTTGAATTCTGAGACTTAAGAATTCTGAGACTTACTGCAGGTGTATTGATAAAAACCTAAGAACTACATGGCATGTTTAATTCTCACAAACCTCTCCTAGTCTATGTTCCTGACTCCCTCCTACACCCCTTTATCTGGCTCTCCTTGACAACACCTCATCAGTACATCTAAACCTAAGCTGCTCAGCTCCCCCACCAAAGCCCATGCTTCCTTCTGACTTCTGTTTTCTATTTATGGCCCCACCAACCTCTTAGTAACTCAGGACCAAAACCAGAGTGTTTTCAGCCTAATTTTACCCATAGCCAGTAAGTTAGTTACAAGGTATAACCCAGATTCTAGAGCTAGACTGCTTTTGTTCAGTTCCAGCACCACTGCTTATAAGCTGTGCAACTTTGTGCAAATTGCTTGGCCTCTCTGTACCTCACTCAGTTTCCTCATTTGTAAAGGGAAGATAATAATATCTACCTCATAAGTGTTATAAAGTGACAACACATTTAACGTTACCTGGAAGCTGTGCCTGGCAAATACTAAATTATTCAGTAAAAATATTACTGGAGGGCTTAAACAGAAAGAACATCAGTCCTGTGCCTCTCACATTCCTCCTCCCTATCCCCAATCCTGTCATTTTGTTTCTTCTGCTACATACTCCAATATTTCTAATTAAAATGCTTAATCAGCTGTGTCTTGATTTATCATTTTTTTAAGCAGTATCTTTCTGTTGACTAGTAATTTAGGATTCAACTTTGACCTCTACCCTATTCACTTCCTCGCCAGTCTACCTAATAGAGTTATTTCACAATTTTTGGTTAAATCATTTGTCAGTTTTTATATTATAATTGTTTCTACTGATAAGTTGTGTGTTAAATTTCCTTTCTTACACAATTTTGTTTTCCTGTGGTTAATAATTACCTTATTTTTTTTTCATATACTTGGTTTTCTATGTATATAATACTTTTTTTTTTTTCCCTAAACGTTGCAATAGACCTGTCAAATGCCTAGCGGTAGCTATCAGTGCTCAGATTCATCAGATGATCTTCCTTCCTGGAGCCCTCCTCCCACAGCCTTTGCCCTCCCATGCCAATCAGGACAGGGCACAGCTGTCACCCTGAGACTTCCCCTAGCCCTGCTCCTCTTGTTTGCTGGATCTTGTATCCTCTCTTTCTTTTTTTTTGGCCGCACCTGTGGCATGTAGGATTTTAGTTCCCTGACCAGTGATTGAACCCACACCCCCTGCTTTGGGAGTGCAGAATCTTAACCACTGGACCACTGGGGAAGTCCTCTCCTCCCTTTCTAAATTTACTCCCTCATGTTGCATCTCTCAGCAGATTCATATGAAAAGGTGCCTGGGTGTTAAATTTTCCCTGTCTGAAAATACATTTATTGTATCCATATGCTTGATGTATGGTTTGGGTATAGAATTATAGGTTAGAAGTAACTTTACATCTAGTTTTTAATTTTTTTTTTTTTTTTTTTTTTTTTTGTGGTATGCGGGCCTCTCACTGTTGTGGCCTCTCCCGTTGCGGGGCACAGGCTCCGGATGCGCAGGCTCAGCGGCCAAGGCTCACGGGCCCAGCCGCTCCGCAGCACGTGGGATCTTCCCGGACCGGGGCACGAACCCGTATCCCCTGCATCGGCAGGCGGACTCTCAACCACTGCGCCACCAGGGAAGCCCCTACATCTAGTTTTTGAAGGCAGTGTTTACTAACTTCTAGCACCCACTGAGAAATTAACACCATTCTGATTCCTGTTCCTTTGTAACTTTATTACTTCTGGAAACTGTTGTGATTGTCTCATTAATTCCCAATGTTCTGAAATTTCTCTGTGATATTCCTTGATATGTGAGTCTTTCTTCATTCATTTCACCACGTTTTCAACAGGCTCTTTGAAGATTCACATCCTTTAGTTTGAGGAATGTTTTATTTTGTTCCTTAGATAATTTTCTCCTCTTGGTTTTTCCATTCTTTGAGGTAATCCTACTGTTAGTTCATTCTTGGTCCTCTTGGATTGATCCCCTTATTTATTTATTTATTTCCTTCCTTCCTCCCTCCCTCCCTTCCTCCCTCCCTCCCTTGCTTTCTTTAAGTGTGTATGTAGGTATGTATGTATGTATGGCTGCATTGGGTCTTCATTGCTGCACACGGGCTTTCTCTAGTTGCGGCAAGCAGGGGCTATTCTTCGTTGCGGTGTGCGGGCTTCTCATTGTGGTGGTTTCTCTTGTTCCGGAGCACAGGCTTTAGGCCCATGGGCTTCAGTAGTTGTGGCACGCAGGCTTAGTAGTTGTGGCTCGTGGGCTCTAGAGCGCAGGCTCAGTATTTGTGGCGTACAGGCAACTAAGCTCCACGGCATGTGGGATCTTCCCAGATCAGGGATCAAACCTGTGTCCCCTGTGTTGGCAGGCAGATTCTTAACCACTGCATCACCAGGGAAGTCCCCTAATTTTTTTTATAAATTGGTTGTTTTCTACCCTGTCTCCATTTTCCCTGAGTTCCTTTTTTCTGCTTGTTTGTTTTGGTGTTTATTGATGTTTGATTCTTTTTTTTTTTTTTTTTTTTTTTTTTTTTTTTTTTTTTTTTTTTTTTTTTTGCGGTACGCGGGCCTCTCCCGTTGCGGAGCACAGGCTCCGGACGCGCAGGCTTAGCGGCCATGGCTCACGGGCCCAGCCACTCCGCGGCATGTGGGATCCTCCCGGACCGGGGCACAAACCCGTGTCCCCTGCATCGGCAGGCGGATTCTCAACCACTGCGCCACCAGGGAAGCCCCTGATTCTTTTCTTAAATGTTTATTGGTCCTTGGGTGACTTCAAGAACAAGGCACTAAGAAGCACACTGGATACCTGGTGGGCAGGTTGGAGCTTGCTGACCTATGAGCCTCACAATGAGGTGATCAGGCCCCTGCCACTCTTTCACTTGGGACCCCCAAATGTCAATGGGTATAAACGGCTTTTCCTGAGAATTCTTCACTGGAGAAAATAAAATCTATGGCAGTGGTACACATTGCTGATGTTCTTGAGATGGGGAAGAGGTCCAGGATCCAATAGTTTAGTGTGTAGACCTTCACCCTAATACCTTGTTTTCAGGCCTGTGCCTCACTGCTGCTAGCCCAAGTAGAGCATAACCCCTCTCAGGCAGGGACCGTTTGCATGTCTTTCATTCCCCCTTTACATACAACTATCTTTCGGTAGTTTCAGTGGTTCAATTCCAACATAGAAAATAGCTGTTAAGAAAATAGCTGTTAAGAAACTGAGCCCTTTGATTGATATGAGCACATTGTTTTCAGCTCATTGTTTTCAGCTAATCCTGTACATGTTCACTTCAGGAATCCTTACTCTGAAAGCATAAAAGAAATGCTAACAACATTTGGAACTGCTACTTATAAGGTGGGACTAAAGGTTCATCCCAATGAAGAGGATCCCCGTGTCCCCATAATGTGCTGGGGTAGTTGTGCGTACACCATCCAAAGCATAGGTAAGAGACTCAGAGTTGTGTCTTGAAATCTCAAGCATACGTTGACATGAGTTGTGTGTAGAATCCTGTATTTAAACAGAGATGTTTAAAGTGGGCAACAATATCAAATAACATAAAGACTTTGAAGCAGGAAATGTAGTGTGCTGACAAAATATTAGATTGACAGTTTATAACTTAACCACAGCAACAGAGTACTCATTTTAGTGGTGGTTATAGCTTCTTGTCAGTTAAGGGAATGTTTCCTCATTTTTACTTCTTATCCAAAGTTAATTCTTGTGAAATGACTTAAAGATTTCAAAACCTGACAATATTGTGCTTTCGGGAGAATTTTTTTTTTAACTTGTAATAAAATGTATAAAACGTAAAATTTACCATCTTTACCATTTTTAATCCTCAGAAAGAATTTTAAGTGATGAAGATAAACCATTGTTCAGTCCTTTGCCTTGCAGACTGGTAAGTTATCAGTTTACTCAATTCATGGAATGGTGGAGTAGAAATTAGATTGTTCTGCTTTTTTTAATCCAAAAAACCTGAAATGGTTATTTAAGTATAGGTTCACTCCTTTTGAGGTAAAATCCATTTTCTGTAACAATACTGAAGACGTAATGTTTATAATTTAATTTTTCATTATTTTTCTTTTCAATAGACTTCATCTCTTTTGGTTAAACATGTGAAAAAATGGGGTGGGGGGAGACTAAAAACAAAGTGCTTGTTCTTGAATGTTTAGTGCCGTAGTTGGAAATAGAGATTAGAACATACCCTCTACCACATTTGACTACCCATTATAAGCAACATGTAAATAAGTACAAATTAATGTCAAAACAGTACATTTAATGCCTAGAAAAGGGAAGGAATATACAATTAAAGCTTGCTAATTTTTACAATGTAGCTAGTGTCAACTTCTACTACTACTTACCATTCAAACTTAACAGTCAAAAAAGTGCATGTAATTTTATTCATGTAGAATCACCTGGGGAGCTTTTAAAAGTGCCTAGGCCCTACTATGGGTCAGTTAAATCAGAGTCTCTGGAGATAGGCCCCAAGCATTAATATTTTTTTAAAAGCTTCCCCTCCCCCTCCCCCCGAGGCCAGGATTGAGAACCACTGATGTAAAAGCCCTAACTCTTTGGAGTTTTTTAAAAATAAAGATACCTGGTCACTTTGACTTATTAAATTTGACTTATTAAATTGGAATATTAATATAACACCATACAGGAGTAGACCCTGGTATTAAAACTGCCCTGAATTGTATCTTGTGATAAATCAGCAGAATAGCAGTTCCCTGTATTCTTAACTGTGATATATGATGGATTGGGATATGACTATCAATGTTGACTGTGACATTCTTTTGCTACAGTAAATAAGAGTTGATAAGTATGCTGATATTGAAAAGGCAATCACAAATGTATAGAATATAGTTTACTTTGTCTGGTGTTTAAGGCAGCTCTTACACATTTTCTTGATTCTGTGTACTTCACTCTATCTCTTTGGCACACTGTCGGCTCTTCATCTGTTTTTCTGCTAATATGATTTTGTGTAATCTGTTTATATTGATTGTTAAAGCAACCTTGCATTCCTAAAATAATCCCAACTTGGTCATGTAGAGTATCCTTTTTATATATGATTATATTTGATTTGCTTTTTTTTTTTTTTTTTTTTTTTTTTTTGCGGTACGTGGGCCTCTCACTGCCCACCCCCGCGGCACCTCCCACCATGGAGCGCCAGGCTCCGGGCGCGCAGGCCCAGCGGCCATGGCCCACGGGCCCAGCCACTCCGCGGCACGCGGGGATCCCCCCGGACCAGGGCATGAACCCGTGTCCCCTGCATCGGCAGGTGGACCCCCAACCACTGCACCACCAGGGAAGCCCCTTGATTTGCTAATATTTTATCTAAGTTTTTTGTCTATGTTCATAAGAGAAATTTAATTTTTTAAAAGTATATAACCATTAGGGATGAAATTCTATTTTTTTGACTTCCGCTTTTCAAATTTACATACCTCTCCACTGACCTTTCCCTCCTATATCAGAGGATAAGGGACCTCTGGGTAAAGTGGCTTATCTTTCCATCTATTGTTTGGAATCAGTTATCCCTTCATCTACCTCTTTCACTCCTGGTACTTGCCCTGTTCACAAGTGTACTCCATTATTCCTCTTACTCTTGCCCTCAATATTATCTTCTCTCACCCTAGTTTTTTCATTCCTTTTTATGACCAAGCAAGCCATTTTAAAACATATTTCACTTATTTTACCATGCAATGAAAAATGTTTAAATACAGATAAATAGCACCTACAGTTTTTAATTTCACTTCACATCCTAAGAGAAATTTTATACACAGCGAAATGTCTTTAAACAATAATGTATACTGTGGCTCCAATTTCTTGCTAACTCTTCACTTTTCAACTCCCTGCAGTTTGGCTTCACCACCACCACCTCTCGCCAACACTTTCTCACTTTTTGGAAACACCTCTTGCCAAGTTCACCAAATGATCTCATTATCATTGTGAGTGGGCATTTTTCAGCCCTTATTTGACATTCTATTTACTTAATTCTGATAACTACTTCTTTCTGAAACTCACTTTCTCTCTTGATTTCTGTGACATTCCTGGTTTTCTCCCTACCTTTCTGGCGGCTCCTTCTCAGTCTGCTTTTCCTCCTTTGTGCTATAAATGTTATTTTAAACCCCCAGAGTTTGGTCCATGACTCAATCATCTGATACTCTTCCCTGATCAGCCCCATCTATGTCTCTGATTCCAGTTATATCCAAATGATTCCCAGCTGTTTATCTCTAAACCAGATCTATTATCTCAGTGCCTGTTTCATTTTTTCACCTGCATCTCCTAAAGATACCTCAAAGTGAACAATCCAAAGTAATTTTTCTCCTATATTTAGAGTCTTAGTTAATGTCACCACTGTCCATCCAGGTGACCAAGCCAGAAACTTGCAAGTCCTTTTGGATGCATCATTTGGTCTGGATGTTCATATCCAGTTGATCAGCAGAGTTTGTTGAATTTCTCTCCTGCATATTTGTCCTAGTTCTTCCATTCCTACTTCTACTGATTTGGTTCAGCCCCTATATCTTTTCTTGCCTAGATTATTGTAACTATCTTTACCCTGAATCTCACTCTCTCCTAATATATTATCAGAGAGGTTCTCTAAAAAGTAACCCTGATCATATCTCTTAAATGTTACTTCTCCATTATCACTCACCTCCTGCCAATCCCCACATCCATGGGGCAGGATTGCAGAATCATTACTGGTCCCCAATTGCTAATCCCAGGCTTTTGCCTCTACTCGAGTGCCCTAAACAGATGATTCCTCTTTAAGAAGTTCTTCAAGCTTTGCCTTCCGTGGAAAATTTCTGAGCCATGAAGTGGGGTATACCTCATCTGTGATACTGCCTCCTTTAGCTGTCCCCTCCCCCCTTTTCTTTTCCTTCCCACCCTCAAGGCTGTGAGCTACTTGAGAGCAGGGGGTGGGGGAGTGAGTTTTCATTTTGAGATCTTCAAAACCAAGACTAGCGTATGGTAGGTCCTCAATATCTATTGAACCAAACAACATTACAAAAAACTTAGAAAATAGAGGATTAAGCAGGAAGAAAAAACTTAATCAATCACCCATCTGTCTTTTTCATTAGCATGTTTACACTTTATTATAATAGATATTTACATGTAGTTTTGTTTCTACTCTATTCTTCACTTTACATTTAGAGTTTTCTCATTGTTCCTACATAGTCTCCATAACAGTTTTTGATGTTTACAGACACCCTGATTTGTATAACCATCTTCTTGCACATAGTTTCCCCAGTATTTGAAGTGTTTCCCACATTTTAGAGTATTTATTTACACTAAATATAAAGAAATACTGCATCACATTCCTGGGAGTCTCTTTTGTTTGCTGTCTGTCTTGACGCATGTGTCCTTAACTTTTCCACAGAGAACTAGCAGCATGGTAACAGGACATAGCCTTGTTTTATTCAGCATACAATTAGATATTTTCCATTCCATGCATTCCATGTTAGAGGCATGCTATTAAAGATGTCATAGATTCAGTTCCATACCATCTAGAGGTTTCATTGTGCATCCAGCTTTACTTCAACTAACTGTGCTTTGAACTAACATTCCTGAAAGAGGAGAACTACTTCATATGCTGGCTTCTTTGTTAATTTTGTCATCTCTTTATTTCAGGATGACTGTCTTAGGTCACTAACAAGATTTGCTGCAGCACATTGGACAGTGGCATCACTTTCAGTGGTACAAGGACACTTTTGTAAACTTTTTGCGTGTGAGTATTAATACATGTACCATATATGTTATGATAATTTCTTATCTTCTGTAATTTTGTTTTTAATGGTGAAACTTCCCTTCATTTTGAAAGAAATATTTTGGTAATACTGTTTGTCTTATATACAAGTTCTAGCTCATGAATTCATAATAGCTTGCAAAAAATAAATTTAAACTAGATTATATACATTTTAAAAATAATTTAATACTTACGGTGACATATAATATGTGCTCATGTATTTTTCTTTAAACATTAGCATTGGTGCCTGGTGACAACCACGGAGACCTTCCATGCATATTAGATATCGACATGTTTCATTTATTGGTGGGTATCTTATAATTTGTGTTTGAAATTTTTATCATATTATATAGCTTTATCTTATACTTGATGAGTAATGCAGAGGCAGACAAGAGAAATTATCACCTGTTATTCTTACGACTTCTGAGTATAATTCTTTTCTGAAGATCCTCAAAAAGAAAATGTTAAGGAATCCAGTTGAGAGACTTGACCTTGGTGTCTAATCTAGTCTGTCTTACTTTTTGCCTTGTGGCTGAGGTCAGTAACATAACTTCTCTATGCTTTTCACTATAGAGAAATAACACTAGTAATATAAGGGCTGCTACCAACCCATACGCTGCTTCAGGGCAGATACAGCCCTCTGGTAACACTACTTAGCAACAGTCTCTTTGTGTGATTTAGGGAAAGTCATGTCTTCTGAACAAGTGTGGGTGGTGCCAGGTCAGCACTGGCCAGGCAGTGGGTGGCTGAAGTTCAGCCCCACCTCAAGCAGGTCCCCTTACTCAGGACACTGAGTGTACCGCCATGCACAGCAGCCCCAAGTGCTGCCCCCTTAATCTCTTTGGGCATCATATTCTGTGCCTGTAAGTTGGTTAATACCTACCTGATACAATTGTGTCAAAACTTAATGGGATAATCAATGTAAAGAGCTTAGAGCAATGTGTCCCTAGTAAATGTCAGCCATTGTTATTGTTCCCATTGCTCCTCTGAAAACCACCACCACTGACACCACCATACAGGCAGCAGGAGGCTAACAAGGGAGCTAGCATTTATTGTGTACCTGACTGCTTTCACATTCATCTTCATTTAGTCCTTACATCCTTATTACTGAGGTATTAAAAACACGTATATTATCGCCAGCTCACCAACAGGGAAACTGAGACTCAAAGGAATTGTCTAAAAGGTTCATAAGAGGATCTCAGATTCTTACCTAGATCTTTGTGGGTCCAAAACTCATGCTTTTTCCATTGCTCACTACCTAGAAAGATTTCAAGTTTTATTTTTGTTATTATTAACGATAAACTATATATAGGGGAATCACTGGATAAATGAAATTATAATGCCCATCAAATGAAACAATAATGCTCTAAATAATTTTCTTTAGTCAATCCTAGTGGAATTTCTAACATGTGTACCCTTTAAGAACAAAGATTTCTTAAGGGGAGGGACTGAGCTCACAAAGAGATGCACATTAAGAAAATGGAAACGTGTTCAGCTGTGAAAGGAAAGGTGCTCTATCTGATCTTCTGTATTTGGTATCCAGGTGGGCTTGGTGCTTGCCTTCCCGGCACTGCAGTGTCAAGATTTTTCAGGGATCAGCCTTGGCACTGGGGACCTTCATATTTTCCATCTGGTTACTATGGCACACATCATACAGATCTTACTTACCTCATGTACAGGTAACTCCTTTTTGTCAGATTCTTGAAGGAAGTACTGGAGTTTTTTCAGTTTAAAAAAAAGTATAAAAGGAAAAGGTGCTTGGATGAGAGCAATATATAGACTACAATTAGGCTACTTGTAGTAGTAATTAGTAAAATAAACAGTAAAATCGTGTTTGTGAAAATTTTTGAAACAATTTCCCTTCTGTTAAAAACCTTAGTGATGTGAATGTTTTACTTATTTTTTTAATTTCATAAGCTTAGTAATATTTGAGTACCACAGACTGTATATTTAGCAGATTTTACTCACCGCTTGATGCCTGGCACCCTGAAGCACTTTGGCTTCCTCTCCCTAAGAGGCTCTTGTTAGGATGGAGATCAATACTGTGTTTCGACCTGAGGGATTAAAGTTTTATGTGTTTTCTGAGAGTATTTTCATATTACATGTGAGTGTATGAATATGTTTGAGTGCTTAAATGGTGTGGTCATCAATCCACTTAGTAGGCAAATAACAGAGTACTAATATTGCCTTATCTTTCAGAAGAGAATGGCATGGATCAAGAAAATGCTTCTGGGGAAGAAGAATTAGCAGTTCTTGCTTTGTATAAAACACTTCACCAGTATACAGGAAGGTGAGGTTGTACTCTTTACATGATAGGCAATTCCCCAAATATTAGGAGGTGGTAGTATGAAAAACGAATTCATTTGTTAAATAAGGGAAATTGCTGTGGGCTCAGTAGTTGCAGCTCATGGGTTCTAGGGCATGTGGGCTTCAATAGTTGTGGTGTGCCAGCTCAGTAGTTGTGATTCGCAGGCTCTAGAGCACAGGCTCAGTAGCTGTGGCGCATGGGCTTAGTTGCTCCGCGGCATGTGGGATTTCCCAGACCAGGGCTTGAACCCGTGTCCCCTGCATTGGCAGGCAGATTCTTAACCACTGCGCCACCAGATAAGTCCCTTCACTTGGCATTCTAACAGTATATGTCAAGAACCATACTGTTTGTTCTTTGACTAAGTTACCCCATTTCTGAGAATCCACACTAGCAAAATAATCCAACATATAGAAAAACGTATAGACATAAAGATGTACACTGGTATTATTTATATTAGCAAAGAATTTAAAACAGTCTAAGAGTTTGCTTATAGGGAAGTAATTTAGTGTAGGTTATGATTGATGTTATCCAGAATATTAAAATTCCAATAAAATTATGGTTTATGATCTGAAAATCATGTTAATTTTAAATTTTATATGTTACAGGTACAACTGTGTAAGACAGATTAGTATGAAAATAGTTTTCCAAAGTAATACCTGCTGTTACAAGGTTATAGAATAGTGGATAGTGTTTTTATTTTCCAAATTTTCTCTTTATATAGCTGTATAACTTTTATAAATTTTAATGACAGCATTGGAGGGTATATCACTAATTATACCTGACATCCTGTAATAGGGCTACCCATACCTTTTAAGCCAATGTGCTATCAATTCCAAACAGTAGTTGTCTGTTTTCACACTGTGCTATAACTAGAATGACCATTTTTTAATTACATTTCCCAGTTATCATTTTTCTCTTTCACAGTGCCTTGAAAGAAATGCACTCTGGTTGGCATCTGTTGAGGAATGTCAGAGCTGGAATCATGCCTTTCCTGAGGTGTTCTGCTTTGTTTTTCCATTACTTAAATGGAGTTCCTTCCCCACCTGAAATTCAAGGTAATTTCTAATTTCTTTCAAAATGTAGGAAATATATGTAGTCTTTCACTCCAGCAAGTTAAGAATTAAAGTGCATTGCAAAAATGAAAACTTATTAAGTTTAGGTCATAGCTAATTGACTATGGTGATGTACAGATTATAGAATTAGATGCATATTTACGTAAATATCGGATTTTATTTGGATGTCAGTAAATGTACTCATTTTGTACATGTACAAAAATATACTTGTTTTGCTTTCAGATGTTAAAATTGTTCAATTGTATATTATTCATAAACTGGGTTCTTCAGATTTTAAAAAGTGGAAAGTGACATATTCAGGTGTGGTTTTTTGTTGCTTTTTTTTTTTTTTTAACTTTTGATTTTATATTGGAATATAGACAATTAACAATGTTGTGATAGTTTCAGGTGCACAACAAAGCAACTCAGCCACACATATACTTGTATCTAAACTCCCCTCCCATCTAGGCTGCCATATAACATTGAGCAGGGTTCCCTGTGCTATATAGTAGGTCCTTGTTGGTTATCCATTTTAATTATGGCAGTGTGTACATACATGTCGATCCCAAACTCCCTGACTATCCCTTCCCTCCACCCTTCCCCCCTGGTAACCGTAAGTTTGTTCTCTAAGTCTATGAGCCTGTTTCTGTTTTGCAAATAAGTTCCTTTGTATCATTTCTTTTTAGATTCCACATATAAGAGATATCATATATTTCTCTTTCTCTGACTGACTTCACTCAGTATGGCAATCTCTAGGTCCATCCATGTTGCTACAAATGTCATTATTTCATTCTTTTTAATGGCTGAGCAATATTCTATTGTATATATGTACCACATTTGCTTTATCCGTTCCTCTGTCAATGGACACTTAGGTTGCTTCCATGTCTTGGCTATCATAAACAGTGCTGCAATGAACATTGGGGTGCATGTATCCTTTCGGACCATGTTCTTCTCTGGATATATGCCCAGGAGTGGGATTGCAGGGTCAAATGGTAGCTCTATTTTTAATTTTTTAAGGAACCTCCATACTGTTCTCCATAGTGGCTGTACCAATTTACATTCCCACTGACAGTGTAGGAGGGTTCCCTTTTCTCCACACTCTCCAGCATTTATTGTTTGTGGATTTTTTTGATGATAGCCATTTTGACTGGTGTGAGGTAATATCTCATTGTACTTTGGATTTGCATTTCTCTAATAATTAGCGATGTTGAACATCTTCTCATCTGTCTTCTTTGGAGAAATGTCTATATAGGTCTTCTGCCCATTTTTTATTGGGTTGTTCGTTTTGATGATATTAAGCCTCATGAGGTGTTTAAATTTTGGAGACTAATCCCTTGTCGGTCGAATCATTTGCAAATATTTTCTCCCAATCTGTGAGTTGTCTTTTCGTTTTGTTTATGGTTTCCTTTGCTGTGCAAAAGCTTTTGAGTTTAATTAGGTCCCATTTGTTTATTTTTGTTTTTATTTCCATTATTATGGGAGACAGATCAAAAAGGATATTGCTGCAATTTATGTCAGAGAGTGTTCAGCCTATGTTTTCCTCTCGGGGTTTTATAGTATCTGTTCTCACATTTAGGTCTTTAATCCATTTTGAGCTTATTTTTGTGTATGGTGTTAAAGAACCATCTAATTTCATTTTTTTACATGTAGCTGACCAGTTTTCCCAGCACCATTTGTTGAAGAGACTAGACTGTCTTTCCACCATTGTGTGGTCTTGCCTCCTTTGTCATAGATTAATTGACCATAGGTGTGTGGGTTTATTTCTAGGCTTTCTTTCCTTTTACATTGATCTATATATCTATTTTTGTGCCAGTACCATACTGTTTTGATGACTATAGGTAGTATAGTCTGAAGTCAGGGAGCCTGATCCCTCCAGCTCCTCTTTTCTTTCTCAAGATTGCTTTGGCTGTTCGGGGTCTTTTGTGTTTCCATACAAATTGTGAAATTTTTTTTCTAGTTCTGTAAAAAATGCCAGTGGTAGTTTGATAGGGATTGCATTGAATCCGTAGATTGCTTTGGGTAGTAGAGTCATTTTCACAATGTTGATTCTTCCAATCCAAGAACATGGTGTATCTCTCCATCTATTTGTATCATCTTTAATTTCTTTCATCAGTGTCATAATTTTCTGCATACAGGTCTTTTGTCTCCTTAGGTAGGTTTATTCCTAGGTATTTCATTCTTTTTGATGCAGTGGTAAATGGGATTGTTACTTGAATTTTTTTCTGATCTTTCATAGTTAGTGCATAGATATGCAACAGATTTCTGTGTATTAATTTTGTAACATGCAGCTTTACCAAATTCATTGATGAGCTCTAGTAGTTTTCTGGTAGCACCTTTAGGATTTTCTATGTATATAGTATCATGTCATCTGCAAACAGTTACAGTTTTACTTCTTCTTTTCCAATTTGGATTCCTTTTATTTTTCTTCTCTGATTGCCATAGGTAGGACTTCCAAAATTATGTTGAATAAAAGTGATGAGAGTGGACATCCTTGTCTTGTTCCTAATCTTAGAGGAAATGCTTTCAGCTTTTCACCATTGAGTATGATGTTAGCTATAAGTTTGTTGTATATGGCCTTTATTATGTTGAGGTATATTCCCTCTGTGCCCACTTTCTGGAGAGCTTTTTTTTTTTTTTTTTTTTTTTTTTTTGGTACGCGGGCCTCTCACTGCTGCGGCCTCTCCCGTCGCGGAGCACAGGCTCCGGACGCGCAGGCTCCGCGGCCATGGCCCACGGGCCCAGCCGCTCCGCGGCATGCGGGATCCCCCCGGACCGGGGCACGAACCCACGCCCCCTGCACCGGCAGGCGGACTCCCAACCACCGCGCCACCAGGGAAGCCCTCTGGAGAGCTTTTATCATAAATGGGTGCTGAATGTTGTCAAAAGTTTTTTCTGCATCTTTTGAGATGATCAGATGGTTTTTATTCTTCAGTTTGTTGATGTGGTATATCACACTGATTGATTTTCAGACACTGAAAAATCCTGGTATCCCTGGGATAAATCCCACTTGATCATGGTGTATAATCCTTTTAATGTATTGTTGGATTCAGATTGCTAGTATTTTGTTGAGACTTTTTGTGTCTATGTTCATCAGTAATATTAGCCTCTAACTTTCTTTCTTTTTTTTTTCCTTTTTTTAAAATATTTATTTGGTTGTGCCAGGTCTTAGTTGCAGCAGGAGGGCTCCTTAGTTGCAACTCACCAGCTCCTTATTTGCAGCATACAGGCTTCTTAGTTGTGGCATGCAAACTCTCAGTTGCAACATGCACATGGGATCTAGTTCCCTGACCAGGGATCAAACCCAGGCCCCCTGCATTGGGAGCACGGAGTCTTAACCACTGCACCACCAGGGAAGTCCCATCATGTAATTTTCTTTTTGTGTGTGGTATCTTTGTCTGGTTTTGGTATCAGGGTGATGGTGGCCTCATAGAATGAGTTTGGGAGTTTTCCTTCCTCTGCAATTTTTTGGAACAGTTTCAGATGGATAGGTGTTAGCTCTTCTCTAAATGTTTGATAGAATTCGCCTGTGAAGTCATTAGGTCCTGGACTTCTGTTTGTTGGAAGATTTTTAATCACAGCTTCAATTTCAGTGCTTGTGATTGGTCTGTTTATATTTTCTATTTCTTCCTGGTTCAGTCTTGGGAGACTGTACCTTTCTAAGAATTTGTCCATTTCTTCCAGGTTGTCCATTTTATTGGCATATAGCCACGTGTAGTGTCTTATGATCCTTTGTATTTCTGTGGTGTCTGTTATAACTTCTCCTTTTTCATTTCAAATGTTATTGATTTGAGGCCTCTCCTTTTTTTTTTTTTTTTTTTTTGTGGTACGCAGGCATCTCACCGTTGTGGCCTCTCCCGTTGCGGAGCACAGGCTCCGGACGCGCAGGCTCAGCAGCCATGGCTCACGGGCCCAGCCGCTCCGCGGCATGTGGGATCTTCCCAGACCGGGGCATGAACCCGCGTCCCCTGCATCGGCAGGCGGACTCTCAACCACTGCGCCACCAGGGAAGCCCTCCATTTTTTTCTTGATGAGTCTGGCTAAAGGTTTATCAGTTTTATTTAGCTTTTCAGAGAACCAGCTTTTAGTTTCATTGATCTTTGCTCTTACTTCCTTTGTCTCTGTTTCATTTATTTCTGCTCTGATCTTTATGATTTCTTTCCTTCTGCTAACTTTGGGTTTTGTTTGTTCTTCTTTCTCTAGTTGCTTTAGGTGTAAGGTGGGGTTGTTTATTTGAGATTTTTCTTGTTTCCTGAGGTAAGATTGTATTGCTATAAACTTCCCTCTTACAACTGCTTTTGCTGCATCCCATAGGTTTTGGATCATTGTGCTTTCATTTGTCTCTAGGTATTTTTTGATTTCCCCTCTTATTTCTTCAGTGATCCACTGGTTGTTCAGTAGCATATTGTTTAGCCTCCATGTGTTTGTATTTTTTATAGTTTTTTTCTTATAGTTTATTTTTAATCTCATAGCATTGTTATCGGAAGATGCTTGATATGATTTCAGTTTTCTTAAATTTACCGAGGCTCGCCTTGTGGCCTAGCATGTGGTCAAACCTGGAGAATGTTCTGTGTGCACTTGAGAAGAAAGTGTATTCTGCTGCTTTTGGATGAAATGCTCTATAAATATCAGTTCAGTCCATCTGGTCTAATGTGTCATTTAAGGCCTGTGCTTCTTTATTGATTTTCTGTCTGGATGATCTGTCCATTGATGAAAATGAGGTGTTAAAGTCTCCCAGTATTATTGTGTTACTGTCGATCTCTACCTTTATGCCTGTTAGTATTTGCCTTATATACTGAGGTGCTTCTATGTTGGGTGCATATATATTTACAGTTGTTATATCTTCTTCTTGGATTGATCACTTGATCACTGTGTAGTGTCCTTCTTTTTCTCTTACAACAGTCTTTATTTTAAAGTTTATTTTGTCTGATATGAGTATTGCTACTCCAGCTTTCTTCTGATTTCTATTTGTGTAGAATACCTTCTTCCATCTCACTTTCAGTCTGTATAGGTCCCTAGGTCTGAGGTGGGTCTCCTGGACACAGCATATATATGGGTCTTGTTTTTGTATCCACTCAGCCAGTCTGTGTCTTTTGATTGGTGCATTTAATCCATTTACATGTAAGGTAATTATCAATATGTGTATTCCTATTGCCATTTTCTTAATTGTTTTGGGTTTGTTTTTGTAGGTCTTTTTTCTTCCCTTCTTCTTTTGTTCTCTTCTCTTGTGTTTTGATAACCATCTTTAGTGTTGTGTTTGGGTTGCTTTTTCTTTTTTGTATGTGTATCTATTGTAGGTTTTGGTTTTGCTGTTCCTATGCAGTTTTTGTTTGTTTGTTTTTACTTATTTATTTTCAGCTGCATTGGGTCTTTGTTGCTGCGTGCAGGCTTTCTCTAGTTGCGGCAAGCGGGGGCTACTCTTCATTGCAGTGTGCAGGCTTCTCATTGTGGTGGCTTCTCTTATTGCAGAGCACGGGCTCTAGGCATGCAGGCTTCGTTACTTGTGGCACATTGGCTCAGTAGTTGTGGCTCACGGACTCTAGAACACAGGCTCAGTAGTTGTGGCGTACAGGCTTAGTTGCTCCACAGTATGTGGGATCTTCCCGGACTGGGGCATGAACCCATGTCCCCTGCATCGGCAGGCAGACTCTCAATCACTGCGCCACCAGGGAAGCCCTCGCATGCAGTTTTGATACAGCAGTCTATGTATGTACAAGGTTTTTTATTTTTTAAGTTGTTAGTCCCTTTCCCACTTAGAGGAGTTCCTTTATCATTTGTTGCAAAGCTGATCTGGTAGTGCTGAATTCTCTTAGCTTTTGCTTGTCTGTAAAGCTTTTGATTTCTTTGTCAAATCTGAATGAGATCCTTGCTGGGTAAAATATTCTTGGTTGTAGTTTCTTCCCTTTCATCACTTTAAATATATTGTGCCACTCCCTCTGGCTTTTGGAGTTTCTGCTGAGAAATCAGCTGATAACTTTATGGGAGTTCCCTTGTATGTTATTTGTTGTATTTCCCTTGTTGATCTTTTTCTTTGTCTTTAAGTTTTGTCGATTTGATTACTGTGTGTCTCGGTGTGCTCCTCCTCGGGTTTATCCTGCCTGGGACTCTCTGCACTTCCTGGACTTCGTTGACTGTTTCCTTTCCTATGTTAGGGAAGTTTTCAGCTATTATCTCTTCAAATATTTTCTTGGGTCCTTTCTCTTCTCCTTCTGGGACCCCTATAATGAAAATAAATGTTGGTGCATTTAATGTTGTCCCAGAGGTCTTTTAGGCTGTCTTCATTTCTTTTCATTCTTTTTTCTTTATTCTGTTTTGTGGCAGTGATTTCCACCATTCTGTCTTCCAGGTCACTTATCTGGTCTTCTGCCTCAGTTATTCTGCTATTGATTCCTTCTAGTGTATTTTTCATTTTAATTATTGTATTGTTCATCTGTTTGTTTGTTCTTTAGTTCTTCTAGGTCTTTGTTAAACATTTCTTACATCTTCTCAATCTTTGCCTCCATTCTTTTTCTGAGATCTTGGGTCATCTTCACTATCATTATTCTGAATTCTTTTTCTGGAAGGTTGCCTGTCTCCACTTCATTTAGTTGTTCTTCTGGGGTTTTTATCTTGTTCCTTCATCTGCGACATAATCCTCTGCCTTTTCATTTTGTCTAACTTTGTGATTGTGGTTTTCGTTCTGCAAGCTGCTGTAGTATTGTAATTCTTCTTGCTTCTGCTGTCTGCCCCCTCTCAAGTACTTTTTAATGTGAAACATGTCCTTGAAGTTCAAAATAGCCATAATTACACATAAATCTGATTTTAATGTAGGAATTAATTTGCTATTTCACAGTTGTCACAATTCATTTCATAAAAGTAGTGTAAAGTTAGACTTAAAGTTTACTGTACCTCATAGTGCCTGCATGTTATGCTGCTCTCTAAAAGTTTATTTAATAGCATCTCCATTTAGCTAGTTGTCCAGGCACCATTGAGAGAATAATTTACCCTTCCTAATCATTTTCAGTGATGATTAAGTTAGTGTTTAAATCCATCTCTCAGTGATAAAATCATCTTATGTCTCTGTACTGCCTTATATTTTCCAGAGCTACCCATATGTTATTTTTGTCATTTAATGTTCACAATTAACCCCATGAAGTATATCACACAGGTACCCCATTTTGCAGATGGTAAAACTGAAACATCAAGAAATTGTGACCAGTTTGGTAAAGGAGTTGCCTGACTCCACTTTCAGTTATGTCATTTTCTGTGGATCCCTTCCATGTGCCGTCTTATTTACTTCCTGCAGGTTATGTACCTAGCAAAATTGAACTCTTTCATCTCGTGCCTTTTTTGTTTTAAGCTCTGCTGTTGCTTACTCTCCTATAGGATCTACTCTTAGTTGTTATATGCAAAACTGTTTTCTTCTCTATTTGCAGCTTCTGGAACAAGCCATTTTGAACATTTATGTAACTATCTTTCCCTGCCAAACAACTTCATTTGCCTTTTTCAAGAAAATAAGGAGATAATGAAGGTACTGATTGAAAGGTAACGATTATACACTTTTCTTCTTTATATTGGAATATACATATATGGAAACAAACCAGTTTATCACATATTTTACAAAATTCTCAGATAGCCTGGCAGAATTCAATCCATGTGATTCAAAGTATAATTATTAGGCCTTCTTAGTTAAGAATTTACCTTTATGGTAAGATTTTTGCCAGGCCTACTGAATAGCATAAGCAGATTTGCCTGGAAGGAGAGTAGTGGTGGAAATGTTTATTTCCTTATATTAACTTACTTGTTAAGTACTATGTTCTGTAGATTTTTGAAACTGAAAGAAACCTTAAAGGTTATCTAGTCTAATAGATAGACTAGATAAACCTTAAGGGTTATCTAGTCTAAGCCTCACTTTATTTTTATTATTTTATTTTATTGATTGATGGCTGCTTTGGGTCTTCATTGCTGCGCGCGGGCTCTCTCTAGATGCACTGAGCGAGGACTACTCTTCATTGCGGTGCATGGGCTTCTCATTGTGGTGGCTTCTCTTGTTGCAGAGCACAGGCTCTAGGTGCGCGGGCTTCCGTCGTTGTGGCACAAGGGCTTCAGTAGTTGTGGCTCACAGGCTCTAGAGCGCAGGCTCAGTAGTTGTGGTACACGGGCTTAGTTGCTCCATGGCATGTGGGATCTTCCCGGACCAGGGCTCGAACCTGTGTCACCTGCATTGGCAGGTGGATTCTTAACCACTGCGCCACAGGGACGCCCTGTCCTCACTTTATATTCGAGAAAACTGACGTCTAGAGAAATTGACCCATTAATCATGTCAAGTTAGTGACTAAGTTAAGAATAAAATTTGGCTGATCTACCCACAGAATGGGAGAAAATATTTGCAAATCATATATCTGATAAGGGAGTAATAGCCAGAGTATATATATCTAGATTTCCCACATCTCAGCAACAAAAAAGCAAACAACCCATTATAAAATGAGCAAAGGACTTCTCCAAAGAAGATATACAATATACAAATGGTCAATAAGCACATGAAAAAATACTGAACATCACTAGTCATCAGGGAAATGCAAATAAATATCACAGTGAGATACTACTTCATACCCATTAGAACTGCTGTAATGAAAAAGGCAGACATTAATAACACATGTTGGTGAGGATGTTAAGAAACTGGAATCCATGTACACTGTTGGTAGGAATAGAAAATGGTACAGCTGCTCTGGAAAACAGTATCGTGATTCCTCAAAAAGTTAAACAGAATTACTCTATGATCCCGTAGTTTCACTTCTAGGTGTATATTGCAAAAGAATTGAAAGCAGGAACTCATAGAATTTTGTACACGCATGTTCATAGCAGCATTATTCACAATCGCCAAGAGGTGGAAGCAACCCAAATGTCCATAAACCAATGAATGGATAAACAAAATGTGTTATATACATTCAGTGGAGTATTGTTCAGCCTTAAAAAGGTAGGAAATTCTGACACATGCTACAATGTGGATGAAACTTGAAGACAGGCTAAGTGAAATAAGCCAGTCACAAAAGAACAAACATTACGTTTCTATTTATATGAGGTACCTAGAATAGTGAAATTCATAGGGACAGAAAATAGAATAGTGGTTGCCAGGGGCTGGGAGTGGGGGGAGGAATGGGTTAGTGTTTAACAAGCACAGAATTTCATTTGAGAAAGCTGAAGAAGTTCTCGAGACAGAGGTGGTGATGATTGCCCAACAACGTCAGTATACTCAATGCCACAGAACTGTACACTTAAAAATGGTTAAAATAGTAAATTTTATGTTCTGTGTATTTTACCACAATTTAAAAATTTTTATTTTATATGAGTGTTTTAGCTCTAGATTATAAGAGCTTCTCATTGATTCAGACTGTTTTGGTTTTGGTTTGTTTTTTTTGGCCACAGTGCGTGGCTTGTGGGATCTTAGTTCCCTGACCAGGGATTGAACCTGTGCCCTTGGCAATGAGAGCACAGAATCCTAACCATTGGACCACCAGGGAATTCCCCAGACTGGTTTTTCAGAGTTTGCAATTAGTGGGGTTAATAGCAAATTTTAATATGTTAAGCATTGTTGCTTTTAGAAAAATCAAAGGTCATATTCTTCTGATTTTAAAATATGATAGGCAAAATATGTGGTATTCCTCTAAGCTTCTTATGAAGAGATAAATATAATAAGCCATGAAGACTGTTTCTCTCTTACTGGATTTAGAGAAGAAAATTTTTTAGTTCTAACCCTTCAAAAGTAAAAAAATTTTTTTTCTCCATTTACATTAAAGTTGGTGTCATAACATTGAAGTTAAGAGATACCTGGAAGGTGAAAGAGACGCTATAAGGTAAGCTGAAGATTGTCAAAGACTTGGTTGGAGGCAAGAAGTAGGAAGGAAGCAGGATATAAGTGTACAGTACAGCCTATTGTCCTGATAATTCATCCTGAGTTCTTCAAGTAAAAATGTGAACCCTAAGGCCCTATGTTATTTAAGCATGCATTTTAAAGTTCTTACTGTGGCTTTTTGCTGCTGTGGTAGTGCCCAGTCACTCAGATTCAGTCTTCCTTTATTTATTTTGACTAAGTTAAGAGTTTCCCTGTCATTGTTACAATATGTCCTCATATTAACTGGGTTTTTTGTGTGGTTTTTGTTTTGTTTTGTTTTAGCTATCCAAGAGAATCTAACAAATTAATAGACCTTCCAGAGGATTACAGCAGCCTCATTAATCAAGCGTCTAATTTCTCGTAAGTTTTTATATTAGCTTATTGAGCACTTCCTACCACTGGAAACACTCACTTCTCTACACAGAATTTGAAGGATTTTGTCATTGTTCTCTTTTGTTTGGGTAGGGAAATCATAACATCAGTAGTACCACCTAACTTGTACTACCAAACTTGTAAAAAGCATGATTCCATGTTTCAGAATAAGATATGAGAAAGGGGGTGATGAGGGACAATGTTGATTCATTAGAGGTTATCTAAACAATTTGTACTTTAAATAACACATTAACTACAAACGGTTATATTCCTAAGCAGTTATTATTTTGCATATATTATTATTATTTTAAGCTTTAGAATAGCATTGTACATTATCCTGTAGCTTTTTTCACTCAGCATTGTTTGTAAGATTTACTTATACATTTGACACTTTTTTTTTTTTTTTTTTTTTTTTTGCGGTACACGGGCCTCTCTCTGCTGTGGCCTCTCTCATTGCGGAGCACAGGCTCCGGATGCGCAGGCTTAGCGGCCATGGCTCACGGGCCCAGCCGCTCCGCGGCATGTGGGATCTTCCCAGACCGGGGCACGAACCCGTGTCCCCTGCATCGGCAGGCAGACTCTCAACCACTGCGCCACCAGGGAAGCCCGACACATATTATTTTTAATTCATCAGTTTTCATAATTGTGTAGTACTTCATTATATGATAGTGGCAGTAATTTTTTTTTAATTTTTAAATTTACATATTTTTTCCTCCTATTGATAATTTTATTTCTCTTTTCTCCACTGTTGATTGAGTGTTTCCAGTACATGGTGTTGGTGTATACGTGAGATGTTACCTATTCTAGAAATAAATTTGCCTTGTTCATAGTCTGTATGCATCTTCAGCTCTACTTGATATTGCAGAATTTTTTTCCAGGGCAGTTTTACCACCCTTAGCTCTTTAGCCAGTCTTTTAGAGCCTTGACTTGTGCTTTTTTATTTCATGGAGGTGCCCCAAATCAGGTGGTGACAAGAGCAGAGCCCCAACTCTGTGCCTTGTATGTGGAACTCTGCTGTGCTCCCAGAGCTACTGCTGTCAGACGGAGTTGGAAGGGGAGGACGTGGGAGCTTGCACCGCCCACACCTACTCCTGTGGTTCTGGGGTAGGCATCTTCCTGAGGTAAGGCCCTGGAAGGAGCTTTCTAGCTTTGGATCTGCCACATTAGACATCTCTTGAGGGGTGGAACAAGAAACTACTACATTGCAGAGATTTGAGGCCACTCTTTTATACATTTGAGGGAAATGGGGAGCCTTGTCTCCACACAGCTCATATTTGGTTCATGCTAACTCTGCTGCTCTTTCATTATCATTTCCATCCCCATGACAATTCTGTTCTTTCTTTGTGCCTCATTCTAATGTGAAACTTCTAGCTATGTTTGGTTTTCTACCCAAGCACAGCCAGAATTACTCCTTTTGTTGTATCCTCATGGTTGGATTCATACATATCACAGGCTGATATATGTAGTTGTACACATTCGACAACATACAGCAAATACTTATCAGTGACTCTGTAATGGATATTGAGAATGCAGTAGTCAACAAAGCATATGAAAATATCTGCCTTCATGGAGCTCAGTTTCTGGTGAGGGAGATAGAAAATAAAATAACAATTTAGAAAACAATCCATGCAGAAGAGAAAAAATAAACTAGGGAGGGGAATATGAAAAGGCAGCTGGAGAGTTGAATTTTAGATAGGGAACCAGGGAAGGTTCTCTGGGAAGGTGACTTGAATAAAGACCTTAAGAAGTGGGGAGAACATTCTAGGCAGGGAGCAGCAAGTGCAGAATTGCTGGGGAGGGTGCCTGCCGTGTTCAAGAAAGAGCAAGGACAAAATTCATCAAACTGTCCTGTAAAAATGGTTTAAAAAAAAAAACTATCCCTCAATAAAATTTATTTAAAAAAAAAAAAAAAGGAATTCCCTGGCAGTCCAGTGGTTAGGACTCTGTGCTTTCACTGCTGAGGGTGCAGGTTAAATCCCTGGTCAGGGAACTAAGATCCCACAAGCCGCACGGCATGGCCAAAAAATAAAGAAAGAAAAATTTAAAAAGAAAAGAAACAGCAAGGAGGCTGCTGCTATTGCAGTAGTGAGCACAAGGGGGAGAGTCATGGGCCTGGTGTGTCCTAGTGAGGTCTCTGAGTGAGATGGAAGCCATCGCAGGGTCTGACGGAGAGAAGTGACCTGAGTTTGAGCTCCTTTGGGGCATAGATCATATCCACATCTTAGTCATCTTAGTACCCCTCCAGTGCCTGACAATTTCTTGGATATGATAGGTTCTCAATAAATGTTGAGATGAGCTGAATTGTTGACACCAGAAAAAGTTAAGCAAACCTCTCAAAGGGATCAGGAGACACATTTTTATTAAAAACCCTTAGGAGAGGGCTCCCCTGGTGGCGCAGTGGTTGAGAGTCCGCCTGCCGATGCAGGGGACACGGGTTTGTGCCCCGGTCCGGGAAGATCCCACATGCCACGGAGCAGCTAGGCCCATGAGCCATGGCTGCTGAGCCTGCGCGTCCGGAGCCTGAGCTCCACAGTGGGAGAGGCCGCAACAGTGAGAGGCCCGTGTACCGCAAAAAAAAACACACACACACACAAAAAAAAAAAAAACCTTAGGAGAAATGTAAAAGTAGCATTTTACCTTATTTGGCATATTTCAGAATTCTTTTAGTCGTGTAGAGTATTCCTTTGTGTTTCAGGTCAACCTAGTTCGTAATGTTTGTGTACCTTTTATTTTCTTTTTTTAAAAATTTTTGGCTGCATTGAGTCTTCGTTGCTGCATGGGCTTTCTCTAGTTGCGGCATGTGGGCTTTCTCTAGTTGCAGCGAGTGGGGGCTACTCTTGATTGCAGTGCATGGGCTTCTCATTGCAGTGGCTTCTCTTGTTGTGGAGCATGGGTTCTAGGTGTGTGGACTTCAGTAGTTGTGGCATGCAGGCTCAGTAGTTATGGCTCATAGGCTCTAGATCGCAGGCTCAGTAGTTGTGGTGCACGATCTTAGTTGCTCCACAGCATGTGGGACCTTCCTAGACCAGGGATCGGACCCATGTCCCCTGTATTGGCAGGCAGATTCTTAACCACTGTGCCACCAAGAAAGCCCTGTGTACACTTTTTTTTAATGAATAATTTCTTCATAATAGTGGTTGATACATAAATAACTACTTTATGTTTAGAAGTAGTTAACTTTCTCACACTTAATTTTTTAAATGCCACTAATATATGAGCTGTCAAATCCTAATCCTAAATGTCCCTCCCCCTCCTTATATTGGTTACAATACAATCCTTTTAGTTATTTTTAAACTTAGGCAGGGGTGTTGATACTTTTTCAAGTGTCTCTGCTATAAACGCCATTTCTTCTCTTCCAACAGTGGTTTTGTTTGTTTATATTTATTTATTGATATATAGTTGATTTATGATATTGCACTGGTTTCAGGTGTACATCATAGTGATTCAGTGTTTTTTTGTTTTGATTTTTGCAGGTTATATTCCATTATAGGTTATTACAAGTTATTAGGTATAATTCCCTGTGCAATACAGTAAATCCTTGTTGCTTATCTGTTTTATGTATAATAGTTTGTGTCTGTTAACCCCATATTCCCAGTGGTTTTGTTTACTTTTATAAGACTTCAGTCCATTTGGAACTGAATCCAAACCTTGGTTACTAATGTATAAATGATCTCTCTACAGAGTACGGGAATGTCAAGTGCTATTTTTAGCTGGCAAAACCAAAGGCTGTTTTTATTCTCCTCCTTACCTTGATGACTATGGGGAGACTGACCAGGGACTCAGGTAAGGCCCGTCCTGGGGAACTAGGTGTGACTGGCTCTGGGCCACCAGAGCCTTCAGCATGGGGTGAACACAGTGAACCTTGTGGTCATGAAGCCTGCCTGCTAACTGCCTGGAGGGTTAGCACAAATGGCTGTTGTCTGTGGACTCTTCCAAGGAGGCTACCCTGGCTATCTGGTTTGACATTCCCATTCCCAGCCCTCAGAGTGTCATGAAGGCCATCAAGATATATAAGGGGAAAAAATGGGACAGAGTGCAACTTTTTTCCATTTCTTACTCCAGAGAGCTGTTTGAATTGTCCTGCGGCATCCACAGCATCAGAGCACTGCAGGGATAGCTCTTTGTAACTTGTGCGGCTTTGTATGGGAGACCTGGTCCTCTTCAAGTGATATAAAAGAGCAAATCTTGATTGTTATGAGATGTGCTTATCTTACTACATAAGAACCTGAGAGAACAAAGATTTAGAACATATAGAGCAATACAACAGTATTTGAGGCTTAATCACTTCTACTTTGGTAGCTTCTGTTACATCAAAAGCAAAATGCTAACAGTAGTTCCTTCAAGCACTGTTAAAGAACTTTCAGACCATTTCTTTTTGCCCAAATGGGATAAAAGTCTTAACCTAGATGTAACTTCCCAGCCTTGGGGAGCAGAAGTTGAAGGCCTGGAAACCAAGGCAAGATAAGTAGATGGGCTCCTCAGGCACTTGACTGGAAGGATACGGGCTTGTGCCACCTGTTGATGGTTCTTACCGTTGCTCTGAGAAATGTGGGCTCTTAGGAGGAAGAGCTCTGGACGGAGAGTCAGAGGACTGGCACTCTGAGTCAGGAGCCAAGGCCCCAGGCGTGCACTCACCAGTGCCTGTGCTTTGGTTAAATTAGACCCCAAAGTTATTCACATGTTTGCTTAGACTTTGTAGCTGAAAGACAGTACTTAGAAGAACATTTTCACCCCTGCAATTTTTCCATCCTCTCCCCTGCCCCTCCCAGTTTTACGTTTTACCAACAAAATGGATAATAAATGCATGGTTTTAGCCTCTCAGCATAAACCCTCCTGCTCAACCCCACCCCCAATTCCTCACCCCAGTCTGAGTAGGTGTAGCTTGTGTTCATTTTCCTCTTCTTTTCAGCACTTACTCTCCTTCAGCTGCTCCTAGCAAACCGTCAGAGCTAACACATTAATAGCCACAGGCGCCTGCCAAAGAGAAATTCTGCAGAGGATCTAAAACCAATAACTTGTAACTTTTCCTAAATCAGGAAAGGTTGGAGTATAATAGATGAATAAACCGAATGCATCCTGAGTGACATGTGTCTTCTTTCTAGACGGGGAAATCCTTTACATTTGTGCAGAGAGCGATTTAAGAAGATTCAGAAGCTCTGGCACCAGCACAGTATCACGGAGGAAATTGGACATGCACAGGAAGCAAATCAGACACTGGTTGGCATTGACTGGCAACATTTATAATTACTTCACTACCAAATACATAAATTTGGATTTTTGTAACCCACTTCGCTTTTCAAGAAAGAGAATAGGAAATAGGTTCTACTGAACTTGAAAATAAATTCTTTATTTAAGCTTTTCTTCCCAGTTTTATTTTTATAGTTTCTGGCTCCAGAGACTGATGAAAATCATCTTCTGTCAGCAGATTTTCTTGCATCGTTTGCTGTGTACTTCAGACGTAACTTCTTGAATTTTAGAATCCAGGAAGGAGCTTCTCTTCCTGAGCTGGGCTCAACCCCTTTGTGGGCATCTGACTGCATTTGACTGTTCCCAGTAGTCTGAGCCGTGTCACATTACTGAACACAGGGAACTCCAGGCCTGAAACTGATGCAACAGCAGCAGGAAACGTCGTCTCTGGTCTTTTGGGGTCACACTTCCTGATCCCTCTCAGTGACTCTCAACGTTGGGCCTGGGTCAGTGTCCCCACAGCTGATGGGAACCTACCTCTAAGCAAAACAGTGGATTTCAAAAGTGGCATTCCCTTGTCTCTACCGGCTGTGAGGGGGTTGGGGGACTCTCATGCTGGAGGAACCTGTGGGAAGAAGGAGAGAAGGTGGTATCTTTGTGTGCTGGGTGATTTTCAGGGCTATACAAGGTGGGATCCCCCGCCCCTTCCCCCCCCCTTTTTTTTTTGCAAGACTTTTTGGCTTTGAGGAAAAAAACTCATGTTAAAGGGCTTATTGAAAACTTAAGAGTATCCTAATTTTTCAGATGATATAGTCTCTTATTTCTAAGACTAAGTTGAAAGAGTGTATACATCTAGAATCAAACACTAGCAAAAAAATGAGAATTCAGTGTTTTAAAATTCCCTCACCCCCACCCCTTCCAGCATTTCCTGGAATAGGTGAATTGCTGTTTACCTGCTGGCTCACTTAGTACATTTCTGGGACACCTGTGTGCCCAGGCTTTTTATTATTTTTAAACATTATTGTTCTTACTAAGAGGTGCCTTCCTAGAATGATAGCCGCTTAGTAAAATAGTTATAACCATGACATGCCATGTACCACTCTTGTGTGATACACATGTGCTGAGAGCTTGGGTACATGGAGAGTGATGGCAGATTTGGTGGAAGAATAAATACAGAGCCTCTCTGAGGTGAGGCTAAGGGATAAATGAATAATTAGAGGCTTTTGGATTTTTTTTCGCCAATGAAAATAACCCTTTCACTCAGTTTTCTTTGAATTCTGCATCTAAAAGTTCCATCCTGCTCAGCTTTACACACTCCACGGTACACCCAGGAGGAAGGTTGGAAATCCAGACTTTCAGCTAAAGTAAGTGGAGATGTAGAAGCCACACTCACTGCTTCTCCAGGGTGGTGTGTGAAGAACCCCTTCCTCTGAAAGGATGACCTTGACCCTTCTTGCCTGGGACTGAGTCACCCATCTGACAGGAGGCGCTTCTCACCCAAGAGGAAGAAAATCTGCTTTAGAACACAGCGCTCACCCCCCTTTTCTGGCCTTCCTTCCATTCATAAGATCTGGTGGTATGGACTGTGTGGATGGCATCGTGATTTTAATGTTTATTTTGGCCTTTGTCACATCCTCATTCCTTTAGCTTTTAAGTTCAGCTTCTTTGGGCTTTTCTCCAGTTGTTAACCAAGCTTAAATTTAGAATGATAAGACCAGGCTTCTCCCTCTGTAGTTGAATTATAAACATGTTCACCAAATCATAACAATACTTCAACTTTCAGAGCTGATTTCATATAAGCCTGTTGTTAGCAGAGGGTGTCCCTGGATTCCATTCTCTGAGAATGTCAGGGAGTCTGAAAGAAAATGAATTTACATGAGATAGCAACACATGAGCCCTTTTATCTTCTGGTGTGTGTATCATTAATCTAATTGTCTTCCCTAACTAACGAATCATCTTAGTCTTATGATTTGTTCCGCATGTATTATGTTTATTGTAGAAATGTTTATATAACATTATATAAACATTTAAATGTTTATATAACATTAAAGCTTTCCATATCAGGGAAAATCATATCTGTTTAAAAAATTGGCTATAACTTTATTATCTGTGGACAACTTGTAAAATTTGGAATGTAGCATATGTAAAAAGTTTAAAGATATCCAAATAAATGCTTTAGGTGTTGACATTACTTTGCATCTGCCTACATTTTCTTTCTGTTTTGTTTCACACAGTTAAATGCAGTGGAGGAGTTCCACATGTCACCTTGCTATAGATAAAGTGGGACACCTGTATTAGCTTAAAATTTAAGGTGCTTATATTATTAGTGTCAGTTATGGCTGTTGGCCAAACGATCTTGACCTTCTGAAGAAAGCTTGATCATCATTTCAGCTGATTAAGTTTCATATTCACTGACTATGACAGCTTGTGACCTTTCTGAACCACTGTGAACTTCAAATCACTGGGAAAGCAGGGCACTCGAAGTCTCTCCCAGCTCCAAGTCATTCCCTCCAAGAAGGTTTAAACTCTTCTTGCTTATCCTTACGTAGTGATCTCCAGGTCCCTGTTCTAACACACTCCCCAGGCACTTTCTGCTTAGAAAAGACACATGTACGAAGGAAGCTACATCCTATATTTGCAAGGGAGTCATTGCCTATAAAAGTTCTGCTGTGCTCTTGAAAATCCTCTTAAAGGAAAGCATCAAACTAAAAACACTAGGTTTCTCTGTCTCCTGGTCATTAATGCTGCTCCTAGCTAGCTTACTACCTTCCCTGTTCCTAATGTCATCAGCTCCAGGACTCATTAATTCCCTCTGACATGCTCCTTCCTTGCTTTATCCCTACTTTTGTTTCTTGAGTCAGGTTTATTGACATTTATTTTCCAAATAGTTAAATTCACCCTTTCTAGTGGATGGTTTTATGCATTTTGACAAATGCATACAGTTGTTTTAACAAGCCACACTCAAGAATAGAACAATTCCATCACCCCAGGAAGTTCTCTCATGCCCTTTCGTGGGCACCTTCTCCCCCCATCCTGACCCTTGACAACCATTAATTTTTTTCTGTCCCTTTGTCTTGCCTCTTCCAGAATGTTATATAAATATATCATATATGTAGAGTTTTGAGTCTGGCTTCTCTCTAAGAAGACCGATGCATTTGAGAGCCGTCCACGTTCCTTTTGGTTGCTGAATCGTGTTGCATTGTGCAGATGTATACCCAGTCACCAGGTAAAAGACATTTGGGCAGTTTTGGGTGGTTATGAATAGAACCATGACAAACAATCCTATTATAGCTTTTTGTATGGACCTAAGTTTTCATTCCCATCAGGTAAATAGCTAGGAGTTGACTCATATCTTAATCCACTCTACACCATCCTCGCACTTTGACTTTGCTGCTTACTTATACACATCCTCTGATTTGAAGGACAAGATATAATGCCATCAGGAGTTAAGGGCTGATATTTCCTCCCTTCCAGCCAATCTCATGTCCTCTGAACAGTGAGAGAGCATCCGCTCTCCCCCTGAACTTCTGTGTTATTCCCCCACATTCCTAGTCCTTAACACACTGTGCTGCTGGCTTGCCACACTGACATCAGGAGCCTTTTTTTTAAATCTAGTAGCAGGTCAGAGACCATAAATGTCATAGTGCCGCCCTCTCCCCCCACCCCACCCCACCCCACCCCCGCCCCCTGGCTAAGCTGCAAACCTGCTGACCTAGCATTACAGGTGCCGGAAGAGGGGAGGCGGGGGAATGTGCGAGCAAGCCCCTAATCTTATTAACCTGAATTGAGGTTACTAAGGGTTTATTGGCAGGTGGCTCAGTCCTGGGCTTGAAAATGTTGCAAGAGGCTATGGGCTCTTGAGCTGAGGCTGCAGACACTAGGACACTTATTTTCCTAAATGTTGGGAATAAGTAGCTATTACTACTTCACTATGGAGTAATTGTTTCAGAAATAAAAGTTCTAAGGCACTGTCTTTACCTCTCACCCTTCCCCAGGGCTAGGCTGACAGGACTTGAAAAGCTGGCTGAGTCCCTTGGGAGAAATGAACCTACATTGGCCCCAAGACTGAGGTTAGACATAAGGAAAAACTTTGTCCCAGTCTTGCTGGGCACTGGTAGATGACCAAATGAGATGGGCAGCTTCCTCTAGCAACTACCTGGCTACCTGAGAAGACTGTGAGGATGCAGCCCACCCTAAGTCTGTGTAATGAGAGAAGAGCCATTGTGAGTTGCTGCCTGAGCATTTACAGTGTGACAGTCCTGCTCAGGACATTTAGATAAGGACCTGAGCTTAGGTTTTCTGTCCCTGGAATTCCTGCTTTGCTTTTTCCGAGGCACGTTTCAAAATAACCACTTAAGAGTGAAGCCCGTCCCAACCACCTCTTAAGTAATAGGTGCTTGCTACCCTGCTCTCTGTCTCCTGCTCTTGAGACCTGGAATGGAGGACCCCCACCTTCCACTGGCTTATTGCACACACACCCCTCGCTTCTGGGACATGCGAGTAATCGACCTTGTGAATTTACTCCCTTTGTATGAGTGCCTTGAAACTGCCTTCAATCAAAACAACCCTGGGGTTTTCACTTCCCCAAAGTGGGAGCTGGGATGCTGAGGGAGCTACCTGCCAACCCTGTGTGGGTGGATTGTGCCCCCTCATTCAGCGGGTCATAATCTGCATGTTCTTAATTCAGTACACCAGCTCCAGGCCCCCTGCACAGTCTGCTCTGAACCAGCTGGTGGTGTTTATTGTGGGATCATTTTCCCCTTGATCCTCCCAGCAGCTCTCAGATTCTGACCGGAGCAGGGAGGACAGAAAATGGAATTTTTGCTTAAATCACTAAATTAAGATTCCACATACCAAAATACTGAATTCAGCTCTGGTCCAAACTCTAGCAAATGTTGAGATTATTTGGATAACCTAACAGTCCCTGTTCTTGCAGGTAAGATATAGCAAGAGGGAGAGAGGTGACACCCACGCTGTTGAAACAGTTGCCGTGATCATTAGCAGTGCTGCCTTTCATTGTCAGGTTTGGTTTGGTTTTGTTAACAAATGTTAGCAAGAATCAGGGATCCTGTGCTACATACATGTAGCACATACATTTAAGACAGGCACTTAACAAAAGTGATTTTCATACAATATAATTTTTAATGTCTATTGTACAGCTGTCAACAGCATCGTTACACCTGTGGGCCTAGAGCAGCATTTTCTTGATGGTTCTCAGCGCTCCTGGGAGGGGAGAGCTCCGGGACCCTCATCAGAGGGACTGACTCCCTCAGTGTTGTCCATGTGGGTCATTCCTTGGTCTCCACACTCAGAAGTCAAACTGAATTAAATCTGGGACCAAAATCTGACATAATGTCCAAACATCTTTGATCTGCTCTTAAGCCTGGGAGAATTAGAGCCCCAGAACATACCCCAGGCAGTACCAGAAGTCTTATTTTTTCCACACTGGAAACTCCTAGAACAGCAATGAAATCATTCCCTCCTTCCCCTGAAAGCTTCCTTTCTCTCTTTTTCCAGAAGGAAGTAAAAACTTCTTTCGCAGTTGCTAGCATGGGAAGATGAGCTGTCTCAAAGAATCTTCTTTAATGCGGAGGCATTCGGGAAATACCGTTTTGCAGGATGGGTATCTGGGGCAAGAAGCAGGACGAAGCTCGCAGAGGACTCTGTCCTCCACTGCAGACAGTGTTGTCCGTGGGGCCTGTCACGGCACCTGTGTGGGCGTCCCAGGAGGTGAGGCCTGCTCTCCAAAGGGTGGACTCTTGTCTGATTGTTGCTTCTCTTCCACAGAAGGGCAGCCGTCTAACGCAGTGCTTCCATAGATGAGCCAAAGGAGGTCACCCGGCATTTAGCCAGAACATGCCTACAACCCGACTCCCTTAGCCCGTGGCTCACTCCTGGCTAAGTGACTGAGGGCTTGTGAAGGTGACACAAAAGCTGTGTTTTTGCTGAGGGACATAATCCCCTCTAAGTTCTCTTGTCTCATGATTGAGAATTCCTCTTTTGAGCCCTCGGTGCTCTAGAGAGACCATTACTCTTAGAAAAGTGTAACTGTCCCTCACCTTCTGTAATTAAATAAAACGGCTGATGTGTCAATCTTCACATTTGAAAAACATGACAGCATGGCCAGTACATTTTTTCAGACTCAAGCTTATGCATCAAGTGACACTTTGGATATAGAATGAAGCAACTTGGAGCTCATCGTAACAGCCAACTCATAAAAAGGGAGCAGCCCTCAGGTGTAGCCAGTAGCCTCAGGGTGGAACTGAATTCCTGTGCCATGAAGAGTCATCCACTTAGAGGCCCCCCTGAGTCCACTGTGAGGGTGCGTCCTAGGGCAGTGGGCCTGAGTGGGACTCATTCACTCATGTTTTGAGACAGTCATTCAACAAAAGTTTTTAGGGACCCTGAATTTTAAATCCCACCATCCAGAAGAGTCTCTGTTAGACGGCCACCCTCCTTGGGAGATTCAGATTGGATTAGGGGGGTATCCGCGTTTCCTGGAGTCCACTATTTTTCAGTGTTCAGAGGGGAGGGGGTACCGTGACCGTCAGCCAGCCTCTGGGGCCTGGCCTGCATCCACACCCTCGGCTTCCACCTGGTTACCCTTGCCCAGCTTCTTCACGCTCTCAAGAAAGGCCTTCCAGGTCTCCGGAATGCTCTTCTCCAGAAGCCAGCCCTCACTCTCGCACTCGGGGTCTTCAGGGTTGGCCACGCCTTCCAGCGCCGTGTGCAAGTAGCGCAGCCCGATGGTGATGGTCACCTGGTGGGGGGAGAGGAGACTTAGAGGAGATCTGGGAGAGGTAGCTGGGGCAGGGGGTACCAGGAAACCGTGGCAGCCACCAGGCTGCTCATCCTGGGGGCCCTTCAAACAAGGTTCTGTTGGGGCTGGGTTGGCGAGGCCCTGCCCGCCCCAGCCAGGCCTGGGTGCTCGCGATACCTGCGTGTGCTCCAGCCTCATCTCAGACCCCATTCTCCTCCCTTTCCAGTCACCCTGGGTTTCTTTGGATCCTGCCCAGCCTTTCTCCTCTCCAGTTCTACCATTTGCTGTTTTCTCTGCTTAGAACATCATGAGTGCCCCTGCACCTGAATTCTCCCCTCCTTGCCCTCAGGTCTCCCCCTTCCTGGGGGCATTAATCCTGGGCTCCTTCTCTGTGTCCACCCCCACCCCCACCTCGTTCCTGGCACGTTGCTAAGCACATAGCGAGTGCTCAGCAACTATTTGCTGGACAGAATGAAAACGTCATCTCCTTTTCTTCAAACAATAGTGATATACGGTTTCCCTCTACTTCTGTTATTTTGATACTAGAGGATGAGTGGGTGATTTGTTTGGATTTATTCACTGCAAGTCACTGCAGCAGACTCTGGTGCCAAAATGCCTGGGTTCAAACCTCAGCCCTGGCACTTAGCGAGCCATGTGACCAGGAAACCTCAGTTTACTCATCTGGTTTGCAGATTTTCAGATGAAGTACCGCCTGCTCCATGGGCATGCTGTGATGCTTCAGTATGTGTAGAGCATAGTACCTGGTGCACAGCAAGGATGAATAGGAATGTCAGCTGTAGTTGGTTATTAGTGAGCGTGGTAAGTACTGTTTCCACTTTTCTAACCCTGTATTGTGTTAGCCACTTGTTTCTACACAAATTCCTGGTTTGCTGTCTTACACTTTTCCTTTGATGGTATAGCAAACTCTGTGAGAGGCCTAGGCCCACTAATGGAGAACATCCACCCCCCTGAGGGCAGGGGTGGCCTTGATGCATCTTGTTCACCTGCTGTCCCAGCCCTTAGAACAGCACCCAGTGGTGGTAGGGCTTCAGTAAACATCTGTTGAATGAATGCTCTGGGAGCATTTTATAATTACAGCAGTAGATGATAATAGTAACTAATAGTTTTAGGTTATTGTTATTGTTGACTGAAAGTTTAATAAGATATTTTTACAGTGGAAAGACTCACCTCCGGGAAGTCCTCCTGGTGTGCGTGTACCCACTCTGATTCCTTCCTGCTTTCCTCAAGAAGGCCCCCGGTTGCACGATGAATTTTGCACTAGGTAATGGTACTCCCTTTGGTTCATGAGTCAGATGTGGACTCATGGATTGTGAGACCCAGGAGGGCAAGGCTGAGGGCAGAATCTTATCAGCCCCCCTTGTGCCCATCACAGAGCTCTGCCCACTAAAAGCCTCAGGGGAAAAGTGAAAGGGGATTCAAACTCCCTGTTCCCAGTGAACAGTTCCTTTTCTTAAGCAGTCACTAGGTTCCTGGAAAGGTGGGTAAACTGAGAGGCAGCCAGTGGAACTCCATTTTCCCACTGACTTCATTTATCCTTTAAGTCTTCTTTTCATGTGTTTTCAAGGGATGCAAACTTCTAACCTTCCAGCAGTGAGCTGCTCTCCTTATTCTACCCACTTATTCCCAAGACTCTGCCTCAAGGAGCTGGTGACTAATAAATCATCATGAATATGCTTGCATTTGCCTTAATGTGAAAAGAAGGCCTTCCTCCCCATCTCACCCCCTCAACAGGCAGTACAGTCCTTCTGGTGGGATGTGGTAAGTTAGAAGTGGTGCGTCTCAGCTGAGAGCCCAGCTATGTGCGAATTTCCATAGCACTAAAGATTGACTTACTTAAGGGAACCTTTCAATGAATCTCCTCTGATGGGCAAAGTTTCCCCACCTTATGTTTCTGGTTTTGTACATTTAGGTTTTGGAGTTTGGGTTTCTGCTGTCAGCTCAAAGCATGAGCCCATGAGTCACTCTCTGTGTCACCTTGGTTTACCCCTCGCTGACAGTGGGCTCTCGTTCAGCACCCAGGACAGCGCCCAGCACTCGCAGGTGTTTGAGAACTATTTCTTCAGTAAATCAATGAGTGAGGGCTTGCTATAGTCCAAGCCCTGCAGCTACAGAGAGGAATTAAACCTAATAGATGAGATAAGATGAATCTACAAATAATTAGAATACCAGGTAAATTGCTACCAGAATCTCAAGAGAAGCACAAATCATTGACCGAACACTTTGATGTGCCTGTATCTCCTGTTGCCTCCCAATAGTTCCAAAGCTAAATGCTGGCAGCCCCCTATAACAGAGATGTTAAATAACTTTCCGAATCCTTGGACTCAAAAAGTGGAGACACAGGATAAACATGCAAAGTGAAAGAAGCCAGACCTAAAAGGTCACATATTATATGATTCCTTTTATATGAAATGTCCAAAATAGATAAATCCAGAAGGACAGAACACAGATTGGTAGTTGCCAGGGGCTTAGGGGGAGGGGAGGAGGGGGACTGACTGCTTAATGGGTATGAGGTTTTTTTTGAGGGGGCGATGGAAGTATTTTGGAACAAGGTAGAGGTGGTAGTCACACAACATTGTGATTGTACCAAATGCCACCAAATTGTTCACTTTAAAATGGTTAATTTTATGTGCTGTGAATTTCAACTCAACGAATTCTTTTTTTTAAGTGACGGGACAGAAACAAAAAATAGAGGTGCTGGTATTCGAGCCTGGGCCTGCCTGCACAGGGGGCAGAGGGCTGGTTCCCAGGAGGGAGACCCAGGCCCAGCTCCACCCCATCAAATCCCAATGGGGCAGGTGGCTCCCTCTTGCCCTGCCCCCCACCGGCCCAGGGCCTACCTCAAAAAGCCAGACGAGGAGCGTCACAGCACCCACGGAATTCATGAGGTTGCTGTAGTAGCTCAGAAGGGCGGCCCTGCAGCCGCGCGCCCACAGGTTGAGCTCCTCCGTCTGGTGGTCATAGCTGTAGTGTGCAGAGTTGTTGGTGAGCTGGTACTGGATACAGGGCCGTGGCGAGTTGGGGTTGCAGCAGCTGAAGGGGACTCCATCCACCAGGTACCGCCCATCTACGTTGCTCTTGATGCGACTGGAGGACAAACAGACGGCTTAAGACCAGCTTCTTGAACTTCTCGCCAGGGGCCAGCTTCTCCCATCCCCCACCTCTGAAAGTCTGGAATATTCATTCATTCATTTGCTGTCTTGAGAAATATCTGCTGTACACCGACTATGCGCCAGCCACTGTTCTACGTGCTGAAGATGGAGCAGTGACCCTAGAGAGCCAATGCTCCAGCCTTCCTGGAGCTTATGTTTAGAGGGTTGAGATAGATGATAAACCAAGAGGCAAGTAAATAAGGAACATATGTATTCTAGCCCTTGTGGAGCAATGGAGATTCAACAAAACCTTACAATGACATTTCGAGAATTCTGTGGACCTGCTGATCCTGAAACTGCCTGGCATTAACTCCCTGGAAGCCTCTGAGCAACCTTTGGTAAAACGAAGATCCAGAATGCTGTTCACCGTACTCATTTGCCAGAGGATGGCCTATTAGAGGTTCAGGATTTCTTCAAGATCCTGGATAACTAGCGGTATAGATAGTAAAGAAGTCACAAGTTGGGGCATTTAGACAAGAGTGAGTCACACACATGAGAAACGTGTTCATTCTTTTATTGCCCATTGTTTTAACCTGACTGAATACAAGATCGACAAGAGCACTGACTGTACTCCTAGCAAGTATTGTGTTGGAACATGGATGTTGCACTGTAGACAACATTTAACACCAGTCTGTGGAGTACTGCATTGTACAGTGCAAAATAAAGGTTTATTTTTTAAAAACATCAACCAGTCTGTGTGCTGCCAGGCCTTGGCATGCAATGATTTCTTGGGTCCGTGCCAAGCTGGTAGGAAGAGTAGCAGGACAGATGGTGACTGTTGAGACAAGACTGCCTAGCATTCATGACCATCAACTTTAGCCCCCAGCACCCTCCCCAACCTCATCTCCCTAGAGATCACCGGGGACCAAGGTCCCCTCTGGCCAGATCACTTCTGCTCAACAGATGTTTCCAGAAGGCCTGCTCTGTCCCTGGGCCTTTGCAGAAGCAGAGAATGGGTCTTTGCCCATGGCTTGCTCTCCATCCACACTGACCTCTGCCCCCAGCTGGATGGGAGCTCCATACTCACCTGAAGGATGCAACTTGCACAACTTTTGCATCTCTCTACTTATACATATATTTGGGTAGAGCACACCGTACATTCATGCAGGTTCAAAATTCAAAAGGGGCAGCCATCGTTATAATGAAAATTCACTCCCTCCCCATTAGGCAGGCTAGGTATGTTCCATCTGACCTGCTCGTGGTTACCCAGGCAACTTTAAGTGTCAAAATTAATGGAGGGAATTCCCTGGTGGTCCAGTTGTTAGGACTTCGCACTTTCACTGCCGAGGACGCAGATTCAATCCCTGGTCGGGAAACTAAGATCCCACAAGGCACATGGCACAGCCCAAAATTTAAATTAAAAAAAAATTCATGGAGCTGCGCACTTAAGATTTGCACCCTTGATTGTGTGCATGTTACCTTGAGTAAAAAAGTTTTTTTTTAAGTTTCACATGAACAATGCATTACATAATGGCAGACTTTTACAGCACAAGGATAGGGAGCATGTAATTGTTCATAATAGAAATTGTTTCCAACAATGTTCATTGAAATGGTAATTAATTATACTCTTTAAAAAAAGATGTTTGTGGGCTTCCCTGGTGGCGCAGTGGTTGAGAATCCGCCTGCCGATGCAGGAGACACGGGTTCGTGCCATGGTCCGGGAAGATCCCACATGCCGCGGAGCAACTAAGCCCGTGAGCCATGGCCGCTGAGCCTGTGCGTCCGGAGCCTGTGCTCCGCAACGGGAGAGGCCACAACAGTGAGAGGCCCGCATACCGCAAAAAAAAAAAAAAAAAAAAAGATGTTTGTGTTCAACTTCTAAATAAAATCCCCTCAATACAGAAAAGTCTCCTGCTCATTCTTGTCCCTTGGCCCCCAAGTTCCCTCACTGTGGCCAGCTCTGTCTATCCTTCACAGAAGCTTCAAGCATGGATAAGCAAGCTCAGATTTTGCAGAGTTCTTATTCTTCCTATATGTTTGTTTGTTTATCCAAATGGTAGCATTTTATACACACTGTCTTGAATCTTATTTTTTCCCTTAGCAATACCTTAGAGATCTTTTTATATCTCTCAAATGGAGAGTGTTCTCCAGGTTTTAATGAGGTGCATGGTGTCCCCCTTGTGCAGATGGCCCATAGGGTACTATCCATTTCCTATTGATGGATTTTCCCAGTGTCTTGTTATTTGTCTTTTTTTCTTTTTTCTTTTATTTTTTAACTTATTTATTTATTTATTTTATTTTTGGCAGCGTTGGGTCTTCGTTGCTGCGTGCGGGCTTTCTCTAGTTGCGGCGAGTGGGGGCTACTCTTTGTTGCGGTGCATGGGCTTCTCATTGCGGTGGCTTCTCTTGCTGAGGAGCACGGGCTCTAGGTGCGCGGGCTTCAGTAGTTGCAACGTGTGGGCTCAGTAGTTGTGGCGCACAGGCTTAGTTGCTCTGTGGCATGTGGGATCTTCCCGGGCCAGGGCTCAAACCCGTGTCCCCTGCATTGGCAGGGGGATTCTTACCCCCTGTGCCACCAGGAAAGTCCCCCCAGTGACTTGTTAATACAAACATGGACATGGGTCATTTTGCATTTGGGAATATATCTAGACGATCAATTCCTAGAAGAAGCATCTCTGCCTCAAAGGGTCCACCTGTGATTGCACCCGAGCTCTGCCATATTTCTCCTCTCGGGGGTTGTACAGTCACACCCCCACCAGCCACACCCACGTAAGTCCTGTTTTTGATCTTCACCAACCTGACAGATGAAAAATAGTATCTCAGAGTTGTTCTGATTTCTGTTTTGCTCATTATAAGTGAAGTTAAATATCTTTTGATGTGTTTAAGATCCATTTGTGGTTTCTTTTCAGTGAACTGTCTGCTGATCGGTATGATTAAGACCTGAGGAAGGCTCTGAAAAATGTGGCCTCCTTGGTTCCAGAACAATCCTCGCCTGAGGTATGGTGACCGTATTTCCACACACCCTGTAGTCCCTGCCCTCTGCTTCATGGACAGAACCCACTGCCCAGAGAACAGCTGGCCCTGGATGCACAGGTGGTCCAGGACCAGGACCATGATAAGAGCAGGACAGCCTGAGTTTACTCCTGGTTCATCCCTCTGGAAAAATTCCTTAACCTCGCCAGGCCTCAGCTTACTAATCTGTAAAATGGAGTTGACATAAGAGTTGTATGAAGGGATCCACATAAAAAGGCTAAGAAGAGTGCTTGGCATGTACTAAGTGTGTAAGAAATGTGGACTCCTGAGCTGGAGCTGGGAAGGGTGACAGAACAAGAGCCTTCACGTGAGCTCTGTGTGTCATTGGGGAGCAGCTGTAACAGTGGAACAGACCACATGACACCACTGGGGAATAGTCACTTATGCATGGGTGGTGTGGCCTCTGCCAGCTGTGGAGAAGAGTGCCTTCTGTGACCAAGACTGCAAGGGCAGGGACTTCCCTCGTGGTGCAGTGTTAAGAATCCGCGTGCCAATGCAGGGGACACGGGTTCGAGCCCTGGTCCGGGAAGATCCCACATGCCGCGGAGCAACTAAGCCCGTGCACCACAACTACGGAGCCTGCGCTCTAGAGCCCATGAGCCACAACTACTGAGCCCGCGTGCCACAGCTACTGAAGCTGCGCCTAGAGCCTGTGCTCCTCAACAAAAGAAGCCACCGCAATGAGAAGCCTGCGCGCCACAACGAAGAGTAGACCCTGCTCGCCACAACTAGAGAAAACCCACGCACAACAACGAAGACTCAAAGCAGCGAAAAATAAATAAATAAATAAAATATTTTTTAGAATTAAAAAAAAAAAAAAAGACTGCAAGGGCAGAGCTCAATGCCAGCCCAAGACAGGGGCTGTGAGACATTTGTCCAATGACGGGAGTGGCCGCTGCTGAAGCTCAACTGCACTGAGCGCCATGGGGGCAGCTCTCCCTGCACAGCCCCGCATGGCACCTGGTTCCACTGGCTGGGGTGGTCCTGGGTGGTCCCAGTAGGAGGACTGGAGCAGAGCCCCTTCAGCTTGGGGCTCCCACCCACCTCCTGAGGGGCCAGCCAACCCCCCCACCCCCAGGACTGAGCAGATGTAGTCTCCTACCCCTAGGACCAACCCCAGCAAGCCTGGCCCCCAAATGCAAACACTGTTCTTCCCTCTTCCTGACCTGCAGGCTGTCCCTGGAGCCCGCTCCCACCCGCACAATGTCCCACCTGGGCCATTCCCAGTGTCCCCATGGAGCGGAGTGGGTAGAGCACAGAGAGCTGGCCTTTGAGTCTCAAATATGCATTTGTGAGCTGTGGACTTGTGTGAGGCGGGATAATCACCCCCCCTCTCAGGGGCTGTGGGAGGTTTAAATGAGGCAATAGGAGGATGCACTTAACACAGGCCCTGGAAGAATGCTGGCTCCTCCCCACTCATGGCCATCTGGGGGGGACCCTACAACCCACCAGGCTGTTCTACAGAGGAGGAAGTGGGGCCCAGAGCAGGGCAGGGCCTTACACAAAGTTACACAGTAAGTGGAAGTCCAGCCCACAGCAGTTGCCCACCCCTCCCCTCAGAGTTTCCTCAGAGCCTCTCAGGTCCTTCCTGCCTGTTGGCTTTTCTAGCTAAACTTCCTAGGAAAGTGTGAGTTCTCTCCCCTGTTCCCTGTCCCAGGAGGACTTCCTTGTCCAGCATCATCTCTCCTATGCATTCTCCAGGTGTCCCTAAGGTGGGGTGAAGCCTACAGATCTTCCTCATACTCCCTGAGGCAGGGCTGTGTCTTCCCTCAGACTGGGGACCCTGAGGGTAGGCCCGGCTTGGTGGACATTGGGGTTCCCCCAGACCCCCAGCCTAGGACCTCTTGGGGTCCCACATCTCTGAAACTAGCCCTCCCTCTCCGTCAGAAGTATTGTCTTGTTGACTTAGCACTTGCCCTGTTTCCAACCACAGATTAAGGCTCCACTTACCCTCATAAGACAAAGGCAGAGGAGGAGAGCTCCTTAGGTGGTGAGCTGGCTGTTTATATCAGAGTAATTCCCAGGCTACAAATCTCTGCTCAGGGCTCACCAAGGCTTGTAAGGGTCTTAATTAAGATAAGGCTTTCTTTCAGCCCACTCTCCCATAGCCAAGCTACATATGACTTGGGAAAACCATCAATGTTGGAGTTTTCCTGGAAAAAGCAACATAATTTAGTAGGTGAATCAATAAATCAATAAGGAAAGCCATATGGAAATGAGCAGGGGAGGGGAGAGGAGGGAGCCAGGAGTGTAACTGATAATGTGTCAATCCCCAACCCGAATGCCAGCTGAGTGACACCTGTGGAATCTTGGCAACTCACTTGACCTCTGTGAGCCTCAGTTTTCTCACCTGCGAAATGACAATATAAGTCTGTTGGGTGTGGTGGAGATTAATTGAGGTAATACACATAGAGCACCTGGTATACAAGTGCAGTATTAGTATTTCTTTGAAATACTAATAGTATTTCTTTGATTTCTTTTTTGAGTAGTCACTGGATATAAAGAACTGCAGGTGGTGAGGGAAGACACAAGAAGGAGGGGACCCAGCCCTGCCCTAAAGAAGCCCTAGTCTGAGGGGAGACACAGCACTGCTTTCAGGGAGAACCAATCCGACGGGAGATCTAGACGGCAACAGAGTCCGGTCTTATCGCGAGAAATAGACCTGACCCGAGGGAGCCCCAGTCTGAGGGGAGACACAGCCCTGTCCTCGGGGAGCCCAGGTCTGAAGGGCGACGCGGCCCCGCCCTCAGGGAGCCCCGGTCTGAGGGGAGACGCAGCCCCGCCCTCAGGAATCTCCTAGCCAAAGTCCGGAATTCTCTAGATAGCTATTAATTGTTTAGGAAGAGGGAACAGGTGTCATAGCCTGTGGGTTCCCTGGGAAGGACAATAAAGTGAGAGAGCATAGTGCCAGCTTCTTTCTCAGACTGAGGGCCCCAGGCCAGGCTTTCCTGGCTGACAGTTCCTTCAGGCTGACAGTGCCAAGACCTCTGAGCTGCTTCATGGTCTGCCTCTCACCCCAAGATGCTGAAGCTCAGCTCATCCTGAAAACAGGAGGAAACTTTAAAGGAATTGTGATAAACTGGCTGAAGACCTCAGGTGCCTCCTGGTGTGATGCAGTAAGGTACCCACAGCAGCACCCTAGGGGGTGCTCTTGCCAAAACTGAACCTGAATCCAGCCACACCTCAGCCCTGACTACTGGTTTACAGGGAAATACAGGAGACAGAAGAACACGTTAGAAGACAGCAATTGGCCGCAACGGCCCAACCCCAGAACGTGGGAAATTCTGCAGGACAAATGGCCGACTTCCTCCAAGACGCACTTGGCATGAAAAGGTAACTATTTGGGGCTTCCCTGGTGGAGCAGTGGTTGGGAATCTGCCTGCTAATTCAGGGGACACGGGTTTGAGCTCTGGTCTGGGAAGATCCCACATTCCGCGGAGCAACTAAGCCCGTGAGCCACAACTACTGAGCCTGTGAGTCTGGAGCCTGTGCTCCGCAACAAGAGAGGCCACAATAGTGAGAGGCCCGCGCACTGCGATGAAGAGTGGCCCCCGCTCTCCACAACTGGAGAAAGCCCTCTCATAGCAACGAAGACCCAACACAGCTAAAAATAAATAAATTAATTTTTTTTTAAAAAAAGAAAAGGTAGCTATTTGGAGTAAAAGGGACTTAGGAGACCAAACAATGAAATGCAAAGTCTGGTTTAGATCCTGACTTGAATAAACCACGTGTAAAAGACATCTTGAGACAATCAGAGAATATTGAACACAGGCTGGGTATTAGACAATAGTAATATTAGTAGGCATTATTAATATTTTGCTTCTGTTAAAAACAAAAAGGCAATAAAGCAAACCCTCTTTATCTGTTAGAAATTCCTCCTAGGGCTTCCCTGGTGGCGCAGTGGTTGAGAGTCCGCCTGCTGATGCAGGGGACACGGGTTCGTGCCCCGGTCCGGGAAGATCCCACATACTGCGGAGCAGCTGGGCCCGTGAGCCGTGGCCGCTGAGCCTGTGCATCCGGAGCCTGTGCTCCGCAACGGGAGAGGCCACAACAGTGAGAGGCCCGCGTACCGCAAAAAAAAAAAAAAAAGAAAAAAAGAAATTCCTCCTAAAGTGTTTACAGGTAAGAGGAAACGATGCCCTGGATTTGCTTCTTAATACTCAGAAGAGGGAAAATGTTATGGGGGAGTGAGGGTACATGGGGATTTACTGTTGTGAATGCATGAAATCTTCCATAATAAAAGTTGAAAATGCAAAAAAAAAAAAAAAAAAAGCAGCTCTGGTGGTTAAGAATCACAAATCTATATCCCGATATCTTGCTCTGAAGACTGAGTCGCTGAGGGAGGTGGCATTCCTGGACTCCTCCCTCTGAGGGCCTCCTCCAGTTATAACAGAGTGTCCCCGCCCACCCCCACCCCAGGACCACCAGGCTGGGGAGGGAGTGAGAAGGGAAACACAGATGCAGGAGGATGGAGCACAGCATGGTCCCACGTGCCACAGCCCACGAAGAGCCTGGGCGGGGGGGCAGTTCTGGCTTCTGTGGGGCCTCATGATGATCTGAGACCCTGGCACAGAAGGACCAGAATCCCATCACGATCCACAGGTGTTTGTCGAGCTTGTATCTTCTCTGCCCACCTTCCACTGCCCCTCTGGAGGAGGAAGAAGAGAGCAAGACAGAGAGAGGAAGAGGGAAGACCTGAGGCCCCTCCCCCCCAATGCTCCCCAGGTTTCAGCTGTCAGAGAACAAGCACACTCATCTAACACCAAATCTGTATGAGGCAGAGTGGAAAGAGCAGAATCAAAACGTGGCACTCCCTACGGTGGGATACCGTCCCAAAAGAAGAAGGAATGAGTGCTGATGCATGCTGCAACATGGATGAAATTTGAAAACAGTATGTTAAACCAAAGAAGCCAAACCCCAAAGGACAAATATTATATGATCCCATTCAAATGAAATGTCCAGAACAGGGAAGCCTATAGAGACAGAAAGTAGAGTAGTGATTACTTGGGCTTGGGGGCAGGGGAGGCCGGAGTGAACACTGAAGGGTGCAGGGTTTCTCTGTGAGGTGGTGGACACATTCTAAAATCAACCTCAGTATTGGTTGCACAGCTCTGTGAATGTACTAAAAACCGGTGAATTGCACACTTGAAATGGGTGAGTTGTATGGTGTGTGGAATGTGTCTCCATAACGCTGGTTGGTTGGTTTTTCCAAAAATTTGCCCCACACCCCCAACCCCAGCTTGCCACTTCCTGCTATGAGATTTTAGGAACATCCCTTAAGCTCTCTGAGGTTCAGATTTCTCATCCACAAAATAGAGATTAACAATAACAACAACAAAAATACAAACCCCCCAGGAGAGGTTTTGTGCACACCAAATAAGGGCCTTTTTCCTCCCCAGAGACCCAGCAACTTAGCAACAGGGCAGGCTGGGGTGGGGGTGGGGTGCGGTCAAATGCTTGTAAATTCTTGTAAAAAAATCTTGAATTGTTCCCACCTGATTTCCATGTTTAGATCAGGAGCCTTCAGGAACCAGTTGTTGACCTTAAATATTCCCCTGAGAAATCTCCAGAAACCAGCCATCCCTCCACATTTGTCCAAGCTCACAAGTGCCAGGCTCAGTTAGGGATGCTCAGTTTCTCTTAATGTTGTGACCATATTTGTATATGTGTGTGTGTGTGTGTGTGTGTGTGTGTGTGTGTGTGTAGCAGAGAAAATTTTTTCCAAATCAGTGGAGTTAAGATTGTTTCACACCAATAAGTTTGTATGGGGCATTGAGGTAATTTTGATCAAGTTTAATGTTTGCCTGAAAATTTGGATATGCCGGCCATTGGGAGTGGAGCAGCCTGGAGCATTTCTCCACCCTGGGACAGAAGGGGATTTGGGGATTACAGAGAGATCTTGTAAGTCTCATCAAGGACTGACTCTGTGCAGAAGACGATCAAGGAAAATGACAGAGGAGAAGATGAGAAGCCCCTTCCCGTCCATCACAAAGGCTAGTTCTACCCTCAGCTTCTGCTCCCCGCACTCTCCCCATCCCCGGGAATTCTGCTTGTCCCTCTGGCTTCACACCCTGCTAGGGCAGCTCGTATAAATCATGCCACTTTGTGCTGTCCCTGTGGATCTGTCCCTTAGGAAAGGGCAGAGTGGTTTACAAGCCTCCTTGACAAGGGATTTGTAGCAGTAAATCCCCACCCACAGAGAAAATACAATCCCAAGCAGTGACCTTCAATCTGACTTTGCTTCCATCTGAGGAGCAGCTAAGCTAGCCATCTGGGGTTCACCGGTGTTGTCTGGGCTTCAACCATGTCCTGATGCCAGTGTGCCCAGAGCCCAGGGTGCATGTCCCCTTGGACTCACCAGCCTCACTCAGAGGATAAACCAGCTGCATGAACAATTGAAGCCCTAGCCTCAGGCAGGGAAAGGGTAGAGTTGGACAGAAGGAAGAGGTGAGGGAAAGCCACTGGCTCTGGACAGGCTGACCTTTCCCTGGAAAACGACTCAAGACCCGCAACGGTGTGTCTCTGGGAAGGGTCTTTGTGTCTCAGCACAAAGGGTGAGATTCTCTTTCTCACCAACACCTGCCTACATCTGCCGCTCAGGATTTTATTTTTACACATGCCAAGAACACTTTAGAAACACTTTATCGAGTTGCACTATCATGATTTAAGTAGTAAACACCACCAGGCATTTATTGAGCACCGGTTGTATGCCGGGCTCTAGACAGCGCTAGGAGGTGACCTCCAAAGTTGTGTATTCTGGTGCCTTCCTTTAAAAGATGGGCAAGCAAAGGCCCAAGGCGTCAAATGACTTATCCAAGATCACCATCTAATTAACAACAGAGACAAAACTACAGCCTAGACCCCCTGACTGCCCCATCCTCTGCTCTTTCCACCGTATCCAAGGACAAACACCTTGAGAATGGTTGTTCAGGGTTGAAAGGTTGGAAAACAAGGGAACCAACCCAGAAATTTATGCTTTTAGGACCGAATGCATCCACTTTGACTGAATGAGACAAGCAGCCAGATAAAGTCTCAGTATATGTAATCCATGAATTCCCTCCTCCCGAATGAAGCAGACACACAGTCCTGGCTGGGTCTCCCCCTGGTGACCCCCATTCAAATAGTTTCTATAACTTGACACTTTCCTCCCATCTTAGCCAAACATTAGGTTGAACCATATGAAGCTGCTATTTTTATAGGTCAAAAATGATAGAATATTGACAATTCCATATGGTCCAACCAAATACACCCTCACACGCAGTAATAAGTTGTGCACACAGAGCACCCAATGGGGAGGAAAAGGCGCTGGACGGGGAGTCACAGGCTCGTGTCTCCACGTCCCCATCTCACTCTGACCCCAAGACTGGAGGCCACTCACTCTTTGACTTCTTTGGAGGAAAAGTCCAGATAGCGATTGCTGATCCACTGAATCTCAAACCAGTCCCGAAAGCCGTTGTTGCCACAGCACTTGAACTCAATTTGCAGCATGTCGATGGCCTTCTTCATGAAACACCTGCCTGGGGTGTCTGTGTCCCGGTAGAACTTCATGCCGTTCTTGAGCCCGTGGGCCAACGTGCTCTCCAGGGAGCCCCGCAGAAGGAAGCAGCAGAGGGCCACCAGGAAGAGGATGACGTTGAAGAGGACACACACGGCCAGGTATGGCTTCAGCCAGGGCTTCCACTTGGCGTACTTGGCAGGGTCCAAGGCGTCATAGCAGATCTTGCCCGCCAGAGAATTGAAGACACAGGACAGCACCCCCATCCCTATCAAGGAATTGGGCACAAAATGGCTCTCAGAATTGTCCATCATATCGCTCCGCTTCCTGAGTTCAATCTTTAGGAACAGCCCTAAGCTGAAGATGATGATACCAGCCAACACGGAGAGCCAGTTCATGAGCCAGAGCCCTTGGGCCAACTTGACCCGCTTCTTCTGGTCAAATTTGACTTTCAGCAACGCCATACTTGCAGAGTGCAGTCCAGGCAGCCTCTCACTCCTGACCTCTGTAAGCCCGGAGCCTGAAGATTCAGGGCCTTGGGAAGGGTGCAGATGGCCCAAGCTGCAGGGAGCTGCTCTGGGGGCTGCCCATGCTGCGTCCCCTAGCCTGGGACCCCTGTTAACTCACTAGTGGGAGCAGGGGCCTCAGAGTCACAGCTCATGAAGGGACCAGTCCTCCGCGTGTCGTTTCTGCAGCTCCCTTCCCAGCAGAGGAGGGACAGCCTGAAGGCTGCAGATTAAAAGTGGGATCCACAAGACATCTTGCTAATCTCTTTAGCCAGGTTCATCCCATTAGATAAAGCCCTGCCAGTTTCAGAACATGGTCAAGAGGAGCCTCCATGGACACCCTGGAGCAGAGAGCTCTGGGTTCAGCTTGAAGAATCAGGAGTAAAAAAAGACAAGACTGGCCAGAGAAATGGGCTTTATCTGGAGGTCTGGCTCAGATCACATCATGTGTCTCCCCAGAGCATGTTTCTGGGCCAAACTCCTTCAAAATTGAAAACTTTCTAATAGGACAAAAGACATCATTATCCAAGTTGAAAAACAAATGACAGATTGTGAGAAAACATTTGCAACATGTAAAAAACAGAATGAATAAGCAAAAAAAGAAAAAAAAATTAACTGCCACAGTTCCACATCAAAAAAAAAAATCATCGGGACTTCCCTGGTGGTCCAGTGGTTAGGACTCCGTGCTTCCACTGCAGGGGGCACAGGTTCAATCCCTGGTTGAGGAACTAAGATCCTGCATGCCGCATGGTGCGGCCAAAAAAAAAAAAAAAAAAAAAAATCATCAACTGGAAAAACAGGCAAAGGAAAGGAACAGGTGATTTATAACAAGCGAACCTGGAAAGTCCAAGGATCTGAAAAACTTGTCAATCTGAGTAGAACAAAGGGCAATGCAATTAAAACAATAATAAAAGACCAAACTTGCACATCTGTCAAAATTCTGTCACCAATATAAACAAAGATAGTAGAAATGAGATATACATTCTTGATGAGTCTGTAAATTTATTATTTTTTAAAATTTATTTCTTGGAGTAGTTTCAGGTTTACAAAAAGAATTGAACAGAAAGTACAGAGAGATCCTAAATACTCCTTTCCCCCAACCAATTTCCCTATAATTAACATCTTTCCCTTGTGTGATACATTTATTACAACTGATGAATCAATTTTGATACCTTAACTAAAGCTCATAGTTTACATTAGGGTTAACTCTTTGTGTTGCGTGGTTCTATGGGTTTCGCCAAATACATAATGTCACGTTTCCACCATTATATCATATAGTATCACACAGAATGTTCTCACTGCTCTAGTAATCCCGGTGTTCCACCTGTTCATTCCTCCTCCCCTCCCTGCCCAGTCCCAGGCAGCCACTGTCTCTATAGTTTTGTCTTTTCCATGTCATATTGTTGGAATCATACAGCATATAACGTTTTCAGGCTGGTTTCTTTCCCTTTGCAATATGCACTTAATGTTTCTCCATGTCTTTTTGTGGCTCGATAGCTCATTTCTATTTATCACTGAATAACATTCCATTAATGTGAATGTACCATGGTGTGTTTATCAATTCACCTATTACAGGTCATCCTGATTGCTTCCAATTTGGGGCAATTATAAATGAAGCTGCTACCAAAACTCTACTATGCAGGTTTTTGTGTGAACATAAGTTTTCAACTCATTTGGGTAAATACCCAGGAGTGCAATTGCTGGATCATATGGTGAGATTGTGCTTAGCTTTGTAAATACCTGCCAAATTATCTTCCAAAGTGGCTGTATTATTTTGCATTCCCACTAGCAATGAATGAGAGTTCCTGTTGCTCTACGCCTTAGCCAGCATTTGGTATTGTTAGTGCTCTGGATTTTAGCCATTTTAATAGGTGTGTAGTGGCATCTCACTTGTTTTAATTTGCATTTCCCTAATGGCATACGTTGCAGAGCATCTTTTCATATGCTTATGTGCCATCTGTATATCTTCTTTGGTGAGATGTCTGTCCAGCACTTTTGCCCACTTTTTAATTGGATTATTTTCTTTAGATTGTACATTTTTACAGCCTTTTGGGAGAGTAATTTATCTATCTCTATTAAAATTTAAAATGCACATTGCCAGTGATCCAGCAATTCCACTTCTCAGAACAGCCTGTGTATGAACACAAGCCGTTTTAAGAAGAAACCGATCCTGTCCTCACATTCATGTCCACCAAATACCAAGGAAGTCTTCATGATTAGAATAAGAGGCCCATGAGCTCAAGGCAGTAAGAGGGTCAAATCTCCAACCTGGAATCTCCTTTTTTCCCTATGTGTTTGTTGGGTTCCACTAGATTCACCACCTACACACTCCTCTTTAAGATCTCCAAATCACTGAGTAAAATCGAAGGAGTATTTCTCCACGTATAGAGGAGGTGTGAGAACAAAGCAGTGGGACCTGATTTTTTTGTCCTCCAGAGTAGTCGCCTCAGAAAACAAAACACATATTCCATTGCTGGACCCAAGTCTAAACTCCAATTTGGGAGTAATTTCCAAGGCGAGGTTCTGAGTCATTTGGGGAAATCAGTCTTGTTGTTTTATTGTCAGACCACATTTTGAGTCAAAAACAAAATTACCCAGAATGATCACTCTTCTAACAGCCAAGATTCAGCTTCTAAGTAGCTTTGGACCTTCAAAGGATTTTAACTCTTCATCATCAGAGACATTGAACAGAATGTGCTGCAGTTTCTGAAGTTCCCCCCTCCCCCCAAGAGAGGACGTTCAGACAACCAGAAGTACAACCAGACTTGTACCTCATATACACAAAATCTGAGGACAAATGTCCCAAGAGAAAAGGGACATGAATGAGTGTGAAGCTGTCTCAGAGAATCTCCTAGGAGCACACATGCATGTGAGACAATCCGAGGGAAGGAGAAGAAAGATTTGCTGTAGAAAACAGAAACAAGAGTTAAAAATAGTTCTACAGGGATAAACCAATTAGTCAAGGACCTCTTTCTCCTCAAATGACCTAGAGGTGTATATCCCGAGGAGGGGCAGGGTTGAGTCTATGGCAAGTCTTTGGATGCCCCCTGGTGGCCAAAAATATAATGACTTCAGTGGATGGGAAAGGGAGATTTCACCTCTCAGGTTAGAATCTCTGAGGATGTTAAATTATGTAGAAAGGCAAAAGAGAAAGACCAGACACATCAGAAATGTCCCTGGCCAAACTTTTCAAGTAGGAAGCAAGGCAGAATACGCTGAGGAACGAGCCAGGAAAAACAGACTGCAGAGGAAGGAATAATGCATCCCTGCTGGAGGATGGGGAAAGCTGGCTACCTCCCGTGCTGGACCAATGGATGTAAGTCTAGACGCTATAAATCTATTACAAAGATAATAGAATAGGTTAATTGAATTAGGGGTGATTAGTTTTTCTTCCTTAGAATTTCCTTTATTGTTATTATAATAATGGAATGAAAATAATGAAATTATACATTTAAAACAAAAAAAGAGATCATCTCTCTGGACTTCCCACCCAAGGAAGAATGAGGCACAGGTTGGCTCTTTGAAGAATTAACTGACTCTTGCTTTCTTAACCTCTCTCCCTTGTCATCCTGACTTCTCTTTACTCTTTTTCCTTCTTCCTTCCTTCCTTCCTTCCTCCCTCCCTCTTTCCCTCCCTCCCTCTTTCTTTCCTTCTCTTTCTTTCTTTCTTTCTTTCTTTCTTTCTTCTTTTCCTCTTGTTAAATATATTATACATAAGAGCATAAAGAATAATGCTCGTTAAATAAATAAAGGAAGGAACTGCAAAGCAATAAAAACCTTTTCTCGTGAATCTTTGCCCTCCCTCCTTCAGGTATAGTCCTGGTTACTTCTCAGAATGAAGATCAAACAGAGCCATGAGAACCAGTTTAAAATTGAAAATTCCATAATGAACACAAAACTCCAGTTTGATAAGAACAAACAAATCAAGATCATAAGGACTGTTTATGAAAGAATATTTCAGAAAGAGTTAAAGAGCAAGAAAATATCCCTCTGAGTGTCCCTCTGCAACAGCCAGCTAACCCAAAAGCTTGACCTGGAGCTGGCTTGCAGGTATAATGTCCCCGACCTTTACAGCCAAAATTTAAACATCTCCAAGATAGCAGAGGAGTGCAGTGTTCCTCCCACAGGTGCCAATCTGAGTGGAAGAGTGGGATTACACCACTTGATATCACTTGACAAATATTAAATTGTTTGCTGAATTTAGACTAAAGCAGGAAGAAGACAGAAGTGAAAATAGTATCTAAACAGTTCGTTTTTATGTATCTCAAAGGAGAGTATAAGCATTTGGAAAATAGTCATCTTAAGGAACCAATTATATACAATCTTTGACTAATTAAAATTAATATGAGTTTTAAAAAAAGTATAATGCTCAAATGAACATTCCCCCATATTCCCTCCCCCAGCATAAAAAATAGAATATCACCAGCACCATGAAGCAACCTGGGTGCCCCTCCTTCCATACTCCCAGAGGTAACCTGAATTTGGTAATTATTCTTCTCTTGATTTTCTTTAGTACCTATGTGTGTGTGCTTCAACAATATATTGTTTCGTTTTGCATGATTTTGAACTTGCCATAAATAAAATCATACGGTAAGTATTCTTTTTGCTTTTGTTTTTTTCACCCAAACATTACTTTTAAATCTTTTGTACATACAGAAAAATCCACATATCATAAATGTACAATCAGCATTAAAATTTTATTTTGAATTTCACTGATATTAATACACACAGCTATAGTTCATTTTTAATCTTTAAATATAATTTTTATGTAAGTTTCAAGTGTACAGCATTATAATTCAACATCTGTATATACTACAAAGAGGTCGCTACAAAGTGGTCTATATAAACTACAAGTCTAGTTACCATCCGTCACCATACAGTTGACCCCCTTTTCCCATTTCACCTACACCCAACCCAGTTCTTTTCTGTTAACCACTAATCTGATCTCTATATCTGTGTTTGTTGGTTTGCTCTTTTTTTTTTAATATTCCACATATGAGTCAAATAATACAGTATTTGTCTTTCTCTGATTTATTTCACTTGGCATAATACTGTCAAGGTTCATCCTTATTGTCACAAATGGCAGGATTTCATTCTTTTTTATGGCTGAGTAGTGTTCCATTGTGTATATATACCACATTTTCTTTATCCATTCCTCCATTGATGGACACTTAGGTTGTTTCCATATCTTGGCTATTGTAAATAAAGCTGCAATGAACATTGGGATGCAATATATCTTTTCAAATTAGTGTTTTTGTGTTCTTGGATAAATACCCAGAAGTGGAATAGTTGGGTCATATGGTGGTTCTATTCTTAATTTTTTTTTCTATTCTTAATTTTTTTTTTTTTTTTTTTTTTTTCAGTACACAGGCCTCTCACTGCCGTGGCCTCTCCCACCGTGGAGCACAGGCTCCAGACATGCAGGCTCACGGGGCCAGCTGCTCCATGGCATGTGGGATTTTCCCAGACCGGGGCACAAACCCGTGTCCCCTGCATCGGCAGGCAGGTTCTCAACCACTGTGCCACCAGGGGAGCCCCCTATTCTTAATTTTTTTGAGGAATCTCCATACTGTTTTCCATAGTGGCTGCACCAATTTATTGTCCCACCAACAGTGTATGAGTGTTCCCTTTTCTCCACACCTTCTCCAACATTTGTTATTTCTCATCTTTTTGATAATAGCCATTCTAACAGGTATGGGGTGCTATCTCACTGTGGTTTTGATTTGCACTTTCCTAATAATTAGTAATGTTGAACATCTTTTCGTGTGCCTGTTGGCCATCTGTATGTCTTCTTTGGAAAAATGTCTGTTCAGATCCTCTGCCCATTTTTAATTGGGATGTTTGGGTTTTTTGTTGTTGAGATGTATGAGTTCTTTATATATTTTAGATATTAACCCTTTATCAGATATATGGTTTGCAAATATTTTCTCCCATTCAGTAGGTTGCCTTTTTGTTTTGATGATGGTTTCCTTTGCTGTGCAGGAGCTTTTTAGTTTGATGTAGTCCTATGTATTTACTTTTGCTTTGGTTTCCCTTGCCTTTGGAGTCAGATCCACAAAACCTTCACTAAGACAGATGTTGGTGAGGTTACTGCCCATTTTTTCTTCTGAGAATTTTATGGTTTCAGGTCTTACATTCAAGTCTTTAATCCATTTTGAGTTAATTTTTGTGTATGGTGGAAGATAGGGGTCCAGTTTCATTCTTTTGCATGTGGCTGTACATTTTCCCCAACACCATTTATTGAAGAGACCATTCTTTCTCCATTGTGTTATTTGCTCCTTTGTCATAAATTAATTGTCCATATAAATGTGGGTTTCTTTCTGGTCTCTCAATTCTGTTCCATTGATTTGTGTGTTTGTTTTTAGTGCTAGTACTATACTGTTTTTATTACTGTAGTTTTGTAGTATAGTTTAAAATCAGGGAGTGTGATAACTCCAGCTTCGTACTTCCTTCTCAAGATTGTTTGGCTACTCAGGATCTTTTGTGGTTCCATACAAATTTTAGAATTATTTGTCATATTTCTGTGAAATATGCCATTGGAATTTTGATAGGATGCATTGAATCTTAAATATAATTTTTGATATAAAGAATATATGTAACATAAGTTATAAATCATAATAATAAATATTCACTCATCACCCAACTCAAATATCACATGTAACTTGTATCAATATATGTGATTCTTCTCATCACATTCTCCTCTGTTTTGGACTCATTGAGTCCCTTTGAAATTCATATGTGGAAGCCCAATGTGACTGTATTTAGAGATAGGACCTATAAGGAGGTAATTAAAGTCAAATGAAGTCATAAGGATGGGGCTGTAATCTGATAGGACTGATGTCCTTATAAAAAGAGGAGGAGAGGGAATTCCCTGGCAGTCCAGTGGTTAGGACTCTACGCTTTCACGTCTGTGGGCCCGGGTGCTAAGATCCCACAAGCCTCTCAGCCAAAAACAAGGGTGGGGCGGGGGAGAGACCAGGGCTCTCTCTGAGATAAAGGACTGAGGAAAGGACATAGCAAGAGGACATGTGAGGACATAGCAAGAAAGCAGGAAGAGAGTTCTTGCCAGAAAACCAAATCAGCCACTACCTTGATTTTGGACTTCCTGCCTCTAGAACTGTGAGGAAATAAATGTCTGTTGTTTAAGCCACAGTCTATGGCATTTTGTTATGGCAGCCTGAGCTGACTAATATACCTTCCCTCCCACTCAAGATGTAGCCATTATTCTAAATACCTTAGCTTTTCCTTTTCATATAAAAAGCATGTAGTATTTCCCTACGTATATATATATTTTTTTGCTTGTTTTTGAGATTTACAAAATTGTATCATAGAGTAGATAGTCTCCAGGGATCTTTTTTTTGCCCAACATTATGTGTTAAGATTCATGCATGTTGCTGCATGCAGCTTGTTTATTTTCATATGTTGATCATAACACATGTGATCTATTCTCCTGTAGGTGGATACAGAGGTGATTTATCATGTTTATTTTTTAATGATTTCCAGTGTTGCTTTTATGAACAGAACTGCTCTCAACATTCTGTACCTGTCTCCCACTGAGCAGAAGCTTCTCTGGGGTGTAGCCAAAAGAGGGGAAGTGCTGAGAAGTAGCGTACATGAGTCTTCACCTTTATGGAGTGATGTCAAATATTATCTAAAGTGATCAAGCCAACTTTTACTCCCACTTGCAGTGAATATTTATCATCCACAATTTCTCCACCTATTACTATTGAGTCAAGACTTCTTAATTTTTGTTTTCCCTGTTTCGACTGTGGTCTTAATTTGCATTTCCCTGGTTACTAATGAGTTTGTGTACATTGTCATAAATTTATTTGCCATTTGTGTTTCCTCTGCAAAATGTATGTTCTTGTCTTTTGCCCATTTTTCGTATCAGTAGTTAATATTTTTCTGATTGACTTCCTTATATTTTCCATATAATATTTCTTTGGCGTTTATATGTGTTACAATGATTTTCTCCCAATTTGTGACTTGACTTTTCACTTTCTTTGTGGCATCTTTTGAAGATCAGAAGTGCTTACTAATGTAGTAGAATTTTTCAATCTTTTCCTAGTGCTTGTTTAAGAAATTATTCCTTACCCCATACATAGAAACAAAGGTACTATCCTCCATTGCCTCCTAAAATTTTATACTTTTTCTCTCTTTAAGATTTGAGTGTATCTGGAGTAGATTTGTGTGTAAGGTGTGATGAGGGAATATGATTTAATTTTCTTCCATATGGATAACCAGTTGTCCCAGCACACAATTCATTGAATAATCTCTCCTTTTCCCAATAGTCTTAACTGCCCAGTCGTGAACTAGTTTTCCATACGTGCATGGATCTATTTTTCAGTTCCCTATTCTGTTCCATTAGTCACTTTGCATATTCCTGTGCCATCATAATTTTGCTCTAATTAAATAAGTCTTGCGAGTTCGCTGGTGGTCTAGTGGTTAGGATGCTGAGCTTTCACTGTCATAGGCCTGGGTTCGATCCATAGTCAGGGAACTAAGATCTTGCAAGTCTCACAGAGTGGCAAAAAAAAAAAAAAAGGTCTTCGTATTTGATTAGGCAACACACTCACACACACACACACACACACCCCTTTTCCTTTTTCATCAAGAATATCTTGGATGTTTATTGCTGATATATAAAAATGTGATGCTCTTATTAGCACTAATAATTGCTCTATAGATTATTTTGGAATTTTTATGCTTATGATCATATAACACACATGGAGTAAGTTTTGTTACATTCTTTTAAGTGCTTATAACTTTCAAATTTTCTCTGTCTTTTTTAAAAAATTGATTTCTAACTCAGTTGCATTGTAGTAAAATGATGTAACAATACCAAACCTAGAAAAAACTTTTGAGATTTGCTTTATGGCCTTGTTTGTAGCCAATTGTCATGTGGTCAATATTCCATGTGTGTTTGAAAAGAATGTGTGTCTTATATAATAGTTGGATGCAATGCTCTTGTTAAAAAGTGTTAATGTTGTTTAAATCTTTCACGTTATATTTGAATTTTGTCTACTTATCTGTTAATTACTGAGAGAAGAAGGTTAAAATGCTCCCAGTTGACAATGAACTTGTTGTTTGCTCTTTGTTATTTTGCCAAATTTTGTTTTATACATTTTGAAGCTCTGTAATGGGGCATACAAGCTTAGACCTATTATATCTTCCTGTGAATTGAGGCTTTTTCATCTTATAGGGACCTTTTTTATCCCTAGTAAAGTTATTCTATACAGTGTGTTTTTTCTAATATTAATAGATCTATGCCAGCTTTCTTTAAAAGTTTTTGCCTGTTAATTTTTAGCCTTTCACTTTCAACACTTCTCAATCCATGTGTTTAAATCTATCTCTTGAAAACAGAATATAGTTGATTTTTAAAATGCAGACTGACGATCTGTGTTTTAAGTGGAAGCCTTATTCTATTTGCATTTCCTGTGATTACTGATGTATTTGGATTTATTTCTACCAAACTTATTTAGTGTTTTTTCATTGTCCAACTTTTTCTATGCTTCTCTTTTTTCTTCTTCCCTTTATTTTGACTTCTTTAGGATTGGTTAAAGTATTCTTCCTCATTTAACTTTTCCATTTTTACCAGTTACAAATTATACACTTTTTTTTTTTTTTCTGTGGTACGCGGGCCTCTCACTGTTGTGGCCTCTCCCGTTGCAGAGCACAGGCTCCGGACGCGCAGGCTCAGCGGCCATGGCTCACGGGCCCAGCCGCTCCGCGACACGTGGGATCCTCCCGGACCGGGGCACGAACCCGTGTCCCCTGCATCGGCAGGCGGACTCCCAACCACTGCGCCACCAGGGAAGCCCACAAATTATACACTTTATTGCTATGTTTTAAATAATTACCCTGGAAATTTTTTCATGTATATTTAATAAAGTCTAAACTTAATAAGTATATTTTCCTTCCTTTAGGATAATACAAGGGTCTTAGAACATTTTTTTAAAGATTAGTGACGCATTGGCAGAATTTTTTTTAATACAGTAGTTGTTTTTATTTATTTATTTACTTTTATTTTTGGCTGCGTCGGGTCTTGGTTGCGGCAGGTGGGAACTTAGGTTGGGGTGCGGTCAGGCTCTTCGTTGTGGCGCACAGGCTTAATTGCTCCCACGGCATGTAGTATCTTAGTTCTCGGGATCGAACCTGCCTCCCCCGCATTGGAAGTCGGATTCTTAACCACTGGACCACCAGGGAAGTCATTTGTTATACCTCTTAATCCCCTCCCCACCTTCCCTTTCCCCACTGGTAACCACTAGTTTGTTCTCTGTATCTATGAGTCACAAGCATCACTTTTTATTAAGCTCCCTGGGGACATATCCCAGTCAGTGGGAGCTACTGTACTGAACAAGTTAATTTGTTCCTTATCATCAGTTACAAGTCAAGCCACTTCACGTCTCACCCATATTTCCAGCACTGGAAACACATTTCCTACCATAAAAATGCCAAAATTGAAGATGAAAAGAAATGAAAGTAAAATATGAATATACAGCAAACATAAACTAAGTATGTATAAGGTCAAAAAGCTGCTGTTGATGTTCTTTTTGAGGAAAATTTGTGCACAAGTGGGTTTGCTAATGTTTGTTTCTTAAACTACAGCTTCAATGAAATGTTCTTGGTGAATGTCCATAAGCCTTCTCATTACTCAGGGACCTTAAAAATCTTTCAACATTCCAGGCATCTTTCTTGGAAATTTCTATAACCAATGAGAAGTGTGTGAATGCCCCTCCCCCTCTCCTCCCTCCTCCATTTCCTTCTCTTCAAAGATTACAGATAACTTTTGTGTAAGTCTTGGTACTTCTGTGTTGGCACTGGAAGCTTCCCTTTTTCCTTTCCTGTAGAGGTCATTCTTTGGTCTTTCTGAGAAGTTATTCCTTTTTTTAAAAAATTTTATTTTTTATTTTTGGCTGCGTTGGGTCTTCATTGCTGCGCGTGGGCTTTCTCTAGTTGTGGGGCTACTCTTCGTTGCGGTGTGCGGGCTTCTCATTGCCATGGCGTCTCTTGTTGTGGAGTATGGGCTCTGGGTGCTCGGGCTTCAGTAGTTGTGGCACACGGGCTCAGTAGTTGTGACTTGCAGGCTCTCGAGCGCAGGCTCAGTAGTTGTGGCGCTCAGGCTTAGTTGCTCCACAGCATGTGGGATCTTCCCAGACCAGGGATCTAACCTGTGTCCCCTGCATTGGCAGGCAGATTCTTAACCACTGCGCCACCAGGGAAGTCCCAAGAAGTTTTTCCTTTGATGTCTTATCTTTTCTTAAACTTCTTAAAAGACAATGACTGCTGAAATTATTGCTTGACTCAGAGGCATACTGGATTCTCTGTATCTAATCATGCTGCCAGGCCTTCTAAAGTTCTGCCATCACATGAACGTCATCTGAATTGGCCTACACTTCTCACTTTCTTCAAATTTTTTTCTTTCTCTCAAAAATTGTCTCTACTGGAGAATGCAACAACTTGGCCTCAGAGTCTGGCTCATTCACTTTTCTTTCTTGCTCTTATTGTCTCAAAATATCACGCTTCATTCTCAAAGAGACTGAGGGAAATCCCAGAAGACTTCCCAGATTGGCTTTTGCAAAATTTTGGCAACTGCACATGGACTCAAGCTGTGTGGGAACTGCTTGAGAAAAGACCAGAAAGTATGGCAGAAGGTGTTTGTAGCAAATATCTTCCATTTGTTCCTCCAAATCTATTCTTTACTTTTCTCCACCCTGGAGATGTCCTGGGAGCTGGCCCATATGGACTGCATCAACAGACTTCCTTGCCCTAAAATTGGGAAACAAGACGTCCTTGCCCTAAAATTCCAATTGGGTTCAGCCAACGGAAGGCACAATTGAAGAGAGTTTTGAAATTCCTGTTGCTCTTCGGCCCACAGGTCACAACAGATTGGCTACATCCCTCTACTGAAGGCCACAGCTCCTGCCATGTAGCATGCTCTCTTTCTGGGTTCAGGTAACAGTTTTGTCCCTTCAGCCCTAGGAGTGATAAGAGGTATTGCACTGTCTGTTATTGCTTTTCCTAAACTCTGCCCACAGCTTTGTAAATAGCTCCTGTGTTAGGCTTTTCTCAAATTATCCATTTTAAGTGTGCCATCTGTTTCCTGCCAGGTCCCTCACTGATACAGTGTGTTTGATTAATGGGTCTTATTTCAGACTAGTTGGAGCATGGAGTGTGTGTGCTGAAACGGTAAAACATCATGTAGGAACAGTAGGCTGAAAGCAGGTGGTGGAGGGACTTGTCTTCCAAGCCAGGGAGTCCAGCAGGCTATGGGAATCTCAGAAGGTTTTAGACCAGGAGTGACATGCTTTAAGAAAACTAATTTGGTAGCTGCATGCAGAATGCTTTAGAAATTGGAGCTGAGGAGACAACTTAGGAGACAATTACTATTACAGAAAGATAACATTTTTTAACTCTCAGATTGGCAAAAATCCAAAAAATTTGATAGCACAGTATGTCAATAAGGATGTGAAGAAATAGCACTCTCAGTCATTGCTAGTGAGTGTGTAAATTGATAAACCTCCTCAGAAGGCAATTTGATAATATCTATCAACATAATAAATGTTCATAACCTATTGATCCAGCAATTCCACTTCTAGGTACCTAGCCTACCCCTAAGAACCCACTGCACATATGCTAAATAATTTATGTATAAGGATATTCATTGTAGCATTTTTCTACTGGCTAAAGATTGGAAACAACCTAAATGCTCATCAGTTAGAGACTGGTTAAATATATATGGCACATTCCATATAACAGAACACTAGGCAGCAGTTAAAGAGGATGAAATGACTACGTACGTATATGGGAAGATCTCCAATATAATGTTAAGGACAAAGGCAAGGTGCCCAAGCATATACATAGTGTGCTTCTACTGGGGTGGGAGGATAGAAGGATATATTGCACATAAGTTTGTAAATGCATAGACCAGAAGAATACAAAGGAAACAGGTAAAAGGTGGTTGCTCTCCAAAGAAAACTGAATCACTGGGATCAAAGGAAGGAGGGAGATTTTATTTTAATCTTTTTGTACCTGTACATGAATTATCTGTTTTGAAAATCCATTGCACTATCATCTCAGAATCAAACGTCTACCTTGTTATCAGTTCTAAAAATTAGTTTATGTATAGCTTTCTCGGTGAAATAAACACAACTAAAAGGTATTCAACTAAAAAATATTTTTCAGAATATAATAAAGTACTTAAATGCCTGCACAGAATGCTGAGCTTGGTTACCAGGTGAGTAAATGGCCTTGAATTTTTTGCTTGGTCTTGTCAGTTCTTAAAGTTCAGAGTGTACAGTATCTGAAAATTTGGAAAGCAGACCTTTGAATAGTAACTACTTCCTTCTGTGACTGCTGCTGATCTGAGTTCAGCCAGGGAATTCAAACCCTGGATTGGTGGTTAAAATAGAAGCCTTACTTAAGCTCCCTTCTAATCAGGAGAGGTTATATTGATAATAATAGGGCACTACCCTATCGGAGCTCTCAGGGTTTCTCTCTCATGATCGTTGTTTCATTCATCTGATCTTCAACTAGGCAGTAACCTCCGTCAAGGAAGAGCACACACTTACCTTGTTTACCATTGTGCTCTTAGCACCCAACATGGAAAAGTTGCATACTGGATGCTCAAATAGTTATTCAGTTGAATTGAATATGGCTTTTGTGTCATATTGTCCCTGCCCTTCTTGAAACTTAAAGTGGTAAATAATTGACCATCTAATTGTAATGGCCAACTCATTTTCTTTATAAGAGAAGAAAATTGTCAAATAGTGCACTTAAGTTTTTGAGTTGGTGGTGAAACTTTTGAATTAAATGTAATTTAGCTGTCCAATTTCTTTGGTACTACAGTAATTGCCACGATGTTTATGAAACATATTACCATGTAACATTACCCATAGACAGTTGAATCTTTACATCTTGCTGTTTTTATTTCTGCCTGATTAACACAATTAAAACTAAATTTTTTTGTTAAATAATGACTCTTGCATTGCAATCAGAAGTTCAGCATTAAAACTTATAATTGACCATTCTTCTATTCTTATGCAGCTGAGACTAGAGTAACAATTTTTTTTTAATTTTTGCATTATATTGTACATACTGGTTTTTTTATTTTTTTGGCTGCATTGGGTCTTCATTGCTGTGCACGGGTTTTCTCTTTGAAAAAGAGATGCGGTGAGCGGGGGCTACTCTTTGTTGTGGTGTGCAGGCTTCTCATTGCAGTGGCTTCTCTTGTTGCAGAGCATGGGCTCTAGATGTGCGGGCTGCAGTAGTTGTGGCATGTGGGCTCAGTAGTTGTGGCTTGCGGGCTCTAGAGTGCAGGCCCAGTAGTTGTGGAGCATGGGCTTAGTTGCTCCGCAGCATGTGGGATCTTCCCAAACCAGGGCTTGAACCGTGTCCCCTGCACCGGCAGGCAGATTCTTAACCACTGCACCACCAGGGAAGCCCTGGAGTGACACTTTTATAATCCTACAATACTCATATAATACTGTACTAAGTTATATTTAACATACCTGATCATAAATGAAGTTTAATAAACTGATTGCTTGACTAATATGCAATTTTATTGCTTTCCAGAGTTGACCTTAATGAAAATATATGGTCATTACATTTATTGGTGAATATGCCCTCACTGCAATGACCATTGTCATTAGATTTGCTTGATAAAAACTTACTAAAGTGAGTTTAAGTCAATGCTTTTAATTCAGGGGTGTGACTTTAATATAGATTTGTTTTGTCTTATTGTTGTCTTTGTAAAAAACAAAAAATATCCATCCCAGTTTAAGCGTCGGGAAACATAGGGTCTATCTTCCTGAAACGGCAGAAAGACTTGAGAGGACAGGATGAATAGGCAAGACCTTCCAGGGAAGGAACTGACATGATATGCGCATCACTCATCCCTCGGGGCATCACTTATTTTAGTTACAGGTTGGCCAGCTCCGGGACCAGATGCAGGCTGCAGAAAAAGTTTTGCTTGTCTTATCCAATGTTTTTTAAATGCCTGAATTTGTCTGCCACGTTATCTGGTCCCCCACTCCCTAGCGACTTACTCTCAGCAGCCTTACTCATGGACTTCACCTGCCTGGCCCTGGTAAGCATTGGGTGCCTGGAGACAAGTGACATCCTTAAAATAAACATGGAACTTGGGAGGGAAAGAAGTGAAAATGGAGATTTTAAGAATATATGGAGGGACTTCCCTGGTGACACAGTGGTTAAGAATCTGCCTGCCAATGCAGAGGACACGGTTTTGATCCCTGGTCCGGGAAGATCCCACACGCCGCGGAGCAACTAAGCCCGTGTGCCACAACTACTGAGCCCATGCGCCAAGAGTCCGTGCTCCACAAGAGAAGCCACCGCAACGAGAAGTCCGCACACCGCAATGCAGAGTAGCCCCGGCTCGCCGCAACTAGAGAAAGCCCACGCACAGCAACAAAGACCCAATGCAGCCAAAAATAAACAAATAGGGCTTCCCTGGTGGCGCAGTGGTTGAGAATCCGCCTGCCGATGCAGGAGACACGGGTTCGTGCCCTGGTCCGGGAAGATCCCACATGCCGCGGAGCAACTAAGCCCGTGAGCCATGGCCGCTAGGCCTGCGCGTCCGGAGCCTGTGCTCCGCAACAGCAGTGAGAGGCCCGCATACCGCAAAAAAAAAAAAAAATCAGCCCCCAAAATAAACAAATAAATTAAAAAAAAAAAAAAAAAAAAAGGATATATAGAATTTGAGGGAATTCCCTGGCAGTCCAGTGGTTAGGACGTGGTGCTTTCACTGCTGTTTGCCCAGGTTCCATCCCTGCTTTAGGAAACTAAGATCCTACAAGCGGCGCAGCGTGGTAAAAAAAAAAAAAAAAAAAAAAAGAATATATGGAATTTGAAAGGCAGGTGAGCCCAATAAAGGTGGAGGCTAGGGATACAGACACAAGACTACGAATATAGGTTGAGAGTTGAGGCTCTGAGAGAATGAATACAAAGAAGCTGATAGCAAAACTTTGGGCATCACTCATATTTAAGGCTACAAATCATCAGAATCCCAATGAAGGGAAGGAAGCTGACATAAGAGAAACAGGTTAGGGAAAGATTACGGCCAAGGAAAGAGAGAACTTCAAGGATGAGTAAACTGTACCTAAAACAAAGAAACAAACAGAAAAGGGTAAAGGGTACCAAGAGTAAAAAAGCTAAGGAGGGGGAGGGGAGGGAGCCGGAGCCGGTAGATTTGGTGATTAGACCACTAATACCATCAAAGAGCAGTTTCAGCAGAGAAGAGTTAAAATTACAAAGACTGAAAGAGGGAATAGATGTAGGTGTATGTGGACACAGCTATTCTTTTAAGATGTCTGACACCCAGGGAAGGAGCTGGAACATCATTCAGTGACATGTAGGGCGGAGGATCTCAGGATCTGGTGTCTTAAAAGAAAAAAGGCCAGTGGAAAGGGAGGCCATGGGAGGTTGGAGGGGATGGGCACAAGCGGAGAGGAATCTCTGGGCATGAAGAGATATGCCTCTAGTAAGGAAGAAGACCAGCAAAGATGGAAATGCTTTCAAATATTGAGGGACGTCAGTCCGGGGGAGCTAGTTAGATGGCCTACAACTGGTCGAGTAGTCAGCAGAGTTACAGGTGTAAAATTGTGAGCTTTAGTAGAAAAAGGTTGGGAATTCCCTGGCGGTCCAGCGGTTAGGACTCCGCGCTTCCAATTCAGGGGTCCTGGCTTCGATCCCTGGTAGGGAACTAAGATCCTGCAAGCCAGGTGGCGCAACCAAAAAAAAAAAAAAACCAAGCATGGTTTATTCTTAAGTGCACTTGTGTTAAACTATCAGTCTCTAGGGGCACAGCTTTAGGATACCGGTCAGTTTCTAATGTAAAGATATGCTTGAGAATTTCATTATATGTTGTTTCTTTTTATCATCAGGATTAACTCTCCTAAGCAAATGATTTTCCCTCTTGTTTATGGATGCTGCGAATTGTGAAACTGATTAGGATCCCTTTTCAAGTTAGCTAATAGTTGAGGGGAAAGAAATCTGGATTCACCTCCAGCTAAGGAATAGGGCTTGGCAGCTTACATTTTTTTATTGGCTTCATTTCTGCCTCCAATCCGTCATTCTACCCTTGTTCCTCCTTGTCATTTGTTTTTATTATCTTGTTACATTTCACATATCCTAGAAGCCACTTTTTTTTTTTTTTTTTTTTTTTGTGGTATGTGGGCCTCACTGTTGTGGCCTCTCCCGTTGTGGAACACAGGCTCCGGATGCTCAGGCTCAGAGGCCATGGCTCACGGGCCCAGCCGCTCCGCGGCATGTGGGATCCTGCCAGACCGGGGCACGAACCCGTGTCCCCTGCATCGGCAGGCGGACTCTCAACCACTGCGCCACCAGGGAAGCCCTAGAAGCCACTTTAAATCCTTTTTCAGAACAAAAGAGAACATATAATATTAAATACATAAATACTTGAGATATTTAAGCACCTTAATACTTGTGGTAATTATTAAATAAAAAGCACATCCACAGTTACAAGGCCACTAGACCCAAAAAAGCTTTTTAAAAATCTTACAACTTTCCATTTAAGAATAATGAGTGGTAGCATATAGAAGAAAAAGCCAAATTTGTAACAGTAGCGAATTACAGCAAAATGAGTGGAAAAATTAAAGACTCAGCTAGATGTCTGCCTCAATTCTTTTTGTATGAGGATAGATACGTAGTGCCATTATGCCTGAGAATTTAATAAAAGCAATTTGCCCTATTTACTTTTGGAAGCTTTCTTTCCAACTTAATTAACACTATTCAAAAATCAATATCTAGTAGAGGTGAAGAATGTGGGCTCTGGAGCCAGACTACATGATTTCAAATCCCAGTCCACCACTTGGTCTGTGTGCCCTTTGGGCAACTTATCTGTTTCCTCACTTGAAAAATGGAGTTAACAGAACCTACCCTCATAATATTTTGAGGACTTAATAAGTTTACATGTGTAAGGTGCTTACAATGGTGTCGATAACATTTTAAGCGCACAAAAAATTGGTAGCTATAACTACTTTGGCTTCACAGGTAATTAAGACTCATGAGGCTCTTGGGGTCCGTGCCAAAAGTTTGTACCCAAATAAGTCGATGACTAGCTGGATGCCAAAAACCCAAGCTAACATGTAACTGAAGACCAGAGAGGAGTCTTTCCATTGCCCCACTGAAAAATACGTATGGAAGTCAAACCTGCAATTCAAAAAAGCTCTTGGTTAATGGCAGTTTGAACACGTTTGATACCTTACTTCAACATTAACTGGCTCCTACTAGCCCTACTGAATTCGTTTATTAAACAAACATTTATTGAAGGCTTACTTTATTCTGCAATAACTTTTAAACACCACAAATCATTAAAAACCGACACACAACCACGCTCTCTTCCCCTTATGGCTTCAAATTATCACCGTCAAACAAAAGCTCCGAAACATCATCAAAATAGCAAAAATTCTTTAAAGTGCTAGACCTGCCACAAATTTAATGGAAATCGAAAGTAGGAGCCTATCACAATCTAAAGTCTTAAAATAATGAAAACAGACAGCGAGCGTGACAAGAAGTAAATTTGGGGGTCCCATTAGCTGGAGTCAGTCCCACAGAGGAGTGTATTTGGTAGGATTGAAGAAAAGAGTGACAACTGCTTAGTCTCACTGGATCCTTCGCTCTTCTTCAGGAAGAATACTCCAGTTTGGGGAGGCCACATCACGGGCCAGCCAGTTGAAATCGTCAACGTCGCTCCAGTTATTTTTGCTCCTGTCTAAACCAGAGCCCTCGAAGTCCTTGTCGATCCCCGGGTAGCTCCAGGTGTACGGGGCGAACTGTATCCCGGTGCAGTCCTCCACGATGGCCCTGCTGGTCACCTGCAGGAAGATGCGGGTGTCTTTCGTGGTGTGTACGCGGAGCTGCTGGCAGGCCACGGCCAGCACGCAGTCACTGCAGTTCTCCAGGAACACGGAGGTGGACACCGGGCCGCAGAGCAGCGTGCAGCCTCGAGCCTTGGTCAGCCGCAGGGTGTTGGGATTGCCATACAGTTTGATCGTGCAGTTAATCAGTTGGGTCAAAAGGACGTCCCGCTGGTGCAGCTCCTCGGCCCTCTTCTCCAAGACTTGGGACTGCAGGTTGGAGAAGCCGCAGATCCAGCTGGAGCCGAAGCCTTCCTCCTCCTTCAAGGGCGGCGGGGAGGCCAGGATGCCTTCCGCTGCCGGGGCGCCGGGAGCCGAATCTACTTTGGTGGCTGAAGCAGCATCCTTCCTGCGGGTCTTGAAAGCGAAACGCTTCTTAGGCTGCAGCTCCCGGCGCCGCTTGGCCAGGGCCTCCTGCAGCCGCGCCAACGCCTCTTGTCCCTGCCGCAAGTCGTAGGCGGCCAGGAACAAAACCGAGTCGTTGAGTAGTTTCTGCAGCCCCTGCAGCCGAGCGGCCGCCTCCTCCAGCTGCTCGATGGACTCCCCTTCCAGAAGCTCTTCCACGGCCGATCGCTCCCGAGAGAAGGCGGCGGCGAAAAAGTCGCTGTTCTCCTCCTCCACCTCCTGGTTCTGCCGCTTTTGTTTCCGCCTTTCCACCTCCACTTGCCGCTCATGTTCTCGACTCTGAAGCCGCTCAGGCACCAGGCTCCAGTCCCTCTGGGATCCCAAGTCCCCGTTCGCCACAGCAGTGGCAGAGCCACTACCAGTCTCCATCTTGACTTCAAGCTTCCTTTCTCCTGCCTTCCTTCCTCCGGGCGCGCCCTCCGCAAGGCCTCCCACCAACGCGCCCTGTGATTGGCCGGACATGCTGACGTCATACCCCGGCCTTATTTTCTTCACCCATTGGTTCCTCAGCTTTGGAGGGGGCGGGGACATGGGGCGGGGCCGACTGACAGAGGGGGTGGGGAGACAAAGGTCCTTGTAGATGGGTAGGGTGGAAGGCAGGCGGGGGAAGCTTTTTTTCCTCTTAAAGGGGCAGGACTTATATCCGGGATTGTGGGGTGAGTTGCAGCAGCGGCAGCTGCACATGTGGGTTTGTTTATAAGAACAAGGTTAGAAACTCGCAGGCCTCCCCCTCCCCCCCAGCTCCTTCTTACTACCCCCTTACAGGCTGGAGATCCGCTACTGGTGGGGGGAATGTGTGCCTGTGATGCGTGGGTGGGACAGGTAGTGGTGAGAAAGATGGAGGGGGGGGGAATATTACACCGCCCGGCCCGCGCCGGAGGAAGCGGCAGCTGGAACAGCTGGCTACGGAGCCGTTTGCATGCCTCTGTTTTTCTCCTTCTCCCTTCCACCACCCCTTCCCCCCACCCATTCCTGCCGCCCCTAAACCCTCATCCTACCCGCCCCCACACCCCCGCCGCTGCAGTTCCGCGTGGCCTGGGTCTCCAGGATTCCCGCAGGCACTTACGGGGCCGGGAGAAGGCGAGGGGCACCGGAATGGGAGAGACTGGGTTCCTCACTGCAACCAGGTTCAGGGGGCCCTGGGGAAGTCTAAAAACGGCTTATTATTTTTGCCAATTACTGCAGTCGGAGGGGTGGGGGTGGGGGAGGTGAGATTCCACACCCCCTTCCTCTTCCTCCCACGCCCAACCCCCCCCCCCGACCTTGGCCGTCACTCCCTCCGCAGCTGGGCGCTGCTGGTCTCGCCGGGGTGAGACCCCAGACCCGGACTCGGCGGCTGCCTGAGGGCCCGTCGGTTGTTAGGAAAGTGATGGGGGAAATGTTACATTATTTCTAGAAGTGGTGGGAGGGATTTGTCACCGGAAGTGAATGAACCTAGCCTAAAGTCGGGACCAGCCAGAGGTGTGAGTGGGCACCCCGGACGGCGCAGTCGCTGGCAAAACCCAGTACAGCTGGCCAGGCCAGAACCGGGGCGCGGCCGGCAGCAGGCGCAGCGCGACCCCGCGTGCTCGGTGCAGCCCGGCAGAGCGCCGGGGCCTCTGACCCGGCCCACCCTTCCAGTCTTCGATTTCACCTTTATCTCCACCCACTGTTCCCAGACTACGTCGGGTTATTTAACTGCCCGAGAAACTCACTTGAAATTTCAATGATATACCTGCATTTTGATGCAGAGAAGGATGGGAGGAAACAAGAGAATTAAGACTCATTTCCAGTTTTTCACGCCCCACACTCTTCCTTTTCCTTCCCATTGAAAGCCAAAACCACAACTAAACATAAATTCCTGTGTTTCTCCGCTGAAAGTCAGCACAAGTCACACTGTTTGGCAAATTCCACGGGGGCGGGTGTGAGGGTTATTGTGTGTTTGTGTGGGTAGACGTGCACCTGATGGAAACGGGGTTGCTAAAAAAAAATCCTGTGCTTGCGCTTGTAGTATATATTCTAAGTTTTTGTTCTCTTTGTTTCATGGGCGAGGTAGATGGAGGCTTTTGGTTTTTTGTGAGGTATGGTTCCAAGGCTGGTGAATGAAATATAACAACTGGTTGTCTTGTCTTTGGGTAGTCCGGGGGAATGCAGTAGCTGCTTTATTTTCTGAAGGGTTGATTTACCCAAGGAAGGTTTAGAGAAGATTTATTTTTGCTAGGGAAAAAAATCTGACCTGCCTCCCTTAAATTTCTCAGCAGTTCAATCTGTCCTACTCAAATTAAGAAAGTCTGTAGCCAAACAAAGTTTATTGGACTTGAGAGTTGCAAGCTGGCGTTAGGCAACATTTTTGAATTAGCTATAGTGAACCTATGGGTAGGGGGTAGTGTTGTCCGTATCAGAAATGGAATGGAAGATTGTTAAACCCTCTCAAGAACTTCATTTCTGCCCAACGAGAGGTTTTGGCATAGAGTCCAATAGACTTTGGAAGTTTCCAAATATTTTAAGTTGGCTAGTTCAAACTTTTATGGGAAGGGAGCAGTAAAGGACAAGAATGGACAGGCTACCCTGCAGACCCAGTGTGTGGGAGGCACCTTCAAAGACTGATGTGAGACCCCATTGTGAATGGACAGGGGTCAGGAGTATGGTCATCATGAAGCATTGGTTTGACAGTTCTTGACAGACCCCAGCACAACTGCAGGCCAAGGTAGGTGGTCAAGACATGAGTTTAAAGCTGCATTTCAAAAGCAGTAGGAAGGCATTGCCAGACTGTATTTGCCTGTTCTGATGGAAGGAAAGAGGGTGATGCATTACAGTGGAAATGTGGCAAAAGGCAAGCAGCCGGTGAGTGCTGAATCCCACTTTCAAAGATACTTTACAGAGCTCGTGAATCAAAGTACTGCTCTGTTGTAGACTTCTTGGAAAGTGAAAGAATTCTAAGGTGTTCCAGACTTTAAAAATTATTTAACAAAAATTTAGACACTTTAATGGTTCAGTTTGTTAGTTAGACTTCTTTTTTAACTTTTGAAAATTTAAAAGTGGAGAGCAGAGTGTTATGTGTACCAACTTCAACAATTCCCAACTGGCAGTCTTGTTCCTTCTACAACCCTAGCCCTTCCCCACCCCACCTCACTCTGATTATTTTACAGCAAATCCCAAACCTTATATTATTTCATATTTTACAAACCATAAATATTTCAATATGTATCTCAAAAAGATCAAGACTATCTTTGAAAAACATAGCTGCAATACCATTACCACACTCCAAAAAAGTGGTGATTATTACCTCGTTATCATCAGAGTTTCAGGCTATATTCATATTTCTCTGATTATCCTATAATTTCCTTTTTTTTTTTTTTTTTTCTTTTTTTTCTTGTGGTACGCAGGCCTCTCACTGCTGTGGCCTCTCCTGTTGCGGAGCACAGGCTCCGGACGCCCAGGCTCAGTGGCCATGGCTCACGGGCCCAGCCGCTCCGCGGCATGTGGGATCTTCCCGGACCGGGGCACGAACCTGTGTCCTCTGCATCGGCAGGCAGATTCTCAACCACTGCACCACCAGGGAAACCCACCCGTTATAATTTCCTTTTTTAAAAGTTACTATATTTGAATAAGGAGCCAAACAAGTTCTATACAACGTGCCTAGTTAATGTGTCTCTTTAATCACTTTTAAATCCTTCCCCTGTCTCCCAAGTGTTTTGTTGAAAAAAAAAAAACAACGGTCATTTGTTTAATAGAGTTTCCCACAGTCTGGATTTTGCTGGTTGCATCTCCATACTATGTTTCTAATTTTAAATACTTGTCATATTTATTTGGGCTTTTAAAGTCCTTAAGTGAATATTTGTATAGTGATATGCCAGAGGAAATCAGTAACCAAGTAGTGAAAGCGTGTAACACAATAAAATAGTCTTTGGGTGTGGTTAGACAGCAAAGAATGAGGCCTTTTGTGTTCTCTGGAGTTTATCAGGGACCCTGTGCAGGTGGGATATGCCAGCCACACCTGGGCAAATGAAAAGATCCAGGCCCTGTTTTCTAGTAGCTCGATGCCAGAAGGAGGTGTCACCTATTCATCTTTCAGCAAATAGTGAACATGTAGTGGTTTAAAAGGATTCATTAAGAGTTCTGCGTGTCAAGTATGAACTATTAAGCAAATTTTCCTACCTGAGTTGCTGACTTTTCTGACACAAAGACAGTGAAAGGTGTCAGCCATGAAGGCATGTGCTGTTCTGCAAAAGGCCCCAGATTGGTCTGGAAAGCAGGACAGGAGCTGCCCCTTATTTCCACCTCTGCCCCTGGCTTTCTCCTCCCCCTCAACACCCTTCACTTTCTGGGACGTTTTTCATAATTTTACACATAATGCCTGGCACAGGGGCTGGTGCCAATTATTTATCTAACATCAGTTTATTAAGCACTGTGCCCAGCGCTGAGCCGGGGAGGCTCTTGGGCTGCCGAGGGGCATCAAGATAGGCAGAGTCCCCTTCCTCCTTGAGGAGGCCTAATCTGGGCAAATAATTACAAAAAACATGTAAAATTGTAACAGCAACAATTGACAACTGTTAGGCAGGACAGAGGAACAGTGAGTGCCCCTAGTGGGAGGTGGGAGGTCAGTGAAACCTTCTGGAGGTAGGGAGAGGGGTTGAGCCCAGGCTGGAGGAAGGGAGCAGGAATGAACAAGGAGTCATGAACAATGGAAAGTGTCTTCTAGATGTGTGGGCTCAGGGGTCACCGGTGACTTTGCGGACAGCTGTGTGCCAGGAGTGCTGTGGGCAGGCGGCACGCCGAAGGGGTGAGATGAAGGGGTGGGAGCAGGGTATGGAGTTGATGCTGAACCCAGATTACTCTTTGGAGGAGTTTGACTGTGGGGGGGAGAAGAGGGAAAAAATGGGGGGTATGAGGGGGGCCAGTGAGGTGGTTTTGTTTTTCACAGAGAAAGAAGACATAAGGTCCATAATATAAGGGTCCTGGAGGGGATGGGACCCAAAACACAGGTGTGAGGATTAGCCGTGGACGGAGGGAAGGACAGCTTTCTCTATGCCAGTGTTGTTTTAACTTTTTATTGTGAAAGTTTTCAAACATACACACACTTCTTGACCTCAACTCATAGTAACAGATGCATCATAATTGAAACAGAAGCTTCAAGAAACAGTAAATACTCTTAGGATGTACAATAGATGCTGTTTTCTCTTCTTTTTATTGTATTTTTAAATGTTGGTTAAGACCCCCTAAATTCAATGGCAGTTTTTAAATGGTGTATCAGCAGGAGAGGGTGCAGCTGTAGGTAAATTTGCATGTTTGGTAGTTGGCAGATGAGTCTGATGGTGTCTGTGTGCTCTGTAAAGTAGACAGTGGGGAGGGGGAAGGGATGGGGGTTTCTGCAAAGGTGGGGGGAAGGTTTGGAAGCCCTGTGGGAAGAGGGAGAGCATGTTGCCCGGAAAAATGGGGCTCGTGGTGTGTATGTTCAGCAAATACTTGGAGAGTGAAGAACCTTCCCGGCAGCAGTCTAGACTGACTCAGGGGAAGGAGCCGGGTTTGGGTCAGGCCAGAGGAGAGAAGCTGGTATGGAGAGCCTGACCCTCAGAAGGCAGGAATCCCCATAGAGCAGCTTCTGTCGAAGAGTCGGGAGGCTTGACTTCCGTTGCCCCTCATGCATTCCCTACAAAATCTTCAGAAATTTACATCACTCTTCCAAGACCTGCACTGCCTGTCAGCAGATGACCTTCCCTACTCTTCTCTGAGAAAAAAAGGCCATCAGATGTGAACCTCACCTTGCCTCCATCTCACTAATGACTTCTCCGTGAAGATCCACCCCTTTGCCTCTTGTCCTTCTTCTTCAAAGCCAAGCCCTCCACCTGAACTGTGTCCCTCCCATTTCCTAGGACCTCGAGCCACTTCCATCCTCTCATTCTTCGTGATCTTTAATGCCTCTTCTTTGGCATCACCTCTGAGCAAGCAAGTTCCCTCAACTTAAAACAATTTTCCCTTTGTCCTTTCATCTACCCAAGCAAATGCTCTTTTCTCCTTCTCTTGTCAATAGACTTTAATTTTATTTATTTTTTGAAAAAAAGTTTGGGAGGAGGTAATTAGGTTTATTTTTTATAGCTTTGTTGAGCTATAAGTGACATATACCACCGTGTGAATTTAGGGTATCCATTGTGATGATTTGACATATGTATATATTGTGAAATGATCACCATATACTTAACACATGCATAATTTCATATAGTTACCTTTGTGTGTGTGCGTGTGTCTGTGTGTGTCTGTGTCAGTGTGCGTGTGTGGTAAGAACTTTTAAGATTTTCTCTCTCAGCGACTTTCAGATATACATTACAATATTGTTACCAATATTGTTACCATGATGTATGTTATATCCCCAGAACTTATTCATCTTATAACTGGAAGTTTGTACCCTTTGACTGCCTTCACTCATTTCCATCCAACTCCTCACCTCCCACCCCACCCCTGGCAGCCACCAATCTACTATCTGTTTCTTTTATTTTTTTTGTTTAATACTATCTGTTTCTATGAGTTCAGCAGCACGGCTGGCGGGATCTTAGTTCCCTGACCAGGGATCGAACCATGACCCCTGCAGTGGAAGCGTGGAGTCCTGACCACTGGACCACCAGGGAAGCCCACAGATTCAATAGACTTTTTAAAAATAGTCATCTTGGGCTTCCCTTGTGGCGCAGTGGTTGGGGGTCCGCCTGCCGATGCAGGGGACACGGGTTCGTGCCCCGGTCTGGGAGGCTCCCACATGCCGCGGAGTGGCTGGGCCCGTGAGCCATGGCCACTGAGCCTGCGCGTCCGGAGCCTGTGCTCCGTGACGGGAGAGGCCACAATGGTGAGAGGCCTGCGTACCACAAAAAAAAAAAAAAGTCATCTACATTTGCTATGATCAGATTCTCAATTTCATTCCTTCCTTAGCCCCTTATCATCTGACTGCTGCCTCTGCTACTTTATTTGAAACTCCCCATTCCCTCCTAACGTTCAAGTCCATTGTTCTTTGTAGCTCTAAGCACTGGATGACCCCTTCTTCTCAAAGTACGGCTCCCTGGTTCTGTCAGTTCTCTGTCCATCCCTGATCACTGTTCCTTGTCTTCTTCATAAGCTTCTCTCCATCCACCCCTTAAGTATCCACAGGGCCAGATTTCTATCCTGGTACCCCTTTTCTCGTTCCTCGAACCTCCTCTGTTGAGCTCACCTTCCCCTCCCAGGGCACCATGTCCTGTCCTTATGCTGACTGATTCTCGAATCCCTGTCTCCTCCTTCCACTTCTCTCCTGAGCCAAAACTTGAACTTCCAACATCTTTTTTGATATTTCCGTGTCTCCATATTTTTACTGTACAAAATATCTCATATTTTAAGGTGGCTTAAAATGAAGTCCTTATTGTCCCAATGATGTCCTTTTTCTTCTACATAAGTTTAAGTTTATTACTGTGTAGCAAACCGACCCCAAACTTACTGGCTTGAAACAGCAATAATTCATTATTTCTCACAATTCTGTGGGCTGAGCTGGGGCTGGAGTCTCCAAGACAGCCTCTCTCACATGCCTGGGGCCTTGGTGCTGCTGTCGGCCTATGTACCTCATCTCCTCCACACAGCCTCTCTCCCACCTGGTCTCCTAGCATTCAGTAATTGGACTCCAGCTTTGCATGGTGGCTGGCTCCCAAAGGGGCAAAAGTAGGTGCCACCAGGCCTCTTAAGGCCTGGGCCAGAATTGATACAATGTCACTTCATTTGGTCAAAGCAAATCGTAAAGCTGCCCAGATTCATGATGGGGAGAAAGAGACTCCACCTCTTGATGGGTGGAGCACAGGCATTCAGAGGGATGGAGGGAATTGTTGGCAGACAGTAACTCTTTGCAGATAATCTAGCATGCTGTATATAAATAGTTTTGCTAACTCTTATATGGCATTTACTATGTGCCAGGCAATTGCTAAGCATTTATGCATATTGCCCCAATGAGCCTTCACAACATCCCTGTGGTGTAGGTACTACTTGTTATACCCGCTGAACAGATGAAGAACTGAGGAGGTGAGGGTGACTTCCTGAGGACCGAAAGCTACTAAGCAGTGGAGCCAAAATTTTAATTGAGGCAGTTGAGTTCCTGAGTCCAGGCTTTTAACACCACATATCTGGTCTTGATACCACATCTGATCACACTCCTGACACCACATCCGTACTCTTACAAGCAGGAAATCAGAGTCATCCATAGAGCCTCATTCCTCCTCACTGGGCCACCCAGTCTGCAAATACCATTAATTCCCTCTCTCTCTCTCTCAGCTGGCTCTCTCTCTTCAGGCCTCAGCTCCCTCCTCATCTCCTCCTTGGGCTGTTGCTCTAGACCCCCATCTGGTCCCCAGCCCCCGTGCTTCCCTGAACTACCCCAGTCCTCCATGCCTCAGCCACTTATTGCCCTAAAATTCAAGCTGATGGTGTCACTTTACCTAAAACTTCTGCTGACTCCCTATTGTCTAATACTGTTCAGAGTCTTTGGTGTGGATGTCAGGCCGTGTCCCCAGTGTGCCTCTCCAGCCTCATCTCCCACCATTGCCGTTACCCCAGCCGCACCATACTGTGCTGTTACACCCATACTCGGGCTCCTTCACTTCCATTTATTCGTGCTGTGCTTATTAAATCAGAACTGACTCTATGCTAGGTGCTTTGCTAGGGGATGGAGGTGCCATACTGATGAACACACAGAGAGGACTCCCTTGGAGTTTACAGGCTACGTGAGGGATGCAGACAATTACAAGGTGGTGTGATATATACTATAATGGGAGAAATCTGGGGTGCTGAGCTCACACAGAGTCACCTAACCCAGAACAGGGGAATCAAGGGAGGGAGTGTCTTTTAGGAAATCAAAGCTGGATCTTAAAGAATGAGTGAAATCTAACCAGGTGAAGGGAGAAAGCAGAGTTATTCTAGCACTGTTCTAGGTGCTGGAATTACTGCAGTGAACAAAACAAACAGAAAGTCCTGGGCCTCAAGCCTGGAGAGCTCCAGTGCCCCTGGCAGCAGAGACGGGGCATGTGCAGCAAACCTGTGAGATGTGTTGGACTAGGGCAAGTTTCTCAGCCCTGGCTGCGTGTTAACATCACACAGAGAGCTTTACAACACCCTGATGTCCAGGGCCTTCCCCTGAGTAATTCAGTACGATGTCTGGGAGTGGGATATGAAGTTGGTATTTTTTAAAGCTCCCCAGGTGGTTCTGCTGGGCAACCAGGGTCATAAGCCACCGTGTTAGAGGAACTGAAGATCAGAGATGAGGTTAGGGAGGTGAGCAGAGGCCAGATGACCAAGGGTCTTGTAAATCCTGTTAGGAAGTTTTGTCTTAAACTTGAAGGCACTGGGATCTAGTGAAGTTTAAGCAGGATAATGACAGGATCAGGTGATTCCTACCACCCACCTTTTTTTTTTTTCCCTTTAACAAAGGCTCAGTCTAGATGCTCTGTGCTGAATGGATTCACATGGAGCAAAAGTAAACTGATGTCCCTTTGGAGGCTGTCGCAGGAGCCAAGGAGAAATGGTGGTACTGGGCTATGGTGAGGGGAGTGAGGATGGAGAAGGAAGAAGAAATGTCTGAGAGAGACTTAGAAGGAGACTAGACAGGACTCAGGGATTCACTGGAAGTAAGGGCTACAGGAGGGCAAAGAGTTGTGGAAGGTTCCAGCTTGGAGAACTGGATCTGTAGTGGGCTTGGTGCCAGGACGAGCGGGTTTGGAGAGAGAGCTGGTGGGTCCACGTGGGACCTGCTGCTTGCTCCCTTGTTCTGCTGCCTGCAGTCTTGTGCTTTTTCTTCTCTGCATGACAGAGCACTTGTCTCCTATAAGACCTCTTTTACACATCTCTTCTTCCAGGAAGCCTATCTGGATTCTCCCCTCCATTGGCTCCGGGTGAGTGTTTGTCAGTATCCTGACTGTATTTACAGATATCTATTCTGTAGCTTGGGCTCCTCCAAGGAGGGATGTGTTTTATTCTATGCCTAGCACAACACCTGGTACACAATACACATTAATAAATGCTTGTTAAATAGATGAATAATGGATGGAGAGTTGGGCCAGAAGCAAGACTTCTCCTAGGAGTGTGAATAGAAGTGGGTCAAGGGGCTTGCTGTTCTCGTTCCTAGGGTAAAGGATTGAAGGAGTCCAGGGACAGAGAAGAGGATATTTGTTGAGCTGATCAGGAAAGAGGCCTAGTTAAAGAGGTGTCAAGCCACTGACTCCAAGATAGAGCGATATGTAGTCAGCTATCTGAATTGTCTTTAAATTGAGGTATAATTATGTATACTACTATATAAATTTCAGGTGTACAACATAGCGATTCACAATTTTTAAAGATTATACTTCATTTATAGTTATTATAAAAGGTTGGCTATATTCCTTGTGCTGTATAATATATCCTTGTAGCTTATTTATTTTATACATAGTATCAATAGTTTGTACCTCTTACTCCCCTACCCCTATCTTGCCCCTCCCCCCTTCCCTCTCCCCACTGGTAACCACTAGTTTGTTCTCTATACCTGTGAGTCTGTTTTGTTTTGTTATATTCACTAGTTTGTTTTATTTTTTAGATTCCACATTTAAGTGATATCATACACTATTTGTTTTTCTCTGTCTGACTATTTCACTAAGCATAATTCCCTCCAAGTCCATTCATGTTGTTGCAAAAGGCAAAATTTTATTCTTTTTTATGGCTGAGTAGTATTCCATTGTGCATATGTGCACGCACACATACGTGTGTGTGTGTGCGTGTATCACATCTTCTTTATCCATTCATCTGTTGATGGACACTTAGGTTGCTTCCACATCTTGGTTGTTTTTTTTTTTTTTTTTTTTTGTGGTACGCGGGCCTCTCACTGTTGTGGCCTCTCCCATTGTGGAGCACAGGCTCCGGACACACAGGCTCAGCGGCCATGGCTCACGGGCCCAGCTGCTCCGCGGCATGTGGAATCTTCCCGGACCGGGGCATGAACCCGTGTCCCCTGCATTGGCAGGCGGATTCTCAACCACTGCGCCACCAGGGAAGGCCCCCACATCTTGGTTGTTATAAATAATGCTTCTATGAACATCATTTGGGTGCATGTATCTTTTCAAATTAATATTTTCTTTTTTTCAGATTTACCCCCAGGAGTGGAATTGCTGGGTCATATAGTTGCATTTTTAGTTTTTTGAGGCACCTCCATACTGCTTTCCATGGTGACTGTGCCAATTTAGATTCCCACCAAAAGTGTGAATTGTCTTTTGAACATAGTTTCAAATTTCTCTCATATCAAAAGGCACATAAATCTCTTAAAGCTTTTCTGCATCTGTTCTTTCTCTGATGTCTCTTCCTTCCAGTGAGGTGTGATGGTGGCAATAAGTAGACAGATCTGAGTTTAAATTCTGATTACTAGCTGTGTAACATTGGGCATGATATTTAACCTCTCTGAGCTCAGTTTCCTCCAACTAAAAAGTGGAGATAAAGAAAAAAATATATTTCTCATGGGATAGTTGTGATGTTAAAGTAACGTGTGGGAAAGTACCAAGTTTTGGGCCAGACCTGTAGTAGATTCTCAACAAGTGTTCCTTTCTGCCTTCCAATTACCAGGACCTTTGTCCCTTTGCACTTCCCAGAACTCAGGGTCAAGGATGGAGCCAGAATTTGCTGTGTATATTATGACTCTCAGAAAGGACCCTGTAATGATTCTCCTAGGAACAGGTCTCTGGCCTTTCTGCAATTCTGGGGGATATTTGGCCAGAATTTACATGTAAGTAGTACTGCAAAAGAAAACCAAAGAATCCTACAAAGTCAGAGCTGGGCAAGCCCTGAGGGATCCTTAAATTCCAGGACAAAAACTGGCTTATATAGTAAAAGGGAAAAATAAGGCTATGTAATGATTTTTTTTTTTTTTTTTTTTAGTGACAAGTCATTCAGTTTAAAGAATTGTATTGTGAGATCATATTCTTTCTTTTTCTTTTTTTCTCCTCCCACTTTTTTTTCAGTTTCTTTTATGAAATCCTTTTTATCTGTGATATCTTCAGTTTTGAGAACCATTGATCTAATCTTACCTCCCTTTACAGGTAAGGGAGTGTAAAACACTCACATGCTATGTAACATTAATGGAATGTGAAGTATTTTCACAAACTCTAAGCTGTTACTTGACTGTAGGCTCCATGAGGGCTGTGGTGTGTCTTCTATTTTTTATACCCCATAATCCCTGCACACAGGCAGATCATGCCTGGCATGGAAGGCTCACAGTAATTATCTTTTGGAGGAATAAGTGAAATTCTCAACCCAGGCACTCTAGAATCCTAGTTTGTGATGATATTTATTCTTATTGATGGAGCCAGTAAACTCCTTGTGGGATCCTCTGTCCTCTGTTGCCTAGCTGGGTAGGTGTTCAGTGAATGAGCCCCCAGGTCACACAGAGTTCAGGCATGTCCAGGAAAAGATAATCCAAGAAGCTGAAAGATAGCAGGAGCCACGGGGCCCTTCTCTCACATTATCTCATTTAATCTTCATGGTAACCTTGCCAGGAGGGTAATAGTTTGAAGCAACACAATTTTAAGATTCTTTAAAAGGTACAGCTAAATTTTAATTCCCAAACAGATGTGCATTTTTAATACACATGGTTGGGGGAATACCTTTTCAACCTCAGTTTTTTTCTTCAGTGTAAGGGGAATAGTGACCCACAAAGTTTTGAGATACGTTTCTGTAGAAATGGCTCATTTATTGAGATCAAGTGCTTTTAAAATGTCCTGGCAGTTGAAAGTTAAAGAAGCAAAAAAAGTATTCCTCTTCAACTTTTCTGCCTAGAAGTTGAAAGGTTCTCTTCTTTAGATAGGATTTCATTATTTTCTACAAAACACCGCTTTTCTGTGAAATACTATATGTTTTCAAACCACAGGTTCCAACCCAATAAGGACATGAAATCCATTTAGTGGGTGGAAGTCTGCATTTTTTTAAAAAATGACAAAAGAAATAGAATAGAAAATGTCAGAGTGCATTGTACTGCATAAGCAGGTTTATAGTGTACATATACATTTTTCATATACATATACATGACTTGCAGGATAAAAATGTATTTCTTTTTATAGGTTATGGTCAAAAAAGTTTGGAAAAAAATGTTTGGTGATTGATGCCTTGCACATTATGGTGTTCAAACATGCTCCTTGACGTGGATAAAGCGATGTCTTTGTGTCATTATGATGTGATAACGATAAGGAAATGTGGATGCACAGTGAGAACCCATTTGTGCTGCAGATACTTTCTCCTTCATTTGTCAGGATGATGAACGTTTGTTTGCAAAAAGTGAAAGATGCCAATTTGTTCTTTCTTTCTTTATTTGTAAAAGATGCCAATTTGGACGTGGGAACAATGGCACATAAAGTTCAGGGATGTGGCTGTGTGACGGGAGCTACAGCATAAGGCATGTGTGGCTCTGACAAGCGTTGAGTTCCACTCTCTGAGAGGGATCCAGCGGTCCGTGACCTGTCGTAATTTGAAATTTGCTGGGGCACAAATCTGAGCACATCCTAGAAGGCCTGTGGCTGGGGAGAGACAGTGATTTAGCTCATGAGTGAGCCACGGCCCCTGCCCTCCGTCTGCATTTCAACAGAGCATGAGAGTTTTTCTATTCTTTGTGTTAAGAGCACAATTCCCTTAAAGTAATAAAAAGTTTGTTTCTGTGTGAAGAATGAGGCACAAAGTGAAAGGTGAAGTTTGAGTGAAACTTGGGATCTGAAGATAAGCTGAGAAAGATAGCCTCTTGACACAAGTGTGATTCCCCAGAAAGCCAAAGCTGCTGCAGGTATTCCGGTGTTCTACAAGTTGGTGATTCCTGGTACTTTGTGTAGGTAGTTCTAGAGGCTGTCAGGGGTCTATGCAATATGCTTTGCTGCCTTTTTAGAACCTGTGGGGTAAGCATTGATTTGAGCCAATATTCATTTACTATATAGCCTCTGGAAGATAGAAATTTAGAATGTAGAAATCTTCACTTTTGTTTAAAAAAAGGAGAAAATATGTGTATGGGTTTTGGGGGGGGTGGTTTTTTTTTGCTTATTAATTCCGATACTTCTTGATCCATTGCTTTACGAATGACTGTGTGACTTTCTCTGCTATTTTCTTTAGGATTCTGGGTTGTCCGTCTCATGTCTTCCCAGAACTAGTCCTTCCCACAACTCTGGGAGGGAGAGGAAGAATTGGGGACAGGAGAAGGATTATCAGTGGACAAATCAGGACCAGATTCTGCTTCTTCCTTCACATGTTGATGCTGACTCTTTTGAAAAAGGGGCAATGAAGTCACTTGTGGGTTGACTCACCTGCCCTTCTTCTAGAACATGTGAATTATATAACTGTGGAGGTCGCCCCCATTCCCATTCTCCAGTAGTTGTTGACCTAAAGCTTCCATTCTGTAATGTGCCTGTGAGTCATAATTGCAACTGTAGAAAGAGGGGGAAAGAGGAGAAAAGGGGAGCAGCATGTTAGTTTATCAGGATATGAGAAATAGCACCTCGCTTTTTATTAAAAAAAAAAAAAAGTGAGGCTGAGATTCATTCATTCGTTGCTGCACCGTGGGTGTCACGAGGAGTCTGACTCTGCTCTCTCACCTCTGCACGTGCAGAGGCTAGGTGGGCACCTCACCTGAACATCATCAGGTCCAGGGGAAACTTGTTCTTGCCACCTAACTGACTGTCATCGATTCAGTGGCCATTTGTTGAGTGCCTGCTACCTCCATCACCTGGATACAGAAAACACTCAATGAATGTTAAAGTGTTGATGCTTTATTCGGCCCTGGGATGAGAGAAAGATAAACATGAAAAAAGCTTAGTCCTCGTCTCCTTGAGGCTCACCATACAGGGATAGACAAGAAGACAACTAATTATCAGTCAAGTTGACTGCAGTGTGTGTTATAAAGGAGAGAGGAGATTCTGTGGAAGTACAAAGGGGAGAGGGAGGAGGGGCACAGAGAGGAGTGAGGGAAAGTGAGCAGGCAGGGGAGGTACCCAGAGGAAAGGGATGCTAGCGATGGGAAGAACAGGAGCAGAGCAGCGTGGGTACCAGTTGCATTTAAGGAACTTGGAATCATGCCACGTGGCAAGAAGGAGTCAGGAGGAGTGTCGAGGGGTGTGGTGGAAAGTAGGGCTGTCGCCTGCAGTCATTCCCAAGGCACTGGGGACCATCAGAGGTTTTGAGCAGAGAGCAAGGCATTGGATTCTTTGTGTTTTAGGAAGAGAGTTGAAGAGGATGGACTGGAGCAGGGCTACTGCCATGGGAGGCTACTGTAGTGGGTCATTGGATAAATGACAGGGCTTGACCGAGGGCAGTGGAAATGAAATGGAGGTTACTGCAGAGTGATTTGTACTTGAAAGCCAATCTGTGAATTTATAATGGGCATGAACTTACCCAACCTACTCGAATTATTAATTCAGCTGGCCAGAACACAGCTTTTTAAATTGAAGTACATTAATAATCAAAGGATTATTTGGTGAAAATGGAGTTAAGGCAAAAGGAGTTAGATGGTCTGAAAGGACCTTTTACTCCATCTATAGCCATTTTTGCATAGTGGTAATAACACAGCTTAGTCTCTGGCCAGTAGTTGCTCTTCTCTGGAGAGATCCTTGGCCTGCCACGACAGGAGGAGCCACTCCCCTTGCCAGCACTGGAGAGAAGCTGGCCCGAGGCGTATTTGAGGATCTTTTGGTTTCAAGAAAGGGAACTCAGTCATCAATGAGCAAGTAAAATGGGAAGTAATTATAAGGAAGGGGAATCTTCCAACCCTAATACTAGAAAGGCAGCCAGACCTCCTGGGACTTAGAATATCTCAGGCAGTTTCCCCTCCCCACTTCCCTCTCTCCACGTCCACTGAGAATCTGCTTTCTTCTTCTTCCGGACACATTGGCGTTTCTGTTCCTATCCACTTGCATGGGCCCCATTATAACTTCTCCAAGATGGTGGCCTTGACCCCTAGTCTTTCCAGACTTACAGTCTGCTTCTCACAGCTGACCCAGTTTCTGTGTCTCAAGTACTAATACTAGAAGAGAGGATCCCATTTGTCCAAGTTGGGTCAGAGGCCTTTTCCTAGTCTAGTCAGGCTGAAAATGTGACATGATAGATTCTTAGAGGAAAAAAAAAAATGGTAGTCAGTCCTGGATGACTCTAGTATACTGGTATTATTGTTCAGTTTTTCTAGACTTCATGAATAAGTCACTGTATTCGTTGTCTTTTGCTGTAAAACAAAGTACTTCAAAACCTAGCAGCTTAAGTAATAAGCATTTATTGTATTATATACCCAGTTCTGTGAGTCCAGAACCCAGGAACAGCTTAGCTGGCTGTTTCTGCCTCAGAGTCTCTCATGAGGGTTTAGTCAAGCTGTCCCTTGGGACTGTAATCATTTGAAGGGTGGACTGGGGGATGATTTGCTTCCATGACAGAGAGAAAGCCTCCTTTCTTGGCTCTTGGCTAGTGGGGACCTCAGTTCCTTGCCATATGGGTGTCTCCATAGGCTGGGTATCCTTAGGACATGGCCGCTGGCTTCCCCCGGAGCGAGTGTTCCAGAAAGAGCACCTAAAACGGAAGTTGCAACCTTTTATGACCTCCCCTCAGAAGTGACAGTCACTTCTGCCCTATTCTGTTGGTCACACAGACCAACCCTGGTATACTGTGGGAGGGGGATACACAAAGGTGGGGATGCCAGAAAATGAGGTTCTTTGGGAATCTTCTTGAACATTAGTTACCATACTCAGTCAACATTTATTTAGTGCCTTCTTGTGTGCCAGGTGCTAGGAATTGAGAGCTATGTGACACAGAGTTTCTGTCCTTAAGGAGCTCACTGTCTGGTGGGGGATACCTTTTAAAAACACCACCATGTGTCTCCTGAGCTATCACACTTATCCTCATGAAATTCACCTCTGTTCATAGCAGTCTCTTATTTAATCATCCTCAAATGGGTCCCTTTCTTGCCCAGATGTTTTGTTTTTTTAAGTTTAAATCACCACCACAGTAAGAAATACATTGTATATCACAAACCACTATATACATAGACACATTTATATTGGGAAAACATTTCACAAAAGAGTTTATACCCTCAGTGCCCACAATATATTCAAATATTTTCTATTCTAGGCAATTTCATTTTTGTGAAAGCTGGTCACAATTTCATGGATTTCACAACCTATCGTATTGTGACCTGCAAAGTGGAAAGTGGCAGCCTAAAGTGTCATACAGACTCTCTGCCATGAGCAGCAAAGCCCCTCACCATCTACGTGTCTGCAGCTCCCCCCTCCTTCATATTTAATAATGATTCCCCCACATAAGTTCCTCTACCTGGAGCTCTCTCCTCTCCTTCCCCCCATGGTTTGGAGAACTCTTATTCATCCTTTAAAACCCAGCTTTAAAGTGACTCTTCTTCCCCTCTCTCCTTGGAAACACTTGCCTGCTCCATCCTCTGGCCCCCAGAACATCTCACTGACACTTGGTCCCTCCTCCACTTCCAGCCTGTCCTAGGGCCAGCTCCTCCAAGCCCACAATATATTGTCACTAAATCTCAGTACATTTAGGAGAACATTGAGGAAATTAGCATCACACAAATGACGATGCTGCAAATGAGCGGTGTGCAGAGTTGGGGGGGTGTTGCAGGCAGGTTTCCTGTCGATGGAGCCACGTGCTGCAGAAAAAGGATCCCTCCCCCTGCGAGTCTGCTGTCTTCCCCACGCATCCATCACAGGTACAATTCGCACCGGAACTTGCCGCTTAGGTTCATTGCTGTGGTTCATTTTAGGTGGTCTGGTTTCTTTTTGTTTTTTTGGTTTTTTTCCCTACTTTTTGCATGTGCTTGTGTCGATGGGGACAGCCTAGTGAGACATGGAGCTTTAGGCAGCACAGATAGAAAGGCCTCTATATCTGCACCCGCCCTGCGGGAGGGGGGTTTCCTTTCTGAAGTGGTACGGAAGGAGGGTTTTGAGGTTTTTGAATATTTGCTTCTAAGTATCTTAAGTAAGAGATTTGTTTGCCCACATTTGTACTATCTTGGCAAGCTAGCAACCCGACAGAATATTTTCTGGTTGGTTTTGCCTATACGTGGTTTTTATTTTTGAGGGGAAGAAAAATTTACATCTTGGTTAAATTGTACTGAAATACAATGGCTGTTTTTTAAAAATTGCTGTTAACTTAAACGGTTGAAGCTAATATGATTTCCAGGCTCATGGGAATCGCTGATAGACTATGCTGTGAACCATAACCAGAAATGGAAAAAAAAAAAAATTAGACATGAACAAAAGCAATTAAATTATTCCTTCTTCAATATTCTCATTTCCGCATTTGTCAACGGCTGGGTAACTGCCCAAGGATGTGCTGACTTCCTTGTGGTGTGTGCGTGTTGGGGGGAGGGAAGTGGAGGGGGAGACAGACTGTAAACAGATCATTACTGTAGAGTGTGATAAATAGTATAATAGAGTACATATCACTTGCATAGGGAAGGGAGTCATTTGTTCACTTTCAGCAGTATTTTTCAAATGAATGTTGCCTCCCTTAGTGGATCGTGAAATCCATGATGTATAAGGTGGCAAACAGCATTTTTTAAAATGGGATGATAGAATGAAATAGATCAAGTTACATCCTCCATAGTAAGTTCAGATATTGTTTTCTGAAACCTTCATTTCAGTTATATATCTATTGCATTGGAATGTGAAATCTATTTCTTGAAATTGAATGTCAGACAACGTTTTGAAGCCACTGATGTAGGGTTGGAAGAAGTCTTCCCAGAGGAGGTAGCATTTGAACTGGACCTTGCAGAATGGTGGGCTTGCTCCAGAAGAAGAAGGACATTCCAGGCAGAGGGAAAAGGATATGCCCAAATGGAGAAGAGTTTGTTCTTGTTCGGGGATAGGTATTCTCTGTGATTGGACTGCAGGGTACCAGGAGAGGAGCGGCTAGAGATGTGCCTGGGAAGACAGGTGGAGCTAATGAACCACTTGTAAGCACAAATATCAGGGCCTCAGCTCTCCCCAGAAACTCCATTTTTCTGGTGATGGGTTTGGCCTTGAGAATCTGTATTTCTAATAAGCTTCCCCAGGCAGTGAGGTGCTAATGGAGGTGTGACATGAACAACTCTGGGTTTTCAAAAGGTGATTTGGGGTAGTAATTTAGATAGAAGATTAATTGGAGGGAAGTAAAATAGGGAGGCCAAGCAAGAGGTAAGGGCCTGAATTTAGGTGAGGCAGTTTAGTGGCGAAAAGGGGCTGGATTTGAGGGAGATTTTGGAGGTGGGTTGCATGAGTTAAGGTAGATGAGAGAATAAGAAGGAATCATACACGATCCTAAAATACGTTGAGAGTACCTGTCCTTTGCTTTGATTGCCCATCTCTGAACCACCTCCTTGCTGTCTTAGACCTGACTCAAGTTAATCTAACTCACAAGGGACTGATCAATATACCCAAACTGCTGGTTGATTAGTATGATTTACAGTGAGGGAGGTGTCTAAACCTTTTTGGGTACAAAAGTACTTGTACCTTTGTTCAGTATCAGAGTACCTGGAAAATAACCCTAGTAATTAGAAGATTTAGGAAAGAGAGAATTGTATGGTCTGAGGGGTATTTCATGGGAGCTCTACAATTGCCTTATTAACTTTACTCTGCTCACATAATGTGATCAAAATACTTGTGGAGGTGATACAGTGTCTCTACTCCTTCAGTGTTTTTCTTCAGTGTTGAGGATATATCTTGGTGCCTGCTTTGTACCTACTTATTTATTTGTATTCGACTTGTTTTTACAAGTCATCTTTTAGGGGTGGTTCTTTCTTCAGATGTCTTACCTCTTAATTTCATTTTCAGAAAGGACACTGACATTTATTTATTGAGCAAGCCCCTTTGCATGGGTATCCTATCTTCATGAAGGCTGACTTTCTCACCACCAAATTCTGAGCTTATGAGACCTCTCTTCCACTGCCTCTACAACCCACCATCCTCCTGGGCATGGTGGAGTGGAAGGGATGCTCTGTTGAGGAGATGTTGGGAGTTCTGGCACCACAGGGGCCTGCGAGCTGGTGAGTGACACCTCCAAGGCATGTGTGCGGCATCCTCCTAACCTGATGACTGTCCTCCCCCTCACATACTCTGTGGGGAAACAGGCTGGATGTGTAAGACAGCAAGGCCAGTGGGAGTGCCAATGCCTCTATTTTTTTAAACAGTTCTGCTATATTCCTTATCCTTGTACTAGAAGCTTGTAGGAGTTCAGATTTTTTTTTTTAAGTCTGTCAAGGAAAATAACCAGCTTGAAATGTGTCAGGACTAGAATAGCCTTAGTCTCTACAAAGATGACTTAAAGTGTTTATACTCATGTATCAAATAAAATAATAATGTAGTCAAGTTATTGAAAACATTTGTAATTACTCCAGTAATTTGCTTGTTTACCATTGCTTTGAAAACAGTTCCACATGACTTCTTCTTTTTTTAAAAATTTAATTTATTTTTGGCTGTGTTGGGTCTTCGTTGCTGTGCTGGGCTTTCTCTGGTTGCGGCAAGTAGGGGCTATTCTTCGTTGCGGTGCACAGGCTTCTCATCGCGGGGGCTTCTCGTTGCAGAGCATGGGCTCTAGGCACGCGGGCTTCAGTAGTTGTGGCACACGGACTCAGTAGTTGTGGCTTGCGGGCTCTAGAGCACAGGCTCAGTATGTGTGGCGCACGGGCTTAGTTGCTCCGCGGCATGTGGGATCGTCCCAGACCAGGGCTCGAACCTGTGTCGCCTGCACTGGCAGGTGGATTCTTAACCACTGAGACACCAGGGAAGTCCCCACGTTACTTCTAATAATAGTATTAACAACCACAACAGTACTGGCAACCAATATTGAATGTTTACTGTATACTAGGCACTAAAACAAGGGTTTTGCATCCTAATATCATTGAACTCTCCCTGCTACTGACCCGAGATATACATATTGTCACCTTCACTATACATATGAGTAAACTGAGGTGAGAGAAGTTAAAAAATAATATGCCAAGTTTACATGACTAAAAAGGAGCAATGATAAAGGTCTACTTGATGAGAGAGGGAGAGAGAGAGAGGGGGGGGGGAGAGGAAGAACTTCTAAACCGTTAGGCGATACTGCCTGTGATCAACTGGGCAATGGTTTTATGTGATTCAGGGAGACTTACTATATTACCCTCGTAATACATAAGTATCTAGGTAGAAATACACTGATTTCTTGTATTCTTTTTTAAAAAATAAATTTATTTATTTAATTTATTTTTTTGGCTGCGTTGGGTCCTCGTTGCTGCACAAGGGCTTTCTCTAGTTGCGGCGAGCAGGGGCTTCTCTTTGTTGCAGTGCACAGGCTTCTCATTGCAGTGGCTTCTCTTGTTGCAGAGCACGGGTTCTAGGCACACAGACTTCAGTAGTTGTGGTATATGGGCTCAGTAGTTGTGGCTCGCAGGCCCTAGAGTGCAGGCTCAGTAGTTGTGGCACACGGGCTTAGTTGCTCTGCAGCATATAGGATCTTCCAGGACCAGGGCTCGAACCCATGTCCCCTGCATTGATTGGCAGTCGGATTCTTTTTTTAAAAAAAATAAATTTTTTTATTTATTTGCTTTATTTTTGGCTGTGTTGGGTCTCCGTTGCTGCGCGTGCGAACTTTCTCTAGTTGCAGCAAGCAGGGGCTGCTCATCGTTGTGGTGCACGGGCTTCTCATTGTTGTGGCTTCTCTTGTTGCAGAGCACAGGCTCTAGGAGCGCGGGCTTAGCTGCTCCGAGGCATGTGGGATCTTCCCAGGCCAGGGATCGAACCTGTGTCCCCTGAATTGGCCGGTGGATTCTTAACCACTGCGCCACCAGGGAAGTCTCTGATTTCTTATATTCTTATACATCTTGTGGATTGGACCTGTTTCTCTTTTATCCCACAAGTACTGATTGAGAGCTAACTGTATACAAAGTACTCTGCTAGGCCCTTAGAAAATAAAAAGCCTTTGTGGAGCTCCCTATCCTGGACAGAACATGAGAGAGATATATTAGGTGGAATCATGTGAGATTGCCATTGGAAAGTTACATGGGAAGACTTCACATAGTTCCACTTGACACATAACTAAAATGAGGCTATAGAATATTAGCTGAATATACTGACTTCTCGTTATGTTTTAGGCACCATGCTAAACATTTCATGTCCGCTAGTTCCCGAATCCTTAAAATAACTCTCAGATGTGAGTACTATAATTATCCTGGTTTTATAGATGAGAAAGTTGAAGCTCTGTGGGGTGAAGTGACTTGCCCAGAGCCACACACCTGGTGTGTGACAAAGGTGGAATTTGAACCTTGGTCAGTCTCAGTACACAGCTAGTGCCCTTAAGTCTCAGAATATAAGTACCTCAAGAGGTACAAATAAAAGTAACTACCTTATTTATGCACATTGAGAACTTTAAATGTTTTATGTCACAAACACTGTATAGAGCACTTACTTATCAGATATATTTCAGATTTCTGTGATCTGGACACATCTGATCGTGCATATCACCACTTAATCTCCAGCATTTGCATTCTCCCCCTCTGAGAACGGCCAACCAACCAAGGGGAACATTTGGAGGAAGAACACAAAAAAAGAGGAACATTTCCACTTTTACTTGTTATGTGGACATTGGACCTGTTTATTTAGAGGCCCAAACACATGCTAGAATACATCAGTTATAATTACAACTTTTTTTTTCTCCTGTGTCCAGTTGCCCTTCTTTCTAGGTCACATACACAGATGAGCATCATAGGAGTGAACATTTAATTGTACATAATTAAATTGTAGGCAATACAATTAAAGTTTTTTGCATATAGTCAAGCCATTTTAAGAACTTTCCTCTTTAAAAGTTTCCTAATCTTACATTCAGATACCGAAATCCTGTCTATATAAACCATAACTTAAAATTTTATGTACAAAGGGATACCCCTTTTAAAAAATGTTACTTTTTTTTATTTGCATGCAAAAAAATTTAAGAAGTTTTTTATTATTAAATGATATCAATTTTCGTGTTACCTGGTGAATCTGAGATTCTCCCCACTGCTGTCCCAATATTTTTTGACATGCCCCTGAAATATTTTAAATTAGCTTTGACAACTGGCATTCTCAAAGTAGGTCTTCCCCAATTAGAGGGTGGTCCCCTCTGTCTGCCACACCACTGAACTTGGTTTATGTTGAAACATCAAGGACTGCTTGTGCTTAGGATCCTTTTTGGGCCTTGAAGAGAGGGTGAGTTGAGGAGTCAACCATGCCTGGGTTCCCCCAGCCCTTATTAGACTGATGACGTCAGGCAGATTACAGAAACCACTGGGAGACTCATCTGCAAAAATCTGGATAATTAAACATTATTCTATCGGTTTGTGTGAAGGTTCATGCAATAATGTATAAGAATAAAGTATATAGAATAATGCCTGGCAGCACTTAGTAGGCCCTCAATAAGTGTTAGTGCTCTTACATTTGGGCATTCATGAAAAAGCCTGCCATGCCCTATCCTCTTCCTGAATTCACCTCTTTGTTAGGTGATCGCTTAAAGTCAGATTTGTGTTTCTTAGGGGTCTTGGCCTACTTGGGAGAACAGCTTTCTGAAATCCATTAATATTTCATTGGAGCTGTGGAGCAACAGCTGTAAAACTTGCTTGGTGGGCCCTAATTGCAATGAATAATCTATGGACTCTTTTGAAATGTAATTCTTCAAAATGTGTATTATAATTAAACTCCAGCCAATCCAAAGGCACTTTAAAACAGGTTTTAAAATTTCCCAAGCCAGTTAGAAAACTGGTTGGTCCAACTGTCAAGTGTAGAGAAATATGCAAATTTATGCAAAGACTACTGTTCCAGGAAGACCTTGGCTGAATGTGAACACAACACACATCTGAGAAAACACCTCGATGATACTATGTGATACTAAATCATTGACTGTACTTATTAAGGCAGGTCTAAATACAAAGCACACATTGTGAGTGATAGAGTGGCAGTTACTAGAACAAGATACGTTTTGTTTTTTAAAAAGATCTTCTATCTTAAATATGACAACATTGTATGCCAACCTTGACATTCTTACTTTGTGCAATAAAATAGCATAGTTACAGTATCCTTCTAAAAGCAAACAAGGTGTGCTACCATTATGTTTTTTAATGCTAAGGGGATATTATATTAGAAACTAACGAATTCCACGTAAGTAATTTAAATCTAGGGATAACTTTATTTAGAACTCAACAAATATCTGGGGGATATGGGTTTGAGCTTTCCTGTTTATCAGCAGGACCCCATTGCTATATGCATTAGAAACTAATTTAAAATAATTTTAGAGTGTTTCTGGGGCTTACATATGTATTTTTAAAAATCTGAATCACATTTTTGTACAATTTATCTTTTACCTTGATGTTTATTTAAAATAAAAGACAACAAAACCTCCACTATATTTTTGTGGGCATTTACAGGAAAAGTAAATGTAATTTACCTAAACCACAAAGGTACCCACTCCCAATCCACAGTCATAATTAACATTTATTTAAATGCTCTGGATGCTGGATGGTTTATGGAGATGTCTCAATTTGAGATTTGAGATTAAAAATGGGTAGTAATTATACTTGGACTACAGAATGTTAAAAGGTTGGGTAGCTCTCTCTCTTTTTTAACCTATTCTATTTCACTGGATGTTTGGGAAGCTCTCTTTTTAAGACTGGGGATCACGTCATGAAAATTCCACAAATCTGGCGGTACAATTATCTGCAATAAAGAGAAAGCAGTGGGAACTGCATGTTTTGAGAGTGACTTAGCTCCTCACCTTCATCTTCGCTGCTAAAGTTTTTTGTTGTTTTTTGTTTTAATGTTAACATACAGGTTTACAGATAAGGGTTCACTGCATTTTGAAATGGAAAGAGGGTGTTGCAAAGGAAAGCTTACTAGAATTAAAAGTTGGAATGAATCAGTTATTTGCCAAATAACTAAGTTAAAAGTTATGTTTTCGTTTTTGTGTTTTTTTTTAAAGCATATGCAAAAAGTATGTACTGGAACATGTTCCAGTTAGAGTTCTAAACAAATATTGTGTTTTTTGTTTTTAACCCCCCCCATCGGAGCTTCCCCCCCCCCCCAGCTAAAACTGGGGTGGGTGGGTGTGTGTGTGTGCGCCTGCGGAGAATAGCACGCATCTTGTAGATCTTCAAAAAAAAAAAAAAAAAAAAAGCCAAGAACCCTGTTTCTTGAATAAACCACTGCATTTCTTGAAGTTAAAAAGAATCCCAAAGGAAACAGGAATTATCAGCTTTAGAGCTTGATTTTCTAAAAAAAAAAAAAAAAAAAAAAAAAAAAAAAATTAATTGAAAAAATCCTAATCTTCACATTTTTTGCTAGGCGAGAACCGAAGTTTGGAGGTAGACGAGCAGGCGAGCGGTTTGCCCGGGCGCAGAGCATGAAGGCCGGGCGGGCGCGGGGAGCGGGCGCCCGCCGCCCGGCGCGGGGGTGAGCAAGAGAGAGAGCGGAGCGCGTGTGGCCGGCGCCGCTCGGCCGGGAGCTCCCGCGCCCGCGCCCCGCGCCCCGCGCCCGCCGCCGCCGCCGCCGCCGCCCCTGGTGCGATGGCGCAGAAACCCCGTTGACAAGGCACTGCTTTTTCATGACGGTGAGTTTCCCTTTGAGTGTATTATAATTTTGTGATAAAAATTTCAAGGAGAAAAAAAAAAACACACACAACCTCCTTCCTCTGCCTCTTTCCTTCGGGGAGGGGAAAAGCGAGGGGGGGGGGCTGGAGATATATCTCCAGACAGAAAAGAAAGAGGAGCAAATTAAACACCGAGTTGCCAAAACCAGGATATTAGGTTTCAGCCCAGAGAGCTATTGGCTAAGGCTGTGTTTTTTTTTGGGGGGGGTGGGTTTGTGGGTGGGTGATGGTGGTGGTGGGTGGATGTTTAATGGACACGGAGAAAAGGGGAATCGAGTGTTTATGCCTTTCCCAGCGATGCCCGGGCCCCGGGAAGACCAAGTTCAGTGTCTCGGGCGGGGGCGCGAGCGGGCAGGGGGCGGCGGGGCCGGGCTGGGGGCGTCTAGGCGGGGTGGGGGCTCCGGCGCCTTTTTTTTTTTTTTTTTTTTTTTTTCTTTTCCGCGGATGCAAATTTCTGGAGCGGGGAGAGGGAGAGCCTGGGAAGGGGGATGGCGTGGCTGTTGGTGGTGGGGAGGAGAGGGGAGGGAAGCCGTTTAATGACTCATTGATTGAGCCGGTTTAAAATTAGTTGTGTGAGCGAGTGCGAGTGTGTTTTCCGCCCCCCCCCCCCCCCCCGGAGCCGCCGGGAGCCGGGAAGGAGGGAGCGGGGCTCGGCGAGGGGAGGACTGCGCGGCGGGGCCGCGAGCAGGGGCAGGGAGGGCCAGGAGTGACGGCGAGCGAGGAAGAAAAATAAGCTTTTCCAATCTCCTCCCCTCGGTTTTCCCCCCCTCGTTTCTTCTCTCTCTCGGAAGCTCTTGGGTGTGAATCGCATTTTCTTTCTTCTCGGCAAAATGGACCCCGCGTCTCGAGAGGGGGAGGGGAGCGGGTGGGAGGGAGGCGGCGGCAGCTACACGGGGTTTATTTTTCATCTTGGCTTCCTCCTTCCCGCCGCTTGTGCGGGCGGCCGCGGCTGGGAGAGCTCGGGGCCGGCCGGCCTACCCGGCCCGGTGCCCGGTCTGGCCCGGTTCTCGGCGCGCACCTGCCGGCAGGACTGGCCCTTCCCCGTCGCCTCACTGCCTGGGCCCGAAGCACCGCAGACAACCCGCGGCCTGGCCGGGACGAGTCCTTGTGCCGCGCGGAGGACCCTCGGCCCAGCCAGGCGCCTCCTGCGGGGCCTGCGCGGCTGGTCCGAAGAGACGAGAGGCTCGGTGGCACTCTTTTGGTCGAGAGTGCGCGGGCTCGACGCGGTTCGCGCCCCCGGATCGTCCCGGACGCAGGATCTTGCGGGGGTTGTGCGGGGCGGGGTGGGGGGGTGGCAGCTGGAAGGCGCTAAGATGGCGCTGGGCCTGGCCCGTCGCCAGGGCTGGTGGCGCAGTTGCTCCGCGGGCGCCATCTTACCTGGCGGCGCGGGCGGCGCCCTTCGGGGACAGTTTGCCGGCCCCAGCGCCGGGCGTTCCGGGGCGTGGGGGCTACGCTCCGGGGGCCGAAATCTGTACTTGTGTCCGGGGCCGAGTAGCCTGGTCCTTCCCAGTGCCCCCAGACCCGAAAGGCGAGGCCGCCAGCTCGGAGCGGGAAGGGGCTGGGGCCGGCGGCATCTTGTTCCTTTTACCACTTGCGTTGAGGAAGGAAGTGGGCTGAGGGTCGGGCCTTGGCAGCCGAGGGGTTCCCTCCCTGAACCCGCAGCCCCCTCCGCCCCCGCCCCAGTCAAAATTGGAGGTGAGGGCTTCCCGTCGTCTTCTTACAGCTTGGACCTGGACGGCTTTGCTTTCCCTGGCCCGGCTTCGGGCAGGCCATGGACGCTTTTCGTTCATCCTCTTCCACTTCATTTTGAGAGTAAAGTCGAACCAGGTTACAAAATTGCAGAAAAAAGAGTCGAGGACAGTGTCTGCCTGCCTTCCAGTAGCGTGGTTCTGTATAGGTCCCCTACGTTAGTGTTTTTAGTTGGTTGTGTTTTCACAACCCTGGAGAGACTTTCCTCTAGTTGTCAAATTGTGGGAAGGTGATGGGTTCCAGTGATTTGAAACTTCTTTTTGGCTTTCATATCCCCTATTCCAAATGGTAGTAAATTACGATAGTTTCTTAGAACTCTGATCTGAAAAATTGAACTCGCCTTGAAACACCCCGGAGACTTTCCCTTTTCCTTTCTAAAAACAAAACAAACAAAACACTGTGTTTTGGTTCATCTCTTTCTGATCAGTGTAAGACTTCTCAGTTCCCCCACTCATTAAAGTGTTTCCTTAGAAGCTTTCATATAAGTATTTATCTGTGCTGTAGTAGCTGTTTATCAAGGTGTGTGTGGGTTTTAACTTTGTTTTCAATTGTTACTGAAAAGGTTATTGGGAGGAGGAAAAACGTCGATAAAGCTCTGATCTCTCTAGGAGTCCACCGAGATGGAAAGTAAATAGTTAATTTCTGGTGGATAAAAGTAACATTGTGGCACCATTAGGTGTGTGCTTGAGTTTACAAATACTATAGTGGATGTTTCAGGCCCTTTAACACCTACCCTGCGTTGAACACTGTTGTATGCCAGGAACTGTATATATTTACCAGGGAAGGAACTAATAATGTTTGCCAAGATATTCGAATTGTTCAAGGTCTCGAAGTTTTAAGTGGTAGAATTGACAGTGGATCCCAAAAGCCATGTTCCTGGCTCGGTGTCTGTGGTTTCCAAATCTGAGCATCAGAATTAACTGGGGAGATGTTTTAAAATACAACTTTGTAACATCCATTTGTTAGGGAGAGTTGGGATTTTTTCAAAAGGTCTAATGTGTTAGGCAGTCTCAGTTTTAAGATTCCTACTTTCAACTTCTCGATGCCCCTAACTCCCTCCAATTTTGAAATTCTGGCTCATCCAGTATCCCCTGAATCCAAATATGTAGGATTCTGTGTTATTCCAAAGCTCTCCAGGTGATTCCATTGTGACACAGATACACTTTCAGAACATCACTGTACTACCCTATGCACTGTGCTGCTGGCTCTCTTGAATTGTAACATGAGACGAGGTCTATATCATTTTGAGTTTCAGCAGTTTTATTGCTCACATTATTTTTATTTTTCTTCTCTGCCATTTATCAAATTGTTGAAATGATTTTCTTACAGAAAGAAAGCTTAAGTCGCAAGCCTTTAAAATCTTAGTACATATTTAAAAGTATATAATTTCATTCTCCTGTAAGTTACATAACATACTGGCTTCTAGGTCTAACCGGACCATCTAGTTTAGTCAAGACAGCTATGCAACAAAAATATTGATAGAATTGAATCTGGGGTTGATACAGAATTTAGGAATAGGGTAGGAGATATCCTGAAATAAAAACCCAGAGATAAATCCTTGAAAAGAAGGGTTCTTTCTGATTTTGAATTGGGAAGGTATTTTTTGGGTTGTGGGAAGTAGGATGGGGAAGTCATTCTAAACATGAGGCTTGATAAGAACAGAGTATGCATTAAAGACAGAAGGTCAGGAAGAAACATCCAGAGCAAGCAGGTAATGAATAGCCAACCAGACCAAAATGAGGACCGAGTCAGTGAGGAAATCATTAACTTCTCTGGAGCAAGGACCACGTATTTTAGTCATTTTGTGCTTTTCTTTCTTTATTCTAAAATTCTAAGATTTCCTTTCTTTAAAGTGTTTAGTGATTGCTAGAGGGAATGGTTGAAAACTTTGATATTTGATGCAGATATCAAAATTATCTTTGTGTATATCCACGTTCCTCTGTCCTTCTACATTTGGTTAAGTTTTATAAGGGGCAACTATTGGATACCTGAGTGCAGTCTGTGTCCAGTCTAGACTAGTGACTGGATGGAGTCCTAGTATTTGTGTCATGTGGTTTTTCTCCCCTTGTTGTTCATGGTAAATGCCAGAGTAATTATTTTCTTTGACTAAAATCCAATAAAGCTTGAAAGGAGGGGAAATCTAAAATAAACCTGCTCAGAGGGAAAGAGTAGCTTCTTTATTTTAAAGTAGCCTTTACTGAAATTCAAGACAGACAAGATCTCTGCCCTCATGGACTTTATAATATAGTGGGAAAAACAGGAAATAAGTAAACACAAACAAGATAATTACAGATTAAGAAAATTTATAAGAAGTTAATAAGCTGGTGGGTCTAAAAGAGTGTTGTAGGGAATGACTATTTTAGCTAGTAAGAGTCAAGGAGTGTCCCTTTTGAAAAGGTGACATTTGAGCTGAGACTTGACACATGAGCTTGTGCTAGCCATGTGAAAAGCTGGGGAGACATTCTTGGCCTGGGAACAAGTGCAAAGACCTTTAGGCTGAGGGGTGTGGATGTTAGAACAGAGAAAAGCAGGAGGAGAATGCAGTGACCTAGAGAGAAAGAGTGCAGGGCCTCTTCTTATATTAGAGCTTGTGGGAGTTTTGAGATTTTAATGAAAATGAGAAGCTATTGTAGGACTTTAATTAGGACACTGATATGTTTTTGTTTTTAAATGTCACTGGCTGCTCTGTGGAGCAAGAGAGGAAGCAGAGAGGGCAGTTAGGGGGCTACTATTGCAATGGTCAGCTCAAGGCTGATAGTATCTTAGACACATACAGTGGCAGTGGAGATGGCACAGAGTAGATGGTGGGTTTCAGATATATTTTGGAGGTTGAATCAGTATTTTCTTCTTGGGTTGGCTGTGGAGGGAGAGAAGGAGGAATCAAGGATGCCTTCAGATTCTTGGCCCAAGCTTTGGTGGCTGGTGGTGCCAATTGCTTGTAGAGAAGACTAGGAGAGGGAGAGGTGTGAAGGGTGGGTTCTATGTGGAACCTTTTAGGTTTTTGAAAAACTTGTGAGACATCCAAGTGGAACGTCAAGTAGGCAGTGAATATTCAAGTTGAGCTCAGTGGAGTGGACATAAATTTTGGGAGTCACTGTCATAGAGATAGTATGTCATGGAACTGGTTGAGGTCATTTGTGATCATGGAAGACTTAAGATCAAGCCCTGAAAGTTCCAGTGTGTAAAGCTTGGGTAAAGTAGACCGAGAAGGTTCAGCATTAAAGCAGGAGAATGAATTATCCCTTTCAGGAAAAGAAGGACTGGTCTGCTCTGCCAAATACTGTTGAGAAGTTAAACAGTGAGGATAGAGAAATTCCACTTGGATTTGGCTCTCTTGACAAGTAGTTTCAGTGGCACAAGAGGATGGAAGCCAGGTTGGAATGCATTGAGAGAATGGGAGTGAAGTGAATGTAAACTGCTTGTTGGGGAAGTTTTCCCGTAAAGCTGCGCAGCAGTGGTTGGACAGAGAGGTGTGATCAAGGAAGCGCATTTTTAAAAATGATGGGAAATAGAAGATCATTTTCAAGTAGGCTAGCAAGAATATCTAATAGGGAGAGACTAATGCAGAAGAGAAATAAGACTACCAAAGGAGCAAAATTCTTTATTTATTTGTTGGCCTCGCTGCGCGGCTTGTGGGATCTTAGTTGCCCAACCAGGGGTTGAACCCAGGCCCCAGCAGTGTAAACGCCGAGTCCTAACCACTGGACCACCAGGGAATTCCTGCCAAAGGAGCAAAATTTTTCAGAAGGAGAAAAGGAATTCAAAACACAAGAAGAGGCTTTGCCTTTGGTGGGAGCAAGATGACTTGCAGTGTAGCAGGAGAGAAGGCAAAAAATTGGCACAAGTGCAAGTAAGTTTAGGAACTGGAGATAGAATATAGGGCTTTCTGTTCTGGTGGCTTCTGTTTTCTCAGTGAAGTCTGAGGCAGGGCCAGCAACTTAAAGTAAAGGAGGAAAGGGTGTGGATGGTTTGAGATGAGGACACCTCACCTTGGACAGCAGGAAGTGAACTCACTGAGACACCAGATAGGGTGGCTGGGCATTATTGAATGCCTGGATGTGGCTGGAGGTGGGGGGTAGGTCTGAATTTAAGGTGAAACCAATAGACCCAGTTAGTTGTGTGGTTTTCTGCCACCAATGTTCAGCTATAACAAGGGAAGCAAAAGCAGCCAGGTGATCAGTTCAACCAAGATTGGAGTTTGGCCCCCCAGGTGTGATAGGAAGAGAGGAGCTAGGGAATTGAGGGTGGTTGCAAGGGTGTGATTAGTGAGGAACCTTGGGATGTTACCTGGGTAGGAGCAAGAGAGGATAATGGGGTTGGGGGCCAAAGAATTTAACCATGAAAATCAGTTTTGGTTAATAAAAAGTGACTTATTGGGTAGAAAATTTCAGCCGGGGATGATGAAAAAGTTCTGGAGCTGGATAGTGACAACAGTTGTACAACAATGTGAATGTACTTAAAGCTCATGAACTGTACACTTAAATGGTGAATCTTAAGTATGTTTTACCACAATTTAAAAAAATGCATTCGGGAGTTCCCTGGCAGAGCAGTGTAGGACTCTGCGCTCTCGCTGAGGAGGGCCCGGGTTCAGTCCCTGGTTGGGGAACTAACATCCCACAAGCCACATGGCATGGCCAGAAAAAAGAAAGAAAGAAAAAGAATTAACATTTAAAGGTTTGTGGCAGGTACAGATGTTAACTTGCACACTGCCTTGGACTATTTTCAAAGTACTATATTTTCTATGGAAGAAAGGTTTAGAAAGCAGATCTCAAATTATTGAGGCTAAAGAGATGGTATCCTCTCTTATCATGGTCCCAAACTTGAGTAGGCATAACAGTCACCTGTAGACACAGAGGTTCTGGAGTGGGACCATGAAATCTTATGTTTCCCTGTTCACGCACTTATTCTAAGCCTTTAGCATATAGCATTTAAAACAAGATGGGCACTTAGTAGACATTTTCTGGCTAAATACTTAGATAACCTAGGTAGAGTAGAATGATGGGAACCAAAGAAAAAAACATTTTTTGAGGTAGGTAGAAATCAGCAAGGCCTTATAGTACATTGTGATCTCTGTGGGTAAGAGAAAAATCAGATTAAAGGGAGAAAAATAAGGGAAAATCATTTTTTTTAAAAATTCAGATAATACCAAGTGGAACTTCATAGCACTCTCCCTAACCTCCCTTTCTCTCTTCTTTCCTCAGACTGCTGTCATTCATCTTTTCATAAGGTTCCTCTGTTCCCCATATGGCCTACAGAATAAGTAACAGTAAAGTAAAATTAGAGAAGAGGAGAGCAGGGTAGATGATAGGATTCAAAATAGAGGTCTGTGGTCTTTCCTGAGAAGATAGCAAGGTCATTTGTCACGGGCAGAGGCAAAAGAGTTTGAGGGGAGTAAATTTGTGGAATGTGTCAGATGTGGGGAAGGTGGATGAAAGGAATGGTACTTAGCTGCACTGAGGCAACATGAATTAAGCAACATACCAGTTCCATCTGCATGGCATGGTTCTCTCGTGATCAGTAATGTTCTAGGGTAGAAGTAGAAAATACAGTGGGTGAGGGGGCTGGCAGAAAGCAGGGCGGGGGTGGGGGTGGGGGTTAAATGAATGTGAAGTGGGAGAGCTGACAGAGAAGGAAGGAGGTGTGGACTTTAAAGGAAAGCCCTAAAAGGGAAACCTTGTAAGTGGTCCCTCGCTGAATGGAGATGGGCCCAGGAGGCGCCTCTGCTGGGGTGGCTTGCCCACGTGTAGTGCAGTTCGCAAGTGCTCAGGGCTGGCAACATACCCAGTATGGGAACGTGGTAGAAAGAGGTCTTGGGGGGAGGCAACTTGATCTTTTTTCTCCCTTACCTCATATGTGCTTCCACTCAGGAAAAGATCCTGAGACCTCACGGTACCAGATCTGAAACCCAGGTTCCCCTTCCCTGTAATCCTAATCAACTTTTAATTTATATAGTTGTTATTTAAGTATAAATTTCTTTTTAATAAAGTTGGAAAATTGAACATTTTCTGTTTTTGTGGGTTCTTTGGCTTATCTTGCAAACACATTGAACATTCATATTACCTGAAATAAAAATCCTAAATGTGAGGGAATGAGGTATGAATGGTATTGCCTTTCTGGGAAAGGCTTATTTCAGTTAAACTAAAATCCAGGGTGCTTCCTTGTAGCGTCAGAAATTAAACATGTGTCACAGGTGTCCCAACCTGTGACTGTAACATTTTCACAAGAAAGAAAATGGGGGAAAGGAGAAAGAATATTGTTAAACCTTAACATTATTTCGGGCCCTGACGGGTTTTAGTATTATTAAATTCTGACAACACCCTGTAGGTAGGTTTGTCTCCGTTTTATAGATAATGAAACTGAGGTTTAGAAATGATAAATAACTTGCCCAAGGTTACATTACTAAGCGGCAGAGCTGGGATTTGAATATATACTGCATGTCCATGCATCATACATTTTGCCATTGGTATTAAGCCCATGTATAAGATTTTATCTACAAATGACTGCCTACTAGTTAAACATTTTGAGGTTTTAAAATTAAAATTGGATGATCTTTGTTTCAGTAGGAGGAATAGGGAAAAGTAGTGGGGGTTTTTTTTGTTTTTTTTTTAATAGTGTTTTACTGATAAAAGTGATCACAAAACCCAGAATCTTATGTCGATAGTCAAATTTTAGGTCAGAGCAGTTACTCTGCTCCTGCAGGTAATTCAGTTTTTTATTTGCATAGTATGGTGAGTCAAACATGCATAGTATTGCTCCCAAGCTCTATACTTGGGAGCAATCAGGGATTATGAATCATATCTTTCACTTAGCAAAAATCCCAATTGGAAAAAAGAACACTTAGAACCTGAATTAAACGTGATATGGTACAGCTCAAGTTGTTCCCTTGCTTGGAATGTTGTCAGTGTAATCAAAGTACAGATTTGGATTTAAAACATACAAAGTGTGATTCGCTTTAAAGAAACATTCTTTTAAAGAGGCCATACTGTAGGTTGAATATAAGGCCAGTAAAATAACATGTCACAAGGATTTTTTTCCTTTTCTTTTTGACCCTATGAGAAAGCTGAGCCCTGATGGACAACAGTAATAAAAGATGATGAAACATTCTTACTGTGGATTTTTTAGTTCACTGGGGCTGACCTACAGCTCTTGATCGTTAAGTTGGTTCCTGAACAGTCCTGAGGTAGTGCATGAGTTCTTCATGCAACGCTGCCAGAGCTAACCTGAATTTTCCTTCTTTCCCAGTGAGAACCAGCCCTCTCACTACTTACTAGTGGTAAGCCTAATTTGGGGAGATGAAGAATTTCAAAATCTTGTGGTAAATGTTGTATGGGAGAGACGTTCAAAATTTGTTGTGTAGACTAAATATTTCGAACATAACTAAGGAGTGTTAAGACTGCTTTAGTATGTATTAAAATCACTCATCTTTAACAGTTGCTTGCAGTGATTTCAGATTTTTATTGTAATTTTTTAAAAAAGATAATCAGGGGCTTCCCTGGTGGTGCAATGGTTGAGAGTCCGCCTGCCGATGCAGGGGACACGGGTTCGTGCCCCGATCCGGGAAGATCCCACATGCCGCGGAGCAGCTAGGCCCGTGAGCCATGGCCACTGAGCCTGCGCATCCAGAGCCTGTGCTCCACAACGGGAGAGTCCACAACAGTGAGAGGCCCGCGTACCGCACACACACACACAAAAAGATAATCAGTTTATTTATCTGATTTCTTGGTTTTTATCATAGAGTTGGTATTCACCTCTCCTTAGAATAATATTTTACAGTGTTAGGGCCACCACCATCAGTTGATTTTTAGCAATAATTTTTAAAGCCCTAAGCATTTCCCCTGAATTAAAAAAAAAAATGCCATAGTTGTTGAATGTTTAGTTTTAGTCTAATATACATGAAAGCTTTAGGAATATAAAATAACTTAAGGTAGTTTATAATTCTTTTCAGTAGTCATTTCTCAATAAGTAGTAGAGCTGGAGAAACCTGGATGCCATATTGAGAGATTAAATTTAAAATCTTTATATCTGTGTTTGGCAAACAAAGGTATTACATACAAAATTTAAATTACTGTCAAAGTTTTCTAGAGCAAAGTTTAGTTTTTTAAACTGGACTTAACCTGGGAAGTAGAATAATAGATTTTTGTTTTTAATGTGGAGAAATGTCTTCAGATTTAGAAGTAACTCCTTCCATGTGTAGAGACTATTATCCTCAAAAAAAAAAAAAAAAAAATCAGTTTTTTTTCTCCTGATTACTGAGAGTAAAAGTTTTCGATTGTGTGGTTTAAACTTGGAAGTATTTCTCCTAGGATTTAAAATAAAAATGAATGCTGCTACATTTAGATTTTTTAACTGTGATACTTCCTAGAAGTGTAAAGAAATATATTTAGGAATAGGAAGTAAGAATAAACTGAACTATTTGTATTCTGATTCTCCAGATCTGTAAGAATCAGGATTGGAAAGATCATGAGAGTCCAGCCCCTTATCTCTAGGTGTGATCACACTTAAAAGATGCAGATTTACACCTAGAGATGTTTGTAGCTACCTCTATCCATATACCTCAAGAATCACTTGTTTGCTTATTTATTTAGGTATTTTTTTTCACTTTACTGGTCTAATTTACAAGGTAAACAATAACTGATTTCTTTTTTTTGAGCTCACTTCTCCCTCCAGCTACTGCCCTAATCCTTTGCTCTTCTAGGTTTGTTGGGGTGTTTTTTTCCCAAATTTTAAAAACTATTTTACTTGTTTCTCTTCATTAGTCTGATTTTTATGTCACATGTATACTTAGAATTATTTTCTGTTACAGCATATATTACATACGTAAAACAATCTGAAAGTAAATGTCCAAAGAGAATAATCATAGAAAAATGAAATTTGGGGAACTGTGTTTGAAAAAGAGGAGTGGGGAGGGTCTTAACTTACCTAGAAATGTAAAATGGACATTGTGCCATGTGAAAACCTGTGCATACCAGAGAAGATTTCCTTATCTTTTTAATATATTTTATGAGTACCAAATTATTACTGTACATTCTTTTTTCATTTGCACTGTCATGTTGAGGTTCTAAGGTTAAATGAGATAATCAATTAAGAAATCACCGTAAGTCTTGCAGGGGTCTGTTTACATGTCTTCCCCACCAATACAAAGAGAATAGTGCATGTGCTACAGTCAAGATGAGTGAAAAGATCTGCATCTAATGTTAAAAAGTTGTCTAAACTGTTTTTCAAAAATATGCACATTGGGGCTTCCCTGGTGGCGCAGTGGTTGACAGTCCGCCTGCCAATGCAGGGGACACGGGTTCGTGCCCCGGTCCGGGAAGATCCCACATGCCGCGGAGTGGCTAGGCCCGTGGGCCATGGCCGCTGAGCCTGCGCGTCCGGAGCCTGTGCTCTGCAACGGGAGAAGCTACAACAGTGAGAGGCCCGCGTACCGAGAAAAAAAAAAAGCACATTGGATATGCAGTACAAAATGAACAATATAGAGAGATATGTTAAAGTAATGTAAGTGAATTCTTTAGTTCTATACATACATGTAAACTTAAATTGTTTTATAGAACACATTTTCATTACAATTAGATGCTCCCCAACTAAAACTGATATTGCATCAAAAAATGTGACATAAAACCTATTTGACATTAACCTTTTATTTTTTGTCATACATTACATAAATTCTCAACTCATTATTTAAAATATGTTCTATGTTCCAAATTACCTTACTATCCAGATCTTACCTTGAGCTTGACTCTCAAGTATGTCTTCAGGATATAATATACATGAAAGTCACAAAGCAAATAATTTATTTTCAGAGTATGACATGGATTTGGTATGTGTATATGCATTGTATGTATATACCTTTAAAATATTTTCCACCCTTTTAAGATTAATTTAAAGTTAAAAATATTCTGGGAATTTTCTGGCAGTCCATAGGTTAGGACTCGGTGCTCTCACTGCCGAGGGCCTGGGTTCAATCCCTGTTTGGGGAACTAAAATCCCATAAGCCATGTGGCACAGCCAAAAATAAATAAATAAATAAAAATATTCTCGTTTTTTTCTTCCTTTCCAGAATGTTTTTTTTTCTAAATGGAAGATCATGTTTTGAAAAGTTATTACTGTAACTATTTGGAAAGAAAAAGCCCCTGCACTGATAATTCATCATCAAATATTTATTAAATGCTGATTTTGTACAGTGCACTTGGAGGGTACAGGAACATGTGATCTAGCTGGGTGGATAATAGGTACATGCAGAAAAGTACACAGCAGCATGTTAAGTGCCAAATGAGAGCAAAGGAGAGAGCCTTTGACAGAAGTGTGTGAGTGCGTCCATCCATTCACTCATTCAGCAAATATTATTGAGTACCTAATATGTGCCAGGTGCCATTCTAGGCTCCAAGATACCTCAATGAGCAGGACTCTCATGAGAATACAGACAGCATACCTAAGTAAACTTGTAAGTTATAGGGAGATATATAAAGCAAGACAAGGAAGATGTGGAATGCTGGGGGGATGGGAAGGTGGTCACTGGTAGGTCATGATCCTCGGGGCAGAGAGTTGAAAGAAGTAAGGAGTGAGCCTTATCTTAAGGAATGACATTCCAGGCAGAGAGCAGCCAGTGCAAGGGGCCTGAGGCATGAGCATGCCTGGTGAGTTCTCGGCCTGGGAAGTCAGAAAGGGCTAGAATCAGAAAGAAGTCAGAGAGGTTTGGGGGTGGGGGTGGGGGCCGTTGTTTACTCAGTGGTTATTCACAGTTGAACATAGAAAAAGAGTTTGGTTTTTACAATGAGAAAAATGGGGATTCATTGGAGGGTTTTGATTTATATTTTAAAGGCATTGCTCAGGAGGTTGGGGTGAGAATAGATGCAGAGGGTAAAAGAGGGAGAGCAGAGAGGCCAGATGATAGGTGATGACGGCTCGGACTAGGGAGGTAGCAGTGGAGGTGGTGTGTGGTTGGATTCTGGATCTGTTTTGAAGGTATAGCCGATGGGATTTCTTGATGGATGGGATGTGGGGCGTGAGAGAATGAGCAGTGACAGGTTACATATAAAAAATGAAATTTGGGGCTTCTCTGGTGGCGCACTGGTCGAGAGTCCGCCTGCCGATGCAGGGGACACGGGTTCGTGCCCCGGTCCGGGAAGATCCCACATGCCGCGGAGCGGCTGGGCCCGTGAGCCATGGCCGCTGAGCCTGCGCGTCTGGAGCCTGTGCTCCGCAACACGAGAGGCCACAACAGTGAGAGGCCCGCGTACCGCCAAAAAAAAAAGAAAGAAATTTGAACGGGAACCTAAGGAATTTGTTGACCGGAAGAAGATGGCAAAGCAGAGGAATTTAGGTGGGAAAGAAATAAATTAAGTGAGAAGTATATAAGAGGGGAAAGACAGTGGGGAATCTTCTTTGGATGAAGTGAGAAGTTTCTCAAAGAGGAGAGAGAAAAGGAAGGCTGGGATGGGACACTGGGATAACAGTTTGTGAAATGCACTCAGTGCAAGGCCAAAGTATTTGAATTTTTCTTTATGTACAAAAAAATCATAAAGTTTTTCAAGCAAGACAGTTATTTGACTAAGAGAAAAAGAAGAATTGTAGTTAATAATAGCCTTGGAACCAAACAGATCCGTGTTCCAATCCTGGCTCTTTTCCTTTCTGTGCTGTCTCCAGTAAATTATGTAACCTCTCTGGGGTCATGTGCCTTAGTTTCTCTGGATTGAGGATTTACCTTGCAGAGGAAGTTTGCCAGGATTAAGTGAGACCATGCATACAAAGAGTTAACAGTACCTCACTAATTTGGAGCTTAACTATCACTACTTTTTAAAATTATTGTTATAAAAAATGTTAAAGCAGTGTTTAATTAGACTAGTCTGCTAATAGTGAATGAATGAGTGAATGGCTCCTTTACAAAATGAAATTGACTTTTTGTCTTAAGTGAATTATTTCTGTCAGTCAGTATTGCCTTCCAAGACTAGGCAATGCCCCTTGAAATTCCTGTTAGTTGTCCAGTGGTATACTTTTATCAGAACAGCAGGGGTTCTCTAACAGCAGTTAGAGAGATCAAATATAACAAATTCCCATCTTGACATTCTCAGTTTAGTATAGAAAAGACTCAGAAATTTAGCAGTAGAAACCTGATGTCACTTAAAAACCCACTTTCCAAAAATCAGTGTCCTGCTGAACACTGGGCTGCAGAATGGAGGTTTAGAAAATGCTGGGAAAGTGAAAAAAGGCATATGGGCTTTGATTTTGTTTAAATATAAAACATACTTCAAAAAATAAAAATATACTAAAGAAAAAGATTGAAAAAATATGTTCCAAAGTATTAGCTCGGGCTGCCATAACAGAATACAGATGACCCTTGAACAACATGGGTTTGAACTGCATGGGTCCACTTATGCACGGATTTTTTTTTTCACGGAATACTACTACAGTTGACTCATGATCCGCAGTTGATTGAGTCTGCAGATGCAGAGTAGCTGCCTACGTAGAGAACTGACCATAAGGTTATATGCGGATTTTCGACTGCACAGATGGTCAGAGCTCCAACCCTTGAGTTGTTCAAGGGTCAACTGTACCATAGACTGTGTGGCTTAAACAGCAGAAACTTATTTTCTCACAGTTCTGGAGGCTGGGCAGTCCAAGATTGGGGTGCCAGGCAATTCGCTTGCTGGGGGAGGCCCTCTTCCTGGTTTGCAGATTGCCACCTTCTTGCTGTCCTCACAGGAGCTCTGGACTCTCTTCCTCTTCTTATAAGAGCTCCAGCCTTGTTGGATTAGGGCTCTACCCTTGTGAACTCATCTAACCTTAATTATTTCCTAGAGACCCTGTCTCTAAATCCAGTCACATTAGAGCTTAGGGTTTCAACATGAGTTTTGTGGGGGACACAATTCAGTCCACAGCAGTTACTGCTACGCAGTGGAATCATAAGTGATCTGCATTTTCTTCTTTATGCATTTCTGTACTTTCCAAACTTTCTGCTGTTGAGGGTGTTGGGTGAAACTGGGTTCCACTTATATGAGTTACCTACAGTAGTCAAACTCATAGGGACAGAAAATAGAATGGTGGTTGCCAAGCGCTGGGGGGAGGGGAAAGGGAGCGTTAGCATATAATGGGTACAGAGTTTCAGTTTTGCAAGATGAAAAGACTTCTGGAGACGGATGGTGGTGATGGTTGCACAACAGTGTAAAGGTACTTAATACCACTGAACTGTACAGTTAAAAATGGTTAAGATGGTGAATTTTATGTTATGTGTATTTTACCACACATACACAAATTCTCAGCCCCCTCTCCAAAAAAGGCCCCAAAAAACTTCCAAAAAATATATAGCTTTTGGAGTTAGACAGATTGGGTTTAAATACTAGTTCTGTGTTGATGTAGTGGTTCTCAAACATGACTGTGCATCAGGAAAACCTGGATGGCTTGTTTAACACCTCCTGAGTTCCTGGTCCAATAGGTCTGGGATGGGCCTGAGAATTTGGATTTTTTTTTTTTTTTTTTTTAATGTGGTACACGGGCCTCTCACTGTTGTGGCCTCTCCCGTTGCGGAGCACAGGCTCAGCGGCCATGGCTCACGGGCCCAGCCGCTCCGCGGCATGTGGGATCTTCCCGGACCAGGACACGAACCCGTGTCCCCTGCATCAGCGGGCGGACTCTCAACCACTGCGCCACCAGGGAAGCCCGAGAATTTGGATTTTTAACAAGCTCCCAGGTGATTGAGAGCCTACAGCAAGTTCACTGTTTTGTAAAAGTGGGTCTGTTTGTCAGCTGTGAGGCTTATGTGGGAGTACCTGGTTCAGGAGCTCTCAGCATCAGTTTTAGTTTCTTTTTAGCAAATTGTTTGCTTTTTCCTCAAATAATTTACTCTTGGATTTTTTTCTCATGTATTTAAGATCATTTTACACAAACATGAAGAAATCACTTATTTTTAAAATTTATTTTTATTCAAGTATAGTTGATTTACAATATTAATTTCTGCTGTACAGCAGAGTGATTCAGTTATACATATATATATTCTTTTTCATATTCTTTATCACAGGATATTGAATAGAGTTCCCTGTGCTATAGAAGAAACTTATTTTTAGAAATATATATTAAAGTCTTTAAATATGTAAGAAGCATGTAAAATTAACTTTGCTTCTTAGAAGATTAGGATTATTTCAGTCCAGTGGTTAGACTAGGGTTATCTTTGGAACTGATACTTTTTTTTTTTTTTTTTTTTTTTTTTTTTTTTTTTTGCGGTATGCGGGCCTCTCACTGCTGTGGCCTCTCCCGTTGCGGAGCACAGGCTCCGGACGCGCAGGCCTAGCGGCCATGGCTCACGGGCTTAGTTGCTCCGCGGCATGTGGGATCTTCCCGGACCAGGGCACGAACCCGTGACCCCTGCATCGGCAGGCGGATTCTCAACCACTGCGCCACCAGGGAAGCCCTGGAACTGATACTTAATATTCAACTTTTTTGCTTTTCCAAATTATATCTGTGTGTGTGTGTGTGTGTGTGTGTGTGTGTGTGTGTGTGTGTGTGTGTGTAGGGGGTTATAATCTGGTGAAAACAAGGGTTATGGCAACTCCCTTCCCTTCATCCCCCCCTTCATAAAAAAAAATCCCACAAACAAAACCTCTTGGAAACCATATGTAAATAATTAGGGTAAATATTATTCATACCTCTTTAACTGTTCTTAAATCTTAAAGATTTCCACCTTGTGGCTGTCCGTAAAGGCTGACAAGGGGAAAATGAGCCTCTAGGCCAGTGTTTTTCCTAAACTAAGTTCTATAAAAGTCTCTAGATGGGAACTGTCCAATATGGGGGACACTAACCACATATGGCTATTAGTGCCTGACATGCACCAATTGTGATGTACTCCAAGTATAAAGTCCACACCAGATTTTGAAGCCTTTGTATGAGAAAAAGGATGTAAAATATCTCATTAATTTTATATTAATTACATGTTGAAATGATTAAATAAATACTAAATAAATTGTTTTAAATTTTGTCCAAAATATTTTTTGGGTATTCTGGACAAAATAAAACGCAGTTGACCCTTGAACAACGTGAGGATTAGGAGCCAAAATCCACATATAACTTTTTATCCCCCCAAAACTTAAATAATAGCCTACTGCTGAACAGAGAGAGCCTCACTGATAACATACAGTCAATTAACATATATTTGGTATGTTATACTTATTATATACTGAATTCTTATGAAAAAAGTAAGCAAGAAAAAAGAAAATGTTTTTAGGAAAATCATACACAGGGGACTTCTCTGGTGGTCCAGTGGTTAGGACTCCGTACTTCCACTGCAGAGGGCTCGGGTTCAATCCCTGATCAGGTACCTAAGATCCTGCATGCCATGCACCGAGGCCAAAAAAAAGGAAAATCATACAGAAGAGAAAATACATTATTTAGAGTACTATACTGCATATATCCATACCATTAAGTTTATGACGTCTGTTTACAAGATGAATTGTCTTGTCAGTACCTACATCAACATTGTCGATTTTTTAAAAATTAATTAATTAATTAATTAGTTTGTTTATTTGGCCGAGTTCGGTCTTTGTTGCTGTGTGCGGGCTTTCTCTAGTTGCAGCGAGTGGGGGCTACTCTTCGTTATGGCGCGCAGGCTTCTTGTTGTGGAGCATGGGCTCTAGGCATGCGAGCTTCAGTAGTTGTGGCTTGTGGGCTCTAGAGCACAGGCTCAGAAGTTGTGGTGCACAGGCTTAGCTGCTCCGCGGCATGTGGGATCTTCCCGGACCAGGGGTCGAACCCGTGTCCCTTGCATCGGCAGGTGGATTCTTAACCACTGCGCCACCAGGGAAGCCCAATATTGTCTTATATAATACAAAACACTGTAGATGTTACATGTATTTCTAACACTAAACATCAAAAATGAAAAGATAGGGCTTCCCTGGTGGCGCAGTGGTTGAGAGTCCACCTGCCGATGCAGGGGACACGGGTTCATGTCCCGGTCCGGGAAGATCCCACATGCCGCAGAGCGGCTGGGCCCGTGAGCCATGGCCGCTGAGCCTGCGCGTCCGGAGCCTATGCTCCGCAACAGGAGAGGCCACAACAGTGAGAGACCCGCATACCGCAAAAAAATAAATAAATAAATAAATAAAAGAAAGAAAGAGAAGACCTTTAAAAATAAGTAAATAAAAAGCAGGAGGTCTGATCTATATCATGAATTACTGAGACGGGTATGTGGTATGTAACGTTTCCCAAAGTTATTTCATTATGGAACCTCTGCCAGACTTTTTTGTTTAAAGGACTCCTTTCCCTGAAGTCTTACATGGAAAAGACTAAAAAACGCTGCTCTCAGCTACGATGTTCCCACAGCTCCTTTTCTCGAAGCCAGTGCCAATGTATTTCTCCTTATATTTCTCCCTACTTTTAAAATATAATTATTTACTTATTTTATTTTATTTATTTATTTTGGCCGTGCTGGGTCTTAGCTGTGGCACGCTGGATCTTCGTTGCATTATGCGGACTTCTTAGTTGCGGCATGTGGACTCTTAGTTGCGGCATGCGGGCTCTTAGTTGCGGCATGCATGTGTTCCCCAACTAGGGATCGAACCCCGGGCCCCCGCATTGGGAGCCGGAATCTTACCCACTGGACCACCAGGGAAATCCCTCCCTACTTTTTAGAGTGATAGATTTACAATAATGTGCTTCACTTTTCTCAGCAAAAATACCTTATAATAAGTTGATTTAAAGTTTTAGAATTGTAATTGATGGAATAATGAGGTTTTTTGCTGTGGGAGAAAGTGTTTTAAGATTCTCAACTGCTGTGTTTTTGGCATGGGAAACATTTACAGAAATCAGACCTTCCAAAAATCCTGTTTCCACCCACAGAGATGAGAAGCATAGGCTTGGGAATTAGAGATTTGAATTCAAACTTCTGTCTTGCTGCTTACAAATTGCAATGTTGGGCAAGTGTCTTACATTCTCTCTAAAAATAGGGATAATAATACATACCTGGCAGGAATGTGTTAGAAGGATTAGGACTGTGTAAAGTGTGTGGCAGAGGGAAGGCACTGAATGAGCGTTAGCTGCTACTACAGTTTTTATCATATCATATGCCTTTGGTATATTAATAATTAATATTAATTTAATTTATATTTTGTAAGTTAATAGTAATAATAGCAATAATCATGAATTGTAAAAAGGGCTTAATGTTACTGTAAATATCCATGCTAGTATATGTTTATTTTCATGCACATTGATAATGCTTACTACAGTTTGGAAGATTATTTCAGATGTAGGTGTCTTGCCTTTCCAACAAGATTATCAGCTACTTGAGAGCTGGGACATATTATACACTTGTGTGGGGCTTTTTGTGTGTTCTTTAATCCTCTACCCTGCCCTTCCATCACGGGCTTATTTTAATAAATAAATGATCATTGAATCAAGCCCTCATTATCATTAGTATGATAAATTACAGTTCTGCTTAATATATCATGCTATTTTAATGTAATTTGTTAAAGAAAAATTATGATATTAATATGAGAATCATTAACAAAATTTGCAAGCTTTCATTAGAAGTTTAAGTTAAAAGAATAAAAGTTAAATAATAGAAAAATAATTTTACTAAGTGAAGCCAAACCAAAGAACTTAAATATTTAGAGAGGTAAATAAGGTGTTCTAAAGGCAAGACTATGAAGACATAATGAAGCAAGAAAAATTTATTCTAATTTGTCCAAAAGAACGGTACTGAATAATGGTGGTAATAGAGCTATGGGTCTATCCTATTTTAAATGACCCAGAAGTGATAGAAGAGGGTCAACCTAAATGAAAAGTCTTCACCTCTTTCCTAAGGAAAAGGGTTGTGTTGTGGCACAAATCTCTCAGAAGATGGGACTGCGTTCAAAACCAGTTACGCAGTTTCCCAACACCACTTGCTTCTAGCACATGTGACTGCCACTTCAGAATGATGTGGTTTTAAGTCAAAAAAATTTTTTTTTAATTACACTGAGCTGGCTTTAAAAACCAAGCGTAGTGGTTTATTCTTAGATCACCAGAGGCTGTTTCTAAGTTACTTGACTCTTATATGAAGGTTCAATAATCTATAGCAGGATAGCCCAGAAGTCAGTATAGAAAAAGGTGTTAATTTACACGTCTATTCAATTCCAAGCATTCATGTAAAAACTAGAAAAGTAAATGATTATGTGGCTATTTTCTACAGTGGACATTTGGGAGAATAAAGATGTGAATTTTGACTAAGCTTTCCAGAAAGGACTGTTGCATGTTTATCAGATGAAACTTGCCTTTGTATCTCACTCTGGTCCAAGGTGGAGAATGTTGATGGCTTTTTCCACTGCAGTGTCAGATTTTTTAAATTGTAAAATGCATTTCTGTTGCCCTCTACTAAGCTTGCAGAAAAGTGGGTTATACATCACCTTCCTCCCTCAGGGCATTCTTTGATAACTTTGGTGATAGTGAAGAGTATACTTTCTGCACTGTTGAAATTGACAGCTTGCTGCTACCATCCTGAGCATCTGGCAGCACCTTCAGCATCTTTGCATTGCAAAAAAGTACATCCAAACAGTGTGTAGAAATGGCCATTGTGCGCTTAGCAAGTTTAAAAATATATTGTGAATTATATTCAGATGTTCAGAATCCCTTTGTTATTTGTTACTGGATTGAGTTTATTTGTTTCACATGTTGAACAACTGTCCTGGACCCCAATAGTACAAGGGCTCCGTGGACTGACCCCTAAAGGATCCGTGGTTAGAATTGGGGAGAACTGGGGAGAGGGAGGCCCGTGAACTTGGATACGAAAAAAATTGCATGTTACTTTCACTAGACTCCAATTGAAATTTATTATTTCCTAAATCTATGAGTGAAGGCCACCAACCACAGTAGTATTAACAGTGCCTGGGAAATGTTACCAGTAGAAATATTGTTTATCACATTACATTTGCAGGTATCTTGAAAGATTACTATCTCCTAAATGATAGTAGTTACTAGACTCACCACTACATCTAGTATATTAGTGCATTGATGAAGAACCACATATATAACTATATTACAATTTTAAAATATTTTTATAACTGTATTTTTAAAAATCTTCCATATACTTTGCATCTTGGAAATATTACCCTGAGAAGGGTTCCATAAGCCTCACCAGATAGACAGAAGGCACAACAGGGTTAAGAACCCTCCTCCTTCCTTTGTGGGATGATTTCTTCCTACATCTGTGCCTGTTGGTAGTTGTGTGGTGATCTGCCTCAGCTTCTTTCACCCCACTGTTTGCTGGGGTTAATTTTAACTGATGTGCCATAGGTCCCTCATTTTCCCTCAGTGAGCATGTGTCCTGAAGCTGCCAGCTTGAGGGAGAGAATACTTTTCCAGAAATAGAAAGATTTTTGGGGTGGGGGGCGATTTTTTTTTTTATTCAAACAGAAAGTCACAAAAATTATAATCATCCTCATCAGTTCACTCAGTCCCATGTAATTAATTTCTTTGTTCATCTTGATCTTTTTTTAGCACTTTTATGAATTCATCAGTTTTCCATTAGAGTTCTGAAAATGCTTATTCATTCAGTTCAGCAGTACAGTCAGTTACCAGAAAACTGTACTTGTCAGAGTCCTTTCCATGAATTCCTTGAAGATGAAACCCTTTTATAGGAACATTTTTGCAAAAGCATCAGAGTACACCCAGAACTGTCTGTAAATGACAAAAGACTTAAAAATGACCACAGTTAAAGATTTGATGAAAGTTCATAATAATGCAATTGACAAAGAAATTTAGTTATTTCTGAGTTATACATTTTAAAGTAATAACTAGAATTATGACTTATAACGTTATACAAGAACATATAAGATTTTTAGAAATTTCATATAATGTCTGAAACATTTATATTAACATATTTCCATACAAATAACCCAAAGAAAGTTTAGTATTAGTTGTTTGTTTGTTTGTTTGTTTATACTGCAGGTTCTTATTAGTCATCAATTTTATACACATCAGTGTATACATGTCAGTCCCAATCGCCCAATTCAGCACACCACCATCCCCGCCCCACTGTGGTTTCCCCCACTTGGTGTCCATACGTTTGTTCTCTACATCTGTGTCTCAACTTCTGCCCTGCAAACCGGTTCATCTGTACCATTTTTCTAGGTTCCACATACATGCGTTAATATATGATATTTGTTTTTCTCTTTCTTACTTACTTCACTCTGTATGACAGTCTCTAGATCCATCCATGTCTCAACAAATGACTCAATTTCACTCTTTTTTATGACTGAGTAATATTCCATTGTATATATGTACCACATCTTCTTTATCCATCCATTCGTCTGTTGGTGGACATTAGGTTGCTTCCATGACCTGGCTATTGTAAATAGTGCCACAATGAACATTGGGGTGCATTGTGTCTTTTTGAATTATGGTTTTCTCTGGGTATATGCCCAGTAGTGGGATTGCTGGGTCATATGGTAATTCTATTTTTAGTTTTTTAAGGAACCTCCATACTGTTCTCCATAGTGGCTGTATCAATTTATATTCCCACCAACAGCGCAAGAGGGTTCCCTTTTCTCCACACCCTCCCTAGCTTTTGTTGTTTGTAGATTTTCTGATGATGCCCATTCTAACTGGTGTGAGGTGATATCTCATTGTAGTTTTGATTTGCATTTCTCTAATAATTAGTGACGTTGAGCAGCTTTTCATGTGCTTCTTGGCCATCTGTGGCCATCTGTCTCCAAAGACATTTCTTTGGAGAAATGTCTATTTAGGTCTTCTGCCCATTTTGGGATTGGGTTGTTTGTTTCTTTAATATTGAGTTGCATGAGCTGTTTATATATTTTGGAGATTAATCCTTTGTCCATTGATTCGTTTGGAAATATTTTCTCCCATTCTGAGGGTTGTCTTTTTGTCTTGTTTATGGTTTCCTTTGCTGTGCAAAAGCTTTGAAGTTTCATTAGGTCCCATTTGTTTATTTTTGTTTTTATTTCCATTACTCTAGGAGGTGGATCAAAAAAGATCTTGCTGTGATTTATGTCAAAGAGTGTTCCTCCTATGTTTTCCTCTAAGAGTTTTATAGTGTCCGGTCTTACATTTAGGTCTCGAATCCACTCTGAGTTTATTTTTGTGTATGGTGTTAGGGAGTGTTCTAATTTCATTCTTTTACATGTAGCTGTCCAGTTTTCCCAGCACCACTTATTGAAGAGACTGTCTTTTCTGCATTGTATATTGTTGCCTCCTTTGTCATAGATTAGTTGACCATAGGTGCATGGGTTTATCTCTGGGCTTTCTATCTTGCTCCATTGATCTATGTTTCTGTTTTTGTGCCAGTACCATAGTCTTGATTACTGTAGCTTTGTAGTATAGTCTGAAGTCAGGGAGTCTGATTCCTCCAGCTCCGTTTCTTTCCCTCAAGACTGCTTTGGCTATTTGGGGTCTTTTGTGTCTCCATACAAATTTTAAGATGATTTGTTCTAGCTCTGTAAAAATGCCACTGGTAATTTGATAGGGATTGCATTGAATCTGTAGATTGCTTTGGGGTAGTATAGTCATTTTCACAATATTGATTCTTCCAATCCAAGAACATGGTATATCTCTCCATCTGTCGGTATCATCTTTAATTTCTTTCATCAGTGTCTTACAGTTTTCTGCATACAGGTCTTTTGTCTCCCTAGGTAGGTTTATTCCTAGGTATTTTATTCTTTGTTGCAATGGTAAATGGGAGTGTTTCCATAATTTCTCTTTCAGATTTTTCATCATTAGTGTATGGGAATGCAAGAGATTTCTGTGCATTAATTTTGTATCCTTCAGCTTTACCAAATTCATTGATTAGCTCTAGTAGTTTTCTGTTGGCATTTTTAGGATTCTCTATGTATAGTATCATGTCATCTGCGAACGGTGACAGTTTTACTTGTTCTTTTCCAATTTGTATTCCTTTTATTTCATTTTCTTCTCTGATTGCCGTGTCTAGGACTTCCAAAACTATGTTGAATAATAGTGGTGAGAGTGGACATCCTTGTCTTGTTCCTGATCTTAGAGGAAATGCTTTCAGTTTTTCACCATTGAGAATGATGTTTGCTGTGGGTTTGTCATATATGGCCTTTATTATGTTGAGGTAGCTTCCCTCTGTGCCCACTTTCTGGAGAGTTTTTATCATAAATGGGTGTTGAATTTTGTCAAAAGCTTTTTCTGCATCTATTGAGATGATCATATGGTTTTTATTCTTCAATTTGTTATTATGGAGTATCACATTGATTGATTTGCGTATATTGAAGAATCCTTGCATCCCTGGGATAAATCCCACTTGATCATGGTGTATGATCCTTTTAATGTGTTGTTGGATTCTGTTTGCTAGTATTTTGTTGAGGATTTTTGCATTTATATTCATCAGTGATATTGGTCTGTAATTTTCTTTTTTTGTAGTATCTTTGTCTGATTTTGGTATCAGGGTGATGGTGGCCTCATAGAATGAGTTTGGGAGTGTTCCTTCCTCTGCAATTTTTTAAGATTTTAAATCATAGATGTACTGCTAGTTATTTTCAAATAAACCCTTTTGGGTATTTTTAAAGTAGGAATATTCAGGGATGCTTTATTCTTTTTTTGTGGTAAAATATACATAACATAAAATTTACCATTTTAGCCATTTTACTTATTTGTTTATTTAAAATTTTTAGCTGTGTTGGGTCCTCGTTTTTGTGCAAGGATTTTCTCTAGTTGTGGTGAGCAGGGGCTACTCTTCGTTGCGGTGCGTGGGCTTCTCATTGTGGTGGCTTCTCTTGTTGTGGAGCGTGGGCTCTAGATGTGCGGGCTTCAGTGGTTGTGGCACACTGGCTCAGTAGTTGTGGTATGCGGGCTCAGTAATTGTGGCTCGTGGGCTCTAGAGCGCAGATTCAGTAGTTGTGGCACACAGGTTTAGTTGCTCTGTGGTCTGTGGGATCTTCTTGGACCAGGGCTCGAACCCATGTACCCTGCATTGGTGGGCAGATTCTCAACCATTGCGCCACTAGGGAAGCCCTTTAGCCATTTTAAGTACAGTTCTGTGGCATTAAGTACATTCACATTGTTGTATAACCATCACCACCGTTTTTCCCCAGAACTTTTTCCTCTTCCTCAACTCAAACTCTGTATCTTATGGTCTTTTGATAGAAAAAACTATCAATTAAAATTCCAGTTCACATGGCATTTCTTAAAGTTTGTAAAAGATTTCACACTAGATAGAAGTTTATGTTTCTTACACGGAGTTTAGAAGAGTGAGATTAATTCAGCTTCTTTAAAATTTTTGTAGAAACTGGGAAATCTTTCTTGGAGTAATATGCTACATATATATTGGCCCATATTGTTTCTTAAATCTTTTTTAAGCTTTAAAAGTTTCCTTTTATTTTCTTCTCCTTAAAAAATTGACTCATGCACACATCTTTCTTTTGAGCCTGCTTTTATAAAAGAGAATCCTCAGGATCTCTTCCTTGGTAACATCATTGACTTTGTAAAATGGAATTTTGTTTAATATTGTTATTTGTTTTTATAGGGCTTGTTTTTCTTGGAACATACCGTAAAACCAAAATATTTTTAATGTTACTCATTGACAGAGAGCAATGAGAGTCAAGAGTTTTGCATGATAACTTTAACCAGATTGCTAATACTAAAGCCAATAAAAGAAAAATATTTTTTATTTATAATTACTGCCATTTCAAAGTATTTTTTAAAGCAGTTCCATACAAAGAAACAATAACATGTACAAACTACACTAAGAGCAATGGTGTCCTATTGTATTTGAGGAAATATAGAGAAAGATCAGGCAGTTTTTATTTTTTAATAGCTTAATTATTACCATACTGTACTCTAGTAAATTTTGTGATTGTAAGATGGAAATGCAAACAGCAGTCCTTTTTCTATTTATGACCGGTATTGTGCAATAATATCCATTGTTTTTAAAAGCAGGAAGAAAACACATTGGGAGGATTTTTCTTTTACTTCATTTAAAATGCTATCTAAAAGAAATCCCTTTCAATTAGAAAAAAAACACAAATGACTCAGTAAATCTCCATTTAATAAAAGATATCTTTTTTCTGAATGAAACTAAAAATTTTTAAAGTGTCAAGAGCCGTTTGTGTTTAATATTTAGGTAGTTTGTTTTTATGGAGAGGATGCAAGTAAGACTTACTTTTGGCTTTCTAGTTTTTAATTCCTATTCCTAAAATTTTGGCTTAATGTGTTTTTGGTTGATGCATGACCAGGTTCATCTTCATGAATGTTTATTTCAATGTTGGCATTGCTTCCTTTTGCTAAGTCAGCTTGTCATTGGAGCCGATTCTCTGAATGATTGATTATTTTTAGTGGAAGAAAGTAATAAATGTGGCAATCAATGATTAAAACAGAAACTCACCTTTTATTTGGAAGTATAATACAAGAGTTCTTTGAAATTTAGTAGTGTAACTGAAAAGAACTGACTCATCTTTTTAGTACTTATTATTCTATGTAGTGCAGTATTGTGAATTATCACAAAGATAGTTTCAACTTAATTTTATTTAACATTTAATAGCAATCAGGACAGCAGTATTTCTTGGTCACTTCTCAATCATTTCCTGTTTACTGTTTTCCATAGTCATTAAAATCTTGTCTCTTATAAAACACAGTAAAGAAATTATGAAAACATTTTTGGCAGAGCATCTGTTTTTCCTAATACTGCAGAGTTTTTTTTCTTTTCTTTAAAGGTCTAGTGTTGATGCCCTGAAAAAGCCGTTCATGGCTGTGCCAGAGACTTCATGTTAAACTTTTACTTCTGAGTCTTTTAATGAACACAACTTTTTTTTTCTTTGGCTGTGTCGGGTCTTAGTTGCAGCACGTGAGATCTTTTCATTAGGGCGTGCAGGCTCGTCCTTGCTGCGCGCAGGCTTCTGTCTAGTTGTGGTGGGCGGGCTTAGTAGTTGCAGTGCGCAGGCTTAGTTGCCCCGCAGCATGTGGGATCTTAGTTCCCCAACCAGGGATTGAACCCACGTCCCCCTGCGTTGGAAGGCACATTCTTAACCACTGGACCACCAGGGAAGTCCCTGAACACAACTTTTTTTTTTTTTTTTTCGGTACACGGGCCTCTCACTGTTGTGGCCTCTCCCGTTGTGGAGCACAGGCTCCGGACGCACAGGCTCAGCGGCCATGGCCCACAGGCCCAGCCGCTCCGCGGCATGTGGGATCTTCCCGGACCAGGGCATGAACCCGTGTCCCCTGCATCCGCAGGCGGACTCGCAACCACTGCGCCACCAGGGAAGCCCCACAACTATTATTAATATAAATTACTGCTCAAGATTTCGGGACTCTAGGAGTTATTTATGTTTATGTTTAGTGCATAAATCCGTTTTAAGGAGGCTTACTAAATGTTAAGTAGGTTATTATGGAAGGATACACAATTTTTTGGTCATATGGATCTTTTTTTTTTTTTTTTTTTTGTGGTACACGGGCCTCTCACTGTTGTGGCCTCTCCCATTGCGGAGCACAGGCTCCGGACGCGCAGGCTCAGCGGCCATGGCTCACGGGCCCAGCCGCTCCTCGGCATGTGGGATCTTCCCAGACTGGGGCACGAACCCGTGTCCTCTGCATCGGCAGGCGGATTCTCAACCACTGCGCCACCAGGGAAGCCCTGTCATATGGATCTTAAAAAATGACATTTTCATATGCCTCAGAGAGTTGAACTGTCTGATCAGATGGGGAATCAGTTGACCTCGAAAGCCTTTTTCTCCCTGGCAGGAATGCCGGGCTAAGTACATAAGGGCCCAGCATAAGCTGGTGGATCCCGGACAATGGATGACCAGCCTGCATCTGAATCCTGTGTTTTATGATTGTGGTAAAGTGCTCCTGTGTAGCCTAGCTGAATATTCTTGGAAACCAAATGATAAGGAACTGACATCACTCCTGAAAAAGTTAGTTTTTAAGACCAAAATTTTACTTAAGTACTGAGTAAAACATGTTTATTGGGCACATTTGTATCGGGCATTGCACTAAACTCTGGTAACATGAAGATGGAACAAAATTGACCCAGCTTTCATGGAACTTGTAAGCTAATGAGGGAGTCAGAAAAGCAAAGTTTTGTCACACACATGTCAGATCTAGTAACATGTCAGACGTGCTCTAGGGATACAAATAAATGAGCAATTAATTTTGCTTCAGAATTTTCTTTAAATTAATTAGTTAATTTTATTTTTGGCTGCGTTGGGTCTTCATTGCTGCACGTGGGCTTTCTCTAGTTGTGGCGAGCGGGGGCTGCTCTTCGTTGCGGTGCGCAGACTTGTCATTGCGGTGGCTTCTCTTGTTGCGGAGCGCGGGCTCTAGGCACGTGGGCTCAGTAGTTGTGGCTCGTGGGCTCTAGAGCGCAGGCTCAGTAGTTGTGGCTCACAGGCTCCAGGGCGCCTGGGCTTCAGTAGTTGTGGGCTCTAGAGTGCCGGCTCAGTCGTTGTGGTGCACGGGTTTAGTTGCTCTGCCACATGTGGGATCTTCCTGGACTAGGGCTCGAACCTGTGTCCCCTGCATTGGCGGGTGGCTTATTAACCACTGTGCCACCAGGGAAGTCCCAGGATTTTTTTTAAAAAAAGAAAGGCAAAATCATTTTACTCAAAGCCTTAAAAGATAAGGAGGTATTGTCAGTTGACCACTTGGAGATGGGCAGGAAGGTCTTTTGTCTTCTAAGTAAAGGGACAAGTGCAAAGCCAAAGAATTGAAAAAGTGGCAAGTTAAGTTTGGGGGACATCAAATGGTCAAGATGGTGAAGAAACAAGGGTTCCATATAGGGGAGGGTGAGGTGGGTTAAGGTACAAAATGAGGCCAGGGCCTATTGTAATGGGCCAGAATTTTAAGTTCACTCATGCCAAAAAGCCATGCAGTCTTAAAGTTGCTTGGCTTTAGGGTGGGAGAATTCATTGTACTCTTGTAGCACTTTATACTGTTTTTGTTTAAATTTGGGCTCTGCTTTAGTTGGGTACAGAAGATAGGCATAATGAAGCTAATCACACAGAACAGTGGCTGATCAATGTCAAAAGACATGGTTGGTGCTTTTAGAATTCTTGGTAGAAAATCCAAAAGACAGCCCAAGGTTGTCAGAGAAAGACTCAGAGAGGTAGAGTCAAACTAAGTTTTGAATAACGGATGGAATTTCAGTAGATGTAGGAGAGAAAGAAGAGCATTTCAAATAAGAAACTTGTCACCTGAACCAGGGCAGGTGCTGGGAAAGTGTGCATTGTGTTTGGGGGCTAGGAGAGTGGCAGTTTGGCTAGAATAGTGTGCAGGGGAATAGTGGGAAGTAACTTTAGCCCCACTGTATGTTCTAGGTTTAAATATAATTCTTTGTTTTCCACTTTAGATTGCTCTCCCATAGGAATAACCTGGTGTCCAAAGTAAGCATGCTTTCTTGGAAAACTGAAGTAAGTTTCAAGAAAAAGGGAATAAGCACACTTTCCTGGTATGCCTGATCCTGTTGCAGGTCTTGCCATCGTGTGACCAACATATTGGAAAGGGGTGATAAGTTCATTTCAAAAAAATGTTCTTTGACCACAGTGAGATACCACCTCGAACGTGTTAGAATGGCTATCATCCAAAAGACAAGAGATGACAAGTGTTGGCAAGGATATGGACAAATGGGAACCCTTGTGCACTGTTGGTGGGAATGTAAATTGATGCAGCCACTATGGAAAACATTATGGAGGGTCCTCAAAAAATTAAAAATAGAGCTACCATATGATCCTGTAACCCCACTTCTATATGTATATTTGAAGGAAATGAAATCACTATCTTGAAGAGATATCTGCACCCTCATATTCATTGCAGCATTATTCACAATAGCCAAGATATGGAAACAACCTAAATGTCTGTTGTTGGATGAATGGATAAAGAAATTGTTATATATAAATACAAATATATAGATACTTGGATATACACATACGTACAGTGGAATAGTATTCAACCATAAAAAAGAAGGAAATCCTGCTATTTGTAACTAAATGGATGAAACATAAGCTAAGTGAAATAAGTTGGACAACGATAGACAAATACTGTATGATCTCATTTATATGTGGAATCTAAAAAAGTTGAACTTGTAGAAGCAGAGTAGATTGGTGGTTGCCAGGGACGGGGGTGTGGGGGAAATGGGGAGCTATTGGTCAAAGGGTACAAACTTTCAGTTATAAGATGAATAAGTTCTGGGGATCTAATGTATAACATGGTGACTGTAGTTACCAATAATATATTGTATACCTGGAATTTCTTGAGAGAGTAGATTTTAAATGTACTCACTACACCAAAAAAAAAAAAAATTAACTATATGAGGTGATGGATGTGTTTGTGGTAATCATTTCACAATATAGATATATATCAAATCATCAGACTGTACACCTTAAACTTACACAATCTTATTTGTCAATTATATCTCAATAAAACTGGCGGGCATGTTCATTGAGCTCCTGTCACGTGCCAGGCACTATTCTGAGGTTCGTCGGTGAACAGACAAACCTCTGCCCTGATGGAGCTGACATCCTAATGTAAATATGAGTAAGTACAGTAAAGACGGGAAGGGAGAAATAAATTATTTGAGGGGAAGCAGTGGAAAGGGACCGGTACCGAAGGTGGTTGAGAGTGATGCATCCTCAAATAAAGTTTCACCTACAGCGTTTCCTTTAGTCAGATTACCAAGAAGCTACCCTTCCCCTGAGTTTGGAAAGTTGGCAGCCGAGATTTGGGTCTCTGAGCTGACCAGAGGCCCTTGTTTGCAGGTCCCATCTGCCTGCAGTTGGGGACAGTTTCCCCAGTTTGCCTGAAATGTGCCTGTGTGTGCTGTAACATGGGGGGAAAAGAGTGACCAACCTCAGGGGGTCAAGGAGAAAACCCCATAGTAACCCTAGATTCCTGGTGAATCAGAATCTCTGGAGGGGGCAGGGGAGACAGATTTCCATGTTTTTAATAACTAACTCCAGTCCATCTTATTATTATTATTATTATTATTTTATTTTATTTTATTTATTTATTTGCCGTGTCACACAGCTTGCAGAATCTTAGTTCCCCAACCAGGGACTGAACCCATGCCCTTGGCAGTGAAAGCGTGGAGTCCTAACACTGGACCACCAGGGAATTCCCCAGTCCATATTATTTTGAAGCAAATCCAAGACATCGTATTACTTAATTCATACCTATTTCAGTATGGGATCTCTAAAAGATATGAGTTATTTTTAAAAATGTAACCCAAGTTTCATTGTTACGCCTTAAAAAAAATTTTAACAGAATGTAATTGCAAATTTTCAATGCTGATGGACTTTGGGAAATTATAAATTTCTTTTTCAGGATTAAACTAGAATTATGTGAGTTTTTAAGGCAAGGCCTTTGGGAACACAATATTTGCATAAAATGCAGCTGCCCTACATCTATTTATTTATTTATTTATTTATTTTTAAAATTTTTTTATTTTGAATAGCAAACAGTTTATTAGCAAGTACATGGTTTTAGTGACAATAATAAATTCACTTGAACGGAAGACAATAATCAAATCAAAAGAATAAATGCTTGCCAATCAGAAAATCTGTGGCCATTAGGGCTGTCATGTAGAAATCCAAAATCATTGAGTCCAAATCTTAAAGAATATACGTCCTCTTATTAGTCTATGTGGAACAGGTCCACAGTACCTGGAATCTGTAGAATTCTGTAGATCATCACCTTCTAACCAAACATGACCCGTTGGCACATAACTGTGGCTTTTAAATAAACCTGATGGACTGTTGATAAGAATTTTGTCTCCTTCCAAACCAATTACTCTTTTACAAATATTTGATTTTGGATCACTCGGGCTTTTTGTAATCACAGTGCAACCTCTTTGGATACCATAAAAATGTCAACTAAAATTTTCTGCAAAGACTATATCTGAATTTTGAATTTTAGGCTCTATTGATGGTTCAGAACACATGACAACACCACCAAAGTACTCAAAAACACGAGTTATACAGCCAGACTGAATAGTATAACCAACAAGCTGAAAGGTTTTTCCCGGAACACCACGAAGCATGGTTCTATGTAGACTCTGCCAGCATTGGCCATATGTCTTTTCAACAATACATTCAATTTTTAGGGTTGTTGCAAGGCTTCCAGAAAAAAACATCTAAAGCATGTCTCAAAACATATATAGGTGATCCATGGTTTCAAGATTCCTCTAGCCCCAAAGAACCCTGGAAGGCTCTCACCCAGCACTCAGGTGGCTCTTGCTCCACAGCTGCCCTACCTCTAAACCCTGAATATTTATTAAGTATTTATTATACCTGTTTATGTGCTATTTGCAGGGGATATGAAGATGAATATGACAAGATTCCTGCTTTTGATGGTAGCACTGTAATATGTTTTTTACTGTATGCTTCTAGAAGGTAGTCTGTGAGTAACATTTAGATTTGAAGTCAGTCTTTTAGTCCACTATACTTGAGCCATAACTTAATACTCAGAGTTCTTTACCACCACTAGCTGTGCAGTGGGAGAGAGTAGGCAGTTAAGAGCATCCTCCCATGCTGCAGGGCTTTGTTACTTCCAGAATTTGGTATCTCTTGAACCACCTCAAAGACTTTTGAGACCCAACCCACAGTCTCTTTTGATGCCATCCTTTGTTTAGACCTACTTTACCCAGCCTGGCACAGCATTGGCAGTTGAGATTAAAGGAGGATAAAGAGAGGCCTGGAAATGTTTTCCCCAGGACCATCTTTGCATCAGTCAGACAACGCATACACAGGTCTTCTGTCAGTAGATTCCCATTAGATCTCAAGATTTTGAGAGGCTTTTAGCAAACACGTTAAGCACAAATTTTATCAGCCTTGAAAATTTTCAGCAAGTGTATTTCTGGCTGGTTTTAAAATCTGTTGATGTTTCTCCAACTTGAGAACTCAGACCACCCAAGATTACTGCTGCAGATCCCAGTTTGAGAAACACCGATCTGTGTATGATTAATGGTTCTATAGTCAGTAAACTTAGGATCATTATCACTATGTTGGAATTTATCTTAAAGAAGTTTGATGTATTTATCAAACAATATTTATCACTAGTCTCTTGCTTGCTAAAATAATCATGAATGTCTTGCTTTCTATGGATCTTTGTGTTTCCATTTTCAGTTTGACCACCAGTAAAGGTCATTCCTTTACAGCACACAACAAATCACTGAGTTCTGGAGTTGGATAAGTTAAATGATTTTCAAACTTTTTTTTCCCAGTTAAGAGTTCTATCACTGAGTTAAAGGGGAGAAGTGGAGCATTACAGTGCCTCTACTACCAACCTTTAGTCCTCCAAGACAGCTCCTGGACCCCTCAGAGAATCCTAGGTCCCCAGGGATCAAAGTATTTAAATCACTGATGTGGCTATTAATTTCATTTAAAGATGAGAAAACAGGCCCTGAGAGATTGGAATTTGTCAGTAATCACAAGCCTAGTCAATGTCAGTATCCAAAACAAGCCCTTTCCAAATTCAGTGTCCCCCCTGCCCCGACCTGTATGTGTCCCCAACCCCTGTAAAGCCTTACCAGACTTCTCCCTGACGCCCCAAGGTAGGTCACTCTTTCCCCCCATGTTATAGTGCATTGTTTAGGCAACTGGATTGCTTAATGTATTAGATTTATTTTTATTCTACCTCATTCCAAGTTGGAATTAAAGCAGCTTTAAGGCCTGGAATTTTTTTTTTTTTTTGATACCTAAGTTTTTCTCCTAATAATGTTTTTTAGTTTTTTCCACCTTTCTTCCTTGCTGTTAGTATGCTCTAGCTAGTTACAAAAAGAATGAAGGTCTTGTTTGAATAACAAAGAAAAAAATCAGAGCCCACCTTGTTGAGTTTGACAGCTTCTTTTTATTACAAGTGGGCATAATTGTGAAAATACAGTAGTGTTTTCTCCTAGTAAAATGTCATATTATTTCACACAAAAAAAGACTTCACCTGAAAAAGCTTGGGAACCCCCACCAAAAGCTCTAGCACTTCTTACCTTGCGTTGTGACGAATTGTTGCATCTCTCTTCCAAAAGAAAGGGAGTTCCTTACAATCAGGAACTGTGCCAGGAAGTTTGACACAGCCTTGCAATTACAAAATTTAACAGTCCAGGGACTTCCCTGGTGGTCCAGTGGTTAAGACTCTGTGCTTGCACTGCAAGGGGCACAAGTTCGATCCCTGGTTGGTGAACTAAGATTCCGTGTGCTGCATGGTGCAGCCAAAAAAATCATAAAAATAAAATTTAACCGTCCATAACAATGACAATATAGTAAAAGGAATAAGATGAAAATACTTTATATCCTAGATGACATAAACAGTTACTTGCCCTGGGTAAGTGATTGTTTTATGGTGTAACTTTTTGATCATGACACTTATCATAATATTGTTTGCTTAAACATAATAATTTACTTCTTGGCCTTGCTTTTACAGTCCTACAAAAATGTTAAGGGTATTTACATTTATTATTTCATTTTATGTCATACTCATCTGATATTCCCAGTCCTTAACAGAGGACCTGGCACATAGTGGGTGCTAAATGTTGGTTAAATGCTTATTCTTTTCACCCACTGAACAAGTTCATTAAAGGTAGTAATTAAAGAAGCGGCTTTCCCCATTCCCTAAGCTATTCTTCAAGGTAGAAAACAGAAGGAGGCAGGAGACGAAACTACAATTTACTGTCCTCCCTTTCTCCTTTCCTCCTTTGAGGATGCTCTGATTCTATAATTCATGCTAATGAACTCATATAAGCTGTTCTTACCTCCTAAAGTGATTTCTTCCAAAACCTTAAAAATCACTATAGGACCAAGATGCAATGACAGGGACTGGATTGACCTTCCTGCATAAAACAGTTAAAAATTAGATAAAATATATTAAACAATGGTTTTTAGACACTGACTATCAGGCAGCACAGGACAGGGATTCATGAGAAATAGAAAACAGATAAGGTAAGCCCTGTAACTGCCCCAGCTTCTGCCTGGGGAGTTTTCAGGCCATAGCGCAGGGAAGGGGAACCCAGATGGAGTCTGGTAATCTTCCTGAGTTGAGCTGATGCAGCTGGGGGGTAAAAGTGGCTAAAACTCATTGGGCAGAGCACCAGAGGAGAGAGCTACATGGAGATAAAACCCTGGAGAGCTGCAGAGAGTCTCCCTTGAGTCTTCAGCTGGTAACTGATCGGTACATGTGTGTGGGGAAACTACCCAAGTCCTGGGAAAGAATCAACCAAAAGGATTAGAGGAAATAACACTTGGAGCTTACACAGGGCAGAGAAGAGTTTGTGTTCCCACCTGCAAGACTGCAAAAATCCTTGTAATTCATGGGACATCAAGTAAAGTACTCAGAAGGGTATTGTCTCACTATAGGGCAAAATTAGCCCTAGTCTAAAGACTGACAAAGCTTAAAAGCAGACCTCAAGAGAATCAAACCATTTACACGTAACTTAATTGTGTCCTAGACAAAGTTCAAAAATATCTATAGGAGGGCTTCCCTGGTGGCGCAGTGGTTGAGAATCCGCCTGCCGATGCAGGAGACACGGGTTCGTGCCCTGGCCCGGGAAGATCCCACATGCCGCGGAGCGGCTAGGCCCGTGAGCCATGGCCGCTGAGCCTGTGCGTCCGGAGCCTGTGCTCCGCGACGGGAGAGGCCACAGCAGTGAGAGGCCCGCATACCGAAAAAAAAAAAAAAAAAAAAAAAAAAAATCTATAGGAATACAAAAATATCCAGTACTCAATAATGTAAAATTAGCAATGTCTGGAATCCAGTAAAAAAGTACCAGGCATACAAAGAAGGAGAAAAATACCACCCACTATGAGGAAGAAAAAAATCGATCAATAGAAAAAGATCCAGAAATGATATAAATGATAGAATTAGTAGAGAAGGACATTAAAAAGCTGTTACTATTCTGCATAATTTCAAGAAGGTAGAGGAAAGATTGAACATATTAAATAAAGAAATGGAAGATATTAAAAAACCCCAACTTCTAGAGATGAAAACTACAATGTTTGAAAATAAAAAATACATTGGATGGAATTAACAAGCATATTAGACACTGCAGAAGAAAAAATTAGGGTGCTTGAAGACATAGCAATAGAAACTATCCTAAATGAAAGCCAGAGAGATAAAGGTCACTTAAAAAATTTTTTTAAAAAGAGCACCAGTGAGCTGTGGAACCACTTCAAGCAGCATAATCGTAGGTAATTGGAGTCCCTGAAGGAGGGGTAGGGACACAAAATATATGAAGGAATGGCTGAAATTGTTCTAAATTGGAGGAAAACTATAAACCTACAGATCCTAGGAGTTTAATGAACCCCAAGCACAAGAAGCATGAAGAAAATGATCCCAAGCCATATCAGAATCAGATTGCTTAAAACCAGTGATAAAGAGAAAAATCTTTAAAGCATTGGAGTGGGGGTGGGGTGGGGTGGGAAGACCTATCATGTACAAAAGGACAAAAGTAAGAATGATAGCTGAATTCTATTTGGAAACAATGCAAGAAAGAAACAGTGTAGCAATATCTTTAAAGATCCAAAAGAAAAGAAAAAAACTGAATCTAGAACTATATGTCCAGTGAAATACATTTCAAAAATGAAGGCAGAATAAACACTTTTTTTAAAGACATACGAAAACTGAAATAATTCATCACAAGATCTGTACTACAAAAATATTAAAAGAAATATCCTCCAGGGGCTTCCCTCGTGGTACAGTGGTTAAGAATCCACCTGCCAATGCAGGGGACACGGGTTTGAGCCCTGGTCTGGGAAGATTCCACATGCCACAGAGCAGCTAAACCCATGCACCACAACTACTGAGCCTGTGCTCTAGAGCCCGCGAGCCACAACTACTGAGCCCACGTGCCACAACTACTGAAGCCCGCATGCCTAGAGCCTGTGCTCTGCAGCAAAGAGAAGCTACCACAGTGAGAAGCCCGTGCAGCACAGTGAAGGGTAGCCCCCGCTTGCCGCAACTAGAGAAAGCTCGCACACAGCAACGAAGACCCAACCCAGCCAAAAATAAATAAATAATTAATTTTTTAAGAAATAAATCCTTCAGAAGGGAGAAAATGATACCAGATGAAAATTGGATTTACTCAAAGGAATGAACAGCACTGGAACTGGTAAGTATGTGGGTAAAAATAAAAGTGACTACAGCTCATTATACCTTCAATAGCTCAGGCACAGATCACATGAGAACACTGCAACCATTCCATAGCTAATGATTGCTTAGATAAAGTTTCCCAATGATCCCTCTGCTAGCCTCAGCTCCTTTTTTTTTTTTTTTTTTTTTTTGTGGTACGTGGGCCTTTCACAGTTGTGGCCTCTCCCGTGTGGAGCACAGGCTCCAGACATTGTGGAGCACAGGCTCAGCGGCCATGGCTCATGGGCCCAGCTGCTCCGCGGCATGTGGGATCCTCCCAGACCGGGGCACAAACCTGTGTCCCCTGCATCGGCAGGCGGACTCTCAACCACTGCGCCACCAGGGAAGCCCCCTCAGCACCTTTTAGAGGTAAATTTGTTTGTAAATGATTGGGAAATTAGGGTATATACTGATGCTATACCAAATTAATGCAAATAAGGCAAATGTCAGTAATTTTCTGTATGTTGGTAAGATAGCCTATTATATTGACTCTTGGTGATCTTTTAAAGTTTTAGCTTCCTAGTCATTTTCACTATGTGTAATGTTTTTGGAAGAAGAAAAAGAACAGAGAGGCATATAAAAGAGAAGAGAATCATTTGTTATAGCAGTCACATACCAAATTTCATTTTGTGAAGTATTTGAAATCCTGTGTTATGACTTTAAAAGTTTTCTTCTACTGCTGCTAGGTTATGATATCTTAAATCAGTAGAATTAATTTGCTTAGCTAGCTTTCCTGAAATAGCTGTTCTTGAAACCAATACATTTCCTGATATGAGAGCTCAGACTGTTCCCACTGTATGAAAAAAATTTTAAATAGCCTGTCATCTTCCTTTTTATTTCTGTCTTAGAGGTCTTTAAAATCTTTCTGTGATCTTAATGAAAATCAAACTGTCTGGAAGATATTTCTTACAGATAGCTGATGTAGATTATTCTTCAGGCCACTAGGCTGCTTGAAAATTTTCCAGGCATTTGATCTCTGGTATGCTTACCTAGAGTGAGACTGACTTGAGATTCTTGTGTTTCATGGGTCTCCCCCATCCTCTTTGTTTTATTAATTGTATTTGGTGTGGGGGGCACCGTGTGGCTTGCAGGACCTTAGTTCCCCAACCAGGAATCAAACCCCGGGCCCCAGGCAGTGAAAAGCCAGAATCCTAACCACTGGACTGCCAGGAAATTCCCATATTAATTGTATTTATTTTTAAAAATAGGCCTTACATGCATATGGCATAACATTCAAGAGGTACAAAAGGACATATAAGTGACGTGTATACCTTCCTCTGTGTTTCCAGCCACCCAGATTCCCTCACAGAAGCAGCTGGTGTTGCTGGTTATTTGTACCTCATTTCAGGGTCCAAATATTTACAAACACATGTATATATTCTCCCTCCACCCAGCACTTGGGAGCATAAATCATGATTCATCCACACTGGAATATTACACAACCATTAAAAATAATGAGACAGACAATTCTGCAGCCTGTGGAATGAAAACCACGTTCACAGAAAGATAGACAAAATGAAAAGGCAGAGGACTATGTACCAGATGAAGGAAAAAGATAAAACCCCAGAAAAACAACTAACTGAAGTGGAGATAGGCAACCTTCCAGAAAAAGAATTCAGAATAATGACAGTAAAGATGATGCAGGACCTCACAAGAATGGAGGCAAAGATCGAGAAGATGCAATAAATGTTTAACAAAGACCTAGAAGAATTAAAGAACAAAAATCTAGAAGAATTAAAGAACAAACAAACAGAGATGAACAATACAATAACTGAAATGAAGAATACACTAGAAGGAATCAATAGCAGAATAACTGAGGCAGAAGAACGGATAGGTGACGTGGAAGACAGAATGGTGGAATTCACTGCCACAGAACAGAATAAAGAAAAAAAGAATGAAAAGAAATGAAGATAGCCTAAGAGACCTCTGGGACAACATTAAACACAACAACATTCGCATTATAGAGGTCCCAGAAGGAGAAGAGAGAGAGAAAGGACCCCAGAAAATATTTGAAGAGATTATAGTCGAAGACTTCCCTAACATGGGAAAGGAAATAGCCACCCAAGTCCAGGAAGCGCAGAGAGTCCCAGGCAGAATAAACCCAAGGAGAAACATACCGAGACACATAGTAATCAAACTGACAAAAATTAAAGAGAAAGAAAAATTATTGAAAGTAACAAGGGAAAAACAACAAATAACATACAAGGGAACTCCCATAAGGTTAACAGCTGATTTCTCAGCAGAAACTCTACAAGCCAGAAGGGAGTGGCACAATATATTTAAAGTGATGAAAGGGAAGAACTTACAACCAAGATTACTTTACCTGGCAAGGATCTCATTCAGATTTGATGGAGAAATTAAAAGCTTTACAGACAAGTAAAAGCTGAGAGAATTCAGCACCGCCAAACCAGCTCTACAACAAATGCTAAAGTAACTTCTCTAAGTGGGAAACGCAAGAGAAGAAAAGGACCTACAAAAACAAACCCATAACAATTAAGATAATGGTCATAGGAACATACATATAGATAATTACCTTAAATGTGAATGGATTAAATGCTCCAACCAAAAGACACAGGCTCTCTGAATGGCTATAAAAACAAGACCTGTATATATGCTGTCTACAAGAGACCCACTTCAGACCTAGGAACACATACAGACTGAAAGTGAGGGGATGGAAAAAGATATTCCATGCAAATGGAAATCAAAAGAAAGGTGGAGTAGCAATACTCACATCAGATAAAATAGAGTTTAAAATAAAGAATGTTACAAGAGACAAGGAAGGACACTACATAATGATCAAGGGATCAATCCAAGAAGAAAATATAACAATTATAAATATATACACACCCAACATAGGAACATCTCAATACATAAGGCAACTGCTAACAACTATAAAAGAGGAAATCAACAGTAGCACAATAATAGCGGGGGAATTTAACACCTCATTTACACCAATGGACATATCATCCAGACAGAAAATTAATAAGGAAACACAAGCTTTAAATGACATAATAGACCAATTAGATTTAATTGATATTTATAGGACATTCCATCCAAAACCAACAGATCACACTTTCTTCTCAAGTGTGCACGGAATGAATATTCTCCAGGATCACATCTTGGGTGACAAATCAAGGCTCAGTAAATTTAAGAAAATTGAAATCATATCAAGCATCTTTTCTGACCACAACACTATGAGATTAGAAATGAATTACAGGGAAAAAAATGTAAAAAACACAAACACATGGAGGCTAAACAATACGTTACTAAATAACCAAGAGACCACTGAAGAAATCAAAGAGGAAATCAAAAAATACCTAGAGACAAATGACAATGAAAACACAATGATCCAAAACCTATGGGATGCAGCAAAAGCATTTCTTTTTTTTTTTTTTTTAAGTGAGACCCAGAGTTGAGGCAGATCTCTTTTTTTTTTTTTTTTTTTGTGATACACGGGCCTCTCACTGTTGTGGCCTGTCCCGTTGCGGAGCACAGGCTCCGGACCCGCAGGCTCAGCGGCCGTGGCTCACAGACCCAGCAGCTCGGCGGCATGTGGGATCTTCCCGGACTGGGGCACGAACCCGTGTCCCCTGCATCGGCAGGCGGATTCTCAACCACTGCGCCACCAGGGAAGCCCAAAAGCAGTTCTAAGAGGGAAGTTTATAGCTATCCAAGCCTACCTCAAGAAACAAGAAAAATCTCAAATAAACAATCTAACCTTACACCTAAACGAACTAGAGGAAGAAGAACAAACAAAACCCAAAGTTAGTAGAAGGAAAGAATTCATAAAGATCAGAGCAGAAATAAATAAAATAGAAACAAAGAAAACAATAGCAAAGATCAATAAAACTAAAAGCTGGTTCTTTGAGAAGATAAACAAAATTGATAAACCATTAGCCAGACCCATCAAGAAAAAGAGGGAGAGGACTCAAATCAATAAAATTAGGAATGAAAAAGGTGAAGTTACAACAGACACCGTAGAAATACAAAGCATCCTAAGAGACTACTACAAGCAACTCTATGCCAATGAAATGGACAACCTGGAAGAAATGGACAAATTCTTAGAAAGGTATAACCTTCCAAGACTGAACCAGGAAGAAACAGAGAATATGAACAGACCAATCACAAGTAATGAAATTGAAACTGTGATTAAAAATCTTCCAACAAACAAAAGTCCAGGACCAGGTGGCTTCACAGGTGAATTCTATCAAACATTTATAGAAGAGCTAACACCCATCCTTCTCAAACTTCCCAAAAATTGCAGAGGAAGGAACATTCCCAAACTCATTCTATGAGGCCACCATCACCCTGATACCAAAATCAGACAAAGATACTACAAAAAAAGAAAATTACAGACCAATATCACTGATGAATACAGATGCAAAAATCCTCAACAAAATACTAGCAAACAGAATCCAACAACACATTAAAAGGATCATACACCATGATCAAGTGGGATTTATCCCAGGGATGCAAGGATTCTTCAATATACGCAAATCAATCAACATGATACTCCATATTAACAAATTGAAGAATAAAAACCATATGATCATCTCAATAGATGCAGAAAAAGCTTTTGACAAAATTCAACACCCATTTATGATAAAAACTCTCCAGAAAGTGGGCACAGAGGGAAGCTACCTCAACATAATAAAGGCCATATACGACAAACCCACAGCAAACATCATTCTCAATGGTGAAAAACTGAAAGCATTTCCTCTAAGATCAGGAACGAGACAAGGATGTCCACTCTCACCACTATTATTCAACATAGTTTTGGAAGTCCTAGACACGGCAATCAGAGAAGAAAATGAAATAAAAGGAATACAAATTGGAAAAGAACAAGTAAAACTGTCACCGTTCGCAGATGACATGATACTATACATAGAGAATCCTAAAAATGCCACCAGAAAACTACTAGAGCTAATCAATGAATTTGGTAAAGCTGAAGGATACAAAATTAATGCACAGAAATCTCTTGCATTCCCATACACTAATGATGAAAAATCTGAAAGAGAAATTATGGAAACACTCCCATTTACCATTGCAACAAAGAATAAAATACCTAGGAATAAACCTACCTAGGGAGACAAAAGACCTGTATGCAGAAAACTGTAAGACACTGATGAAAGAAATTAAAGATGATACCAACAGATGGAGAGATATACCATGTTCTTGGATTGGAAGAATCAATATTGTGAAAATGACTATACTACCCAAAGCAATCTACAGATTCAATGCAATCCCTATCAAACTACCAATGGCTTATTTTACAGAACTAGAACAAAAAATCTTAAAATTTGTATGGAGACACAAAAGACCCCAAATAGCCAAAGCAGTCTTGAGGGAAAGAAACGGAGCTGGAGGAATCAGACTCCCTGACTTCAGACTATACTACAAAGCTACAGTAATCAAGACTATGGTACTGGCACAAAAACAGAAACATAGATCAATGGAGCAAGATAGAAAGCCCAGAGATAAACCCACACACCTATGGTCAACTAATCTATGACAAGGGAGGCAAGGATATACAATGGAGAAAAGACAGTCTCTTTAATAAGTGGTGCTGGCAAAACTGGACAGCTACATGTAAAAGAATGAAATTAGAACACTCCCTAACACCATACACAAAAATAAACTCAGAATGGATTCGACACCTAAATGTAAGACCGGACACTATAAAACTCTTAGAGGAAAACATAGGAAGAACACTCTTTGACATAAGTCACAGCAAGATCTTTTTTTTTTTTTTTTTTTTTTTTTGCGGTACACGGGCCTCTCACTGTTGTGCCCTCTCCCGTTGTGGAGCACAGCCTCTGGACGCGCAGGCTCAGCGGCCATGGCTCACGGGCCCAGCCGCTCTGCGGCATGTGGGATCTGCCCAGACCAGGGCACAAACCCATGTCCCCTGCATCAGCAGGCGGACTCTCAACCACTGCACCACCAGGGAAGCCCAGCAAGATCTTTTTTGATCCACCTCCTAGATTAATGGAAATAAAAATAAACAAGTGGGACCTAATGAAACTTAAAAGCTTTTGCACAGCAAAGGAAACCATAAACAAGACAGAAAGACAACCCTGAGAATGGGAGAAAATATTTGCAAACCAAATATTATTAGAGAAATGCAAATCAAAACTACAATGAAGTATCACTTCCCAACAGTTAGAATGGGCATCATCAGATAATCTACAAACAACAAATGCTGCAGAGGATGTGGAGAAAATGGATCCCTCTTGCACTGTTGGTGGGAATGTAAATTGATATAGCCACTGTGGAAAACAGTATGGAGGTTCCTTAAAAAAATAAAAATAGAATTACCATATGACCCAGCAATCCCACTACTGGGCATATGCCCAGAGAAAACCATAATTCAAAAAAACACAATGCACCCCAATGTTCATTGCAGCACTATTTACAATAGCCAGGTCGTGGAAGCAACCTAAATGCCCCTCAACAGATGAATGGATAAAGAAGATGTGGTACATATATACAGTGGAATATTACTCAGCCATAAAAAGGAATGAAATTGGGTCATTTGTAGAGTCGTGGGTGGATCTAGAGACTGTCATACAGAGTGAAGTAAGTCAGAAAGAGAAAAACAAATATCATATATTAATGCATATATGTGGAACCTAGAAAAGTGGTACAGATGAACTGGTTTGCAGGGCAGAAATAGAGACACAGATGTAGAGAACAAACGTATGGACACCAAGTGGGGAACATGGCAGGGGTGGAGGGTAGTGGTGGGATGAATTGGGAGATTGGGATTGACATGTATACACTAATATGTATAAAACAGATAACTAATAAGAACCTGCAGTATAAAAAATAAAAAAATAAAATTCAAAAATACAAAGAAAAATTATGCATATTTATACCAACTGACTTAGAAAGATATATGATCATAAGAACAAGAAAGGTATACACCTCTTTCATTATGGACATAGAGTTTTTAAAAATGTTTTAAATAGAATTTAAATACCACAAAATGCACCCTTTAAAATGTACAATTCAGGGCTTCTCTGGTGGCGCAGTGGTTGAGAGTCCGCCTGCCGATGCAGGAGACACGGGTTCGTGCCCCTGTCCGGGAGGATCCCACATGCCGCGGAGCGGCTGGGTCCGTGAGCCATGGCCGCTGGGCCTGGGCGTCCGGAGCCTGTGCTCCGCAACGGGAGAGGCCACAACAGTGAGAGGCCCGCATACCGCAAAAAAAAAAAAAAAAAAAAAAAAGTACAATTCAGTGGTTTAATTACACAACATTTCCATCACCTTAAGAAGAAACCCCGTACCCCTGTCATCGAGGTTTTTAGTCTTTTGCTAAAACCAATCTTTCTGCATTGGATATTCTTATACACATATCATTTCACACGTGTGCAAGAATATCTGCGGGACAAGTACCTGGAAATATTTGCTATGTGAAATGATTTGTGCACTTAAAACTTTTAAAGCGACTGCTAAATTGCCCTCTCCAGAGGTTACATGAGTTTACACTCTCACTACCAGGATATAAAAGTCCCTATTTCCCATTTCCTGACCAGCATAGTCCTTAACCAAACTTTTTTATCTTTGCCAATCTGACAAATAATAGTATCTCATTGTAACTTTAATTTCATTTCTCTTATTCTAAGTGAGGGTAATTACTTTTACATGTTTAGGAGCTACTTGTCTTTCCTTTTTTTATGAACTGATTTTTCATACCCTTTGATTTTCTGCAGGGTGGCTGACTTTTTAAAAATAGGAGTTCGTTATGTATTAAGGAGAAAAGCTGTTTGTGATATGAACTGAAAGTATTTTCCCAACGTATGTTTTTTGGGGGCTTTTTAGTCTTTGGCTTTATTCATTTTTTTTTCTTTTATCATGCAGAATTTTAAAATGTTTTGTCATCAAATTTGGCAATCTTCTTTGATGACTTCTGCGTCTTGTGACATACTTAACCTTTCCCTACTCCAAGATTATAAAAACAAAATTCTCCCATATGTTATTCTAGTACTCTAAGCTCTCCTCCTCCCTCCCATTTAACTCTTAGATCCACCTGGAATTTATTTTTGTGTAAGATGTGAGGTATGGATCCACCTTCTTTTCTCTAGAAGGCTAACATCTTTCCCCCACTGATTTTAAATGTCACTTTCATAGTGCCTCTTGACTAAGAATAGTAAGAGCAATTTTAAATATTAGCTTTAACTTTTTGAGAGTGGTAGTCAGGTGTCTGGGGCAGTGATTTCTGATCTCTTGGGGTGCCTGTGAGGATTCTGTAAGAACTGCAATCCCCTTCTCTCCCTGACAAATTCTACTGCTGTAAACTACTATTACTTAGGGGATGTGTCTTGCTCAAGTGTGCTGAACCAAGAAGTAGTTTTTAACATCTTAGAGGGGGGACTTATCTTTCACACAGCCTTATAGGTTTCACCTGTGGCCAGAGGCCCATCTAGTGAATCCAGGGTTGTTACTTTAATGAGCAAAGAGCCTCAACAAGAGTCCAGAAGTAATGGGAGAATCTTTTCAAAAAAAACCAAGCTCTTCACTTTTGAGTCAGTTTCTGATCCTCAGGTTGTCTTCCCACTTTAGAATCATAGTCAATTTCTGCAGTTTTATTTTGGTAGATTTGCTTTGATGGGCCATGTGTCCTCCTGGGAAAGGACTACTGGCTCCTGCTGTAATAGGACTGTGTTTTGGCACCATGTAGAGCTGGGCATGTAGGGATAAAAGTCATCTCTTCTAATTTGAAACTGTTTATAGTCAGAAAAGAGTGCGGCCCTTTAAAAAGTAGAATTCTTGGGGTACCCCTGACGATTAAGGCTCGTAGAGTTCTACCCAAGGAGGCCTGGAGGAGGAGGTATGTCTGTTAGGACTGGTGCCCCTGAGTAGGGCGGATGTCCCCAAGGAGCGTTTCGTCAAGCATTTGAGTGGCCTGCTTGGTTTGCTGGGGGGGATGTGCAATGGCTTTTAATTTCATCCAGTATTATAAAATTGTTCTCTTACTTGGGCTACGCAAGGAGTAGCTTGTCACTTTGAACTTTGGGGTAACAAATGTCCTCTGTGCTTGAAAGTCCCTGTGGCAGTGACACCTCAGAGGAGTGACTGGGGCTGCCTCCCTCCCTCAGTGTGTGTTAACCCTTGGGCAGCTCATCCACTGGAGGAGCTGGGTACAGGTGTAAAGTAGTGAGGGAAGCTGGGAGAAGCATGAAAGTGTTCTGCTTTGGTGTAAGCTATTTTTCACGCGCGTTTTTATTAATTAGTTTGTTCCAGAGACTGTTAGACACTTTAAAAAAATAAAATTACAAAGGATACAGTGGAGCTCCATTTAAATGGTCATGTTGAAGTAAAGAAATAATATCCACTTTATAGGCTTAATTATACATCATATTTGGCTAATTTAGTCCATGTGATTGTGATGTCTGGGAGACAAGCCCAGGATACGGTAATGAGCAACAGCTAGTGCAGTTCTACTTATTAAATATCATGATTTAAGGGAAGATCTTCACACTGATTTCTACATATCTACTTAATGATAGTTTTCCTGTTTCCTCTTTCCTGTCCCTTTTCACCCCTCAAAACTTGTATTAGTAGAGTCGTCCTAGCATGCCCCTGAGCACCTGGACATCTGAGTGCTAGATGCAGATTTCACTTAGCCTGCTGTGCCTTTCACAGTTTTGGCCATAGATGTTACCTTTTGATAAGCTTTCCCCACTCAGACCTCCTCCTGTCTCACCCGTCATCTCTCCTCTCCACTGATGAGCCACTCAAATGGATTGCAATCGTCTGGGTCATTCAGCAGCTGAACCAATTCTCCCATCAACGGGAAGGTCCCACATGGGGGGGGATACTTACCCCTTCCAGACCCTTCCTGAAGAGAGCAAGTTTCCTTTCATGTGGCAGGAGTACATTTTATATTTGTTTGGCCTTGTGACTGATAGGATGGGAAGCTGAGGGGAAGTGGAGAGGAGATGGCAGTTTTAACCGAGAAAAAAAACTTAGTAGAAACTCTGCCTCTGCCTTCTTCGGGCGTGTCCCTCTTCTGGGCATCTCTTCAGGATTTCATTCCTCCGTCCAACTGCCGTTCACAACTGCCCTTTCCAACGGCTCCAGAACTCTTGGCCTTGGCATTCCGTGATGTAAATTATTCCACGCATGGCTCGAAATGGGTGTGAAGCAGTGTTGCCAGGTGTCGGATCACTAGTGTAAGTTTCCTGGATCTCGGGGGAGGGAGGAGAAAGAAAGGGGGAGAACTGCTCTTGGAATTTATACAGTTGTTATTGTTTCAGCCAGAGCACAGTGATTGCGCTGGGTTAAGCTGGATGCTATTGATGGCTGGGGAGAGAGAGAGATTTGGGCTTGGAGCTGGGGTGAATTTGGAGTTGAGGGTTTCTACTTTAAAGATTTCCGTGTTGGGATGCAGATTGTTTGGAATTGAACAGTTGGCGTTACTGCTGCAGAGGGAGGAACTTGGGACCTTCAGGGCAGAGCCTGTCGCCGTACTGCCTGGGGCGATGGTGCCTCTTCTGTCTCAAAAAGTAGGGACAACTGACTTTTCTGTTTTCCTAAAGATGGCCAAAATGTGGCTAGAAATCCAGATTGCTCACCAGGTTTGGAAATATCCAGTCGCAAAATTCAAAGACCTCTGTATGCATGAGATTTTTTCTAAAACAAAAATACTATTTCTCCTCTTGTTCACTGTGTACATTTTGAGGAAGTTACTGTTCATGGTTTACCGCCCCTTTGAGGAATCTATGTGTGAGTGGTTGCTGCCAACTATCCTTGATTTGTCTAGATTGTTTTTTTGACTTGTAAGTAAAGGATTTGTGTTCAATAAAAACAATTTAAATTGAATACTTCATCTCTTGAATGACCACAAAAATTTAAAAACCACATTCATAATAAGCAATTAGAGGGAAAACTCACATGAATTAGTTATTTATCTAGGAAAGTATAAGGTATATTTTTGTGTTGCATTGATGCTACTGGCTTTAATCTGCTTTGCTGAAACAGTGCTTTCTTATTCCTTTTCTTTATAGTTGTCATGGATGATGATGATGACTCGTGTCTCCTTGATCTTATTGGGTAAGATGCTCATTCCAAAATAAGGGTAAATCAAATGTGTGAGGTTTGCTGTACTAAAACAACCTAATAAGCATATTAAAACCAAGTGGGTTTTTAAAATAAAGATTAAATAATCATCATAGATATAGTAGGGAGACAAAGTGACATGGATTAACATAGGAGTCATAATTAGGTAATTCTTTATTAAATTTATTTTATAAAAAATCCTAGGAGGCAGAAATGAGTGATAATAGGAAATGGAACATCAAAATGAAACAAAACAGGGCTTCCCTGGTGGCGCAGTGGTTGGGGGTCCGCCTGCCTATGCAGGGGATACGGGTTCGTGCCGCGGAGCGGCTGGGCCCGTGAGCCACGGCCACTGAGCCCGCGCGTCCGGAGCCTGTGCTCCGCAACGGGAGAGGCCACAGCAGTGAGAGGCCCGCGTACTGCAAAAACAAAACAAAACAAAAAACAAAATGAAACAAAACAAAACCAACAAAGAAACTACTAATAGTTTTAAAACAGGGAGAGGATTTTACTCAAACTAATACTTCTTTTTCCCCTGTAAAAAATGAACCCTAAATATAAGTAATGTATTTATTTGCTGTTTTCTCTTTTTGGCTGTTGTTTTCTAGAGACCCACAGGCATTGAACTATTTTCTACATGGACCTAGTAATAAATCGGTAAGTAATACTCAGACCATCATAGGCATACATTTTGTTTCTTCTTCAGAGTCAAAGTGATCACTTTTTTGAATTTGTACTTTTGCAGAGCAATGAGGACTTGACTAATGCAGGATATTCTGCAGCCAATTCAAATTCAATTTTCGCCAATTCTAGCGTGAGTATTGGAAACTGAATGCAATGATCAGATATTTCTGTCTCATTGATGCCTAGTGAATTGAAGCTTTAATTGCCTTTGTATCATGATGGGAATCCCTACTTTGTCTTTTGTAATTGACACAAGAGGAAAATCTATTGAATTTTGTTGACATTTTCTACTTTTAACTTAGACTATTAAGATTTTTACTTTGCCATTTTCCTAAGGTTTCAACTTTCTTTCTAAAATGCCTCAGAAACGTTATAGCCTGAGAAACTTATATTAGAGTCTTTTGAATGTTGTTACATAAGCTTTAAAAAAAATCATTCTGTATTGTGGTTACTTTCTAATCATTTTCATCTTAAACAAGGAGACAGATCATAGTAGCTGACACCTATTGAGCACTCAGTATGTTCTTGGCACTAAGAGCTTAACATATATTAACCTTGTTAACCCTTACAATAATTCCGTGAAGTGAAGTAGGTTCTGTTATTATCCATATTTAAAGATGAGAGAACTAAAGGTTGGTATTTACCCAGTATTACACAGCCAGGAGTCGCAAGCTAGGAATTGAACCCAGGCCATCAGGTTCCAGGGCGCAGGTTCTTAAGCTCTAGAAACATCTAGACAAGAAATCTGACCTGAGGGCAGGGAAGTCCTGCCTGGAAACTATATCCGGATTGCTGTGTTTAAGCCTATGTTACTTTAATCTTTTCAGCTGCTTTGTTCTACCATGGATGGTAGTCCAGAGTCCGACCACCCAAGTTTGAATCCTTGCTCTGCCACTTACTAGCTTTATAACCTTGCATCTATCACTAAATCTGTAAGACTCAGTTTCCTTATTTGTGAATCCAGGAGAATGATAAATCTACCTCATAGGGTGGTTAAGATGAATGGACTAGTCCATGGAAATCAGTTGATACAGTGCTCAGTTAATGTCAACTTCTCGTCATCATCAGGGTCTTTATTTTCTTCATCCATAAAATGGAATAGTATTCAGAAAGTCCTTGGGAATGCACAGTTCTCTAAAGTATTTGAGTGTGTGTAAAGTATGTCAGATCATAACATGCAAGACTCCTCCACTTGCTAGGGGTGGCTTTAAAGTCACAACACTGATTTCCTGTAAGGCTTATGAATCCGTAGCAATTCTGAAATTCATTCTGAGTGGGCAATAACTGCACGTGTTGCCATTAAACCCATAAAGTAGATATTGAGCCTGTTTCCCAACACTAATGATTTTTACTTACCAGCTTTCCCACTTCCACGTAAGTATTAATTCTAACTCTTCAGGCTCCTTCATTCAGGGCGTATTTATTGTAAACTTGAGTTGCATCATGTCAGTAAAACATTTTAAAAGCTTTTAAAAATATGGAATTTTAGGGGCTTCCCTGGTGGCACAGTGGTGGAGAGTCCGCCTGCCGATGCAGGGGACGCGGGTTCGTGCCCCAGTCTGGGAGGATCCCACATGCCGCGGAGCGGCTGGGCCCGTGAGCCATGGCCGCTGAGCCTGTGCGTCGGGAGCCTGTGCTCCGCAACGGGAGAGGCCACAGCAGTGAGAGGCCCGCATACCGCAAAAAAAAAAAAAAAAAAAAATGGAATTTTAAACCTATGGTCTGTTAATTTGTGCATTGTAAAAACATTAAACTGTGTACCACCACTCAGGAGATAATCCACTGTTGCCTTGATATTTCTCTGCAAAAACAAACAAACAAACAAACCTCCTTGCTTTCAGTTGCTTTTTCCCACTTCCTTTCAAATGACTGTTCAAGTCCTAAGGGGGTGTCCACCTAACTGAGGCCACATTAGTCCCGTTTCAACTGTTGATTGGGTGTCAAGTGAACTAGTCTTGGCTTTTCTACCTGGCTCTTCCCATCATCTAGCCCCCAACACACCTTATTAGCCTAGGGCTGAGAATCTCTATAGTTTTGAAAGTTGGACTATTCATTCTTTTTTTTTTTTTGGCTGTGCCATGTAGCTTGTGGGATCTTAGTTCCCCAACCAGAGATTGAACCCAGACCCTGGCAGCTAAAGCGCCAAGTTCTAACCTCTGGACCCCCAAGGAATTCCCTGGACTGTTTTTAAAAAAAAAATTTTTTTTTTAATTTATTACTTTTGGCTGCGTTGGGTCTTCGTTGCTGCGCACGGGCTTTCTCTAGTTGCGGCAGGTGGGGCTACTCTTCGTTGCGGTGCGCGGGCTTCTTATTGCAGTGGCTTCTCTTTTCGTGGAGCATGAGCTCTAGGTGCATGGGCTTCAGTAGTTGCAGCGCGTGGGCTCAGTAGTTGTGGCGCACGGGCTTAGTTGCTCTGCAGCATGTGGGATCTCCCCAGACCAGTGATCAAACCTGTGTCCCTTGCATTGGCAGGCAGATTCTTAACCACTGCACCAACAGGGAAGTCCTGGACTGTTTATACTTGATCGATCTATTTTTAGTTTTTTTCTTCATCTTTTTAAAATTTTTAATTGTGTTAAAAATATATATATAACAACAAATTTATCATCTTAACCATTTTAAGTGTACAGTTCAGTAGTGTTAAGGATATTCACATTGTCTTCACCTTATGTTAAATAACTATTGATTCCATTTTTTTTCTTTTATAATTTTGACATATCCCATGATAAACTGCTGGCCAGCAGCATGTCTCTTATTTATCAATGACTGTGTTCAGTTCCCTTCATTTGCCTGTGTTGTCGTCTCTAGTTGGAATGCCCAGTCCTTAAGGACTCATTATGGACAGACACAAACGCACAAGTGAGCGCTTGACAAATGTTGACCAACATTTGAATAGGACATTGAAATGGTTTTTAAAGCATCATAATAAGCTGATAACTTCTAAGAAATCAAATGACTATTCACTTATTTCATATGGGAAGCTTGTTTTTAATCCAGGCCGATTTTGCCTGGAGTGGGGCAGGTTAGAACTAGGGGAGTTCTGAACCTTTAAAGTCAAGGCTGGATCTGGGATACCTTCTGGACCTCTAGTAGAACCACACTCGGAACTCTCAAAACTCACGACTACTCCTGTGGTACAAAAAAACTAGACACCGCTGTGTCCTGGATATGCACATACCCTAGGTTGAGTCGCACTCAAGCTTTGGACTTGGGAGCAATCCTGAAAAAATTAAGCCATGCCACTATCTAAAAAATAAAGCTAAACTCCAGGTAGTCATGGGTATGTTGGCATTATTGATCTGTGTCCTATAAAATAATTTATCAGAGCAGTGAATGCATATACTTACAAAAACAACATTAAACATCATTACTAAGGAAATCAAGTATCAGAATAAAGTGAGCAGTTTGGAGAGTTGTGCCTGAAAAGCAGACTGTTATGCTTTAGTCATATTCAAAAGTGAGATTAGTTTTCTGTTTAAGAATCTCTTTCCAAGGTTAGATATGCCATGTAACATCCTGCTTATTTTTTTAGAATGCTGATCCTAAGTCATCCCTCAAAGCTGTAAGCAGCCAGCTTGGAGAAGGGCCCAGTGATGGACTGCCACTTTCAAGTAGCCTTCAGTTTCTTGAAGATGAACTTGAGTCTTCTCCTCTTCCTGATCTCAGTGAGGACCAACCTTTCGACATTCTTCAGAAATCCTTGCAGGAGGCCAATATCACTGAACAGACATTGGCAGAAGAGGCATATCTGGACGCCAGTATAGGTTCAAGCCAACAGTTTGCACAAGCTCAGCTTCATCCCTCTTCATCAGCATCCTTTACTCAGGCTTCTAATATTTCTAATTACTCAGGTCAGACGCTGCAGCCTATAGGGGTGACTCATGTGCCTGTTGGCACATCGTTTGCAAGCAATACAGTGGGTGTGCACCATGGCTTTATGCACCACGTGGGGATCAGTGTGCCCAGCCAGCATTTGTCTAATAACAGTCAGATTAGTGGTTCTGGTCAAATACAGTTAATTGGGTCATTTGGTAATCAACCTTCCATGATGACTATTAATAACCTAGATGGATCTCAAATCATTCTAAAGGGTAGTGGACAACAAGCCCCATCAAATGTGAGTGGAGGGCTTCTGGTTCACAGACAGACTCCTAATGGCAACTCCTTGTTTGGGAACTCCAGTTCCAGTCCAGTAGCACAGCCTGTTACCGTTCCGTTTAATAGCACAAATTTTCAAACATCTTTACCTGTGCATAACATCATCATACAAAGGGGTCTTGCACCAAATTCAAATAAAGTCCCAATTAATATCCAGCCAAAGCCTATCCAAATGGGTCAGCAAAACACATACAATGTGAACAATTTGGGAATACAGCAGCACCATGTTCAGCCAGGGATCTCGTTCGCCTCTGCGAGCTCACCCCAGGGCTCAGTGGTTGGTCCGCACATGTCGGTGAACATTGTAAACCAACAGAACACAAGGAAGCCAGTCACCTCGCAGGCCGTGAGCAGCGCTGGGGGCAGTATCGTTATTCATTCTCCCATGGGCCAGCCTCACACACCCCAGAGTCAGTTCCTCATACCTACAAGCCTTTCCGTCAGTTCCAACTCGGTACACCACGTCCAGACCATAAATGGGCAACTTCTTCAGACTCAGCCCTCTCAGCTCATTTCTGGCCAAGTGACCTCAGAGCATGTCATGTTGAACAGAAACTCTTCCAACATGCTTAGGACCAACCAACCATATTCTGGACAGATGCTGAACAACCAGAATACCGCCGTCCAGTTAGTGTCTGGGCAGACGTTCACCGCCTCTGGAAGTCCAGTGATAGTCAATCATGCCTCTCCTCAGATCGTTGGTGGGCAGATGCCCTTGCAGCAGGCATCGCCAACCGTCTTGCACCTGTCCCCTGGGCAGAGCAGCGTCTCCCAAGGAAGACCTGGCTTTGCCGCCATGCCCTCGGTGACAAGCATGTCAGGACCTAGTCGGTTCCCTGTTGTCAGCTCATCCAGCACTGCCCATCCTAGTCTTGGGGCTGCGGTTCAGTCTGGTGCATCAGGATCAAACTTTACGGGAGATCAGCTGACCCAGCCAAACAGGACTCCAGTACCGGTCAGTGTGTCTCATCGTCTTCCAGTTCCTTCTTCCAAATCTACTAGCACCTTCAGTAACACACCTGGAACAGGAAGCCAGCAACAGTTCTTCTGTCAGGTAATAGTATCAAACAAATGATAGTATCAAACAAATGTTTGGATGATTACGGAATGGAAGAGTGGAATGAGTGTCTGATAGAATATAATTTTCATCCTAGGCTCCCAATTTATTATCTTAAGATGTTCAACTTACGATTGATTGCCTTTTTTCTTCTTAACTAAAATGTTTTATCCAGGATAGTGTTGTGGTTTAGAGTGGAGGCTCATGGATTTGAATCTAAGCTTAATGACGTGGAGCAAGTCTTACCTTAACTAACGTCTCTAGAGGTTAAGTTTTTTCATCAGCAAAGTGGACATAATAATACTACCATCCCATGGAATTATTGGGAGAATTAAATGAGATAATCTATGTAAAGCACTTAGCATAGTCCCCGGCAAATGACAAATACTTAATAAGAGCCAATATTAAGACATATACTTGATGGAATGTATTATAGGCATTTAAAAGGAAAGCTTGTTTTGGATGGACTGGGTAGAGAAGTCACGGCTGTTTCTTGGGTGCCAACTGGAAAGGCTCAGGGACCCAGTGAGACTCAGCAGTGGGTAACTGGCCTGCACAGAGGGATGCATACGGAGGGAGGGATCCAGGGCAATGGATTTGACCAAGTACCTGAGCCCACTCTTACCAGAGCATTGTGCCGGTAAGTGACTGTGGGCAATCTGTAAAACCATGTAAGGATTATGTTTCTGAAAAGCATTTCAAAGGGTCATCAGCTTTGGTCCTTCACCCCACCTGCCGATCTTTGAACTCCTCTGGCTTTTGGTTCTCACTCATTCTTAGCATGTTCTGTAGTTCCAGCTCCATACCCCACTCCCCCACCAACCCCCTGCCGGCGGTCTACCCTCCTTACTCCTCTATTTTCCCTGTCTTTCTTCTCCACATTTAGAAGAATTCAAAAACTTCTGTCTACCACGTATATCAATATTTTTTAAACTGTATAACTTTGACTTAGTAATTCCACTAAGAATCCTAAGGAAACAAAGATTATTTATGATCAAGGCTGTTCATTGTATTACTTTTGGTGTCAAAGGTGTGTGTGTGTCTTTGTGTTTCGAAAGAATGTCAAGCTTACAGAAAAGTTAATGTTTCGAGACTAGTGTAAAGAATTCTCATATACCCTTCACCAAGATTCCCCAGATGTTAACTTTTTACCCCTTTTGTTTTATCCTTCTCTCTCTCTTTCATACACACACACATACACACACAAACACACACACACATAGTTTTGAGAGTAAATTGCAGGAATGATGCCTCTTGACCCCTACATACTTCAGACTTCAGTGTGTATCTCTTAAGAACAGGGGTATTCCCCTACATAACCACAGTACAGCCATCAAAACCAAGAAAAACAGCATTATTACAATATTATCATCTAATCTACAGACCTTATTCCGATTTAGTCCATTTTCCCAATAATGTCCCTTACAGCAAGAGAGAATAAATTATATTTTGTTTTGTTTTTATGGTCTAGGATCCAACCGAGGATCACTGCCTAATTCTGTTGTCATGTCTTTAAATCGGAAACAGGTTTTTTTTTCTTTCTTTCTTTTTTTAAATTTTTGGCCACACTGCGCGGCATGCGGGATCTTATTTCCCCAACCAGGGATCGAACCTGCACCCCCTGCAGTGGAAGCGTGGAATCCTAACCACTGGACCGCCAGGGAAGTCCTGGAAACAGTTTCTTTATCTTGCTGTTTTTCATGACCTTGATTGATTCATTGATTGATTGGTTGATTGATTGATTTTTGGCTGTGTTGGGTCTTCGTTGCTGCGCGCAGGCTTTCTCTAGTTGCGGCAAGTGGGGGCTACTCTTCGTTGCCGTGCGCAGGCTTCTCATTACAGTGGCTTCTCTTGCTGTGGAGCACGGGCTCTAGGCGCGTGAGCTTCAGTAGTTGTGGCACGTGGGCTTAGTATTGTGGCTGTCGGGCTCTAGAGCACAGGCTCAGTAGTTGTGGTGCACGGGCTTAGTTGCTCCGCGGCATGTGGGATCTTCCCGGACCAGGGCTCGAACCCGTGACCCTTGCCTTGGCAGGCAGATTCTTAACCACTGTGCCACCAGGGAAGCCCCACCTTGATTTTTTTGGAGAGTCAAACCAATTGTTTTGTAGAGTGTCCCTCAATTTGGGTTTCTCTGATGTTTCCTCATGATTAGATTCAGATTATACGTTTTTGGTAGGATTGCCACAGAGGTGATGGATGTGTCCTCACGATGTGAACTTGTCGCATTCCTGGTGATGTTAACTTTGAACACTTGCTTAATATGGTGTCTGCTTCATGTGGTGTCTGATGCATAGTTAATAAGTTTCTTTGGGGAGTTACATTGAGATTATGTAGATATCCAATTTCTTGTCAAACTTGAACACACTAGTTTAAGCTTTCATTGATAATTGCTGACTGAATCAGTTATTACTAAATCAGCTGTTACTGTGACAATCACCAAATAGAGACTTTCTAATTCCATTGTTTGTTCTACATTAATTGTTGGCATTCTACTCTAAGGAAGGGTTTTTCTGTCTCCCCCTTATGCCAGTATGGACACATAGATTCTTATTTTATTTAATGGGTTAAAAATCATTACAATCATTTATTTTGATGCTCAAATTGCTTTGATGCCATTGGGCACCCCTCCAAATTGGCTGCTGGTCCTTCTGACATGTTTCCATCGTGCTTTGAGCACTTCCTTTAATTTCTGGCAAAACATGATGTTCCACATTCCTCTTTCACTTTCCCTGCCCCTGCCCTGGAATCAACCACTTAAGGGACCTTGTTCCTTCTAGTGGAGAACAATATTTAGAAGCCAAGATCTGAGCACTACATATTCATTGCTACTGAGGGTGTCTCAGCTGGGACTTATATGTATTTACACATACACAACATCTATAGCTGTCTGTCTATCTATATTAAAAACCATGAGTTCACACTGATAGTTTCAATTCTAATCTAGTACCACCAGGTTCATTATTCAAGTCTCCTTTTCCATATTTGTAGCTCTCTTTTCTAACAGTGAGAAAGCCTGCCCCACAATATATTTGCTTATTTGCCCAGTCCTAGAAAACAGAGAAAATAGTTTTAGAATTGCTAATTCATAGCACTGTGAAAAACAAACCTACTTCAGACTTCAGTATTGGTTTACATTCTGTCTTTAACCTAAAGGTGTATAGTAAAAATATTGTGTTCAACAACTGAAAATACCACAACATTGTAAATCAACTATACTCCAATAAAATTTTTTTTAAAAATACTGGGTTCAAAAGTTACTAGAGTTAGTACCTTTTTTTTCCTCCCTTGGTATGGTTATGCTATTCTTTTGAACTATACTTTTGCTTGTTTCTGTTTGTGTTTCATTTTAGAATTCTTTTCCCACTACCCTTGTTGATTTTATCTATTTAATTTCTTTTGAATGAGTGAACCATTAGCATGGTTCCGAAAGTCAGGGCTATGCAGAAAGTGTGCGGGGCAGTCTCCCTCCTCCATGGCCTTTCTCCCTGCTCCCACCCCTCCCTCCATCCTTTCCTGCCCGTTCTCATCCATCCCCTATTTTCAGCAATCTCATTAGTTTCTCCTTTATTTATCCTCTTTTTTTTCACACAGATAAGCAGATCCATTTATATTTTCTTATTTCCTTACATGTATATTTTCTTATTTCCCCTCCTTTCTTACTCAAATACAGCATACTATACATAGATATTCTTCTATACTTTTGTTGCAAAAAAGTTTTCTAAACCCAATATAATAATTCTCCAATAGTAGGAGGATTATTGGATATAATGAAGTATTATGTAGCCATTTTAAATGTTTTTGCAAAATAATTAAAGATTTGGGAGAAGGCTTACAAAGTCATTTTAAGTGTACATTTAAATGTGAAATATTTAAAATGCACATTTAACTGTAAAATATTTAATAAGCAGTTAGTTTTCTCTTTTAGAAAAATGATGAAAGACAATTTGGTGAACTAGAAAATTGAAAACCCTCTTGCTTACAAAACATCCAGAAACTTGATTAGGAGGAAATGCACTGCTCCCTTAGCAGCAGTGGAATTACAGATACTCTTGTTTTCTTCTAGTTTTAAAAACTAACCCCACGTAGAGGAGGTGATACCTGGACAGCATTTATCAACATATTGATGCATTTTTCGAAAATAAGTAAAACATGCCATTGGTAATCATTAGAAACAGTTCCAAAATAGTTTAGAATGAAAAGTAAGTCTTCCTCTTCCAGAGGCTGCCACTGTTTCTAGGTTCTTTCTCTTCCCCCAGATATGTCCTCTGCATATACAGCACAAACGTCACATATATGCTTATCTCTGCAACACACCATACCTGTTTTTACTTAATTATAGAACTTGAGGATTACTTTATATCTATATATATTGACCTGCTTTATGTTTATTATAATCAGTTATACATAATCAGCCACAGCATGGTCATTTCCTTTCTTTTTCTCTTTTTTTTTTCAATAATGCTTCAATGAGGGGAAAAATAAATCTGTCTTTCTGACTCCCCAAAGTTTCAACTATCCAAAGGTAACAAGAAGCCTATACCAGCAGCTCCAGAGTAATTTTTGTGACTTTTAATGCCAAAAAGTATTGGGAACTAGATCAGTTACATTATGTCCTGTGTGCTCTGCTGCAGGTTTTCCAGAACAATTAAAGCATCAGGTGTTTTGGAGTAAGGAAGACACAGCCTTGGAGGCAACACAAGTTGGAAAAATAGTGTTGAGGTGTCATCTGACATTTAAACTCCTAGGACATCCAGAGACATTTACAGTGACTCTTTTACTTTATAATTTCTGTATAAATTACGTTATAGAACACTGTAATGAACAAGAATACCATTATCAGGGGCCTTCAGTGTTTATCTACTTGGAGAAATTTAATATGTCAAGTTTTGATACTATAAAGCATTAATATTAGAGAACAATGAGTTTTTAAATATAAACTTTATTTTTGGTATAGATAATACACTTATTTGGTTCAGAATTCAAAAAGTACAGAAAGGCGTATACTGCAGGGAAAAATTTCCTTCCTCCTGTTCCCCAGGCACGCAGTTGCCTGCAGGCAACCAATGTAACCAGCTTCTTGAAGAGCAAACTGAAGTCCCCACCCCACATTTTCCATTATGAAAACTTTCAGAACCACAGAAAAGTTGGAAGAGTACCGTGAACCTATTCACCTAGATTCACCAGTTGTTTATGTTTTGCAACATTTGCTCTGTGTGTGTGTCTCTCTCTACACACACACACACACACACACACACACACACACACACACACAGACATTGACCCCTAAATTCTTTTTTTTTTTTCTCGGTACGCGGGCCTCTCACCGTTGTGGCCTCTCCCGTTGCGGAGCACAGGCTCCGGACACGCAGGCTCAGAGGCCACGGCTCACGGGCCCAGCCGCTCGGCGGCATGTGGGATCTTCCCGGACCGGGGCACGATCCCGCGTCCCCTGCATCGGCAGGTGGACTCTCAACCACCGCGCCACCAGGGAAGCCCTGACCCCTGAATTCTTAAGCAGGTATCTCCCAAGAACAAAGACCTTCTTCAACACGATCTCAGTATTACTACCACCCCCAAGAAATTTAACATTAACATAATAGCATTATATCAAATTTCTTCCAGTTGACCCAGTAATGTCCTTTATGACAATGCCTCCCTCTAGAAAGCAGAGAACACTGATTTCATTTATTGTCCCATCTCTTTAGGCTACCGCAGCCTGGATCAGTTGTCTCCTAGGGTGGCCCTCAGTGTGTTGTCTGATTGTTTCCTCGTGATTAGATTCTGGCTGAATGGTTGGCACATAATGTTGATTTTTCCCATTATGGGTGATTCCGATGTGATCACTTGGTTATGATGGCCCCCTGCCAGGTTTCTCCTCGAGGTATTCAAAGGTATCTTGTTCCCATATAAGGAAGAAATGATCTCTAGGATGGTGCTTTGGGACCACGTGACTCTCCTGTTTCCCGGCCTCTCACCCAGTGATTTGACTCCATTAGTATATATTGCATTAGTGGTTGCAAAATGATTTTCTAGTTGTATTATCCTATCTACTGTTATTGACTGGGATTTTTCCATAAAAAAGAGCTTTTTCGTCTCACATTGTGTGTGTTTAACACTATGAAATCATAGTTGTTTTTTTTTTCATTAATTTAAAAACTTTATTACAGGGAATTTTAAACATGAACAAAAGTAGACAAGCTAGTGTGACGAGCCCCCATGCTCAATCAGCTCCAGTGCTTACCAGCTCATGGCTATTCCTGTTTCATCCATACCCTACTCAGTCTCCCCTGCCCAGTATTACTCTGAAGCTAAACCAGGCATATAAGTTCATCTGTAATTTTTTAGTGTATATCTCCAAAAGGCCATGTATTCTCTTTAAAGTTAACGTTGCAGTTTATTGCTTTCATTATTCTTTTTGATGCTTATTATTGTCCCAAGTTTGGTCCGTGGAGGCCTACATAAGCTGACTTCTACACTTCTGACACATCCTCACCTTCTTTGAGTACTTTGAAGCACAAGATATTGTAGGCATGTCTGGTGATTACCTTGCCACAGACCTAGAATCAGCCATTTCTCTAAGGAGCCCTGTGAATTTAAATCTCTTAATGCAGAGTCATTTACGGGATTTAAACTTTCTTTTAAATGGATTAATATTTCAAAAGTTAGTGATAAAGAAGGCAGTTTGCAAGAGTTTAGCCTATCAAACAAAAGTAAACAAATTATTTTAAGTCCAAATCTCTTTAGATCACTAAAAGTTTTAGTAGATTTTAAATTCCTTGAGAGCAGCACATACTGGTGCTTTGCAGCGCGTTGCGTATGAGATTTCCAAAGCGATTACCACTGAAGTCTCCAGCCTGCCCTGCCCCTCTCTAATTCCTTTCCCCATCCAGCTCAGCCTGTCTACCTTACTGTGGAGGCACTGTATTTTCAGACGCCCAGACTTCATAATCTAGATGTTCTTGTTTTTTCTCTTCCTCTGTACCTTTAATAATTTACAAATCCTACAAATTCTTCTTTGAATGTCTTATATCCATTCTTCCCAATAACAATGAAAATAATGATCATAATATTAACAACTGGTACATGCAGGGGCTATCTGTATTATTTCTAATCCTTACTTTGGGGCTACAAGTAGCATTACTGTTCCCATTTCATAGTCAAGGAGATGGAGGTTCAGAGCATGGGCAAATTGCTGTAAAGGTGAAGTCTTGGGCTTCCCTGGTGGCGCAGTGGTTGGGAGTCCGCCTGCCGATGCAGGGGACACGGGTTCGTGCCCCGGTCTGGGAGGATCCCACATGCCGCGGAGCGGCTGGGCCCGTGAGCCATGGCCTCTGAGCCTGAGCGTCTGGAGCCTGTGCTCCACAACGGGAGAGGCCACAACAGTGAGGCCCGCATACCACAAAAAAAAAAAAAAAAAAAAAAAAAAAAGGTGAAGTCTTTCACCAGCTAGCTGTCTCTGTCACACTGCTTGCCATTTCTCTCTTTTCTACATCCATACCTTGAGCTAGACTTTAAGAGGGACAGCAGTATAACGGGGAAAACAAGAGTTGGAATAGGAGTCAGAGCTCACTTGCAGGTCCTCCTCTGCCAGTGACTGGTTTTGTGATCTAAGTTCCTGTCTTACATTCTGAGCCCTAGTTTTCTCTTGAAAATGAGGAACCCTAGCAATGCAATAGAATCATCTGGGGAGCTTTGTAAAAATATGGATGCTTGGGCCTCACCTTCATAAATTCTGATTTAAATGGTCTAGATTAAAGGTTCTAGGCAGCAGCATTTTTCAAAAGCTCCCCAAGTGATTCTAAAGTGCAAACGAGGAAGAATGGACCGCTGGGTAGACGTTTTCCAAGGCCCATTTGTACTGTAATTAGACAGCTGTAACAATTGTCTGGGTGATGAATCTGCCTTCAAACTCTCCCTAAAGTCTGGCTTCCACCACATTTATCTTCCTAAAACATTTGCTCGGTGACCTGAACCAAATCATCTGGGAGCTTCCCATTGCACAGGAGAAAGTACCAACCCCCAGCCTGGCCGCTAAGGTTCGCAAGCTGAACTGCTCCAGGGTAGCCAGGCAGGACCCCTCATGGCTCCCTGAACAGGCCAGACTCATCGTGAGCCTCAAGCCTTTGCTGATGGGCATTCACTGAATGTTCTTTCCTATCTGGCCTAGATGCTTCTCCTCCCTCAGGGCACCCAAAGCCCCTAAAAGAATGAAGCCTTTTTCGGACCCTCCACTGATCTCCTCTCTGCACTTTTTATTTATACTGCCCACCAGGTACAATATTTCCTTCACTGATTCATTCATTCAACAGTGTATCAGTAGCTGCCGGGGCCAGCCCTGGGCCAAGTCCCAGGGATGCAACAGTCTTTTGCAGAGCAGGAGGCAGCAGATAAGCCAACAGCCACAAGACAGTATTCTAAGTGCTCTGGTGGAAGCAGCCCAGGGCACCAGGCTCCGAAAAGGAGCCTCTCACCAAGATGGGATGGTTTGAGCAGGTTTCCACGAAATAGTGGTTTGTGACTGAGCCCTACTATGGGAGAAGGAGGTTATCCAGCAAGAGAGGGTCTGAGTAAAGAATGTTCAGGCAGTGGAATCAGCAAGTGCAAAGCCTTGCAGAGAGAAGAGAACGTGGTTCTGCAGGGGAAGGAAAACAAGTTCAAGTGAGATGTGAAGATTTAGGTGGGAAAGGTAAGCAAACCCTAAACGCTACAGGACCCTGATGCCGGGCTCAGGAGCCAGTGTACGTAAGCATGAAATAGTGCGGACCCACTTGAGCCTAGTGGCAGAAGAAATGGAGAGAAGTGAATGGATTTTTTTTTTTTTTTTTTTTTTTTTTTTTGTGCGGTACGCGGGCCTCTCACTGCTGTAGCCTCTCCCATTGCGGAGCATAGGCTCCGGACGCGCAGGCTCAACGGCCATGGCTCACGGGCCCAGCCACCCTGCAGCATGTGGGATCTTCCCGGACCGGGGCACAAACCCGTGTCCCCTGCATTGGCAGGCGGACTCTCAACCACTGTGCCACCAGGGAAGCCCAAGTGAATGGATTTGAGAGAGGTTAGACAGAACTTCTGATTGATTGGCTATAGTGGAGGAATAAGGGTGACACAAAAGTTTCTGGCAGTGACACCCAGGTTCACCGAAATAGAGAACATGGGAAGAAATCATGGTTTGAAGGGAAGTTCTGAGTTCAATTTAGGTGGTTTGTCAAGGGTGAGGTACCTTTGGGACAACCAAGTTGTATGGGCAACAGCTACATGTGCTGAAGCAGAGAGTGAATTGTGAGCTGAAGTGGGATTGACCAGCATATATATCGTGTGGGAGTGGATGAAATGGATCAGGAAGAGTGTGTCAGTAGAGAGGAGGAGCAGCCAGGAGAGAGCCCCAAAACACCAACACACTTAGGGGGTGGACACAGAAAGAGGAGTCCGCAGGTAAGACTCAGAATATTCCAGAGAGGAGGTGTAAAACCCATAGGGCTCAGCATTTTGGAAGCTAAGAAAGGAAAATGAGGCAGGCGGGAGGGAAGGTGTCCACAGAGTGGAGTGTTGCTGGGAAGTGGGTGGGAGTCAGGATGGGAATGTTTCTGACACATGTAGCAACAAGGAGGCAGCTGTTGACCTTGGTAAGATTTGTTTCCATGGAGCGATATGTGCAGAAGCCAGATTGCAATAGATTAAGGGGAGTAGGGGGGTGTGGTGATAAGCACAGACAACTTCCAGAAAAATGACAGTAATTAACACTGCAGTAGCTCCACAGATGTGTGGAGTCAGGGTGTGGTTTTTATAAGATACGGAAAAGGCTTGAGCTCTTTTCCAAGCTCATGGGAAGGAGAAGGACATGAATTCCAGAACGTTGGTGGGATTCTTTGTATAAAAGCATTGGGAGATGCTTCTTCCACTGTAACAGAGAAGCAGGAAGGAAGGGATGAATGGGGTTGCAGGTGATGTCGTAGCTTTGGTGGTAGAAAGTTGAATGAATTCTCACCTGGCTTACAGGTTTGAAGATAATGAAATAGGCTTCAGTGGAAAATAAGCAAGGAGCTGGCCAGGGGAAAAAGAGGATTGCTGGTCATGCATGAGGGCCTGAGGTCGGACACCATAATATGGTACACTGTGTCTGGGTGGACCTGGTTGTTTCTGGATGGTAAACTTTCAGAGGGCAAAGACTGTGTGTGGTATCCTTCAGCTGCTTTCTCTGTGATTACCATGGTGCTGTGCATACAGTGAACACCCAAATGTCTTAGTCAAGGTACTTTGGGCTGCAACTGTCTAGAAACTCACCCTAACACATTTAGCAAAAAGGAGAACATCTCGTGTAGTGTAGCTTCTTCTTTTTTTTTTTTTTTTTTTTTTTTTTTTTGCCGTACGCGGGACTCTCACTGTTGTGGCCTCTCCTGTTGCGAAGCACAGGCTCTGGACGCGCAGGCTCAGCGGCCATGGCTCACGGGCCCAGCCGCTCCGCGGCATGTGGGATCTTCCCGGGCTGGGGCATGAGCCCGTGTCCCCTGCATCGGCAGGCGGATTCTCAACCACTGCGCCACCAGGGAAGCCCAGTGTAGCTTCTTTATAAGAGTCAGAACCAGGCTCTCTGCTCTTCCCTTGGCCTCTTCAAGATAGCATGGCCTCACCTCTCTCCTTCATGGTCCTCTCTCACTCTTCCAAGCATTTAACAGAAACTGGCAAAAACAAAACAAGAAAACAAAAACAGACTGGCAAGCGCAGTGGTTTCCAAAACTTAGCAATGCATCAGAATTAACTGGAGAGCTTTTTTAATTTATAGATTCCTAAGCCCCACATTGGATTTCTGAATCGATCTTTGTGGATGGAACCCAGAAACTTTGTCTTTCAGATGCTCCCCCAGGTGATCTTGATGCAATTAGGCTATAAACCTGCGTTTGAGAACCGTGGCCCTTAGTTATCCCTCCCCCTCCCCCAATTCTCAGGTCCAAGGAGAGAGAGTCTGATTGGCCCACCCGTGGTTCAGTCACCCTTGACCAGAGGAGCCAGTCGGGCAACATGAGGAAGTGGCCACACGGGGCCTCTCTACGGAGCTCTATACGTATAGAGTTGATGCTCTATATGGAGTCTTTGTTCAAATTAGGAAAAAGTGCCCCTCTGAGCCAAAATAGAAAAAAGCACCCCTCTGGGTAGAGAAGCTGCTCACTGTCAGGCTTGGCACTTTTCCATGGGAAGAAAAGGTGCTCGTTCCCTGGATTGTAGCTCTTAATGCCCTCTAGCAGGTAACAGACCTTTGTGTGTCCAACTGTGCTGGCTCCAACCCATTTCTATGGCAGTGGGGCAATTTCCAGAGGAGACTGTGGGCTGGGAAGATCCCAGATGGCCTCCCTCACTCAGCAAATGCCTGTCGGTTGATGAATATCATCTTGCTAGTTTTCCGTTGGCTTCTTACAAAGTGTACCACAGCAGGGGATAGGGATATATTGAGTATTCTGATTCACTGGTGGATTTCTGTCTATTCACGTGGTATCAAGATAATGCAGGGTCTAAAGAGTTAAAATTGTACATTGATATGAGCAGAGTTCTTGGAGCCAAGTTCTCAACAAAATATCCTTAAATAGCTTCTCTATATGTGAAGAAAATATATTTCAAGAGCAAGTCTTCTCTAAGAGGGACTTCCCTGGTGGCGCAGTGGATAGGACTCCATGCTCCCAAAGCAGGGGGCCCAGGTTCAATCCCTGTTCAGGGAACTAGATCCCACATGCATGCCGCAATCAAGAGTTCAAATGCCGCAACTAAGGAGCCTACCTGCCTCAACTAAGACCCGGTGCAATAAATAAATAAAATTTTTAAAAGTCTTCTCTAAGAGTTCAGAAAAAAAAAAAAAAACCTGAATGATATATTTTCTTTCTGGAAAAGTTGTCAGTTCGGGGGCAACCTAAATTTGGGGGGAATGAGAGAAAGTTGCTGGCTCCTGGGCAGGGGCATTGGACTAGGAGGAAGTACAGACCCCTATGACTTAATGCCACAGTGGAATTCACTCACTTACTTTCATTTAACAATGACTTACTGTGTGCTCACTATGGTGTCAGGCCCTCTTCTGGTGCTGGGGATACAGCAGTGAACCAGACACACAAAAGTCCTGCCCTGAAATCAGGGGACTGGGAGTGGCCAGTGACCAGCAAACATCTGGGAACAGAGCAGATCCCTCGGGCAGCAGAGCTTTCCAAACATACAGACCTAGTGAATGGAGGAGATTCCAGTGGGGACACCAAACCGAGTTCCCAATGGATTACAATTCTACCACCCCCCTGGCCCTACCCACCCCGCCCAACCTCTGTGTTACCCTCACAGCATAAGAGGTGGGAAGATCATTCCAGTCCCAAGGGGAGGAACACAGTGAGGGGTACTGGCAGTAGCTGAAAGATGAAAATGCACTGATGCCAGTGTTGAACCCCCACATGGGTGGGCAAGGGGACTGTAAAACACTTTTACACCAAAACCTGCTCAGGGCTTCCCTGGTGGCGCAGTGGTTGAGAATCCGCCTGCCAACGCAGGGGACACGGGTTCGAGCCCTGGTCCGGGAAGATCCCACATGCCGTGGAGCAACTAAGTGTGTGCACCACAACTACTGAGCCTGCACTCTAGAGCCCACGAGCCACAACTACTGAGCCCACGTGCCACAACTACCGAAGCCCACGCGCCTGGAGCCCATGCTTCACAGCAAGAGAAGCCACCACAATGAGAAACCCGCACACCGCAACAAAAGAGTAGCCCGCGCTTGCTGCAACTAGAGAAAGACCACCTTGCAGCCAAGAAAACCAAAAACGAAAAAAACCTGCTCAAACCAGAGGTGTCCCTACAGTTAGTAACCTTGTTTTCAGACACAATAGTAATTTATACCCTTAAATGATGGCAATTTTTCAAGCTTTGACATTAGATTAGATTGTTCAGAGTATTTTTTTTTCTCTTTACTCTTCTGTATTATGAAAAAACACATAGAAAAATACAGAAAACATAAATGTACAGTTAACAAATAATTATAAAGCAGATACCCATGCATGTAACCACTCAAGAAATAGATTATCAGTACCTCAGAAAGTACCCCCTTCCATATACCTTCCTAACCTAGCCCCTCTCCTGACTTTTATGGTGATTTCTTCCTTGCTGTTCTTATAGTTTTACTACTTCTGTATGCATGGATTTTGTTTTATTTGTCTGTTCAATAGCTAGGAATCATTCAAGGTGATATCTGATAAATAAGGTGGGAGATCAGGCTGGGTAATGGCATTTATTTATTTAAAAAAAAAAAAACAAACTTGTGTGCTCTTAAGCAATTAGGATGATATTCTTCTGTTTCATGTGAACTAGGCATATTGAAAGAAATTCCAAAAATTTTGTGTCCTGGCAACAGTGCTATGAGGATTTTGGTCATTTGAACATATTCATTCTGGTTCATCTGTTCATCGGTTGATCTCGTTATTTCAGAGTCCCATCTAGAATATAGCCTTGCCCTGTTAGACCACGTTTTTCCAGCTTTTATCTGTTTGTTTTTTTTATTCAAGGTGGCCCTTATTTTGATTTTTATTTATTTACTTTTTGGCTGCGCCGAGTGGCTTGCGGGATCTCAGTTCCCCGACCAGAGGTGGAACCCGGGCCGTGACAGTGAAAGCCCAGAATGCTAACCACTAGGTCAAGGTGGCCCTTAGTGTTCATCCCTTGGAAATATTTGTGAGGAAGGCCTGTGCTCACTGTTCACCCCAGGCCTCCTCACAACATGGGTGCCCTTCTTGTGAAGAGCTTCCCTACAGTGGGAAAGTGTGGAGTTATGTTCTAGGGCAAATGCTGTGAAGACTGGGAGATTTTCCCCCATGGTGTTCTCACTAAGAGATGCAGGTCCGACCTTCCCTGCTAATGGAAGGATGAGCAAAGTGACTGTTTCCAACTTTGTAATGACCTCCTCCAGTCTTTCTTGGTTGATGTCAAATCCATCTCCATTTCTGTGTTAGAAAAAAGGACCAAATAGATAATTAATTGTTTAGAATAATTCATTGTTTAGAACAGAAATAGTAACATGAGTTTAGTTGGCCAATGGCCAGGTATTGCCAAGGTCTGTGTGAGCGGCCACATGTGAATGGTTGGTGGGAATATTTTGCTTAGGCCAAGGTCACAGGTCATCACCCATGGAGATGGTTAGACTAAACTCTAAATCATCTGCTGGTATACAAAATATAAAACTGAAGGAAAAACTGAAAACTTACTGCACTGTGAAGTAGTAATGACATAAAGGATTAAAATTTGGGAGTAGTTTAGAAACCCTTTATCATCTTACTTTAAAGGCATTATAGAGATAACAGATTTTTTTTAGAGCTAAAAGGAATTTGTTACTCCTTAAACATCATCTAGTTCATCTTCCTTATTTATAGAAAAGAAGCACACAACAGTTTAAACATTAGATTGATTTTTCTAATAATATTTTGCTCAGGCTAATATTCAGTTGAATCTACATTTCCCAATTACATGCCACCTGAGGTTATCATGACATGAACTAGAGACATCCCAGACGGCAGGGGTGAGATGTCCTTTAGATCATCCACACGGTGGACAGCGAATGTTGACAGTAGATTTGGGGTTGGTGCTTGGGCCCTGACCGGGTGCTCAGCGTCCCTGCAGACCCCACATAGGAACTGATACTCAAGTTCATAATCCTTGCAGGCGTGACATTGCATTACTGAGGATAGAAACTGTTGGGGGTAGAGACTTGTTTCAGGCTCAGCGTTGCATCTGAGCACCATGAACGCGGGAGTTCCAGGAGTGAGAACGCAGCAGCTATCAATCAGCTCAGCTGGGATCAGTCATCCCTCCTGAATGGCATCAAGAAAATTCAGCAGGCTTGTAGACTTTAAAGGGTACTCTTTGCAGTTCTCCCAATGTGATAGGAGACTAATTTTTTAAACTTTGTTTTGTAAGCTAAACCGAAGGTGATGCGGGAGACTCATTAACAGACTTGGTTGGCACTTTAAGTGATCTGTTAAAGCTTTTATCATGAAATTAATTTTTCCATCTTGGCAATGTTTTTTTCACAGGCTCAGAAAAAAAGTTTGAATCAGACGTCCCCCATTTCTGCTTCCAAGACCGCAGATGGCCTGAGGCAAGCGCCCATCCCAGGCCTCTTGAGCACCACACTGCCAGGTCAGGAGCCCCTGTTGTGAGCTCTCTTTAGTCCGTCCCTGTCCTCCCAGCACCCAGGGGACACTCTTCACGCATCCCTCATCCTGCATCTCTTCCACTCAGCCTCACCTCCTCTCTGATCCTTCCTTCTTTCCGTATCCTTTCCACCCGAATAATGTACCATGTTGCATCTGTAGTATCTTATATACTAATGAGGAAAAAAAAGCACTTCTATTTAAATTACAACACATTAAATTATGTGAAAAAAATGTGTGCTGCTTAGAAACAATGAAACCTAGTATTATACGGCACATGCGACTTTGTAACAATCCTGTATTTGTATATTTAGAATCCCCCCCCCAACTCCCCCTCGCTGACCCAGACAAAAACAAAAACTATCGTGGGCCATGTCTTCCATTTCTTCTAAAGCTTTGAACACCCGCACTGCTCAATAAGTACTAGAAAAGATGACAGCATGAACACTCCTAGCCAGTCCCCTGTTTGGGCCTCCCTTTCTTAAGTTGTGAGTATTTGGGGGTTCGGTAGTACTGACAGATCACTGGCTCGAGGCCTATTCCTTAGACCTTAGATAATTTGAAACTCTAGCATTGACAGCTTTTATTTATTACCATTTATTTATGTGTTTATTTCTATTTATTACCTAAATAAGCTTTAATAATCCTTACCTCTGTCTTTAGAGCTTTGGTAGATAAATGTACTTCCTGCTCTCCTTCCTCACAGCCAGCACCCATGATAAACAAATCCCTTTCAGAATGTTCAGTAATCTGTGTATATTGGACTCTAGGGGTTACACAATGGGCCTGATTTATTGTTTCTGTTGAACATTGTCTCATGTGTTCATTCTAATAGGACAGGATTCTGGAAGCAAAGTTATACCAGTGTCCTTAGGAACCACACAACCACAGCAGGAAAAAGTCGTTGGATCGTCTCCTGGCCAGCCCGCTGTGCAGGTAGAAAACAGTTTGCACAGCTTCTTCTCAATGTTCAGCATGATTGACAGAAAATGTGGTCACATCACTTTCTGCTTGCTCGTGGCTGTCTGGCATCATCTGCACAGTCAGCCTTGTCGCCCTGTGTGCCCACAGAAGTGTTCACTGAAGACCTTCCCTGAGAGCCACGCCTTGTAATGTTAATGTTTATAGGATGAATGTTCTATTTCTCACATATTTACAGTTGTTTCATTTCCTCATGAATTAATAGTATACCAGCAGCCAACACATCGTAGGCACTCAAAAAATGTAGTTTACTGTTGAATGATAATGATTATTATCCTATCAAAAGTGGATCTGTTCCTCTTAGTTACACTAGAGATTTTTTTTCCTACAGGAGTGTATGAAGTAGTCAGTCCCTATGGTCTTTTAACCCATACTGGTCTGAAAAAGAAGAAAAAAATTTTTGTTTTCAGTTTTCTGAGGCCTTAGTCTCTTCTCCATCAAACTTATAATAGCTTAATGAAATCTGTGGTAGTCTGGGCCTGCCTGGAATACTCAGTGAAGGATCTGGTTCAGTTCTCAGGTTCTGATGTAAGGCGTATTTGTTCCTTACCGTGATCTAAGAAATGCCCTACTAGGTCACACACCTGGACTGTATGTGACAGGAGCTCAGACGTGTTTGCCCCCTTATTTACCACTGAGAGGATGAATTAAGGACTGTCTACTGAATTTTCAGATGTTTATGGAGTTGTTAGTTAAAATATATTTCTTCAAAAATAAAATGAAGCTTTGTAGAGGGAGTTGGGAATTCAGGCTTATAAGGTCCAAGCTAAGTCCTTCCAAGGAACTGATAGTACAGTTTTCTATAATCTTGACACAGTGCAACTTCACTACATGGGTCTATGGATTTCCTTGTTTCATTTTTCAACGCTGGCAAATTACAGCAAATGCAACATGCTTAGAGTCTGCTCTTGATAAGGATTTGAAAATATTGGAAACATAGTGACCTTTATGTATAACTGTATTTTGCTTATTTTTTCTACAAAAGGGAATAATAAGAGGTGTGTTTTGTCTTTAGGTGGATAGTCATTCGGGAGGACAAAAGAGGCCTGCTGCAAAACAGCTAACTAAAGGAGCTTTGTGAGTTACCTTCGGAAATGACCCATTTTGAACATTTTTCTAGGTTCCTAACCTTCAACAAATATACAACAGCAGTCAGGTTATGATACTACATATTTTTAAAAGTATACTTTGGAAATCTTTCCCTGTAGTTTATTTCTGTTAGGAGATATATATATCTAAATATCTATCTATCTATATATCTCAAATGTAGTTTGAGCCTACCATTCACCCTTTTGTTCTTAAGGAGAATAGTTCTTTGTCTTTTTAGCAACCACATACCCTCTGATTGGCCTAAGGGTCTCTGAGGAGAAGCAAGGTTTAATAAAGTCCTATGTCCAACCAAGCCACACAGTTGGTGCTCACACTGCTGAAGTGAACTGACTTTCTTTCAGTCCTTATAGTGAGTTCCTTCTTGCCACAGGATCAGCTGACAAGACTGTTGCCTTGTGGGATCTGAGAAATCTGAAACTTAAGTTACATTCCTTTGAATCACATAAGGAGGAAATATTCCAGGTTCAGTGGTCGCCTCACATTGAGACTGTTTTGGCCTCCAGTGGTGCTGATCCCAGACTGAATGTCTGGGATTTAAGTAAAATTGGAACAACCGCTGGAAGATGCAGAAGATGGGCCAGCAGAGTTATTCTTTATTCATGGTGGTCACACTGCCAAGATATCTGATTTCTCCCGAAATCCCAATGAACCTTGGGTGATTTGTTCTGTATCAGAAGACAATATCATGCAAGCTTGTCAAATGGCAGAGAACGTTTATAATGATGAAGACCCTGAAGGGAGCGTGGATCCAGAAGGACAAGGATCCTAGAGAATGTCTGCACTTCTTGTGATTTTAGACTCCCCTTTTCCTCCTCTCAACCCTGAGATTGATTTAACACTGCTTTTAACTACTGGGTTCAGAACAGAAATATTACCATAAGCTTAGCTGGCCAATGGTCAGGCATTGCCAAGGTCTGTGTGCGCACCCACACTTGAATGGCTGGGGGAAACACCATGCTTTTGAGGCCAGGGTCATAGTTTGAGTCCCCTGTGTTGATAGACTAAACTCTAAACCCACCATGATGTATGAAGTATAAAACTGAGGGGAAAAAAGACCCGCTATACTAAGGATAATAACATTCCTGCGTCTCTCATTGTCTTTGCATGCAAATAATCATCCTGATTAGATTTCTTAACATGACTCTACACTGCCATTGGCCATTTCTCTTTAACAGCATTCTCCAGCAGTTACAGAGGGACCAAACCCACACGGTGACACCTGATAAAAGTCAGTTCCGATCACTCAGTGACGCAGTGCAAAGGCTGCTCTCCTACCATGTGTGCCAGGGCTCCATGCCCACAGAGGAAGACCTGAAGAAAGGTAAGCAGGCTGGACCCCCAGAGTGCCACCTTGATACCAGACACCCTCCTAGGGACGCCCTCCTGGGGACTCACCCTACAGGAGAACCAGAGCCTCGTCACCCCCAGATGGTAGCCAGGTTACTGTTTTTCATTGCAGACCTACCTTCTTCCCAATTTACTTGATTTCCCAGTCCATGTTTAGGGTTGTGACTTATTTTTCTCAACATTCTGTGGAGGGATACCCAAATGTCCGAATATTTTATGGACACATTTGAGGGCAGTGAATCCAGAGCACTGTTTGGACTCTGGCTGCAGACAGGATGGCCCTGGACAAGGTGCTCTGCACGGTGATTCAGGCACAGTCCTTGCGTTTAGATAGAATGCCTACATACCCTGAGCTGCTACTATTACTTTTATGAATTAGATAGATACTGTAGCTCCCAAAAAGCATTCTTTGAGGTTCCAAATTGAGTCCAGAGCAGGGTCTCTGAGGGGAGTGCAGCAGTCAATCCACTGTGAGCTTCCCTGGGAGGACCAGGGAAGAGCGTCCACATCCAGCATTAAACAGGGATGTGGAGGCTCTGAGAAGAGTGAAGTGGAAAATGTGAGACCTTTGGAGACAGACAGACAAAGGACAGAGCCACAGGACCATGACCTGCGAGATGCCATGGACGAGTTGGTGTCGTTACATGAAACTGGTCTGCCCAGCCCGGACAGTAGGACTTCATTGTCTCAGCAGTTTCCGTTTTTCATGATGTTGGAAGGAAGTGGAGGCTTAGGTCACCTAAACTAGTAGATCATTCTCTGTTCATTGATATTTGCTGCTGGTCTGTGTTACGTGGTTTTCTTTTATAAATGATCTTAATTAAAGGCATTATGGTTTTGGTTTCCAAATTAGAGTGAAAATAAGCTAGTATTAAAAAGAGTTTCTGTGATCACATTCCAGTGAACAGTGAGGGACAGGAGTGCAGAAGGGTGATGTTTAACCAAGCAAGAACTAAACTAAGAAGAGAAAATGGAGGAATAATTCATTACAGTCCTAAGGAAAAAAGGACCTAGTGGGTGATTTGCACTCTCTCACTTTTTTTTTTTTTTTTTTGTCTCTCTCTCTTTTTAAAGTTGACAATGAATTTGAAACAGTTGCCACTCAGCTCCTAAAAAGGACCCAAGCTATGCTTAACAAGTACAGATGCCTGCTCCTGGAAGATGCCATGGTAAAGTTCCACTACCAAGCATGTTCGTTTCTTAAACTCCACAGGTCACAGCTACTAATTCAGAGAGAAAAACTTCAAGAAATTACATTTTCCCAACATAGTTTAAAAGGCACAGATACTTAAAATTGTAGAAAAACTCACCTTTGACTGAATCTTCTACTAACAGCAGCTATATTTGCTATGGTTTCCATGGTTGATCACACTGAATCAGTGCTATTGTTTTCCTGGTTGCAAATGAGGGACTAGGGCTTTGGTTACGTAATTTGCCCAACATCATACAGCAGGTAAGTTTGCAGTGTAACTAGCAGAGCTAGAATACAGACCAGGACCACCTGACTCCCATCTGCACTCTGATGCTGCCCACTGCCTCTCGCCAACCAGAAGACGTGGGAGAGGACCGGCAACACTTCTGCTGAATATTGTTCAGAATAATATCTGAAAAGATGAGGTGGTGACAGATGTTAACATTAGTTTTGTCTTGGGAATTCCCTGGCGGTCCAGTGGTTAGGACTCTGTGCCCTCACTGCCGAGGGCTCGGGTTTCCGCCCCGGTCAGAGAACTAAGATCCTGCAAGCCACGTGGTGCAGCCAAATGAATAAAAAGTTAGTTTTGTCTTGTTTTCAATTGAGACATCACTAGCATGTCATAAAAATCATGCTTAACAGGGAGATCAGCTTGATGCTTTGTGACCACCTAGAGGGGTGGGATAGGGAAGGTGAGAGGGAGGCTCAAGAGGGAGGGGATATGGGGATATATGTATACATATAGCTGATTCACTTCGTAGTACAACAGAAACTAACACAACAAGCAATTATACTCCAATAAAGATGTAAAATAAATATGAATCTTTTGTCATATATTACAATAATAATTTCCCCCAAAAAAAATCATGGTTAATTTTAAAACGTACAACCTGATGGATTTTAGTATATTCACAAAGCAGCGCAAGCATCACCACTCACTAATTCCAGAGCATTTTCAGCACCCCACATAGAAACTAAAATTAGCTGTTTTTTTTTTCCCTTTGGCCGCACCGCATGGCTTGCAGGATCTTAGTTCCCTGACCAGGGATTGAACCCCAGCCCACAGCAGTGAAAGCGCTGAGTCCTAACCACTGGACCGCTGAGGAACTCCCCTAAAATTAATTTTAAAGCACCAGATAATTAGAGAAAGGAGTAAGGTATCTCAGAAAATGATGGAAAGACCAAACCTATCTGAGATTTTAGAAGCAGTTCTAAAATCATACAGACTTTAATAAACTGGTCTCTTACCAGTGCCACTTAATTTGAGATCAGCTTTGAAAATGTACCTTGAGAGATTAGCTGAACTACATTATACACATATGCAATATAGTATAAATATGTATGTGTGTGTGTTTGTGTTTACTAAAGCGTATATATTTACAGGCATACCTCAGAAACATTGTGGGTTCAGTTCTAGACCACCTCAATAAAGTGAATATCACAATAAATCGATTCACATGAACTTTTTCGTTTTCTGGTGCAAATAAAAGTTATGTTTACACTATACTGCAGTCTGTTAAGTGTGCAGTAGCGTTGTGTCTAAACCAACAATGTGCATACCTTAATTTAAATATACTTTATTGCTAAAAAATGCTAACCATCATCTGAGCCTCCAGTGAGTTGTAATCTTTTTGCTGGTGGAGGGTTTGAAATATTGGGAGAATTACCAAAATGTGACACAGAGACATGAAGTGAGCAAATGTTGTTGGAAAAGTGTTGCCAATAGACTTTCTCAATGCAGGGTTGCTACAGCCTTCAATTTGTAAAAAAAACGCAATACCTGCAAAGCGCAATGAAATGAGATATGCCTATACTTATGTATATTAAAACTGTGCCACCAAAGTCTGAAATAGTTGTTCTTATAATGACAATCATTTCTGAAACAAAACTCTGAGATATCAAAAAGACTAACTGTATCATTTGTGAGAAAAGGACCATTTGGACAGACTTGGACAAATGGACTAATTACTTGGACAAATTATATCTGCCATGAATTTTTATGTTAAATAAGACCCAGAAATATAATTTAAGATTTGATTCTGTACAGCAAAAAATAATTCTAAGGAAAGCCTTAATACAAAACATAATTATAGGGAATTCCCTGGAGGTCCAATGGTTAGGACTCTTGTGCTTTCACTGCCGAGGGCACGGGTTCAGTCCCTGGTTGGGGAACTAAGATCCCGCACGCCATGCAGCACGGCCAAAAACAAAACACAACACAATTATAGCATAGCAGAATATAAAGTAAAAGGTCATCCTAATGAAAAGATTTCCCACATATTAAGCAGAGGAGGAAATAAGAAAAGTACAGAACAGTGTGTATAGGTGCTGCCATTTGTGTGCAAAAATAAAGAACGAAGAACGTAAATTTGTGTGTTTGCGTAAGCTACCTCTGGAAGAGTTTACTAAACTGCTTGGCACGAGGGTTCCTGCAGGGAGGGCCCTGGGTGGGTGGGGAAGGCAGTGCACAGGGGAGGCAAAGAAGGAAGGCTGACTTTCCACATCCCCTTTAGTACCTTCTGAAGTTTGTACCAGTGTGGTGAATTACCTTTCCTCAAAAAACACGATTCAAAAAAGTATGTCAAGGATAAACATATTCTCCTTTCTGATTGCTTCCTTTGTCCCCAAAACACAGCGAGCTGTTTGCACTTGTTAAAGGGCGTCTGAAATGACTGGGCTTTTTCTCATTTTCAGCGGATCAATCCCTCCGCTGAGATGGTGATGATCGACAGAATGTTCAACCAAGAGGAAAGGGCTTCTCTGTCCCGGGACAAGCGCCTGGCACTTGTAGACCCCGGTAAGAAACGCCAGAGTAAAAGCAGAGGAGAGCTACCGCCAGGGTTCAGGGACTATGGCTTTGCGGAGACTGTCTGAAGTGACCTTGGAGTATGAAACCTGAAGGTAGATCCTGAATTCTGGGGAGAAAAGAATCCAGAGTTGAGAGCAGGATATGAATGCTCTGAAAAGGTTGTTCTGCAAAATCCAAACTGGAATTTTACATTCAGTTAAGTGATTCTTCTTCCCCATTGTAAACTCAAACTTATCAATCTTTCCCTAGTTTTTGAGAACGAAAGCAAGTCAGAAGCCTTCCCAGAAGCAACTGAACCTCAGCAAATGATTGAATTTTCTTACTATGTGCAATGCATTGTTGGGGGGGAAATCAGTGAAACATGGTCCCCGCCCACAGGCTCTAGTAGATTGTAGTGCTCCTTGTTGGTACTCTTCCTGCACCCCATCAGCTTCCTGCCGTTTGCATCTGCGCTAGATTCGACCCACATTCTGCCTTTTAAAAATGAATTCTCTTGGGGCTTCCCTGGTGGCGCAGTGGTTGAGAGTCCGCCTGCCGATGCAGGGGACGCGGGTTCGTGCCCCGGTCCGGGAAGATCCCACATGCCGTGGAGCGGCTGGGCCCGTGAGCCATGGCCGCTGAGCCTGCGCATCCGGAGCCTGAGCTCCGCTACAGGAGAGGCCCGCGTACCACAAAAAAAAAAAAAAAAAAAATGAATTCTCGGGCTTCCCTGGTGGCTCAGTGGTTGAGAGTCCGCCTGCCGATGCAGGGGACACAGGTTCGTGCCCCGGTCTGGGAAGATCCCAGATGCCGCGGAGCGGCTGGGCCCGTGAGCCATGGCCGCTGGGCCTGCGCGTCCTGAGCCTGTGCTCCGCAACGGGAGAGGCCGCAACAGTGAGAGCCCCGTGTACCGCAAAAAAAAAAGAAAAAAAAAACAAAAACAAAAATGAATTCTCTGTACTTCTTTCTAGCATCTAAAATTTTTTAAATCGAATAACATAACAATTTGTGGAATATCAATTTTTACCCATACTTTTACTATCCTAGAAAAGGAATGTTTTTATTTCTCCAAGTTTTCTTCCAGTTATGGTTCCCATTTGCATACATCACTTATAATTGTAATCATTATATCACGTGCTAGATATGATTTTGTTCTTCTAATGTTCTTCCATTTATCCTGTTGCTATAGTCTTCAAAATAATATTTAATAAATTTTTAATATACTAATTTGGTTAATCCATTCCCCTCCTATTGGAATATTATTTTCCTCTGGCTTTACTTCTATTTTTCCTAACATCTTTTCTGATACTTAAATATTGAGGTTCAGCCTTGTGTTTGATGTGGCTTAAGAAATTTTCAAAGAGAATACATGATCCTTATACTCAGTGTAAAGGGAGAGTCCTAAAGAATTGCCATATACCTAGGAGAATCCTCAAATCTTTCCAAAAAACAAGAGAATAATGTGAGATATATTTCTGCCCCTTTTTCTTAGAACCTGAAATCCCCTGTTGCCATTGGGTGAATTGGGCTTTGGAGATAAACCCTCCTCTTTTGTCACAGCCCCTCAGGCCTGGTGTCACGCGGGCAGGGGCATGCTCCGTTCTCCTCTGTATTGTACCTGCACAGTGTTTGTTGGGTGGAATCACCTTTTTTGATTTCAAGGCTGTATCCCCTAGATCTCATATTTTGGGATTTAGTGAACAAATTCATGTTTGTGGCTTTGTAGGTATCATCAAAGCTCTATTTCACTTTCATTACTTCCAGAGTGAACAGTTTCTTTGCCCTTGCGTAACAGCAACCTGCCTCCCTCCCTCCGTACCCTCAACCCCCTAAATCCTCACTAACATTTCTCTTGCCATCCTTGGCTCTTCGAGCCTGGCACAGGTCAGCGCTCACCCTCAGACCCGGTTCCTCCATACCCCACTGTCCTTCCAAGCAGATACCATTTAAGGTGCATGTTGACTGTTCGTTTTGTGTTCCTGGCAAAGTGCCACTAGTTATGCCAGGTCCCCTGCCACGTGTTTAGAGGGACTGAAGTGCCATCACCCACAGACAAGTAGTTGTGTCCTCCCCAGCCCCTCCGCCAAAGCCTCTGTTCAGGACCTTCTGCTCCAAGGAAGAAATGAGGCAGATACTAACATCTGATTTCTGTTTTCAGACTGTTTCAAAGCAGTCATTAATAAAAAAAAACTGATCAAAAACTGCAGTAAGAGACCAAGACAGAGTGGAGCTTTTTGCCCATTGGGTTTTCCCATTTGTCATCCAGCAACTCCCTTTTCAAAGAGGTTTAAGCTCCTCTGGAAGCTGCAGCCCCGCAGCCTCGGTTCCTTTTAAAGGACCCCCCCCCCCAAGTACTGTGCTTCTGCACATTCCTGGACATGAACAGCTGACTCGGTGTAGTGGGGTAGGGTGGGGTGGGTTTGCACCTGATCCACTGAGGGGCTACTGTCGAGTCCTGTCTCATTCTTTCATTAATGTTCCTTTTGTTCCCATTTCCAGAGGGCTTTCAGGCTGATTTCTGTTGTTCCTTCAAACTTGATAAAGCTGCTCATGAGACACAGTTGGGCAGGAGTGACCAGCATGGCAGTAAAACAACCAGTTCTGTGCATCTGACGGCCAAGGCCCAGAGCAGAGACAGAGCCAAACCAGGCATGGCAGAACCAACGAATCATGACCAGTTTCATCTAGTGCCTAATCACATCGTGGTCTCCGCAGAAGGAAACATTGCTAAAAAAACCGAATGCCTCGGCAGAGCACTGAAATTTGACAAAATGGGCTCAGTTCAGTACCGGAGTGTGTCCGAAGAGAAAACCAGCCGGAAAGACTCCGTGAAAGGCAGTGAGTGCTCCCCGGGCCCTGAAGGGCACCGGAAAAACTCGTCCAGACCAGATTACGGTCCTGAGAGCAAACTCTCAAGCCTCCTAGTAGATTCGCACCTGGAGATGACGTGTAATAGCTCCTTCCAGGACAAGACTCTGCGGAATTCTCCAAAGAATGAAGTTTTACACACAGACATCATGAAAGGGTCAGCCGAGCCCCAGCCTGATCTCCAGCTCACTAAGAGTTTAGAAACAACATTTAAGAACATCTTGGAACTCAAAAAGGCGGGGCGGCAGCCCCAGAGTGACCCCACGGTTAGCGGCTCTGTTGAGTTAGATTTCCCCAACTTTTCTCCAATGGCTTCGCAGGAAAACTGCCTGGAAAAGTTCATCCCGGACCACAGTGAAGGCATTGTAGAAACTGACTCCATTTTAGAAGCAGCTGTAAATAGTATCCTAGAGTGTTAATAGTCGCAGTCCTCCCCTACCTGCCCCCGAGACTCCGCCCCGGACAAGTTACATTCTTTCCTGGCAAAAGCAATGGAAATGGTCTCCTGTCTCCAGCCTGCTTGATCTTTCATCACAGCTTATTCTTTCTAATCTCAATCCCATTCTTTGTTTAAGAGCAATACTCGTTGTGGTTACAGGGAGATCCTTTAGTAAAACTGATCCTTGTTAGAAAGCAGTCTGATAGGCCCTACACATTTCAAGTGTCTTGAAAGTGCTTATAGTCATTTTTTTGTTTGTTTTTGTTTATTTGTTTTATTTTTTTAAAACACTGTAACTCAATGAGATCACAGTACACTAGGCCCTGGGTAAAATTCTGACAATCATAAGTCTTTTGAAAAGAACAGACTTATTAAAGAAAATCAAACAGGACTGATAGAAGACACTTTGTAAAGAATATCCCACTGCATCTCCAAATTTTGGCTTTGGGGAGGGTCTTGGGGTGTCATGGGCCAGGAGACCACATGGCTCTCCCCTTGGCTGTCTCTGAGCAGTTAGTCCTGGCTGCTCTGCCAGGGCCCACGGCCCTGGCGTGAGCACCTATAGCGCACAAGCAGGGCTTCCTGTTCATTGTTCAGGTGCTTTTCTGATGCTCCCGGAGCAAAACCTCACCTCTTCAGCATATCCACGTTGAGTTTCATCTAGGGAATACTTTGTTTTGAGTTGCGACAGCACGACTTGAGATAACCTCACCAGGCGAAATAAAAGAAAATGGAAACCAGTTAAGTGGCACAGTGCACAGGGGAGGCCGGGATAGAGCCATGAGGAATATAATATGTATATATGTACAAGCATATATATGTTAACTCTTGAGAAAAAGCAAGCGTTTTGCATTCTATAATTGGATCTAGGCAGCATACGATGTATGTTTTTGTTGGTTGCTGGGTTTTGTTCCATTTAACCTCTCTTTGCACCCCTCCCACAACAAACAGGCAAGCGTCAAAAGTATTTTCATTTGAACACTGTGTTGTAATTTTTCAGTTTAAACGTTAAGGGGACTTTGGCCTTGTTTCTGCTTCTTGTTGTCTGAGAACAGTAGTCACCCCTGGCAGCAGTCATTACCAAAACACAGACAAACCAAAGGTAACCAGCCAGCCCACCACTGAGAGGAAAGATCTGAGACCCGGGATTCCCACTTGAGAGCCAAAGGACATTCCCTGCCATAGTTTGTGTTTGGCCCATGTTCCTGTTCGTGAACGTGACTTATTGCTTTATTTATTTATATTTCTTTTCAGGGAGCTTTTCCCCCGTTTCCTTTCTTGTATACCTGCCCCAGGTCATCCCGTTTCGGTTGGCACTTTCATTCTCAATGTCATTGTAACCATCAGTATCTCCTAGCATTGGGAAAGCTACATATGGTATTTTGTACGTACCCTCTTACGTACATGTGTGTGTGCGTGTGTCTGGGCTGTTCAGATCCAGAGGTCATTTTGGCGACAGTGTGTACACACTCGCCCTCCCTGTTATGTGCACGGGCTCTCATTTATTCTGTCCATCTCTCTGGCTTTAGAGGTGCACCCACTGGTCACCATTCTAACCTGTTGCCAAGATCCGCTTCTGGCCACCCCCAGAATGGGGGTGACCCCACTGTCATCCTCATGTTGGGCATTTCTCTTCCAGGTTGGCCCGCAATGGAAAGGAAGGCTTCTGATTACTAGAAAACACAGTAACAGAAGACCTAGACTCTCCCTGCCCCTTAGTCCCCCCCAAACAAAGAAACCCTGTGAGACAGCCAGTCTTCACAAAAGCAAAATACCTTCTCCCCACTCCCACCCCTGAGCCAATAGAAATTGGAAAATCTGGGCCATTTTACGGTGACCATGTTTTCCTAATTTGTGCCAATGTCCAAGTTGCAGATTTCCCCTTTTTCCTGTATTGTAACATATTAGAAAGATAAGTTGGTATTGCCAGTTGGAACTTTCTGTTTGGGTAGCCCTGGGGTAACACCCTGCCCTGAACACCATGATTTCATAGGCTTTTCTCTTAGGGCGCATGCTCCCCTAATTCCTAGCAAGACTTAAAGATGGTCCCTCCTGATCAAATTCTTCTCGTAGAAATTTATACCTAGAAGCCTTCACGGAGGCTACTAATGAGTTACATTAATTACTGAATCAGTGGAATTCTTAAGAGACAAGATAAGCTCCTTGTACCTTTGTCACCTCTCTCTCTTCCCTACCCTGCCCTGCTACCCCAGTCCCAACTTTTCGATATACCATCTTAAAGGGTTTTTTAAGCCTTGACACTTGTCTAGAAAACGGAGAGCCTAATTTACCAAAATGAAACTTGTAAATTTTTGTGTCCTTGTATGTAAGTTTACTTTTTATGGAGGAAAGATTCTAGATAATGACAAATGACAATTACGAAATGTATTTTACTCCTGTGATTAGGTCATGACAAATGACGATTATGAAATATATTTTACTCCTGTGATTAGGTCATAACTCGCATGTCGAGGCCCCTCTGGTGGAGGGTGAGAGCTCAGCCTCAGATGGCCAACATTCAGTTGTTCAGATTCATTAGTCAAAGTTAAGTTTTAGAGCTACTCATACTCAGTAACAAAAATCATTTTCTTTTCTTTCTTTTTTTTTTTCTGTTGTTGTTGTGGAAAAGTGTGAATTTGTTATTAAGCATTTGATTTTCTGTGTCCTTAAGTACTGCCTAAAGATAAAGCAAATTTTAAACTGGCAATTACGAAAAAGAACTATTTTAGCGCTGAAGAATTTAGCAGACTTTGTTAGATTAGGGAGGCCTTACAGACTGACTTGACTTAAAGAGGACGCGTCACTCACTGTCAGTGTGGTGTGGGCTTTATTTGCTTAAATACCTTCATTTGTATAGTATGTCTCACTTGAAATTGCTTTGTATACATTTTGTAAAAATATTTATAAAATGTTTTGTAAAAAAAAAGTATAACAAATTGCAGTTTATTTTGTTATGTTGGATAAATACTGTTAAAAGAAACCAGTCAGTAACTATATTGTTAATCCATGGTTAGGAAATGTTTAGTTGGAGATTACAAAATGAAACAACCATTGCAATACAGCCAAAGATTTGGGAAAATGTGCAACTGTGATTGTCTTGATTTTGCAAAGAGGAATGGCTGCTTCTCCCAGAAGAAAAGGGTAAGTAAATGTCCAGTGGGAGTTCTGTTATTAAATACCATTACCAAAGAATACCCCTGCCAGTGAGGGGGTAGGATTTTAACTGATCAGCCTTTCTAAACAGTTACAAATTAAACAAAATTGGTCAAGGAGAAAGTTTAGTCATGAACATCTCCGGCCTCCCTCCGGAGCTGCTCCCCTCACATGGGCCCTTAACTAAGGGAGGAAAAATGAGGTCATTTAAAAGTTAGATAAATGTGCCTCAATCTGCAGGAAGTTTTCTTTAATCGTTACATTTCTTTTGTTTCTGCAGGAAGGAGAAGGCTAAGGGATAGGTAAAAAATGAAAAAAATAAAAAACTATTTTACATAGAACTTGTTCCAGAATTAACATGTTTCTCTTTGGATTCACACGTTTGACCAAATTGTAACCTTATCTGTAAAATCAGCCCCACTAAGCCCTTTTGAGTTCCTGCCCTCACAAGTGTGACTCTACCCAAATTGTTAGGGAAACTAACAGAGGGAAAACTTCCTAAATTTTCCTTTGGGGCCTAGACTTTATACTTAGACTCCCTACTTTATGGTTTAATTGCTCTCCACCACCACCAATAGGTAGTAGCAGTCAGGATATCAAGATTCTTAAGTAATCAATATATAAAGTGGAAGTTGTCCCCATATAACTAACAGAAGTTAGAATAATTATGGCTAGAATAATTACGTCAGTGGATGGATCCCTTAATGTCTTTTACAGTGGTGTCCTGCTGTCAAGCTTCTCTCCTTGCTAAGGACAAACGTGTGTCCAACATGACGCTCTTGCCCCTCTTCAGGCCATTTGCAATGGGTGTGCCCCATGAATAAAGAGTTAGAAGGATCATCTGGCTGCTTGATTAGGATCGGAGTCTGTGTGTTCTGCAGAGGCACGCCCAGAGGAAAGACCAGGCACCTTCTCCTAGGATGGTTAAAGCCCTCAGGCCCGTGTACAGGAGGCCATGTCCCAGGAGAGGGGCCCTAGCACTGCCTGGTGTGGAGCGAGTAGCCAGGATTTTACTGGGGGGAAAGGAATGGGAAAAGAAAGACACTCCAGTGTCTGGGGTCACTGAAACAGCATTGCTCAGGCAGGACTCGAGCTCTGCTGTCCTCGGGGGGGCTGAGCCCTGGATCTGGGCTCTGGCTCTGCTTCAGCCTTTGTGCTCTGAGATGGAGGATTCCTGGGTGTCTGGCATTAAGCACTAAACTATTGAGCAGTTTACAGGCGCTGTGCTGGACACTAGGAGTCTACAGATCATTCAGGTATGATTTCTACTCAGGGAGCTCAGTCTAGAGAGGAAACAAGCACATAACTAACTACATTTCAAGAGAAGAAACTGGGGCTAAAATTCTTCTAGATTGCCGGTAGGGAGAGAGCTGTGACCTATATTCCCGTGCCCCGCTTACTTCCATGGTTCTTAGTGAAATTTCCTGAGGTATGTTTGAGAAAAAAAAGTATGACACTTTTTGCAGGAATGAAGATAGAGGAATTTTATAGTGTTAACTACGTGGAGAAAACTGGTTCAGCGGACACACAAATTGTAGAAACACATTTGCAGTATGAAGTGGATTCTGTAATGTAAACAGCCTGTATGTACACTGCTTCAGGTAAAAGGCCTGTATGAGTCCCTCATCTATATTCCTTTTAGGCGTGTGCTGGAGCCTGGCCTTTGAAAACACTTTCAAGGGTGTGATCCTTAGGGAAAAATCATGTCTGTGAAGGTCAAGGAAAGCAGTACAATGGGCGGGTGCAGAAGGTGCCTTTGGCAGCAGAATCTGGAAACAGGTCCCAGGACTTCACCTAACCCATCATCAGACACCTTTGTGCGAGTTCCTCTCAGCCTCAGCTTCCTTGTGGATAAACTAGGAAGACTTGTCCCGACCCTCTACTTCTTTGGGTGTAAAATGAAGTCTTACTAAAGAAGTGTGGAAGGTAGGAAAAGCTAATGTTCCATTAGCCCCGAAATAATTCAGAAGAGGTTTGGGTTTTTCCGTTTTGCATTTATTCTTACCTACTGCATACTGTCTCCTTCCTACCCTAGCTCTCCTGTGTCTACCCTCTACCCTCAGAAGGCTGCTGCCCTCCACCTGTTCTCTCCTTTTTCCTTCTCACTTTTGCTCCCTTTGCTCGTTTTTCATCAGGATCAAAAGCTGTTGTCCAGGGCATCCGTGGTGGCGCAGTGGTTGAGAGTCTGCCCGCCGATGCCGGGGACGCGGGTTCGTGCCCCGGTCCGGGAGGATCCCACATGCCGCGGAGCGGCTGGGCCCGTGAGCCATGGCCGCTGAGCCTGCGCGTCCGGAGCCTGTGCTCCGCAATGGGAGAGGCCACAACAGTGAGAGGACCGCGTACCGCAAAAAAAAAAAAAAAGCTGTTGTCCATGTTGTCTTCCCTAACTCCAGGCTCATCTGGCTGCTCTTTTCCACTTGCCTCCTGGTAACCCATGTCCCACTCTGAGGAAGCAACAAGGAAAACTTGAAGCAAAACGAAGTCAACTGCAAGAAGGGTCATAATCCAAGAACGAGGTTTGGGGCAGATGGGAAATTGCAAATTGAGCCCCCTTTTGGGTGTGGGGTGGTGTGGGGGGGGGGGTTGCCTTACGGAGAAGGCATGGATTCCAAATAGTCCCCAAATGCACACAATACTGAGATAACTTATTGTGGGATATGTTAGGAAAGGGATCCTGGAGTCAATTCAAAGAACCACAAAATGTTAGTCCTGAAAGAAGTCTTTAAAAAAAAAGTATAGTCAAGTGGTTTCTTTTTTTTTTTACTGTACGCGGGCCTTTCACCGCCGCGGCCTTTCCAGCTGCGGAACACAGGCTCCGGACGCGCGTGCCCAGCCGCTCCGTGGCACGTGGGATCCTCCCGGACCGGGGCACAGACCCGCATCCCCCGCATCGGCAGGCGGACTCCCAACCACTGCGCCACCCGGGAAGCCCCAAGTGGTTTCTTGAACAGGCAAGTCACAAGAACCTAATTACCCAGAGAGCACTTTCTTAAACTAATACGTAAGTGATAAACAAAGGCAAAGCACAACTGTAAGTCTTCCTCCCATTCCAGGCCCCACTCCCATTTCCCAAAAATAACCCCCATCAACTCCTTCTTGTACATCCTTCCAAAACTGTTACACATACATCTATAGCCAAGAAACAAAAACAAAACAACTGGGAACCACTCTCTTAACACCCTATTCTCTTACACCCTATTCTGTATCTTGCATTTTCAAATGTAACCAAATATCTGGGAGTTTTATAGTCAGGATTCTTTGGTTTTAAGCATCAGAAACCAATCTGCTTGGTTAACCAGCATAAAGGAGTTTTATAGGAAAGATAACAATTAAAGGGAAGATTGAAGAACTTAAAGTCTTGAGAGGGACTTCCCTGGTTGTCCAGTGGGTAAGACTCCAAGCTCCCAATGCAGGGTACCCGGGTTTGATCCCTGGTCGGGGAACTAGATCCTGCATGCATGCTGCGACTAAAGATCCCACATGCCACAACAAAGATCCTGCATGCCACATCTAAGACCCAGCACAGCCTAAATAAATAAATATTTTAAAAAAAAAAAAAGGCTTGAGAAAGATAGGAATAAGAAAACTCCAAGAGGTCTTAGTAGGTGGAAATCCTTAAAAGTCTCCTTTTCTTCCATCATCACTCTGCTGAAGATTCAAAACGTGGAAGAGAGGGTCTTATGGAGAAGTGGGAGGAGTTGAAAAGATCTTCCAGAGACCCCTTCAGTTTATGTATTGGGAGGGCAAGTGTGTTTGGCTTAGATACCCCACCATCCAAAGACTGTATGCAATGAGGGAGCGATCAGTCCAAAAGAGAAATGGGGATGGATGTCAGTGGGCAAAAAATAGAAAATACTCCCCATCGAGATTTCGGGACATAAAGACCTACCTCACTGCATATAATTGCATAGCCTTCCATAAATTTTTTAACCATTCCCTAATGAGGGACAACTGAAATGGTCAAGAAAAAAAGAGAACAGAGGCCTATGGGGACAGGCTAAAAAGAGTAAGATTCTTGAGGCGGTAAATGGCCCTGCCCCATTCTCATTCAGGAATGTCAGTTAAAAACCTCATGTCTTGCCCAGGGCCCAGGGCATATGCTTAATGGTCAGTAAGCATGTTTTCAGTTAGTGAACATGTCTGGGTTCAGGAGGACTCCGTCTCTTTTTTTTTTCTCTGGATCAGTCTGGTGGAACGATGGCTTTCACACTGAGAATAAGTGCTCTTCTAGCACCATCTGCTGGCATTGGAAAGCCTTTCCTGAATCCCCACCTCCGAGTCTTTCAGCCAGGAGTATTGTTGTAGTGTTATGTTAATACCTCCTAAATACCTTCAGTACCACAGAACCTACCTTTTATCTGTAGACAGGGGAAGTTACGAAATGTTTACTTTTTTTGTTTCTTGTTTACTATTTAATGGACACTTTACAGTTTGCCAACCTTTCTGGTTTTGCCTTTCCACAAAGTAAGACACATGGTGAGGTGCTGAAAAAGCGAGTAAAAATGAGGCTCACGCCATAGCCTGTGACTCTGAAGACTATGTAGACCTTTGACATTTATTCATCAGCTGCTGAGCTCTGCGCAAAGCACTGTCTTTCTGGTTGAACTAATTACATAGCACACATACCAATACGATGCCTTGAGCTTACGATGGTTAACAAGACCCTGCAGGTGCCCATTGTTGTGAGAGGTGCTGCAGAAGATTCAGAGAAGTATGTGACAAGTTCTCGGCCTCCAGAGAAGCCAGTCTAATCAGGAAAACAAAACAAACAATATAGGATAAAGTCTGGATATGCCTGTAAGCACTGTCAAAATATGGCATTGCCTCAGACCTTAAGAGAAATATATATACATACTGTGCTAGACATTTGGCAATGCCTGGAAACATTTTTATTGTCACCACTGGGTGCGGATGCTACTGGCATGCAGTGGGTAGAAGCCTGGGATGCCGCTAGACATCCTACAATGCACAGGACAGCCTCCGTTACAAAGAATTATCTCGCCCCAAATGCCAATAGTGCCGAGACTGAAAAACCTGTGCTAGACTCTTAGGATCAGCGATGAGCAAGGCAGGCATGATCTCTGCTCTCCTAGTATCACGGCGAAGAAATGTTACAAATAGAACAACTTGCTGAAGGAATTCAGAAGGATAGAGCCTACTCAAGAACCCTGCTGGTTACAGACGGTGAAGCATCCCCATCACTTTGAAGCATGTTTAAAGTGCAGAATATCGACCCCCCGCCCCTCCTGAATAAAAAATGTGCGTTTTAACAAGATCCTCGGGGACTTCCCTGGTGGCTCAGTGGTTAAGAATCCGCCTGCCAGTGCAGGGAACATGGGTTCAAGCCCTGGTCCGGGAAGATCCCACATGCTGTGGAGCAACTAAGCCCGTGCGCCACAACTACTGAGCCTGTGCTCTAGAGCCCGCGAGCCACAACTACTGAAGCCTGCCTAGAACCTGTGCTCTGCAACAAGAGAAACCACAGCAATGAGAAGCCCGCACACCGCAACAAAGAGTAGTCCCCACTTGCAACTAGAGAAAGCCCGTGCACAGCAACAAAGACCCAACACAGACAAAAATAAATAAATAATTTTTAAAAAAATTTTTTTAAAAACAAAAATACCCCCACAAGATCCTCAGGTTACTCCTATGCACATTAATGCTTGAGACGCGCCTGCTCTAGAGGTTTCAGAAAAGACAGGACGGGACTTTTCATTGTTTTATGAAGACCGGGAAAGAAGGAAGCATATGGCAGGTGGTAAGAGTTATATGAGGGAAGGTTCTGACTTGGTAAGTTGGAATTTCTAGTTTTCGGTTCAGCACCAATAATAATTAACAAAGTGTTAACTGCTTACTGCCAGACTTTGTGCTAAACGCTTCATATGGAGTAGCTCATATAACTCGCCTAAGGCTATGTATGGCAAGATCCATCATTATGTCCATTTAATGGGTAAAGGAAACTAAGGGACAGAGGGATTAAAGAACTTGCTCAGGGACTCACTGACGGAGCCAGGCCGACAGAATCAGAGTTGCCTTTTTTCACCGTCCTAAGTAGTTCATATACAGCTCGACCCACACGTGGGAGCCAAAACCATAGCCCCAGCTTTCCCCACCCAGAAAAGGAAACGTGCAACCCAGCAAGCGGAAACTGGAGGAGCAGCTCCCACCCCCCCCACCACCGGAAATCGGAGCATTGTGGGAAGCGTTTCGTTGTTTACACCGCGACCTCCAGCATTATGAGAGTACAGCTGGAATGAAAAGGGCTGCGTTTTGAAGATAACACGGCTCTAAAAAGCTTCGAAGCGGTGCGAAGGAAGCTTTGTGCAACTCTTGGCGGGAATCAGGGTTAGCAAAACCTCAGCTGTTCACTGCCGCCAAAACGGCCCGGGCCGCCCCTCCATGAGCTAGAGTAGACGTCTCTATGGCCGAGTGAACAGAGACGTTTCTCTCTTCCCCACGCGGTGGGGCTGCGCATGAGCAGTAGCCGCAGAGTTGGAAAGATGGCGGAGGAAGAGTAAGTCTTGGGGGCTGTGAGACTCTGGCTTGGCGTCTCGATCATCCGGTGCCATCCACGGTGTTTATTTCTCGGTGGCGGAAAATAAGGATAATTGTGGACTGAAAGGAGAGAATAGGAAAGGTTCCAGATTACAGAGGGAGGAGTAAGGAGCCGTAGGGGTGGGGTTGGGTGGGCGGAGGGGGCTGCAATAGAGTTCGGGTTACCTCAAGGGCAGAGGATTGACTTTTAGGCAGCGGGGCTGGAGAGTGGGTTCCTCCAGCCTGGCTTAAGTGTTACCCCTACAGATGGGTCTGCACCCGTCCCAGCCCCACGGGGCGGAATCTCATCGCTAATGGTGTCTATAAAGCTGTGGCAGTAAAAGCTCCGTTGACGTATATGAGGACCAGTGGCTAAGGGGTTCATGACTTTTTAAAAGCTTTTGGAGACGAGGGAATGTGACGGGTCCATTTTGAAGACTGGAGCCAGAAACCACAAATTTCAGAGGCGCCTCAGTCCTTAGGAATTTGAAGACAGTAATATTTACCGAAGCCCAGGATATCTTTTGGAAATCCATTGAAGATTTGTTTACTTAATACTATCTCTCGTCTCCATTTTCTGTGTCAGGCCAAGAAAAAAGATCCCTTTGGTTCCAGAAAATCTCCTGAAAAAGCGAAAGGCTTATCAGGCCCTGAAAGCCACCCAGGCAAAGCAGGCGCTTTTGCAAAGGAAGGAGGTAATGGTGGGGAACCAGGTGGAGGGAATTAGAATTTGTATTTGATGAGTTTTAGCCAGCATGTGTTGAACTAGATTTGGTACTGACGGTCTCCCATCTGTTGGATTATACAAGGTATAGGGTTCTTGTCTTTGCTTAGCAAATATGTATCCGTTTCCGCGAACAAAATACTGGCGTAAAGTTAAGGAAAAAGTGAATGGAGAGTTCCAGGTTCATACCAAGTGACTCGAGAGACCAAACATGCTTGTGTACCTGAAAGAAAACTGTTTTAATATACCAAACGATTTTTGCTATTTGCTAAATGTTTTTGGAGAAATATGTATTTTGGAGGCAGGTAACAAAATAAGTTATGATGCCTAACACAGTGTTAGGTTCCATAAACACTTGCTGGTAAACTGGCTGACAGCATGTAAATTAATTGGGGTTTTGTTTATTTAGCAGGGACTTTTCCCAATAAGTTCCCAAGTTTTTCTCAACTCCACCTTCACTTGGGTATTTTGGTTTTTCCACTATATAAGAATAGAGGATGTTTTTCTGCGCCCCTTTCAGAACATAGGGGGGAAATAAGCTTTATCAGTAGTGACTAATGAATTACTGTTGTGGAAGTAAAGATGACTAGAGGCATAAAATGGTGATGGTTTGCCTTCTCTGTAGCAGAGGAAAGGAAAAGAGATCAAGTTTAAGCGACTAGAATGGTTCCTACATGATTCCTGGCGGCAACTACGTGACAGGGTGCGACTCAGACGACTAGAAGTGAAACCTCATGGCTTGGAAGTGCCAGATAAACATTCCTTGGCCTTTGTTTTACGCATCGAAAGGTAGGGAACTTGCTGGATTTCATGAGGCTGGGGCAAACTATTGGTTCAGCTTTAAGCCCTTTTTAGGGAGATGAGATAGTAGGCCTTAAGCCATCAATGCAAGTTGTGCTAGGAATTCAGGGCTGAGCAAAACATAGATTTTGTCTTCAAGATTAGGGAGACTGGGCTTCCCTGGTGGCGCAGTGGTTGAGGGTCCGCCTGCCGATGCGGGGGACACGGGTTCGTGCCCTGCTCTGGGAGGATCCCGCGTGCCGCGAAGCGGCTGGGCCCGCGCGTCCGGAGCCTGTGCTCCGCGACGGGAGGGACCACAGCGGTGAGAGGCCCGTGTACCGCAAAAAAAAAAAAAAAAAAAAAAGATTAGGGAGACTGAGCTTAAGCAAACAGACATGAGAATACACTGACTGCTTTGAGGGTAAAGTGCTGGATGTGGGGACAAGGGGCCCTCGGTGTGGTGTGTCATGGTTTGGGACACTGGGAAGCAGGAACTTGAAGGTGAGACCTGCAAACATGAAAGGGTTGGGGGAAGGCTTTCCAGGCACAGATGGAAAAAGTCCTGAAGTGAGGGATCAAGGCATCTTTTAGGAACTGAAGCAGGGTCGGGTGGATGGAGCATATTCAGTGCTGGGGAGAGTACAGAAAGCTTTTTCCACGTTTAGTGATACCTATTCCTATCAGCACATACAGCTCTGCCTCTATTTCCCTACCCAGTCACCCAGATCAGTAACCTGTGGGTTTTAAATATGTATAAGTCTACCACTGCCGTAATCTCTTTCCTGGACTATCGCATCAGCTTTCTAGCCGTGTTTCCCAGACTCTGGTGTCATGCTCTTGTTTCTGTTTTATATGCTCCCTCAGTGATTGCCAAACAAATCTGATTGTGTCTCCTTTATTTAAAATCTTCCGTAGTTTGGTTTTTTCTGTTTTGTTTTTTTGGGCCCTGCTGCGTGATTTGTAGGATCTTAGTTCCCCGACCAGGACTGAACCCAGACCCTCGGCACTGAGAGCTCGGAGTCCTAACCACTGGACCACCAGGGAAGTCCTTCAAATCTTCCATAGCTTTTAATGCTCACAAGAGCAAGCCCGGCTTCCTTAACTTGTTGTGTTCAACCCCACACACACAAATTCAGGGACCATTTCTGTTCCCTTAGCACCTCAGGCATTGCTCCACATAGCATGGAAATGATCTGTTTACATAGCTGCTTCCCACTTAATTGCACTTAGTAAATCACGGTCTGTGTCCTACCCTCTGGGTGCCCAGTAGTGGCAGACATTTCATGGGTGCTTGCTGGACAGAGCCTGACTTCCTCTGGTGTTCATTTCAGGATTAATGGGGTGAGTTTACTGGTGCACAGGACCATTGCAAGACTTCGCCTGAATAAGATTTTCAGTGGTGTCTTTATGCAAGTAACTCCTCAAACCATAAAAACGCTTCGTATAGTGGAACCTTATGTGACCTGGGGGTGAGTATGGATTTTTGTGTGAATTCACATGCTTGAGAAGGTTGAGAACATTAGGAGGCACAGGGTACTGTCCTCCAGTGCTCATGTTGCCGTGTCCAGGGGACATTTTGCTGTGACCACGGTCATCAGGAATCAGCTGCCAGCCTTAAGAGTCTCAGAACATGGGGCGGGTAGAGCAGGGGTTCTCACAGCGGCTGATAATGGTCTGAACAGGGCTGTGGCAGGGCTTGGTCAGTTGTAGGCTAAGGCTGAGTAAGACGAGTAGAGGACAGACTAATTCTTGGAATCTTGAAGCAGAGCTAGGTAGTATTCCTTCAAACAGTAAAACCTGAAAAAGGCTGGGATTTCATTTCAAACTCTTGAATGGGGTCACTTAAGGCCAAAGTCCTAGACTATAAGCCAGGACGTATTTTTGCCTGGAAAATAAATATCTTTATTTGGTGAGCGTTTGTATGCATAAATTCTAATTTCTCATTACGTAGGGCCGCTTGGGTTTTTCACCTCCTTCAGGTGAATTTCCGAGCATCCCAGCTGCAGCATGTTGCAGGACACTTTGGGGAGGGGGGCTGGGAGAATCCTTAGCCAGGCTGCTGGACTGTGTGGCCAGTGTAATACAGTGTGCCCGGTGGCCGTGGGGGGGTGGCTGAGGTGGTATTGTACTCTGCCACTCGTAGATTTCCAAATTTGAAGTCAGTTCGGGAACTCATCTTGAAACGTGGACAAGCCAAGGTCAAGAATAAAATCATCCCTTTGACAGACAACACAGTGATTGAGGAGCACCTGGGTGAGTGAATACCTTAGGAGTCGGAGCAGAAAGAGTCCCAAGAACCTGCCAGAGTGCCGAGCTCCGGCATGTAAGAGCCTCCCTGTGTGTGCTGGGAAAATGTTGAATAAAGGAATCCGAACCTTATGTTTCTTAGGGAAGTTTGGTGTCATTTGCTTGGAAGACCTCATTCACGAAATTGCCTTTCCGGGGAAGAATTTTCAGGAGATCTCACGGTTCTTGCGCCCTTTCCAACTCTCAGTGGCCCGTCACGCTACCAAGAATAGAGTGGGCTTCCTCAAGGAAGTGGGCTCACCTGGCTATCGAGGTGAACGCATCAATCAGCTCATCCGGCAGCTGAACTAAACCCAGGTAAGGCAGGGCTGAAAACTGCCCTTGGGCTGACTTTGGATGGGCTGTGCCTTGCCTCTTAAAAGATCTTTTTGCATTTACGAGTGAGAATGATTCGGGGTAGGGTAGCTGGTATTCCCAAGTCTAATGGATGGAGATACTTGGAACAGTGAATGCCTGGTTAGAGCATGGGGTTTTGTGTACCCCAAGAGTTACAGGATAGAAAACACTGACTAACCAAAAAACCTGTCTTGCTGTGGTCGTTCAGCTGGAGATAGAGAATAATATTGAAAACTAATTTCAAAAAGGACCTGAAGATCTAAATCATCATTTCTGTTGAAGGAATGTTAATTCTTTGAAATTGCTCTTTATTGTGATTACTCTTAGGTGCCAAGTTGCATTTGAATTAATGAAGTGTTTTTCTTCCTCAGCATATCTGAAGGCACAGTGCATTGGAAGCATGTGTTTTTGTTTTATGGAATTGTTACCCAGTATCTTCAAGCAAGATTATTTTCTGCTGTATCTTCAGAAACTGGAGGGGAAGGGTCAGGGAAAAGCTGGTGATGTTCAGGGCAGGCACTTTTCATCCCACTTCAGTTCCAAGAAAAAGTTCCTGTGTGTTTTCTGCAAAGACCACCGTCCATCTCTGAAACCAGCAAAGGACTTGTGCCATGGAGGAGGGAGTCCTGTTTTATCACACCTATCCTGGGATTTAATGTTGGTGAACGAATGAATACCCACATATGAATACAAGACAGCAGTGGACCAGGCCCAGGGGCATATTGAACCTGGGGTATCCAAGGGCCTTGTTTTGGAAAGAACTTGAAATACAATTAGAAAGAAGCGCAGAAAAACAATGCCCCGTTGTCTGCTGTGAGTCTGTGTTCTAACTTCCGTGAGCTTAGTGAGCTCTCCGACTGGCTGGCTCTAGGTGTATCTGGTAGCTTCCTTATCATCTTTGCAACTAACTTAGTGCTTTTCTCTAGCTCAGGATTTTAACCGACTCTTGGATCTATGCAAAGGGAAGGACCCTTTCCCCACAAAAACATGAATACACTCCAGTTTTTTTCTTGGAAGTTTAAGGTGTTTGTAGATCTTTCTCAGGGACCCAGGCACCTTATGTGAAGAAGTCTTGCACTGCCAGGATTGGTCACACAGGCTCTGACCTTGCTAATGTCCTCTGGCTCTGTGCCCTGTGGAAGAGCAAGGCTTACCAAGGTGGCTTTTTTTCCCTTCAAGCCAGTGGGTGTTTCCTATTAAGAATATGGTGGTAGATTGCTGAGCCCCTGTGTCTTTAATCAGTTGATCTTAAAAAGAAATGGAAAATTTTATTTGAGCCAAATTTGAGGATTATAACCCAGGCGGAGCATCTCACAAAGCCTTGAGAACTGTTCTGCCCATTAAAAGTCAAGACAGTTGTATAAGCTTTTTGAGACAGAGGAGGGTTGTACATCAAGTGACATATAATTGACAATTTACATAATACAGACCTGAGCACCATGTGACCCCTTACCAAGAAGGAATTTTACCCTTAAGGAATTGTTGTCTTAGGAGAACTTTTCTCATGGTTGAGTGGAAATTTCTGCCGACGGGGAAGGTTTGGTCAATGCATAACACAGTTAATACAGTGCACAGTGGTGGGAGAGAGGAGGCCAAATGGCACAGATTTTTTGTTTTAATTTTTCTTGTCTTGCCATAAAATATGTATTTCACAATTTCCCCGTTGATCATTAATCTTTTGACATAAAGCATTAGGTGACCAAATGTTTGGTCCCTCAAAGCTAGGGGGCTGCCTGCCCACCTCAGTGTCCATCATGTCCCTTGATGCCAGGTCCTAGTAGCCCGGTTCTCTCTTTTAGAGGGTTATACTGGCAGAATATTTGTCAAGGATTGACAGCCAATTCCAAGTTGTCCAAAAAGGTACTTACGCCAGTTTTCCTTGCACGTACATTGTGTATGTCCATAATTTTACAGAAAACTATAAAACTGTGATCTATAGTTCAAGTCGTTCAAACATCATTATCTTAGGAGCAAATGACACAATGTGAAAGGCAAGAAACTATCACCTTGTAAGTTCCACAAAGTCATTTAAATTGGTAGTAGGAGGAATAATGTTATTAGCAAAAGTTCAAGCCAAAATTCTCCTGAACCAAACCATTTTTGTAGTATCAATATTTCCTCTAAACTGGGAGAGAGGATTGTTCAGAGCAAAAGATTGACTCTTCATGGGTCATGAGGTGAATTAAATACACGGCCAAATGGTAGTACATTGGAAAACTGATAGAAACCAGTGTGCCCGCACTAAAGTCAGACTGACAGCTTGCTAGGAACTGTTTCCAAGGCTGCCTGTTAAGTAACCAAGGGAAACCAATTGTGAATCTCCCTACTGGGGAAAGCCAAGGTCATAAACTTGTTACATAAATCTACTGGTTCCCGTTAGGAGCTACCTGATATTCAACATCTAATATAACGTATTATTTATGGCCAGAACAGGCAGCATTAATTAGCTGGTTAAAAGGGGTCTCACTGGGCTTCCCTGGTGACACAATGGTTAAGAATCTGCCTGCCAGGGCTTCTCTGGTGGCGCAGTGGTTAAGAATCTGCCTGTCAACGCAGGGGACTCAGGTTCGAGCCCTGGTCCAGGAAGATCCCACATGCCGTGGAGCAACTAAGCCCATGCACTGAAACTACTGAGCCTGTGCTCTAGAGCCCGTGAGCCACAACTACTGAGCCTGTGCTGTAGAGCCCATGCTCTGCAACGAGAAGCCATCGCAATGAGAAGCCTGCGCACCGCAACAAAGAGTAGCCCCTGCTTGCCACAACTAGAGAAAGCCCGCGTGTAGCAACGAAGACCCAATGCAGCCCAAAATAAGTAAATTTATTAAGAAACAAAAGCCAGTTTCAGTTCATTCAGGAGAGACCTGATATGGTCCCTTCCAACATGGCTGCAAGGAGTTCCTTACCTGATGTCTTTTCCAGTATGAATAATGTCCTGGTTGCAGGTCATGGTGAATCTGATCTTCATCCAAAGTTAGAGTACTGTGATAGCCTTCAGAAAGTGTCCTTTTAATTAAACTTTGCAAGGAGCTATCTGAGAAGTGAGTCTTAGCCAGTAAATACCTGAATTAACAAAACTAGAATATTCACTGAACCATAATCTTTTTCTTCCAAAGTTAACCTCATTTCTACCAAATATCTGGTTAACTGACCATATAGCTAGCTATAAATGACTAAAGACTTTACAAGTCAAGGTTAAAGAACTTGATTACAATGCAATTGAAACTTAGTTACTGCTGTGACATACACTAAAATTATGACTGATATCATAATCCACATCTGAGTACCGTGTGACCCCTTATCAAGAAGGAATGTTACCTTTAAGGAATTGTCTTAGGAGAATGTTGCTCTTTATGGTTGAGTAGAAATTTCTGCCAATGGTAAAATAAAGGTTTGGTCAATGCATAATGCAAGATACACAAGGCACAGTGGTGGGAGAGAGGAGGCCAAAAGGCAGAGAAGATTTTTTGTTTAAATTTTTCTTCTCTTTTCATAAAATATGAATTTTATTTCACAGTTAACTGGCTCAAGAGTGAACCTGCCAGGATTAGATGTTATAGATGTTACTCTTATACTGTAAAGCATTGTGAAGTCAGATTACCTTAAAATGATGTATCGGGCTTCCCTGGTGGCGCAGTGGTTGAGAATCTGCCTGCCGATGCAGGAGACACGGGTTCGTGCCCTGGTCCGGGAAGATCCCACATGCCGCGGAGCAACTAAGCCCGCGAGCCATGGCCGCTAGGCCTGCGCGTCCGGAGTGCTCCGCAACAGGAGAGGCCACAACAGTGAGAGGCCCGCGTACAGCAAAAAAAAAAAAAAAAAAAAAAAAAAATTAAAAAAATGATGTATCAAAAAGTCACGGGAAAAGAGCAATTGAGTGTGGAAGCCCAGGGTTTATATCTCAGATCTGTCGTATACTAAATATGGAAATGTTTCCACTCTTGCCTATAAAATGGGGCTAATATAGGCTAGCCTGTCTGCCTCCCATGGTTAAGAGTATTAAGCAAAACAACAGTTTTTAACTTAGAAATCTATATAAAGGAAGTTTTAAAAATTACCCTTCTGGGGGCTTCCCTGGTGGCGCAGTGGTTGAGAGTCCGCCAACCGATGCAGGGGATGCAGGTTCGTGCCCCGGTCTAGGGGGATCCCGCATTCCGCGGAGCGGCTGGACCCGTGAGCCATGGCCGCTGAGCCTGCGCGTCCGGAGCCTGTGCTCCGCAACGGGAGAGGCCACAGCAGGGAGAGGCCCGCATACCGCAAAAAATAATAATAATAAAATAAAATTTAAAAATTACCCTTCTGTATTGTGTACCATGTTATATACCATTCCCTGAACAAGTTACGGGACTATCCTTTTTTTCTGGGGAAAATTAGTCCTATTAGTGTGTGCTTATGTGGGATCATGACAGTCAACATAAATACCTGATATGTTCTAGGTGTAGGGAGAACAAAAGACCTAGTTTCAGGAAACAATAGTGGGTGCAGTCAGCCATGCGGCTGATTTAAAGACACTGACTTAGGGCTTCCCTGGTGGCGCAGTGGTTGAGAATCCGCCTGCCGATGCAGGAGACACGGGTTCGTGCCCTGGTCCGGGAAGATCCCACATGCCGCGGAGCAACTAAGCCCGTGAGCCATGGCCGCTGAGCCTGTGCGTCCGGAGCCTGTGCTCCGCAACGGGAGAGGCCACAACAGTGAGAGGCCCGCGTACCGCAAAAAAAAAAATTAAAAAAAATAAAAAATAAAAATAAATAAATAAAGACACTGACTAAGAAGGTAGTTAAAGCTTTTCCTTGGCTCTAGGGCCTCTAGCCCCTTGCCTGACCCAGCTGGTTCTTAGAGCCTAAGGTTCTAGGGATTGTTGTTGACTGGCTCTTTTTTATGCTTTGAGATTTCATTCGTTGTCATTCTGGGGCCAAGTTTTTTCATCAAACCTTTTTTTTCACTGCCTATCTGGAGAATGGCTGTCTGAAATTAAAATGCCACGTGGATCCCAAATTCACTTCCACAACCACCAGAATAAGCTGAATCGGGAGATAAACACTAACTTATACACTAAGAAATCGTTCCCAGTTGGTCAGAACCGTTTATTGTGTCCTAAGTAGCATTTTTTTTTTTTTTTTTTTTTTTTTTTTGCGGTACGTGGGCCTCTCACTGTTGTGGCCTCTCGCGTTGCGGAGCACAGGCTCCGGACGCGCAGGCTCAGAGGCCATGGCTCACGGGCCCAGCCGCTCCGCGGCATGTGGGATCTTCCCGGACCGGGGCACGAACCCGTGTCCCCTGCATCGGCAGGCGGACTCCCAACCACTGCGCCACCAGGAAAGCCCAGGATTACTTTTTTTTTCTTTTTTAAAAATTGAGGCTCACGGTCTAGAGATACAAATACAAAACCACCACAGTGGGGCTTCCCTGATGGTGCAGTGGTTAAGAATCCACCTGCCAATGCAAGGGAAACGGGTTAAAGCCATTGTCTGGGAAGATCCCACATACCGCGGAGCAACTAACCCGTGTGCCACGACTACTGAGCCTGTGCTCTAGAGCCCTCATGCCTAGAGCCCATGCTCCACAACAAGAGAAGCCACTGCAATGAGAAGCCCGCGCACGGCAACAAAGAGTAGCCCCCACTTGCCGCAACAAGAGAAAGCCCACGTGCAGCAATGAAGACCCAACGCAGCCAAAAATAATAAATAAATAAATTTAAAAACAACAACCACAGTGATGCTCCCAGGAGGCTTAAGTCCAGCTGATAGGTGGTGGTGAATGCACAAAAGAGAAACAGCAGAGTGGCCAGTATCCAGGGTCCTAGTCTATGCAGGACATAGTCACACCCTCCAGATCTCAGAGTTATATCGACTGAAAGATGCACAACCTAAAAGTTGAGAATTATGTTTTATCTGGTGTACTTTCTGAGCACTCAAGCCTGGGAGGCAGCTTCTCAAGATAGTTCTGAGAGGCCACTCCGAAGAGGTAAGGAAGCAGCCTTTACAGGATATACAGGAGTTCTGCAGCAAAAACCAGGTAGTCAGAACATCAAAAGATGACTGTTAAAGAAAACCAAACATCTCAAGTTAACGAGTTTAACACTTTTCTATGTATGAGAAGATGCAAGAGCCTGGGCTTATTGAAATCATTCCTTTGCTATGCACCTTAGCTGTCCAGGGCCAGTATCCTGTTCTTTCCCTTCCTGAGTCGCTGCAGGGTGCACCCTTCGGGTGGCTGCAGTGGCTGAGGGCTTGGCAGTAGCAGCCCATTTGTCTCTCCTGTCCCTCAGGGGCGTCTGTAGTGGATGATGGCGTGATGGCCACAGCATCCTTTGTTTGTTGATATGGCAGGCAACATTTTTCACCCACAGTGAAAATTCGACCAACATTTGGGAGACATTTCATGACCAATTTTGTCCCATGGTGCTAGGAAGGCTCATTCCTAGATCAGGCAAAGAGTCTGTTGATAGCCTACTCAATGTGTTAACTTTTTTTGGATTAGGCCCTGTTGATAATCTAAAATTCTCTGGATCACCTGTCTTACTAGTCTATTATGATCCAGGAAATGTTTTCCCTTGTTGCTTCTTCTCATATCTAGAATCACACTGTTACAATTATTGATCTATTTTCTCAAGATGTTTAGCCATCATTAATTTTGTTGGAGACCTGGTTACACATTGGGTAATGCAAGAGACAATCTTATAAACTATATGGAATAAGTAATATAGCTAGTAACATTAATAAGGTCATAGTACAGCAGAGAGAGACACAAAGCATAAACAATCTGGAAACAAAGGGAACAAATTAAAACAATGATTAGTATAACTAGTTGTAATTTGGTTGTAATAAACCATCAAGTCCACAGGAGACCCCGCTGGAGAAGCCAAATTCTGTAAGGATTAGGTAGAGTGAAAAAGATAAATGTTTCATCTTTGTTTATAAAGGTATACTTTATCAAATTTTTGTAGGTCATAGCACAAGAGGAAAGGTTTTTCTAGAAAACCAAGATTAAAAGCCAGGATATTACAGAAAAAGTCATAAAATTATAAATCATGTTTATCAGTTTATTCAGTCCCATGTAATTAATTTCTGATGATCTGGATGAAGTGTTCAGGTTTGCCATTAGAGTTTTGTAATTTCTTACCTAGTTCAGTGGTATGATCCAAAAGTTATCAGAAACTTACATTTGTCAGAAATCCTTTTTATGAATTTTCTTGAAGATTTTCATTTTATAAAAGCATCAGAGTAAAACAATGATTGTCTATAAATGACAAGACAAATGGCATGGTTAAAGATCTGATTACAAGGCAATTGGCAAGAAACTTGGATATTTCTGTGACATGTAACATTTTAAGATAATAACTAGAATTATGACTGATAACACTATACCAGAGCATATCAGAATTTTAGGAATTTCACATAAATTTTGGAATATCTATAACATTTATCCATACAATATAACTAAGGTTCATCTCCAATCATTTGACAATGTCTCTCAAGTAATTTAACATACCAAATAGGCCTAATTAATATTCCTCTCTGAGATGTCTTAGGGTTTCTTTGAAGCATCCCAGAGTTAGCCAGAGGTCAAAAGAACTTTTGTTAGAATTTGATATTTGGGATATTTGTCAAAAATATTAACACTTGGTCAAATAGGATCACAGGTCACTGTGAAACAATACTCACTTAACCAAAGTGACAAAAAATGTCAAAAAAAAAAAAAAAACTCACAAAATCTGTTACCAAAAGCAGTATTTCAAGAAAACTTTATTCTCTTAAAAGAGAGAACCAAATCCAGTCTTGCACCAGTCTACTTTTAATAACAAAATCCATTTACGAAATTAAATTGAATCTAATATGAGCCTGACTATGTATAAAACTCCTTTTTCAGGGCTCCCTTTTTACAAATCTTCTACAAGTTTCTGTATTCATATTAGTTTGTCCCTTATTTTTTTTAATACAGAAATAACCAGCTCTAGGACAAAATCATTTTTTCCCCTTAACAAAATGTACTTCCATTCCTCATACCTTCTTTTGCTGAAAACACACATCCTACTTTCCTTGCATACTGAAATACTTCCCTTGTTATCTTTAGTAGTTCTAATTACATACTACAATTTTAACTGTTAAAAACCTTAATCTCTAGGACAAACCAACAAGCAGCAAGTAATTATAAGCTGTTTGTCATACCAGCATTCCCTGATTGGAGTATCCCATAACCTCTAGAAACATATAATTTCTTTCCTCAATGTGGTACAAGATATGTTTGTAATAAACCCAGACATCTTTAGTTTTTCCTTTCCTAAGAAGAATAAAGTGATTAACTTTAGACCTGTTTAGCAATTAATGTTTCAGCATTTTATCTCATTTGAAACGATCTGGACATTCAATAAATTCCCATCATTTAACTTAACTTAGCAAAACTCAAGTTACCAAAAATCTAGAGAAACTATTTTAGACAGACATACCCAAGACATAATTATTTCTTAAACAGTTCACCTGAAAACTTTTATCTCACTTACCTTCATTTTATAACTTAAGAAAATATTATCCTATCACGTTAATTTGTTGTTGTTGTTGTTGACAAAGTCTGTAACTGAAATAACATGAATGCAGGGCTTCCCTAGTGGCACAGTGGTTAAGAATCAACCTGCCAATGCAGAGGACATGGGTTCAAGCCCTGGTCCGGGAAGATCCCACATGCCGTGGAGCAACTAAGCCCGTGCACAACAACTACTGAGCCTGCGCTCTAAGAGCCCACAAGCCACAACTACCGAGCCTATGCTCTAGAGCCCACGAGCCACAACTACCGAACCCCATGCGCCTAGAGCCCGTGCTCCACAACAAGAGAAGCCACCACAATGAGAAGCCCACACACCACCAAGAAGAGTAGCCCTCGCTCACCGCAACTAGAGAAAGCCCACACACAGCAACGAAGACCCAACACAGCCAAAAAAAAAAAAAAAAAAGACATGAATGTATTGACCTTTAGTAAACCTAGGTACAATACAGTAAGACATGTCTATATTAATTAAGTCAGCGAGCTTAAGCTAGCTTTAATACCAGATGTTATACTATATATAAAATAGATAACCAACAGGGACCTACTGTATGGCACAGAGAACTATACTCAATATTTTCTTTTCCTTTATAGAAAAAGAATCTGAAAAAGAACCACTTTGCTGTACACCTGACACTAATCCATTGTAAATCAACTATACATCAATAAAAAAATATTTTTTAAATGAGATATTAATTTAAAATTGAATATTTCTTAGATCACAGAAACCTGAAATTCATTCCAACCACTGTGTGTGTGTGTGGTACACGGGCCTCTCACCGCCGCGGCCTCTCCTGTTGCGGAGCACAGGCTCCGGACGCGCAGGCTCAGCGGCCATGGCTCACGGGGCCAGCCGCTTCGCAGCACGTGGGATCTTCCTAGCCCGGGGCACAAACCCGTGTCCCCTGCATCGGCAGGCGGATTCTCAACCACTGCGCCACCAGGGAAGCCCAACCACTTTCTTTTATATTTAGAAATATTTAATTTGTAACACCTTACTTTTAAGTCAATTATATAGAGCTCTTTTTAAGTTTTAGTTTTTATAATATTTCTAGAGGTACATACATCTCATAATAATGTCTCATAATAATGTACACACAGACACATAAACAGACAAAACTAGAGATCTCACAGCTTCACTTTAAAACTTAGTTATTGGGGGCTTCCCTGGTGGCGCAAGTGGTTGAGAGTCCGCCTGCCGATGCAGGGGACACGGGTTTGTGCCCTGGTCCGGGAAGATCCCACGTGCCGCGGAGCGGCTGGGCCCGTGAGCCATGGCCGCTGAGCCTGCGCGTCCGGAGCCTGTGCTCCGCAATGGGAGAGGCCACAACAGTGAGAGACCCGCGTACAGCAAAAAAAAGAAAAAAAAAAAAAAAAAAAAAACTTAGTTATTGGGAGGAACTGCGCATTAGGGGAGAGGCAGCATGTGGAAAGGAGGGCCTCTGGAGTGTGGAGTACGGCAGTTTGGGGCCCAATTATTGAAGACAGCCTTGAAGCCACACACCCCTCTGGGTTCTCTGGATCTTCTGCCTCAGTTACAAGCACCTCCTCCATCAAATGCCTTCAAATTCCTGAGAAACTGGAGCTCACTAGTGAGACTACAGACAGCCCTACTCAGTCACCCTGGTGTTCACAGTATCGCAGACAACTACTAAAATCCTAACCAGAGCTGAGTACCACTGCAGAGTTTTTTGTAGAAGATAGACCAATGCCTAATTTGGAAATAGAGAAGGAAATTGAATTAGATAATGAAAATTATTGCATTAAACAAGAAAACCTGTTATGCGAAGACGACAAATTATTCTGGGTGACCCCAAGAAACTCTGCAGAGTTAACCATAATAAAGGTATCTTCTCGGGGCTTCCCTGGTGGCACAGTGGTTGAGAATCTGCCTGCCAGTGCAGGGGACACCGGTTTGAGCCCTGGTCCGGGAAGATCCCACATGCCACGGAGCAACTAAGACCGTGCGCCACAACTACTGAGCCTGCGCTCTAGAGCCCGTGAACCACAACTACTGAAGCCCACGCACCTAGACCCCGTGCTCAGCAACAAAGAGAAGCCACCACAATGAGAAGCCCACGTACTGCAACAAAGAGTAGCCCCCGATCACCGCAACTAGAGAAAGCCCGCGCACAGCAACGAAGAGCCTACGCAGCCAAAAAATAAATAAATCAATCTATTTTTTAAAAAGGTATCTTCTCAACCTGTCCCATGGGACTTTTATATCAACTTCAAGTTAAAGGAACGTTTAAATGAGGAGTGTGATAATTTGTGTAGCTGGTATCAATACCAAGATGGCTGTATCATTTGGCACCAATATATAAACTGCTTCACCCTTCAGGATCTTCAATACAGTGAATTTATTACCCATGAAATGACAGTGTTGATTATTTATAACCTCTTGACAATGGTGGAGAAACTACACAAAGCAGAAATAGTCCACGGTGACTTGAGTCCAAGGAGTCTGATTCTTAGAAACAGAATCCACGATCCCTATGATTGTAATAAGAACAATCAAGCTTTGAAGATAGTGGACTTTTCCTACAGTGTTGACCTTAGGGCACAGCTAGACGTTGTTAACCTCAGCGGCTTTCAGACTGTACAGATTCTGGAAGGACAAAAGATCCTGGCTAAATGTTCTTCTCCCTACCAGGTAGATCTGTTTGGTATAGCAGATTTAGCATATTTACTATTGTTCAAGGAACACCTGCAAGGTCTTCTGGGATGGGTCCCTCTGGAAACTTAGCCAAAATATTTCTGAGATAAAAGGTGGTGAACTGTGGAATAAATTCTTTGTGTGGATTCTGAGTGCCAGTGATGAGTCCATAGTGTCTGTTCTGTGGGAACTTATGGCAGAAATGAATGGGGTGTTTGACACCACATTCCAAAGTCACCTGAACAAAGCTTTACGGAAGGTAGAGAAGTTAATCAGTCCTGGGGCTTTCCTCTTCCAGCAAGATAGGCAGTCAAGCCTCTCGCAGATTCCTGCCTAAAACCAATGGTGGTACTGAGGAACACTGAACCTGTATATGCTACGATTTAATTTAGGTACACTACTAACACTTTTCTACTTTTTGGTAGAAGTATATTTCTAGGTAACTGGCATTTTCTACTCAACAAGGTACTTCCTCTTGGCCTTGCCTAACAAAGAACTGTTTTATTCTAAATGGATTCCGTATTAATGGGTACCTTGTCATTTTTTAAAACATCTTTATTGGAATATAATTGCTTTACAATGGTGTGTTAGTTTCTGCTGTATAACAAAGTGATCAGCTATACATACACATACAGCCCCATATCTCCTCCCTCTTGCGTCTCCCTCCCACCCTCCCTATCCCACCCCTCTAGATGGACACAACCTTGTTGTCATTTAACGCATTTGTCTCAACTTTTCCCTGTGCTTTTCCCGTTTGTAATTTGTGACCTGTACCCTTATGATCACTATGTATTTTGTAAAGAATAAAATAGTATTTGTTAAAAAAAAACACTTAGTTATGAATCAGTTATTACAATATAAACGTACTAGTTTATAAATAACACTTGGAATGAATTAAATTCGCTTGATCAGAAGACTAAGCCTTTACTATTTATGGAAAAGACTTTTAAGATTTGTATTTGTCCTTGATAAACCCTTAAGGAGGCTATGAATTAGATTTTGGCTGAGGGAGACTTTCCAGCTGTTTGAGTTTAAAAAGGCCACTTTTTCCTTTTTTTCTTCCTTGGTTTCAGGTTCTTTCTGATTGAATTAATTAGGCTCAGTCTCAGGTTTCTGTGGTTTGTATTTACATTGCTGTTGTCAAGATTTGCAAGACAGGGACTCCCCTGGTGGTCCAGTGGGCACCAAGGGATTCAGGCGCTTTTGTCAATCTTTTAAGTTGATTAATTGGCCTGTTGCCCCAAGTAACTGTTGGTCAAGTATCTCAGTTTAATTTTTTCCAGCCCTTTAAATATATTTTTTTAAACTAGGGTAAATAGAGCAGACTTGTTCGGGGCCCTTTAATGTTGGGAACCAATAGTGGGTCCCTTTGGCCCATCCAACCTTAGGTAGTTTTGTATCAAACCTTTAATTTAATCCCATTAACGTCTGATTTATTTATTCCATTTTTAAGTAACCACTTTAAAATTTCCAACTTGTTGGGAAAAAGTCCGTAGACTTTCCCTTCAGTTTTTTCTTGTTTTCCTGTTAATCAACCTAATTAAACTTAATTATTCTAATGTTTTCATTGTTATCCATAAGACCCACTGAGGGGAAGCAGAGACCACAATAAGGCTTCCCAAACCATTTTTTTGGGGGGTGGGGGGTCGTTTTAAACTAAGGGAGTTCTTAGGTTAACCATCGTATACATTTTTCCCACCTTTTTTTTCCCTCATAGGTACCAATAAAACAGCTAGTTATAATGAGAGCTCCCTAAAACTTTACCAATTCAGAGTTTTTCCAATTTAAAGGCTCCATCATCTGGCCATTAATGAGATGTATCTTAATAGTGACTCAAACCAATAAGATGCAAGAGGCATTCCCCACAAGAGAGTGTGAAGGCTGCTGCCTAAACGAGATCCAGAGGGATTCCCTGGTGGTGCAGTGGTTGAGAGTCCGCCTGCCGATGCAGGGGACACGGGTTTGTGCCCCGGTCCGGGAAGATCCCACATGCCGCGGAGCGGCTGCGCCCGTGAGCCATGGCCGCTGAGCCTGTGCGTCCGGAGCCTGTGCTCCGCAACGGGAGAGGCCACAACAGTGAGAGGCCTACGTACCGTTAAAAAAAAAAAAAAAAAATTGACTGGCTGCCAACTGTACACCATATGTGCACCTTTTGGATGGCAGAGACCAAGTTCTCGAAAGCCATACATGCAAAAGGCTGGAAGAAAATCAGGTAGAACATTTACATCTCAAAGACACAGGAAGAGAAATGAAACTTCCCCAGCAGGGCTTTTTTATTTGTTTTTGTTTTTTTAAGGTCAGAATTTTGAAAAGATGTTTTTATCAAGCCGGCTTTTTCTAACTTAACTGCGTATTCAATAAATGAGCCCAATCCGAGTCATTTTCAGGGTGAGATTTCCTTTGACTCCCAATTAAGTAGGTACTTGCAAGTATGAGCTCCGTACATTCATGAATCTGGCTGGAGTGTTAATCGGAGTTTGGTTTTCTGATGCCCCTCGTTTTTGTTTGAGAGAATCTATTTCCCGTTTTAAAGTTGAATTCGTCGGGGATAAAATTTACTAGTGCACTTTTATCCTGACAAATTCTTATTAAGGTAGCCAATCTGAGGAAAACATCAGGTCACCCTCTTATCTAAACATTCAGCACAGACTGCTCAGTACTTTTTTTTTTTTCCTTTGGCCGCACGGTATGGCATCTTAGTTCCCTGACCAGGGATGGAACCCGTGCCCCCTGCAGCGGAAGCGCAGAGGCTTAACCACTGGACCACCAGGGAAGTCCCCATATATCTTTTCAACTGAACAAATCCAAGTGTCTTTCGGCCGGGATACCCCAGTATCTTTCAGCTGGGAGGCATTTTCTTCCAGTGTCTTTCAACTGGGCTCCCCTCGTATCTTTCAACTCGGGAGGTCACTCCCCAATGTCTTTCAGCTGGGGAGCCAGGCATCTGTTAGACACTGCCAATTAAAACTCAAGATAATCAACCGATAATCAGGAGATCCAAGAACCAGGAGAGACTCACCCAAGTTCGTATGAACTCTCCAAGGAGGCGGATGGGCACAAGAGGTCTCTGCCAGTACCAAGGGTCCGGTTCCTCGTAGAGTTCAGGCGAAGAGGAGAAGTCTGCTCTGGTTCCCTCCATGGTCACCAAAACTGTGGACTGAAAAAAAAAAAAAAAAAAAAGCAAAACCTCAAAGTTGAGAATTATTTTATTTGGCAGACTTTCTGAGGACGCAAGCCCAGGAGGCAGCCTCTCAGATAGCTCTGAGGGACTGCTCTGAAGGATAGGTAGGAGTTCTGCAACAAAATCAGGTAGTCAGAACATCAAAAGATTACTGTTAATTAAAGAGAACCCGACATCTCACGTTAATGAATTGAGCTTTTTTCTGTGAACAGGTAGATGCAAGAGTCTGGGCTCACTGACACCTTGCCTTTGATATGCGCCTTCGCTATCCACGGCCAGTATCCTGTTCTTTCCCATCTTAAGCCCCCTCAGGGTGCGCCGTTGGTAGTGTCTGCAGTGGCTGAGAGCTTGGCAGCCGGCGGCCCATTTGTCTCCATCCTGGGTTCCCTAGGGCTCGCCGACGGGGCCGCAGTACTGGTTGATGGCTAGATGGGTGCAGCGTCCTTTGCTGATAGGGCAGCAACATTTTTCCTTCACAGCTGCAAAGGACCTCGAGCCTCAGGAACCCACTATATATGCCATCTAGGAAGGCGCTGTCGCAGCCTCCCCGGAGCCAGGTTCTTCCAGGAGGGTCCTCTGCCCATAGGGAGCGTCGTCGGGCCTCTGGCCCCGGGTCTGGAAGGGCGGCGCGGGGGCGTCGGCGGAGCCCGAGGCCTCCCAGGGCTTGGGCCTCCGCGGGAGCCGGGACGCCGTGGGTTCGCCGAGGGTCGCCACGACGTGGCGCCTCTCCAGGCCGGGGAGACCCCGGCCCTGCTGGACCAGCTGCAGGAGCTGCGCCAGGGTCACCGAGGCCGAGGCTGAGTCCGCGGGTGCAGGAGCCGCGCCAGGCCCCTTCTGACTGCCGGAGGGCTCCATAGTTGGCTTGGAGCCTGAGCGCTTCCGGGAGGGATGGGTGCAACCACCGTCGGAGGAAGTGAAGGGGGGCGTAGACTGTACCAAGCGGCCCAGAGAGCGGGGAGCACTGGAAAACATGCTCCGCGCGGAAACGCTTCACGCACACATACACCACTTGGCCCGCCCCACAGCCTCCAACATGGAGTGCTTTAAAACACGGGAAGGGGCTTCCCTGGTGGCGCAGTGGTTGGGAGTCCGCCTGCCGATGCAGGGGACGCGGGTTCGTGCCCCGGTCCGGGAAGATCCCACATGCCGCAGAGCGGCTGGGCCCGTGAGCCATGGCCGCTGAGCCTGCGCGTCCGGAGCCTGCGCTCCGCGAAGGGAGAGGCCACAACAGTGAGAGGCCCGTGTACCACACACACACAAAAAAACAAAACAAAACACGGGAAGGCTTGCACAGAATGGAACTTGCCTGCCGACACGCCGATGCAGGCAAAAACACCTGCGTTTGCACACTCGCCCGGGCACCGCGCACACACCTGCGTTCATGCATGCGCTGAGACTACTGCATAGACACGTGGTGGGGGGAGGGCGAGGGAGATAACCTCCATCCCAGGCTCCAGAGCACCAGACAGAAAATAATGGAGGAGATGTCTCCAGTGGTCTCAGGAGAACTGGGAACAAAGGACACCACTGCAGAGCCTCGCCACTCTCTCCCCATTTCCTGCCGTCAGGACTATTCCAGGCTTTCCCAGAGGGGAGGAGAGAAGATGAAGGCAGGCCAGGAGTGCTACATTCCCTCCAGCTGCTTGGGAAGCCAATACCAATAAAACCCAGGTTTCTAAGTTTATCGAAAGCTAGCCTGATCTGGCACAGACCACCTTAATCAAGTAAGCAAAGCTTAATTACTACTAATCGGACAAACTGGCATCATCTGACTCCTGAAGTGATGCACTGCAGGGACACTACAGGTGCAGGGACACTGTATCTCCTCTGTAGTGTTCCTGCCAAAAGTGTTCACTCTGAATCTAAACTGGAGGAAATGAGCAGACAAACCAAAGTGAGAGACATTCTGCAAAATGACTGGCCTGGATGCTTTATAGATGTTGATACCATAAAAGACAAAGACAGAAAGAAAAAGACAAGATTGAGGAACTATGTCACACTAAAGGAGATGTGAAAAATGCAAAATGTGATCCTGTACTGGAGCAAAATGAGGGGAAAATCAGTTACAAAGGACATTTTACCCTTGGGAAAATTTGAATATACTCTGTATATTAGATGACAGTGTTACATCAGTGTTAAATTAGGTAACTGTGCTTTGGTTATGCGGGAGAATGACCTTGTTCATAGGAGATACATGCTGAAGTATTTATGGGTGAAATGTCATGAGAGAGAGAGAAAGAGAGAGCAAGCAAATGTGGCAAAATTGCTAAGAGCTGGTGAATCTAAATGGTTTGAAATTTCTCAAGATACTTCAAAAACAAACGTATGGTTACCAAAGGGTTGGGAGAAGGAATAAATTAGGAGTTTGGGATTAACATATACACACTACTATATATAAAATAATCAACAGGACCTACTGTATAGCACAGGGAACTATAGTCAATATTCTGTAATAACCTGTATGGGAAAAGAATCTGAAAAAGAATGGATATATGTATAACTGAATCACTTAGCTGTACACCTGCAACTAACACAACATTGTAAATCAACTATACTCCAATATAAAAGAAAAATTTAAAATAACTTTAAAAAATTTGTCAAGATGAAAAGTTGGAAGGAGTGAGCTTGAGAAGCCAGTCTGGAGGAAACTGACCAAACTAAGTGTTGTATAACAAAGAATTTGACTGGCCTTTGTCCCTGGTTCCTTACGGGAGACTAAATCCTTGGACTTTCCCAAGTATTAGAAGTGATATTCATGGTGGGCCTTGATAATTTATGCCAAGGAGGTGACTCATGGTGGCCCCTAAATGGTTTCAGGACTGAGGCTGGCCAGTTATGGGAAGAGGGTTGGGGCTTTGAGCCATGGGGGGGGTCCAGGAAGGGGGCCTGGAGATTGAGTTGAGCCTCCAGCCAATGATTTAATCACCCATGCCGGCACAATGAAACCCCTATAACAACTCTGGACACAAAGCTCAATGGAGCTTCCTGGTTGGTGAACTCATCAATGTGTCAGGAGGGTGATGTGCCATGGTTCCACGAGGAGATAACACAGAAGCCCTGCATGCCGGACCTTCTCAGACCTCGCCCTATGTGCCTCTTCATTTGGCTGGTCCTGCTAATTTGTATCTTCTCTAATAAAACTGTAATCCTAAGAATAGCACTTTCCTGAGCTGTGTGTTCTGTGAATTGTTCTAGTGAATTCTTGAAACTGAAGGGGGTTGTGGGATTCCCCCAAACTGTACCCAGGGAGTCAGAAGCACCTGTGGCCTGGGACCCCTCTGAACTTGCAGCTGGCACCTGAACAAGAGCAGTCTTGTTGGGGATTGTTCTCTTGAACTTGTGGGATCTGCGCTAACTACGGGTGCTTAGCACTAGAGCTGAATGCCAGTACTCCATTTGGGGTTTTTAACCGAACACTGAATGAAGGAAGAACTCACCTTTCTCTCTGTGGCCTGCATCAGTTTCTGGACTCCCTCCTAAATCACCAGGTTCCCTTTCTCTCTCAGATGTCCTTGGCCCCAGTTCTACTCCCAACATCCTACCTGGGGGGCTCTGGTTTTCTCCTCCACCATTCCAACCAGCCAAGGGCAAGATGAAGACATCTTTATGAGATTAAGACCAACCTTGGGGCTTCCCTCGTGGCACAGTGGTTGAGAATCTGCTTGCCGATGCAGGGGACACAGGTTCGAGCCCTGGTCTGGGAAGATCCCACATGCCGCGGAGCAACTGGGCCCGTGAGCCACAATTACTGAGCCTGCGCATCTGGAGCCTGTGCTCCACAACAAAAGAGGCCGCCATAGTGAGAGGCCCGCGCACCGCGATGAAGAGTGGCCCCCACTCGCTGCAACTAGAGAAAGCACTCACACAGAAATGAAGACCCAACACAGTAAAAATAAATAAATAAATTTATAAAAAAAAACAAAACCCCGGACTTCCCTGGTAGCGCAGTGGTTGAGAATCCGCCTGCCGATGCAGGGGACACGGGTTCGTGCCCCGGTCCGGGAAGATCCCACATGCTGTGGAGCGGCTGGACCCGTGAGCCACGGCTGCTGAGCCTGCGCGTCCGGAGCCTGTGCTCCTCAACGGGAGAGGCCACAACAGTGAGAGGCCCGCATACCACAAAAAAAAAAAAAAAAGAATCCACCTGCCATTGCAGGGGACACGGGTTCGAGCCCTGGTCTGGGAAGATCCCGTATGCCGCAGAGCAACTAAGCCCGTGCCTCACAACTACTGAGCCTGCGCTCTGGAGTCCACGAGCCAGAACTACTGAAGCCCACACGCCTAGAGCCTGTGCTCCTCAACAAGAGAAGCCACCACAATGAGAAGCCTGTGCACCGCAATGAAGAGTAGCCCCCGCTCGCCACAACTAAAGAAAGCCTGTACACAGCAACGAAGACCCAATGCAGCCAAAAATAATAATAAATAAGTAAATTTTTAAAAAAAATTCAGGGAGTAAAGGAAACCTCCTTACAGTGGGGGAAATGCACCCAGGTAATGCACTGCATGCAGAGGTATCACTATTACTTAAATTATCATTGGAAAAAAAAAAAAGAAAAACAAAAATTATCATTGGGGGTGGCAGGGATGAAGTGTAGGGTACTGCTTTGCTGGGGTGGGGAGATGGGAGATGGAATGGCTGTGGCCCTTCTTCACTATGGTGGGGAGTCATTTGGCTTCCGGGACCATATGCAGGGGAACGGAGAACTGGGACCAGTTCCTGATGAGGAATGTGAGTGAGCAGTTAGGACTCCTTGATGGGACCTTGAAGGAGTCCCTTACCTCCTACAGAGAGGGATCATATGGCTGACTCAGTACTCAGCCCTCTAGGGAATTCCTGGCGGTCCAGTGGTTGGGACTCTGAGCTTTCTCTGCCAATCAGGGAACTAAGACCCCACAAGCCACAGGGCCCGGACAAACAAAACAAAACAACCTCAGCTCTCTAGGTCTCTTATGCTAAAGCGAAGGCATTGATGGGGAAGGGGTGGGAGCCTGAGATGGGGACATTTGGACAGACATGGATAAGGCTAATTCTGAACTCCTAAATTCTTTTGAAGTGTCTTGTCTGTAGAGACAATCTCCTCTTGTCGTGATCCTGTCTCCTGGGACATCAGCCTCAGAACCCTTCCTGCCTCCATCCCTCCTGGCCGCAGGCCCTTCATGAGTTAGAATCCCAGCACAGCCTGGGTGGAGAAGCACAAGGCCCATACTAAGAGGAGAATACCCCCAGACAGAAAGAGTGACAGGCCCTGGCAAACTGCCTTGGCAGGAGCCACGGGAGCATGTGTGGAAGAGGGTTCGAAGGGAAACAGACCCAGGAGCATGAAGTGTAAGATCCAGTTTGGCCAAACTCATGGCCATGGATGCTCATCCAGGATTTGGAACTTCATGTATTGGCTCGAGCACCTGGGAGAGGAATTCATAGCCTGCTAGCATGTTTAACTAAAGCCTGGACTTAATGGTAACCTAGAGTTAATAAACTTGAGATGCCAGAATTTCCCTGGCATACTATAGAGGAAGGAATCCAAAATCTCAGAGAGATGGGAATGCTGGATTGGATTTATTATATGCAATCTGCTTAGCCACCCCTAGCCATGTATTTTAAGGGAGTCTGGAAAACACTCCCTTCACCAACGCATTAAGAAATGCATTGGTAAGGGCCACCAGCATCCTTGGCTAGCTCTGACGGCTGTCCTCTGTAGGCTGGAGATGCTAATGGAGGATGCTGGATAGTGAAACTTAATTCCTTGATCTTGATGAGAATAATGGTATCCTGGTGCAGTAAAGAGCAGATGGTAGTGCTTAACAGCCAAAGGCAAGGTAACTGCAATGACCCAGAATAAAGCGTGGGAAAGAATGGTCATCAGGTGGACAAAGTGATAGGTGTTGGACCACGGTCAGCCGTTTCCCCCAGGCACTCCAGGGCTTGTTCAGTGGACCCATGATGGCAGGGATGGAAGTTATGCTTTGGCTTAATAACATGGTCTTCCCCTCTCTGAGGCTAACCTGGCTGTAGCCAGTGCTGAGTGACCATCCTACTTACAGCCTGATTGGGTACCATTCTCACCTGGTGTAAACTGATTTGATTGCTGCCCCCCACCCACCCATGTGGGTGTGGATGGACTGTGCTTTATCCTCAAGAGAACAGACACAGGGGTCAGGGAACTAAGATCCCACATGCCGCTAGGTGCAGCCAATCAATCAATCAATCAATAAGTAAATAAATAAACAAGTAAATAAATAAGTAAATAAGTAGGTAAACAAGTAAGTAAATAAGTAAGTAAATAAGTAAATACATAAATACATAAAATAACGTATATAAGAAAAAGAGAGAACAGACACATATTCTAGGTATGAATTCACCACTGCCTACAGTACTTCTGTCAGTGCCACCATTTATGGACATACAGAATACCTTATCCATCACCATGGCATGCCACATAACATGGCCTCCAACGTGGGCACACGTTTTATAGCCAAGGAAATGTACAAATGAGCTCACACCCAAGGCATCCACTGGTCTTACCATGTGCCCCATGACCCAGGAGCGGCTGGCTTGATAGAATGGAGGATTGGCCAGCTGAAGGCACAGTTAGAGCAGAGCTAAGAAACTACACCCTACAAGGTGGAAGTGCTATTCTACAGGATGCGGTGTATTCTTTAAACCAAAACCAGAATCATATTATATGTAACCGAGAGGTGGGGGTAGCAGGAACGTTTTCGCTATTATAGCTAAAGTCTGTAACCTACTGGAAGAACTTTTGCTACCCATCCCCAGAACCTTGCCCTCAGGGAATTTGACTATCCTTAGCATTCAAGGGAGAAACATTTGCACTGTGGAATGATCACAGTACTGATGACTTGGAAGCTGAGATGGCCCTGGCCATTTTGGTTTCTCATGCTACTGAGCCAACAGGCAGAGAAAGGAGTTACTGTAATGCCTGGGTTGACTAATCCCAATTACCAGAAAAAATAAGCTTGCTACCATGTAATAGAGGTAGGCACTAGAACTGGAACCCAGGGGATTCACAAAGGGCCTCTTAATAATTCTCTGCTCGGTTGTCCTGGTTAGCAGAAAACTTCAGCAACCCACAGTGTCAAGACTACCAAGGACTCAGACCCCATAGGAATAAAGGTTTGAGTCACCACCAGGTAAAGAACCCAGTCCTTGGTGGCACAATGGTTGAGAATCCGCCCACCAATGCAGGGGACACAGGTTCGAGCCCTCATCTGGGAAGATCCCACATGCTGCGGAGCAACTAAGCCCATGCGCCACAACTACTGAGCCTGCGCTCTAGAGTGTGTGAGCCACAACTACTGAAGCCCGCAGGCCTAGAGTCCGTGTTCTGCAACAAGAGAAGCCACCGCAATGAGAAGCCCTCGCACCCACTCACTGCAACTAGAGAAAGCTCGCATGCAGCAACAGACCCAACGCAGCCAAAAATTTAATTAATTAATTAATTGATTGATTAAAAAAAAAACTGCCCAGCCAAGGTGCTGGTAAAGGATAAGAAGAATACATCATTGGAGGAAAAAGTAGGCAGCTCTGAATATGAACTTAGGCCTCATAACCCCCACTGTCCCCTGCTAACTTATGGGAGCTAATATTTTAGGTTTCAGTGAATATATGATATCACCTCCCAATGATATAGTAGCCAATGTGACCCAGTGTGTCCTCTGTGCTGGGGACATGGGATTCTCTTCTGGAAAAGGCTAAGAGGAGCTTCCTGAGGATGCTCCAGATTCCCCCTCCCCCTCCTCACCCCACCAGCCCTGTGCCCTGGAAAGCTGAATGGCATCAGAGGGCTCCCACAACCCCCCCCCACTTGGATTCAGCCAGTGAGGGACCAGTCGGGGGTCTGAAGATGGGAGGATAGTGAAGTCAGGGAATTTATTCTCCTGCTTCCTTCCCTGCAGAATCAGCACTACCTACAGTGATTGAAGGTCACAGGTCTTGTCAGGCACCCTCTCCACACAGCTCCCTCTGGCTCGGGGTTCCTGTCAACTGCTCCCTCCCCTCTTCAGACCTCAGGTGCTGACACTCCACTATTACTAACCATGAGGTACTGCAGCAGCCCCAGCGATTTCTCCATACCCCACCCACACCTTTATAAACAATCACTTTATTAAACTCTCTTCAAAATTACCCATCAGTGTTCCTGCTAGGACCCTGGGCACATACAGCATGTATTTTAATTAGGATTAGTTTTGGCAATGAGCAACAGAAAACCTAAAATAACAACAGTGTATGCAAGATAAAAGTTTACGTCTTTCTGGCCTTCCCTGGTGGCGCAGTGGTTGAGAGTCCGCCTGCCGATTCGTGCCCCAGGTCCGGGAAGATTCCACATGCCGCGGAGTGGCTGGGCCCGTGAGCCATGGCCGCTGAGCCTGCGCATCCGGAGCCTGTGCCCCGCAACGGGAGAGGCCACAACAGTGAGAGGCCCGCGTACCAAAAAAAAAAAAAAAAAAAAAAAAAATTTTATGTCTTTCTTATATAAATTAAACTTGGTGTTACGCATCCCAAAACTGGTATAGTGGCTCCATGAACATCAGATCATACTATTTTTTGTATCCTTTTAAAATTAACCTCATAACAAAAGTTTTCCATAGCATTACAAACTCTTTAGAAAGAATCAAGACTTGGCTCAAGTACCATCTTCTAAAGCACTTGTCCTGATGCTCATTCCAGCTCTAGAAGAATAATTTCCCTGTCTCAGAACCCCAGTCTCTACCCCTAAACACACACACATACACACACAGACACACACACACACACACACACACAGACACACACACACACATGCTTCAGTCACTGCGTCTGTCACACTAGAGTCCCTTATCTGTTTATGAGTCTGTCTCCTTCCTTGACTGCAGGGAGCTTCTCTTTTTGTCTTATTATCTCCAACCCCAATCTCTGGCATAAAACAGAGACCAATAAATGGGTCTGAATGAAAGGACATTTTAAGGCCTACATAATATTTCATCATGTAGACCCACCCTAGATTATTCCTTTATTACTTTAACATTGAACATTTAGGTGATTTTAGTTTTTCATTTTAAATATTATTGTAGGATTTTCATTTGATCAATGGAATGAATAGGTGTCCCTGGAAGAGACTTACACTTGTTATTTCATCAGACACACGCATGCTGACCCCGTTTTCCCCCTCTGGCTACAGTCTAGTCAGATAGGTCAGATTTACACTCAGTAATTATCTGGTAATATCAGCAATCTTCTCCAAGAAGCCCGGCTACTTTTCCTTAATTTTCTTTTTCACATTCTATGTGGCTCATCTCAGTTTAACCACAGCACTGGTTTTCTACCTGTGCATGTGAAAAAAGAGAGGAGAGGGATAATCTGCTGTGTACCAGGTACTCAGGTGTATCCTCATATTTAATTGAATTCTCCCCAAAAGCTTGTGAAAAGAGTTTTGGAGAGACAGACCTGTAAACACAACCCTGTAATGAACGCACAGTTCTACCACTTGCCTGCTAGAGAATCTTCCTTGAAGTAACTTCGTTTTTCAGAGCCTCGGTTTCCTCGACTGCAAAACCGGGATGAAAATACTTGATGCGTGATTGTGAGGATTAAATGAGATGTCTGTGAACATGGCCCGGCTCTAGGTAGCGGGTCTGCAAATAGCAGGTTCAGTCCCAAGTGAGGAGCTCAGAGCAGGGTTTCAGCTCGGGGATCTAAAGCCGGCATGTCGGGGCATCCTCACCGCCCTAGGGGAGGGCATCTTTAGGACCAGCAAGACTGTGGGGTCAGGGGGAGATTCCTGGGGCTCTTGGAAGGAGGGAACCGATGTAAGAGAGGGCAAAGAAAGCTTCCAGGCCGACCTGTGTCCAGGGAGCTGGGAGTGGGCCAGGGGAAGGGTAGCTGTCTCAGCGCGAGGGGGCCCAAGCGGGCAGCCGGCGAGGCAGGCGGCTGGCTGAGCGGGGTGGGGGTCTTCGGCTTTCTCGTCCTGGGAAGATCTTGAAACCCAAAAAAACGAAGCAAGCCGGAGGGCTCTTCCCCATCTGTATTGTGGTAACTGAGCCCAAGCTAGCACCTCCCCAGGCTGGAAGGCGGGAGAGTCGTTAGGGACACCTGCCTCTCTCCCTCCCCCGCCCGGCGGGAACCCACCGAGACTGCGCGCACCTGGGCACCCGCTGCGCCTGGGAACACTTGGCGCCGGAGGCCGCCAGGCTACCCCGCGGGAAAAGGGGCGGGAGCGCAGCCCTGGCTGCAGGGAGTCCCTTAGGACACCTGAGAGTGCTATTGACATGATTATTAAAATAACCATCCAGAAAGAAACGGAGTGAGGCTGGCACCAAAATAAAGAAATCCGGGAGCCAGGAAGAAGTAAAGCTGCCAATGTAAAAGACATTAACACGTAATAGAGAATGTTTTGCAAATAGTGGGGACAGAAAGGATTATTTATGAATAATCCTGGGATAACTGATTAGCTCTTTGGGGAAAAAAAAGAAATTTAGATGCACATCTTCTATAATACACCAAAATTAATTCAATTCCTGATGGAGTTAAATTGGGCCCGGGAGATTAAACTACAAGTGCACAAAAAGACAACAGAAGTAGGAATGTATCCATCCTTTGGAGGAGAGAGGACTTTCTAGGCTTGAAGGAATGAGATAAATCCCAAAGGGAAGATGGATATGTTGGTTCATACAAAACAAAACAAAAAAAACAAACAAAAACAAAAAAATTGTAGGCTTAAAAAAAGTGAAATTAGAAGTAGTCAGTGAGGAGCTTCCCTGGTGGCGCAGCGGTTAAGAATCCCCCTGCCAAAGCAGGGGACGGGTTCGAGCCCTGGTCCAAGAAGATCTTACATGCTGCGGAGCAACTAAGCCCGTGTGCCACAACTACTGAGCCCTGTCGCCTAGAGCTGGTGCTCCACAACAAGAGAAGCCACCACAATGAGAAAGCCACACACTGCAACGAAGAGAAGCCCCCTCCCCCCTGCCTTGCTGCAACTAGGGAAAGCCAGAGCACAGCAACGAAGACCCAACACAGCCAAAAATAAGTAAACAAAGAAATTAAAAACAAACAAACAAACTAGTAAGACACTAAGACTACAAGCAGACAACAAACAGACAATAAAGTGAAGGAAACAATTAAGATGGGAAAATAATGTTATCAGAGAAATGAATATCATTTTAACTGAAGAAATTAAGATTTTTAATTTTTTATTTTATTTTATTTTTAAAGAAATGTTAGGGCTTCCCTGGTGGCGCAGTGGTTGAGAGTCCGCCTGCTGATGCAGGGGACACGGGTTTGTGCCCCGCTGCGGGAAGATCCCGCATGCTGCGGAGCGGCTGGGCCCGTGAGCCATGGCCGCTGGGCCTGCGCGTCCGGAGCCGGTGCTCCGCAATGGGAGAGACCACAGTGGTGAGAGGCCCGCGTACCGAAAAAAAAAAAAAAGAAAAAAAAAAAGAAATGTTAAATGCTGATGGGGATGAAGTGGACCTTTCATACATTGTGGTGGTTTTATACTAACATAAATTAGTACAACAGGTGTTATCAGGGAGGCTTAAAACACAGAGGCCTCTGAGGCTCAACATCACTAATCATTAGGGAAATGCAAACTGAAACCACCATGAGATAACACTTCACACTATCAATTATGATGGCCACTATCAAAATTAAAATTAAATTACCATATGATCCAACAGTTCCACTTTTGGGTATATACACAAAAGAACTGAATGTACTTGGCTTCCCTGGTGGTGCAGTGGTTGAGAGTCCACTTTCCGATGCAGGGGACACGGGTTCGTGCCCCACATGCCACGGAGCGGCTGGGCCCATGAGCCATGGTCGCTGAGCCTGCGCATCCAGAGCCTGTGCTCTGCACGGGAGAGGCCACAACAGTGAGAGGCCCGCGTACCGCAAAAAAAAAAAAAAAAAAAAAAAGAACTGAAAGTAGGATCTTTTTGTTTATTTGTTTTTGGCCATGCCACGTGGCTTGCTGGGATCGTAGTTCACTGACCAGGGATTGAATCTGGGTCCAGTGAGTGAAAGCACGGAGTCCTAACCACTGCACTGCCAGGGAATTCCCTGAAAGTAGGATCTTGAAGAGATTTGTATGCCTGTGTTCACAACAGTTAAAACAGGGAAACAAATGTTGAGGGATGTCCACTGAAAGATGAATGGATAAGAAGCAAAATGTAGAATGTACATACAGTGGAATATTATTCAGCCTTCAAAATTTTTTAAAAATTTATTTATTTTTGGCTGTGTTAAGTCTTCATTGATGCGTGTAGACTTTAGTTGCCGTGAGCTGGGGCTACTCTTCGTTGCGGTGCATGGGCTTCTCATTGCAGTGGCTTCTCTTGTTGTGGAGCACGGGCTCTAGAGCGCAGGCTCAGTAGTTGTGGTGCACAGCCTTAGTTGCTCTGCGGCATGTGCAATCTTCTCGGACCAGGGCTCGAACCCGTGTCCCCTGCATTGGCAGGCAGATTCTTAACCACTGAGCCATTAGGGAAGCCCCAGCCTTTTTAAAAAAATGTATTTTAATTTTATTTTATTTTTGGCTGCGTTGGGTCTTCGCTGTGGTGCGCAGGCTTCTCATTGTGGTGGCTTCTCTTGTTGTGGAGCACCGGCTCTGGGTTGACAGGGCTTAGTAGTTGTGGTGCATGGGCTTAATTGCTCCGCAGCATGTGAGATCTTCCTGGACCAGGGCTCAAACCCGTGTTCCATGCATTGGCAGGGGGATTCTTAACCACTGCGCCATCAGGGAGGTCCCTATTCAGCCTTTAAAAAGGAAGGAGTTTCTCACAAGTTACAACATGGATGATGAACTTTGAGGATATAGTGCTAAATGAAATAAGCCAAGCACAAAAACCCAAATACTGTATGATTCCACTTTAATGATGTAGTCAAAATTACAGAAACAGAAAGTAGAATTGTGGTTGCCTGGGGCTGAAGGGAGGAGGAATGGAGTGTTTAGTTTTGCAAGAATTCTGGAGATGGATGATGGTGGTGGTTCCACAAGAATGTGAATGTACTTAAGGCCACTGAACTTGAAGTGGTTAAGATGGTAAATTTTGTTATATGTGCTTTACTACAATTTAAAATTTTTTAAGTTAAACAAATCCCCCCCCTCAAAATCACAGAGGCCTTTAAGCCAATTTTAAGGAAATAAGTATGAATTTGGAAAATACTTTATGACCAAAGATATTTATTGCCCCAAACTGGAAAACCCAAATGTCTGAAAGTAAAGGAATGGCTAAATAAACTATAGTACATATGTAGTTTTATGTTTTAATGATGTTTATTTTCCTGATTTAAACAATAATACAGATTCATCATAGAAAATTTAATAAATGAACAATTATAAAGATGAAAATAAAAACTATCCAAAAGCCTAACATGCAGAGATAACCTTTGTTAACATTTGGTCTGCATCCTTCTAAGAATAGTTATATATTTTTTTATACAAAATTGGGTATATATTGTCCATTTAAATTTGCATCCTGTTAGTTTAGACTTTCTGTGTATCTAATTATGTATACAATATATAAAGAAAGGGAGAACATTTATTGACTTCTTACTATGTATAGAGAATAATGCTAGAGCTGCTTCACGGATGATCTTGTTAACTATCCAGAACCCCTCTGAGGTATTATCATTCCCATTGTACAGATGAGGAAATGGAGGATTAGGGAAGTAAGTAATTTGGTGAAAGTCACACAACTCCTGAATGATATAGTCAGGATTGAAAGCCAGGTATTCTGGCTTCACAGCCCACACTCTGAACCAAACTCTCCTCTATATCCCATGTCATTAAACATTCTTTTGAAAACATGTTTTTTAAAGCTGCTGCATAGGGACTTCCCTGGTGGTCCAGTGGTTAAGACTGCGCTCCCAAAACAGGGGGCCCAGGTTTGATCCCTGGTCAAGGAGCTAGATCCAGCATGCCGCAACTAAGAACACATGCAGCCAAATAAATATTTTTTTAAAAAGCTGCTGCATGGGGACTTTCCTGGTGGCGCAGGGGTTAAGAATCCACCTGCCAATGCAGGGGACACGGGTTCCAGCCCAGGTCCGAAAAGATCGCACATTCCATGGAGCAACTAAGCCTGTGTGCCACAACTACTGAAGCCCGCGCGCCTAGAGCCAGTGCTCTGCAACAAGAGAAGCCACTGCAATCAGAAGCATTCACACTGCAACAAAGAGTAGGCCCCACTCACCGCAACAAGAGAAAGCCAGCATATGGCAACGTAGACCAACACAGCCAAAAATAAACAAACAAATAAATAAATAAATAAAATTTTTTAAAAAGCTGCTGCGTAATATTCACTAATATAAATACACCAAACATCATTGAACCCTCTCCTAGCATTGAACAATTAAGTTGTTTCCAATTTCTATTGGTTTTTTAATATAATACTTCAAAGAATATTTTTGTGCATAAATCTTTGTCTTATAATGACTGAATCTCTTATTATTCCCTTAGGGTATATATTTAGATGTAAAGTTTCAGGGTCAAAATAACAGCTACAGATAAAATTTAGTGGAATCACTGAAGATAGAATTTATAAAGTTTTTTGCAGGGAGGGGGCCGTGACCCACGGGAACTTAGTTCCCCAACCAGGGACTAAACCCAGGCCCACGGTAGTGAAGCACCAAGTCCTAACCACTGGACCATCAGGGCATTCCCTAAAAAGTTTATTTTTAAGAAGAGGTTTGATATGACAGGGCAGGGAGTATGTGGGAAATCTCTGAAATTTCTGGTCACTTTTGCTAGAAAATGCTGAAATGGCACTAAAAAATAAATTATATTTAAAAGGGTTGTAACTACATGGAAATAAGTTTATTGGGCTTTTTGGCTACAGTAAGGCCAGCCATCAGAAAACAGTTCAAGCCCTGGCTCTGCCACCTGCCAGCTGTGTGGCCTTGGGAATGTCACTCAATCTCTCTGAGCCTCAGTTGCCTCACCTGTGAAATGGAACTCACAGCTGTTGGCTGGATGGAATGAAGTGCTGTATGTTAAGCCCCTGACCTACTGTCAAGTGCTCTGGATCCTGTAGATGGCAGGGGCAGTGACTGGGAAAAGGCTTTGCACATTGTGAAGTGCTCTTCAGATGGGAGGGGGTGTGGCATCTGACTCCTGGTGTGGTAGTGGCACTCTGAGTCCCCTGGACCCGTGAGAGAGTGAGAGAAGGCTGGGTTTGGGGGCCAGGGTGAAGGTGGGAGGGGCCCCTCACCTGGGGAAACGGCTCCGTGGTGGAGCAGCTGAGATGCAGCTGGGCCTGTGGCCTGCGAGGCAGTCCTGTGGCCGCCTCCTCCCCCAGCGCACAGCCCAGGTCTGCAGTTGGGTCCTGCCTCCTCTCAGGTGGGCCATGCCTGGGACTTGGCTGCTGCTTCTCCTGGCCCTCGGGTGTCCAGCACTGCCCACAGGTGAGCGCCCTCCCTGTGCCCCATTAGTCTGCCCAAGCCTACTCCTTCACTCTGGGCGTCCCTAGGTGTGGGAGGGATGCAGGGAGGCAGGACAGAGGTACCTGGGTCCCCTGGGGAGGGTCTCACCAGAAGCCCATCATCCCCTTCCCCACTGTATTCTACCTCCCAGCTACCTTGCTCTGGGGCCCCCAAGTCCTGCTCCCCTGGAGTCCACAGTGTTGGGAGGAAGGGTACTCACCTCTCAGAGCAAGCTGGACAGGTGTGTATGATGGGGGGGTAGCCTGGCTGTGTTGTGTTATATGGGGTGATGGGGCACGGGCAACATGGTGAGGTCCCACCCTCCTTACTGTCCAGTCTCCTACCCTCAGGGCTCAGGGTGTCTCACGTTCACTCCCAGCTCCCCCTACAAATGGGCTCTCAGAAGTCTCAAGGCCTCAGTGACTTCCCAGTGCATTGACCCCTGACCCCGATCCCAGTCCTCCAAAAATCAAGGCTGGAGACAAAGGAGTTAAATTCTGAGAATTCCAGCTTCATCTAGAAGCTTGTGCATGTTCGCATGTGCACGGTGGGGATAGGTCCTTGCCTTTGAGTTGGGGCATCTCCTTGTTCTAAAGCTGGCTCCCAGTATGTCACCAGCGTGCCCTCTCTAGGGAGATAAACCACACCCATGTGGATCGGGAAGAGCCCATGTCGGGAGGCCTGAGCTCTGGGAAAGAAGCAGCTAGGGTAAGGAGGAGCAATCCTGGGAGGCTTCGTGGAGGAGGTAGATGCTGAACTCAGCTAGGGGAGTGTGTCTCTCTGTACAGCTGAAAAGGCTCAGGAAGTTGAGGGTCCTGGAGCTCATTGCCAGCCTTCTCTCCTCCCTTTGTTTGTGATGCCTTATCAATATTAGTATTGATGATACTTATCTGCCAAGGTGTTTTATATTCATGATTTTTATTCTTCACAGCAATTTTACTGGGCTGGTGTTATTAACCCCATTATATCAATGGGACAATTAAGACTCTAAATTAAGTGGACAAGTCGAGTCAAATCAACTCTGTCTGCGGCCATGTCCCAGGCTTGGTCCACTGTGTCATGTAGCAAATCTTAGTCATCCTTCCAAGTGGGGTGGTCTGTGGGATTTGGAGTCACAGAGGTCTGAATTCAAATCCTGAGCGGGCTACTTACCATACTCCTGCTTCTAGGTCAGTTATTTGACCTTCAAGAAATCTTTTGTGAGGGAATTCCCTGGCAGTCCAGTGGTTAGGATTCCTCTGCAGGGGGCACAGTTTTGATCCCTGGTCAGGGAACTAAGATCCCACATGCCACGTGATGCAGCCAAAAAATAGAAATCTTTTGTGAGCACCACAACACCTCTAAGTCCCCACGAGATTCTATGGCCTCCCTTCCCGGCACCCTCAGGCATTTCTTTAGCTTGGCTGCACCTAACTCATGGTGTGAATTTTTTTTTTTTAATGTATTTATTTCATTTATTTTTGGTTGCGTTGGGTCTTCGTTGTGGCATGCGGGCTTTTCATTGGGGTGGCTTCTCTTGTTGCAGAGCACAGGCTCTAGGCTCGCGGGCTTCAGTAGTTGTGGCTTGAGAGCTCTAGAGCACAGGCTCAGTAGTTGTGGTGCACAGGCTTAGTTGCTCCGCGGCATGCGGGATCTTCCCGAACCAGGGCTCGAACCTGTGTCCCCTGTATCGGCAGGTGGATTCTTTCTTTTTTAATTTATTTTTGGCTGCAGTGGGTCTTCGTTGCTGTGCACGGGCTTTCTCTAGTTGTGGCGAGCAGTGGCTACTCTTTGTTGCGCTGCGTATGCTTCTCATTGCAGTGGCTTCTCTTGTTGCAGAGCACGGGCTCTGGGTGCACGGGCTTCAGTAGGTGTGGCATGCAGGCTTATTAGTTGTGGCTCGTGGGCTAAGAGCGCAGGCTTGGTAGTTGTGGTGCATGGGCTTAGTTGCTCCATCACATGTGGGATCTTCCTGCACCAGGGCTTGAACCTGTGTCCCCTGCATTGGCAGGCAGATTCTTAACCACTGTGCCACCAGGAAAGTCCCTGGCAGGCTGATTCTTAACCACTGCGCCACCAGGGAAGTCCCTTGTTTGTAGGTTTTAACCTTTGAGATTTTATTTATATGAAAAGATATCCAACTGTTCTTTTTCTTTTTGGCCGCACCAAGTGGCTTGTGGTATCTTAGTTCCCCTACCAGGAAGTGAACCCAAGCTATGTCAGTGAAAGCACTGAGTCCTAGCCACTAGCCTGCCAGGGAATTCCCAATGTCCAACTATTCAAAAATAAGATTTTGTTATATATTAAATGAGTCATCTTTACCAAAAAGAATAAGTTTTTGGAAAATCAGGACTATTCTGAAAAATATAGGACAAATGTTTGCAGTACCCACATGACTTTTGTTTTTTTTTAAATTATAAAATAATACAGACATACACTTTATTTTATTTATTTATTTATTTGGCTATGTCGGGTCTTAGTTGCGGCACTCGGGATCTCCGTTGTGGCATGCGGGATCTTTAGTTGCCGCGGTGAACTCTTAGTTGCGGCATGTGGGATCTAGTTCCCTGACTAGGGATCAAGTCCGGGCCCCCTGCATTGGGAGCGCAGACTCTTAGCCACTGGACCACCAGGGAAGTCCCCGGACATACACTTTAAATGGGTGAATTGTATGGTATGTGAATTGTACCTAAACAAAGCTGTTAAAAAATACTACAGACTTACAGAAAAGAACAGAGAATAATACAACAAATAACCATGCATACTCCACTCAGATTAGCAAATAGTTAAAATGTTGCCATATTTGAATCAATGGATGATGGAAGAAAGAACAGATGAGGGACTTCCCTGGTGGTGCAGTGGTTAAGAATCCACTTGCCAATGCAGGGGACACAGGTTCGAGCCCTGGTCCAGGAATATCCCACATGCCGCGCATGCCGCGGAACAACTAAGTCCGTGTGCCACAGCTACTAATCCTGTGCTCTACAGCCCGCGAGCCACAACTACTGCAGCCCGCATGCCTAGAGCCTGTGCTCCACAACAAAGAGAAGCCACTGCAATGAGAAGCCCGGACACCACAACAAAGAGTAGCCCCCGCTCGCCGCAACTAGAGAAAGCCCGCACACAGCAACGAAGACCCAACGCAGACAAAAATAAATAAATAAATAAATAAATTTTTTCAAAAAAGAAAGGATGGATGAATAGATGGGAGAATGTAAGGATGGAGGGAAGGAAGGTGGTTAGATAGGTAAATGCAAGGAGAGAGGGATGGATGAGTGGGTAGAAGGATAGATTGATGGTTGGTGGAAGGATAGATGGAAGGAGAGAAATCCAGAGTGAAGGATGTGAGATGCTGACCTGGGAGGGCATGGACAGATCTAGCCCCCTACAAGTGCATGCTCTCTTGCAGGTGTGGGCAGCACACCCTTCCCCTCTCTGGCCCCACCAATCACACTGCTGGTGGATGGGAAGCAGCAGACTCTTGTGGTTTGCCTGGTCCTCGACGTTGCACCCCCTGGCCTTGAGAGTCCCATCTGGTTCTCAGCTGGGAATGGCAGCTCACTGGATGCCTTCACCTATGGCCCTTCCCCAGCAGCTGATGGCACCTGGACTAGCTTGGCTCAGCTTTCCCTGCCGTCTGAGGACCTGGCAGCCTGGGAGACCTTGGTCTGCCACACTGGACCTCGGACTGGGGACCACAGCCAGAGCACACAGCCTCTACAGCTGTCAGGTGGGGACAGAGCCTGGGCCCCTGTGGTTGCTCCCTGCCCCTTTCACACACTGAAACCAGGATATGGTGGCAGGGAGGGCAGAATCCAGGCCATGGGGGCATGAAGGGCATCTAAGTGCCAACCATCTAGGTGATGTGATGTCTGGGGTCAAAGGAGGGTGGCTTCAGGGCCTTGAGTTCTGGGATTTGAAACAGTGATATCTCATTCAAATCCAGGCTCTGATGCATGACTTCTAAGAGGTAATAATGTCTCCTCCCTCCTAGGTTAATATCTTTCTATGTATACCCAGGGTTAAAGCTATATCACCCTAAATATGATACCCTACCTATTAGAATCAAACAATAATTAAATATTAAGTTGCTATCACTTACTTCTTGTTTATTCTGTGTCAGGCACTATTGTAAACACTTTACACTTATGAAGTAGGTCATATTATTCTCCTCATTTTATAGGTACAGAAAGGTTAAGTAACATGTCCAAAGCCAGCTATTATTATTATTGACCAGATGACTTACTTTCTCTTTTTGAATTATGTTTGTTTTCTCATCCTCCAAATAGGAATGTTTGTTGAATAAATGTACTGCCTTCCAAAGAAGGCTGCTAAGTAAATTGATTCCTTGTCTAAAAGTGCTGAGGCATCTCTAGGGGCAGGAGGACAGCCAGGAGAGAGGGAGATCTGGGCCCCTCAGAGGACTTGCTGCAGATGGGCTCAGGATTCCCACTACTGGTTCATTTGTCCACTTATCCAGTGCTCCAAGAAGAGCTGCCCTGAGCAGGACCAGGGCATAGCACTGGGGTGGAGAGCACAGCCCATCCCAATGACTTACTCCTTTCTCCTTGACTGGCAGGAGAGGCTTCCTCAGCCAGGACTTGCCTCTGGGAGCCTCTCAGGGGTGAGTAACGGGAACCAGGACCTCAGGCCCTGTTGGGCTCTGGGCCTGATGGGTCCCCTCAAGAGGCTGCCTTGCCGGGTTGGGGAACTGGCTAGCCTGGGCCTCTGTCTACCCCTGGGTCAGGTGGGGATAGATCATCTGACCCCAGCATAATTCCTGGACGCCAGTTGAGAAGCACGGGTGAGAGCTAGCAGAAGGGTCCTTGAAGCTCTCCTTGGGCAGCCCAGAGGGATGGTCTCAGCATCCGAGCCTTGGGAGACTCTTGGGAGTCTAGGGAGCCTCGGAAGACAGAGCGGGGGAAAGTCCCACCCCCCGCTGGATGCAGTCATGAGCCAGGTTCTACTTCCCTACCAAACAGAGAAATCTGAGCTGGTGTCTCTCCTCCGCAACCAAATGCTAATTCCTGCCTGGCTTGCATCCCCTGGGTTGCTGGGGAATAAAATTAAATGAAGGCTAGGAAGGTGCGTGTTATTATCACCAGTCATAGGTTAGACACCAGGAAGGACGTCCCCTGGGTTCCCTCTCCTCTGGTGAACCTTCTCGCGTGCGTGGGGCTGAGCGCCAGCCTCTAGGCCGCTCACCGGCTCCTTCTCTCCCGCAGGGACCCGGGGCCAGGCGCTGCGGCTCGGGGCGCTGCGGCTGCTGCTCTTCAAGCTGCTGCTGTTGGATGTGCTTCTGACCTGCAGCCGCTGCCGCGCCCCGCCCGCCGCGGGAGGGGACCCAGCCCGGGCGCCTCGCCCTGGGGACCCCGGGCTCCCCGCGGCCCCGCGGTCGGACCACCTTCTCCTCCCGCAGCCTCCGCCACCGGAAGGATCGCCCGCAGACCCCACCGACTGGATTCGCCGCAATGATGGGTGGCCCACAGGCCGAGGGTTCAGCCTGTCCACCCCGCCGGCGCTGCAGTCCCGGGACGGCCGCTGGGTTCACACCCGCCCTCCGGGTCGGGATCCCAGGAGCCCTGTCTGGGAGGAGGGGCCGCTGGTGCCCAGGGCGTGGTGCTCGGGACCCGCCCCCAGTAATCCTGCCTCTAGCCTTGGAGCGTTTCTCTGCTCTGCCTCCTTCAGCTGACCTGAGCTTCCCCGGGGGCTAGGCTCCGTCTCCCCCCTCAGACTGACGGCTTTCTGAGGGAAAAGGCTTTGTCTCTCCCATCAGATTGGAAGCCCCTTGAGGGTGGTGATTGACCCAGACACTTGGACATTTGAGGTGCTGATAACTGAGAACAATTAAAGGAGAACTTATATGACACAAGCAAATGAAAAATATTTTAACTCCTGTCTGCTCTGGGAGGAGGGAATTTGGTGGATTTACAGGAGGCAGAAATCTGGGAAGGCTTCCTGAGGGTGAGAGCCTGGAAAATGCAGAGTGGGGCTGGGGGTTGGGGTGGATGTGGTCCCAACTCTGTCTCCTTTCCTCATCACCAGGCATGGGGCAAGGCCCCCTCTCTGTCTCCTCACCCTCACCCTGACCTCTCAGAGAGGTCAGGGCGAGGAGCCCAGGAACCCAGGAAGATGGGGCACTGGGCCTGTTGTGAAGTCTTGTACAGACTTGACAGAAAAGAATAGGGCCAGGATTCCAGAGTAACAGGATCATAACCACTGCCAAGAGCACAGATAGTAATTCCAAACTTATACATTATTAATCAATTAAGGGTCATTATTCATTTGACAAATATTCACTAAGCTTCAACTCTGAGCCAGGCACTAAAGAGGTTTTTGTTTCGTTTTGTTTTGTTTCCTAAAGAGGGTTCTTGCACTGATGGAATATGAGGCTCCCACAATGGGGTGCAGCCTGTGTGTCCTCTGTTAATCCAGCTCTTGCAGGAAACCCAGCCTTTTCCAGAGTTTCCTCTCCAGTAATCACCCCAAGAATCTCTGGGTGCATTCATGTGAATCCAGATGTCCCCTGGGGCAGCGCAGGACAGTTCCCTGGATCAATGGCCCTACTTCAGTCTTCCTTCCCCCAAGGTGGCAGTGAGGAACTGTACTCTAACACTCCCCACACACATGGCGCCAGTGACTCCCAGCTTGCCAGAGTCCCTTTGCCCTTTTAGCTACTCTTCCACAAAAGACCTCACCTCTCCTCCACTGTTCATGTCTCACCAGCCTGTAAGGAGATTCTACCAGTTCTTTTTTGGATCCTTCAAGGAGGGAGAGGGCACAACTTCTGGGGAATCAACCTGTCCACCGTCCCCACAGAGCCGGCTCCTTCCCTAACACACAGAATGAGGGAGGGGTAGGCTGGGTGGGGGTGGGGGCGTATCCAGCCATAATCTCAGCATTTCTCCAGCCATTGTCCCTTCCCAGCTCTCAGCCCAGATGTTGAGCCCAGGGCTCCTGCCAAACTAATCTGTGTCTCAGTAAATGTCCTCTCAGAGGCCCTTTTGTTTATTCTGGAAGCAGGCTTCCCTTAGTTTCAGTGCTCCTACTCATCTTGCCCCCCTTCCCCCAATCCTGCCCTGCCCCGGACTCTGAATCCCCACTGTGGCTGGCTTAATGTTATTTCCCAAGAGGGTTCCTGACCAGACTCTTGAACCTCCTCAAGTCTTTTGAAGCCTAGAGAGCATGGAGGACCTCAGGACAATATCCTGACCCTCTACACTGTGGAATTCTACATACTACAGTTCCTGCCTATCCAAAGTGCCTTGTCACCCCCACAGCTGTTTTGAGAAAGAAACTAAGATCAGGGGCTTCCCTGGTGGCACAGTGGTTAAGAATCTGACTGCCAATGCAGGGGACATGGGTTCGAGCCCTGGTCCGGGAAGATCCCACATGCCTGGAAGCAACGAAGCCCATGCGCCACAACTACTGAGCCTGTGCTCTAGAGCCCGTGAGCCACAACTACTGAAGCCTGCACACCGAGAGCCTGTGCTCTGCAACAAGAGAAGCCACCGCAATGAGAAGCCTGTGCACCACAACAGAGAGTAGCCCCCGCTCACCGCAACTAGAGAAAGCCCACATGCAGCCAAAAATAAATAAATTAAATAAATAAATTTTTAAAAATAAGATCAGGAAATGACAAGTCAATGGACTGAGCATCAGTCCTTTAAAGTCTTTATAAAATAGCATAAATATCCAACCTCTAGGAAGGAAACAAGAGGTACCGGGAAACACAGATTTATGGACAAAAATGGAATTTGCAGACAACCTCCCAGAGAAGCAGCCTTGGTCTGTGCGTGTCCATAGAACACTGAGCTCAGAGGCAGCCTGAAGCGGCCCCAAAGACCCAGAGAGTCCTCCTCTTGATGACACAGCACAAGGGGGTTTCACTGAGCAACTCCTTGTGCTAGGCACCCTGTTGCTGGGGAGGTGGAAGGGAAATCAATCATTCATTAGCCAAGTCCCTACCTTGTGGGAGCTCAGAATCCAAAGAAATAAACAATAGGCCAGAAAAGGGAGCCAGATTACACACTAAAAAGAAAATTATTACATGAACTTTTTACAATCTGCTCAATAAACTTTAATTCTATTAACCCGTTTGAGCGTCGCAGGAACAGGCAAGTCTTGAAGAGCAGCTAGGAGGATCACTTTGTCATCATACAGATAAAAACTGAGGCTCAGGGAGGAAATGATTTGTTCTAGTTCTCACTGGGACAAATCTAGGGTTAGTGGGCCCTAAGAAAGCTGCTTGAAGGCTGGGGACTCTTTGAATCGTCCAGGTCTCATCCACAGCGCCTACCAGAGTGACTGGCAATTAGAACAATAACAACAGCAGCAATAGTAATAATAAAATTTAAAAACTGGTGCTCAGTAAGTACTAGCTTCATAATGACCCCAGGGGAGAAACGACATGCAAGGAGGCGGAGAAGGCAGTGAAGACTGTCTTTCCCATACCTTTCAGGACCAGGGCGCTGCTTCCTCTCCCCTAGCCCGGGTCCTCCAGCCCCGCCCAGAGCCTCCGTTATCAGATGGGAAAACATGTTGCCATAGGTCACTGAGGGCACCATCCGCTCTCTCATTGGCCGAGGCCGAAAAAAGATCGTCCTCCCTTTCGCTAGAAGGCAAACCCCGAAAAGCCCATTGGCTGCCTAGTCCGCGGGCCTCCGTCGGCTCTGGGGGCCGGACGAGGCGGCCTGAAGCGGGAGCAGGCTGCGGGGGGCGGGGGGGGGCTCCCCGTTGTCCTGGTTACGCCGAGGCAAGTGTGCAGTCCCGGAAGCGACTCCGGGGAGCTGCCTCGCTCGCGCAGCCGGAGGAAGCGCAGCCGGGTCCGCTCGGGTCGGGTCCGGCTGGGCCATGGAGCCGTTACCTGAGCCCGCGTCCCGGCTCCGGCCCGGTCCCAGGCCCCGCTGTCTTCTGCTTCTCCCCTTGCTATTGCTGCTGCTGGTACTCCTGGCGGCCCCGGAGCTGGGCCCGAGGCAGGCCCGAGCAGAGGAGACCGACTGGGTTCGACTGCCCAGCAAATGCGAAGGTGAGGGGGCGGGGCTTGCGGAGAAGCGTCGGGGGATCCGAAAGTCCTGGGCTCTACAGCGGATCTCCACTCCCGGAACCTGCCATGTGCCTGGCCCTGTGCTGGACGTTGGCGACACAGGGGCGGGTGAGAGTTCAGGTCTCAGTGCACTTGGAGCTCAGAAATCGGTGAAAACAAGCACTTATAGTCGGGGTAGTAGATGCCGTGATAGGGGAGGCACAGAACTTTGGGGGCTGGGTGAGGAGCATCTAAATCTAGCCCAGAGATGGGGGGAAAGGCTTCGTCCAGGAAGCCCTGAATGATTAGGAGTTAGCCGGGTGAAGAGAAGTGAAGCCACAGATGGAGAGGCCTACAAGCAAAGGACAAGTTTGAGGAACTGAAAAGATCCATATGACTGGTCTTGGGGGAAGAAGAGCTTGAGACGCTCCCTTTGTGCCCTCAGCGCAATCTACTTTGTGTTATTGGAAGTCTCCCCCACTAGCTGTGAGCTCCTTGAGGGCAGCGACCTTGGCTCAGATAGCTATTCACACAGTGCCTAGTAGGCACCCAGTAGTTGTATTTGGAATAAGTATGAGTGAAGGGGGGAGGGGGCTCTGTGGGTGTGTGTGGAGGGGGGAGGAGGGTCTGAGGCCGAAGGGGTCACTTTAGGAGAAGAAGAGAGCCTGGGGGAACTTCGTGAGGGAGGAAGATTTTAGGAATATGGGAAAAGAGTGAATCCCAAAGGCCTCCCAAGGTGGAGGTGTGGCACTGGAGAGAGAGAGAAGGAGAGGGAGTGGGAAAGAGAGAAAAGAGCATCAGCACACAAACCAGTGATTCAGGACTGGGAAAGGCCTACCTTTTTTTTCCCTCCCCTCCATTTCTCAGTTTCCTCCTCAGGCCTTTACACCCACTCTTTCCTTGTCCCCTCCCTAACCCTAGCCCCCCACGAAAGTTGGCTTTAAATCTGTTGCATCCTAATACAAAGGGTACGGTCGGCCAGAGGTTCCCCAAGCACTGGGAAGTGGGGGTAGTTTGGAAGGCATAATCTTTTTGTTTGAGAGATTAAAGGTGAGATGCTTCAGAGATGAGCTGACCTCACTGGTTGGCCTCCCAATGTGGATTCTAGCCTCTACTTTCTCCCTCACTGCTTTGAATAGACAGAGGGTTATGATGCCTTACTTTCACTCTTCTTTTAGTCATAGCCAACATCTTTTGGGGGTTTCAGTTCCCCTTCTCATTTCCTATCTTATTCTAATACCAAAGAGCCCTTACTGTTTCTCTTATTATTCTCATAGCCTAAGAAGCTCACATTTCTTTTCCTTAGACTCATAATAGCACAGAGCTAGCAAAGCTCTTTAGATCATTCTAGTCCAACCTGATTTTGTAGGTAATTAATAAAAATAATTTTAAAGGGATTTTCAGTCATAGGATGGCTTGGCAAACTCCAACCCTTAGGCTCCTCTTAATCATGTATATTTACTTTTACTTATCACTGTGACATCTTTGGTATTAAATGCTGACTATCTGGCCAACAAATCCTGCCTCCTGGCTCAGTAGCCTGAGTGGAAGAGGCCTTGGCACAGAGGAAGGAGAACCTGCCCAGAAAAAAGTGGGTGGGTGTCCATGAGGATCTGGGGTCTGTGCCATGAGTCTCCTCCAAGTCTGGCTCTGGGTGGGACCCCCAGAGGGGGTCTTGAAGAGGTAAGGTTTGGAAGAGTTGGGCAGCAAGGTTGTGGTTGATGGGTATAAGAGAGATGAGTTGATGGGTTCCAACCTCCAGGGCCTGGCATACTGCATGTTGAGGGTGTGGAAGAGGGGGGCACAGGATCCAGAAAAATGATGAGCTTGCACACAGTACAGAAGAGGGGAGGGAGCCCAGATGGTCCTGGATGGAGAGCCAGGGAGGAGAGACACCCTCAGTTCATTGCAGACTCTGAGGTCACTGGCTTACATTTTGGAATTTTCATGTGTTCCAAGTTCTCCAAGCCATCTATTCATGCACATGTTATAAAATTTCACCAAACAAGCCTGCAGGGGATTTATTTGTTTCAGTAGTAAGTTGGTTTTCTACCCAACTCTGCTGTGGGTGTTATAACAACGCTGATGGCATTTAGCCTGCAGACCATGTTCCACTCGGAGACATCAGGAGCTGCTCGAGTACCAGCACAGTCTCTCTGAGCAATATTTATCAAGTATCCAACACATACAAAGTCTAAGACTAGAGGAATAAAGAAAAAAATCCAGTACATCATCCTCATTTTGAGTGCCCTTGTAGTCGAATCAGAGAGACACATGAAATGACTCAGGCCCTTAGTGAGAGCATGGATCCTGCAGAGTCTCAGAATGAAATCAAGAGCAGGTGGGATTCATCCAGAAGGGCTTTCTGGGGGAGGAGGTTTTTTTGTTTGTTTTTGGTTTTGTTTTGCGGTACGGGCCTCTCACTGTTGTGGCCTCTCCCTTTGTGGAGCACAGGCTCCGGACGCGCAGGCTCAGCGGCCACGGCTCAGGGGCCCAGCTGCTCTGCGGCATGTGGGGTCTTACTGGACCCCGGGGCACGAACCCGTGTCCCCTTCATCGGCAGACGGACTCTCAACCACCGCGCCACCAGGGAAGCCCAAGGGGGAGGAGGTTTTTAAGGTGAGATTAGGAGAATGGACAGACAACCCCTGAAGGGGGGCATCATGCACTTTCCTGAAGCCCCAGGCACTGCCCACTTTCAGTGGTAGCACTCCTAATGCAATGATAATTATTTGTTTACACTTCTCTCTGCTCCATTAGACTGAGTATCTGGAAGGAAGGGACCTTGTTTATGTCTGTGTATCCCCAGGCAGTGCCTGACACACAGGAGTTGCTTAATAACTGTTCAAGGAAGCGTAAGAGGAAATGAGAAAATAAATGAACAAAAACAGTAGAAACAGACCTGTGGGGGGAATGGAGCAAATTAACTTGGTAGGAATAGAGAGCTGGTGTTGGAACAACATATGAAATTAAGAAATAAAACAGCCATGAAAGACATTTTGGGGGCTTCCCTGGTGGCGCAGTGGTTAAGAATCTGCCTGCCAATGCAGGGGACATGGGTTTGAGCCCTGGTTCAGGAAGATCCCACATGCCGTGGGATGTGCACCGCAACTACTGAGCCTGTGCCCTAGAGCCTGCGAGCCACAACTACTGAGCCCGTGAGCCTAGAGCCCGTGCTCTGCAACAAGAGAAGCTGCCGCAATGAGGCGCCCGCACACCGCAACGAAGAGTAGCCCCCCCCCCCGCTCACCACAACTAGAGAAAGCCTGCACGAAGCAAAGAAGGAGACCCAACACAGCCAAAAATAAATAAATTAACTTAAATTTTTAAAAAATAAATAAAAAATTTTAAAAAGACATTTGGGGAACAACTGGGGAAATTTGAATATGGACTGAGTATTAGATGATACTGGAATTGTTGTTAATCTTCCGAGTATGGTGATTTTTATGGTTAGGTAGGAGAAGGTCCTTGTTCTCAAGAGATGCATGATGACTTGTTTAGGAGTGAAGTAAGTCTACTTACTTTCAAAATGGTTTAGCAAAAACAATGTATATTGTTGATATCTATTATTATCACATTGCTTTGTATTATATATTGGGGAGAGAGTGTGATAAATGACTAAGGACTGTTTTTTTGTTTGTTTGTTTTTACTAACTGTTCACTGTGAGTGGAAGGTATATAGTTATTCATTGTACTCTATCAGCATTTCAGCTTTTCTATATGTTTGAACATTTTTTAAGTAAAATAAATGATTGTGGGGGTGGAGAGCAGGAAGGAGCTGGGAGAAATGAAGCCAGTAGGAATAAGGGCCAAGAGTGGACAGGGGCAGTGGATCTTGGATCCCGCTTTCACCTGCTGAGCTCCATTTGGTGGTCTGGTGCTAACTGCTTTCTCTGCCCCAAGTACTGACTCAACCCAATCTGGGAGAGGCGTCCACTTGAGTCTGTTCTGCTGGGAGCCAGCTCCCATCAAAGGCTCAGATGCACTCAGTAGGCTGTGCTGTGTGTGTCTCCTTCCCCCAGTGTGTAAATACGTCGCGGTGGAGCTGAAGTCAGCCTTTGAGGAAACTGGCAAGACCAAGGAAGTGATTGACATGGGCTATGGCATCCTGGACCGGAAGACCTCAGGAGTCAAATACACCAAGTCGTAAGTGAAGTGGTAGGGAGGGGGGCACTGGCCTGGTCTGCTTTGTTCCTCGAGGCATCAGCAGCTTGAAGTTCCCTTCTCCCTTCTGGCTAGGCAGACCCACCAAAGGGAGGCAGCTCTAACTGAGACCTAAGTTTGCCCACTGGTTCTATCCCCAACTAATTATGTGGCCTTCATAAATCCCTGAATGCCTCTGGGCGTCACATTCCTCATCTGTAAAAGCAAGACTGTTGGACCTTATCAGTGATTCCCAGGCTCTTGGATTTTATGGGTTAATTTTTTAAAATATAGGATTACTGGGGAATTCCCTAGTGGTCCAGTGGTTAGGACTGGGCACTTTCACTGCCATGGCCCGGGTTCAATCCCTGGTCAGGGAACTAAGATCCCTCAAGCCTCGCAGCATGGCCTAAGGAAAAAAAAAAAAGATTACCAACTTTTAACTCCGCCAGGTATAAATATTAAAAACAAACCAAAAAACACTTCCATCAACTGTGATCATCCTTTCAAAATGAAGTGATATCTTAACATCAAACTTTAATACATTTTGCTTTATTTTTTAAAAACCTACTGAATCATTTAGCTTTATTAAAACAAAACAAAACAAAACAAAACTTCCTTCCCGTAGAGCTGTTAAAATTGTGTCTCTCTGGTCTGTGTTCCAGCATGTCAGAGCCCCCCCAGATGACCTATCTTCCTTCCAGCTCTGCCTTCCCGTTGGTGAGATGTGCAGGTGTTGGGGTAGCAGGGCTGGAGGGACGGACCACTGATCCACAGGGGTGAGGAGGGGAACTCAGGCCCTCTTGTGCTGCTGTCTCGGCAGGGACTTACGGTTAATCGAAGTCACTGAGACCATTTGCAAGCGGCTCCTGGACTACAGCCTACACAAGGAGAGGACCGGCAGCAACCGATTTGCCAAGGTTCGGTTTGTGCTGGCCCTTCATCCCCACCGGGGCTGGGTTGCATGTTTAAGTGTTTCTGCTGCTCTGGCTGCCACTGGAAGATCGTGCCCTGGGAGCATCCCTCCTCGGTCTCTCCCCGTTCTTCATCCATTGCTGTTGGCACCCCTCCCCTCCTGAGCGGCCTGACTTTTCAGTGGCAGTGGGCACATCCCTGATGGTCTGGGCCTGCCCATTGGGGTCCTGCCTCAGTCCCAGTCAGAAATGCTCCTGGGTGGCAGCCCCCTCGGAGGCCTAAGCACTTGCACAGGGAGAACTCAGGCTGTGCCGGATTGTGAGGGTTTAGAGGAGATGTCAGAAGACTCTTGGGGGGCGGTGACTGCCACGTCCCTCCTCTGGGCCCACAGGGCCCCTACGTGGACCTCCATCATGGTGCCTTTGTGACATTTATTGTACTTGCTGCGTACACGAATGCTTCTCTCCCTGGAGAATGAGCTTTCTTGCAACAAGGCCCATGTTTCTTTGTCTCGGCATCTTCCATGTTTGGTAGGAGAGTTGTCTCCCACATTTCTCCACCTAAGTACCCTTATAGCAAAGGAGAGGCAACAGAAATCCCTGGGAAACCTAGAGGAATAGTATCAAACCACAGAAGTCTTAGGTTTTATCTTTATAATTGGTGTTAATGTTGTACTTGGTAATAAATCCATGTTTAATGTAAAAATGTTTAACATTTTCCGTAGCAAAAAAATTAGAGCCAACCTAACCATTCACCAGTAGGGGAGTGGTTAAATAAATCAGTGTGGCCATTCAGTAGACCATTTTGCAAAGTGTAAAACGAAGAATGAGATAGCTTTTTATGAACTGAACTAAGATCATCTCCAAAGTATATTATTAAGTGAAAAAGGCAAGGTGCCGAACGGTGTGTATGATACATACTGCTGCTTGTGTAAAAAGTGTGGGGGCTTCCCTGATGGCTCAGTGGTTGAGAGTCCGCCTACCGATGCGGGGGACACGGGTTCGTGCCCCGGTCCGGGAAGATCCCACATGCTGCGGAGCGGCTGGGCCCGTGAGCCATGGCCGCTGAGCCTGCGCGTCCGGAGCCTGTGCTCCGCAATGGGAGAGGCCACGACAGTGAGAGGCCCGCGTACCGCAAAAAAAAAAAAAAAAAGTGGGGGTGGAAGAGAGGATATGTTTGTGTGTATATTTGCGTATATTTGCTTCTAGTCATGTGCATGATCTCTGGAAAGACAGAGGAGAAATAGATAGTGTGTTGTCTCCATGGAGAAGAATATTTTTTACGCAACCAGGAGTCCTCCCTGCTTCGCCTGTGCCTCTTCCCCTCAAGGAAAGACAAGGAAGGCCATAGGAAGAACCCAAAGCAGGGAGTGGGCCTGGATATGGGGGAGGCCACAGTGAGGGGGAAGAGCCAAGACCAACTTATTTCCTGGAAAAGGAGTATTTGTCCAAAGGGCCTGAGGGCAACAGCAGACTTTTTTGGTTATGGGGTTTTTTATAAATTTATTTATTTTTGTCTGTGTTGGGTCTTCGTTGATGCGCACGGGCTTTCTCTAGTTGCAGCGAGAGGGGGCTGCTCTTCTTTGCGGTATGCCGGCTTCTCATTGCGGTGGCTTCTCTTGTTGCAGGCTCAGTAGTTGTGGCACATGGGCTTAGTTGCTCCGCGGCATGTAGGATCTTCCCAGACCAGGGCTTGAACATGTGTCCCCTGCATTGGCAGGCAGATTCCCAACCACTGAGCCACCAGGGAAGCCCCAGCAGACCTTTTGGAAAGGAGGAGTGTGGGGAGGCAGGACAGGGCGTGTGTGTGGAGGGGTTGTGGGATGCAGGCTTCAAAGAGGGGAGGGGAAGGTCAGGACAAGTGTGAGAAGCTATAGGGGGTTCTTGACTTCCAGCTGGGTCCTTGGGCCTCCAGCTCCACCTGGAGAGGAGGAGGCAGGGAGAGGAAGGGTCTCTGCCTCTCATGTCCGGTCGCCTCTTCCAGGGCATGTCGGAGACCTTTGAGACGCTACACAACCTGGTGCACAAAGGGGTCAAGGTGGTGATGGACATCCCCTACGAGCTGTGGAACGAGACCTCTGCAGAGGTGGCTGACCTCAAGAAGCAGGTACGGGCCCTTCGGCCCTCAGAGGCGGCTGTGCCCCACAGAGCTGGGTGGTGGTGGGTCCTTGGCCGAGGAAGGCCACCAGGAGCTGGGGGACCATGGTCAAGTCGTTTCGCCCGTCTGGCTGCAGCCTCCTCGGGAATCAGCCACCAGCCTCGTGGGTGGCGGGGCTCGGCTGGGCTCCTCTGGGAGAAGTCGGCGCCGGGCTTTGCCAACGCGAGGCGTTGTGGTTAACAGTGCGACGTGCTGGTGGAGGAGTTTGAGGAGGTGATCGAGGACTGGTACAGGAACCACCAGGAAGAGGACCTGACTCAGTTCCTCTGCGCCAATCACGTGCTGAAGGGCAAGGATACCAGTGAGTCTGAGGGCACGTCGTCGGCCCTCGATTGTGTTGTTTGCCTCCTCCTCAGGGGAGTTGGGTAGGGGGAGGACTGAAAAGAAATAAGAAATGGGGGGAAAAAAAAGAAAGGGGGGCATCGTAGCATCTGTCCTCAGGGAGCTGGATGGGACAGGGTGGGGTCAAGGCCTGACGCACCCGGTGCAGAGTAACGTGCGGATGCCTCAGATGCCCCAAAACGGGCCTGGGGTCACAGCAAGGCAGAGCTGGGACCCGTTCCAGTCGCCGCCTCCAGTGGCTCCGCAGCCAGCAAAGCAGTCTGTTGACGGTGTCTCTCGTCTTTGCCCCAGGCTGCCTGGCAGAGCGGTGGTCTGGCAAGAAGGGGGACACAGCTGCTCTGGGGGGGAAGAAATCCAAGAAGAAGAGCGGCCGGGCCAAGGCCTCAGGTGGCGTCGGCAGTGGCAGCAAACAGAGGAAGGAGCTGGGTGGCCTCGAGGGAGACCCCAGCCCCGAGGAGGACGAGGGCATCCAGAAGGCTTCCCCCCTCACCCGCGGCCCCCCCGAGGAGCTCTGAGCCTAACTCAGCGCTCCTGCTGACCCAGAGCCCTGACCTGGGAGCTGAAGGTTCTGGGCCCCGGCTCTGGCAGACAGAGCGGCACCGGGCTTCAGCTGTGCCTGCCTGGGCTGTGCCTCTTCCTGCCGCAGACGGACTCCAGCCCTGGAAGAACTTAGATCAGCTGCAAGCAGCCCAGGCCGGCCTGTTCCTCTCCTGACCCAGACTTCAGGCGGGCTCTGTGCTCTCAGGACTGCCCAGGACTCCAGTGTGAACTCGGGCAGGCAGGTGTCGAGCTGGGCCACGGGACTGGGGCTCCAGAGCCCCGCACCCCCTCGCTCCTCCGGCACTGACACCGGGAAGCAAGACTGAGGCCCCAGCTCCTCCTCTCTGCACCCACCCCTCCTGTGGACACCTTGCACTCTGCCCGGCCCTCCCCAGGGCTCACAGAGTAAAAACCTTTCGGCCTTTTTCATTTGGATTTCTGAGTCCTTTTCAGCCCCTCAGAGGGGCCTGCAGACCCCTGTGGCGCTCTTCCCTGCCCCTCACCTTCCAGCCTTGGGGGCTGAGGATGGGAGGCTGTTCCCATCCTCCCATCACTGAGGCCGAACCGGCTGACTGTAGGGAAAGCAAGTGCAGGGAGGGCCCGGGGGGGCTGGGGCGAGGGGTGGGCCTTGGGTATGCGGTGGAGCCAGGCACAGTGCTCCGGTGCTGCCCCTCAGCTGCTCTTGGTCTCCCCGAGCCCCCCAGGCTGGGAGGGGCCTCACTTGTGCCCTGGCACCTGGCTGCCCTCATGCCTTCCCTTCCTCCCGCCTCTCCTCTCCCCGCCACCAAGGCCTTCCCGTTGGTTGTGTAAAGTGTACGCCAGTGACCCCACCAGCTCCCGCCCCTCGTCTCCACCTCTGCCTGGCCCTGTCTTTTGGTCTTGAACCTTGCTCCCTGATGACGACACCTGACCACTCCATGCTTCCTAGCTGTTGTGCCCGGAGCCCACAGGGGAGGGAGGAACCCCAGTCCCCACAAAACAGCTGGTTGCACCATATTCTCTGGGAGTAGGGGAGAAATAGGAAGGCTGGCCTCTGGGGAGAAGGGGTGGGAGGCTCTGGCACCTCCCTTTCTGTCCTGAAGGCAGAGATCTGTGGTGGGTCAGAAGCAATAGTGGTGACAGCTGCGAGTAGTCAGTGCTTTAACCCTGCAATGCACTCGGGTGGGCGCTGTTAGCCCCATTTTGTAGAAGAGGGAACTGAGGCTTAAGTCACAGGACGCACCCAGAGTCCCGTTGGCAGTGGCACAGCTGCACGCGGACTCTGGCTTTGAGACCCCAGCCCACTGTATTCCTGCAGCCCCAGGGCCCCTCTCCCAACACCTGGTACTGGCCATGTGATTTGCATTGAACTGGTTTGGTTTCTTGCCCGTAACCCATGCCCACCAACAAGTCTCTTTTAGAAGGAAAATAGGATGCAGCCCCTGCTTCTAGAAAGGAGAGAAGGGTGGAAGGTCCCGCCAGCACTGCACCCACACCAGATCCCCTGAGCACCCGCACCCAGGCTCCCTCACACTCCAGTCTGGGCCCAGCAGGTAGGAGGGGTCACTGCTGAGGTGCCCCAGAAGGATTTTCCCAGCTTCTGGCACAAAGGCTCTGGGGTCCCCCCAACTCAGGCTCAGCCTCTCCCCCCTCCCCCCTCCCCAGGGCTGGGAACACCAAGGCCATAGAGAGTGGAGCAAATTGGAAGCTGCTTCTCCTCTGGCCCATGAGGCTTAGAACAGGCCCTTGGAGGATGATACTTTTTGGTCTAGCGCCCCCCTCCCCATCTCCAGCGCTGATAGTAGCACCTGTTGAAGGGGCTATGGGCAGAGATTCCAGCCTAGACTGTGGTCCCATCCTGGACTCTGGTCTGAGAATAGGAGGTGACTGCGGGGGTCCGGGATTGGAGCCCAGGGCTGGGGAAACATTTGCAAGCCCCTGGACTGTCTAGGATTTGGTGGACAGTCTCTGACCACCCCCATCCTGTCACTAACCCACAGCACTTCAGTACTTGGCTTAGGTCTGTCCCCAGAGCTTCACTGTCCTTAGAATAGGATGAGACAAAGACCTATCCCCTTACTGGGGTGTTGGCCCAGGGGCCCAATCCCAGGCCTAGGCCCAGACCAAAGAGGGCAGCGCTGTGACTGCTTTGCTCTTTGACCTGTGGCTGCTGCAGGATGAGTGCCCTCACTTGCTCCCCATTCCCCACAAGGCCAGGCGTGTTGCACACTCACTAGCTCTCTACTCACCGACCCCAGCAGGCAGCTTCTCCCTGGCCCAGCCTAGAAAAGAAAGAAGGCAGGATCAGGATTCCTTTTCCTCTCCCCACCACACACACAAGCCTTTCTGAACTGGAGTACTGCCTCCCACTTTCCCACACTCCTTCCCTCCATAAGGTGAGGGGTCTGGCCGAGCTCGAGTGAACCTGATTTCAGTCCCCTTGTTAGAAACCCAATTAGAATGAGGTCTCCTACCCTCACCTGGACATGAGAGTCACTGGATGCTTGTTAAACATACAGATGGGCCCCCCTCAGACTTGCTGGGTTGGGGATCTAGGAGTCTGTGTGGGTCCTAAGATGAGGCCAGCTGGAACCCACTCCACCAGGAGAAATTTGCGTGTTGTGCTAAGAGGGGCCAAGACCTCAATGAAGCCGCACCGGAAGGAAGTCTTGTTCTCAGAAACATGAATTATCAGAACCCCAGAGAGGATGTGTCTCTCTTTTGGAGACTTTCATCATCCAGAACCACAAAGGCTGATGGACAAACCACAAGGCCAGTTTGTTCCAGTTCAATGACAGTCAAGTCTCAGGGGTTGGGGTTCTGTAGTCTCAGAAGTGGCTGCATCAGGGTCTCTGTGTATACGTTTTAAGGAACAGCTCCTAGGAGGCAGGCTCCTCTCTTCATTTCCAAGTTCCTGGGTGGTATTTTCATGGAACATCTTTTCGCAAGTTACAAAGTGGTGCTTTTCACACGTTTGACTCCCATCTGTCAGAAAGTTGTCTTAATAAAAGTTTTGTTAGAATAAGACACTTGACTGCCAGAATTCCTGCCAGAAAATGATAATAAATATACAAGCCCATGAAGTTTACAGTTTGAATGGAAGCCCTTTAAATAAGGACACCTTATGCAGTTCACAACTTGTCTACATGTTCACAGCAGCCCTAAATCGCTTTAGTTCACAAGTATGAACAAAATTCTTCATATCTTTGATCTTGAAAAAAACACATTTTTTCGTGACAGATGCACGGTCCATGCCTAACTGGTTTGTGGAAGGACTCTGTGTACTAGTCCTAGCAGCAGAGCCAGCTGAATCCCTCTTGAACATCCACTGATGGCCTGGCTTGCACTATTAAGAAATTTCACTGGAATAAGAATAGTAGCCACTGTTTCTTTTCTTTTTTTTTTTTGCGGTACGCGGGCCTCTCACTGTTGTGGCCTCTCCCATTGCAGGGCAGAGGCTCCGGACGCGCAGGCGCAGCGGCCACGGCTCACGGGCCCAGCCGCTCCGCGGCACGTGGGATCTTCCCGGACCAGGGCACGAACCCGTGTCCCCTGCATCGGCAGGCGGACTCTCAACCACTGCGCCACCAGGGAAGCCCGTAGCCACTGTTTTTTGAGCGCATATTACTATGTGGCAAGCACAGCCCTACATGCTTTAATTAACTCATTTAATACAGCTGTGATCCACACAAGGCCATGGAGTTTTAAACACGTTATCAAAGTAAAATACACATACAGAAAAGTACACTTAAGTGTAAGCTCAATGAATTTTTACAAACTGAACACCAAAGTCACCAGCATGCAGATTGTGAAATATTATTACCATCACTCCAGAAACATCCCACACACACCCTACAAAAAGAACAGGGATTTTTGTCTACTTTGTTCACTGCTATATTCCCAGTGCTTAGTACAGCGGTGCCTGGCACAGAGTAGTTGCTTTCCCCCCCGCCGCCAGCCGCACCACAGGGCTTGTGGGATCTTAGTTCCCAGACCAGGGATTGAACCCGGGCCCTCGGCAGTGAAAGCTCAGAGTCCTAAGCCCTGGACCGCCAGGGAATTCCAAGAGTAGCTGCTTAATAAATATCTGTTGAATGAACGGAGCACAGAAAGGTTACATAACTTGTCCAGGTCACACATTTAGGAAGTGGCCCAGCCAGGTTTTGAACCCAGATGGAATGGCTTCAGTGTCCTGGGGCATAGCCTCCATGCCATAGAATCTTGCAGCCATAGCTGGTTGGCTCGTCCACCATCCTCCCCTTAGACATGGCTCTCTCTTCTAGAAAGCAGACCAGCTGCTGTCCACTAGTCTATTTATGTCCTCAGAGTTTAAGGTTGGACATGCAGTTAGGAGCAAATTAACCTTCAAGTTTTTCTCCCTTTTCAAAGTTTACAGTTGTGTATAGCTTAAAGGCAGCTTGACCTTTCACGCTGCCCTCAAGAGCTGGCTTCTCTTTACAATTTCTTTAAGAGGAATCCGATTTTACTCATTCTTTCTTTAAAAGTGTACTCTCCATCTATCAAGGTTATACAGGCCAACAGAGCTTAAACTTCCGCTAAACTGGGTGTGATTCTCTACAGGAGGTGTAGCTGCACATTGAGAGGGGAGAAGTGGGCCAACCCCATCACCAGCTCCAGGGGTGGCAACATCTACCATCATTACTTTTCTAAAATAGAAAAGGTTCTCTGTCCGAAAAACAAAACAAAACAAGACCCTCAAAAAGCCAGGTGTGGGAATTCCCTGGCAGTCCAGTGGTTAAGACTCCACGCTTCCACCACGGTGGGCACGGGTTCCATCCCTGGTCCAGGAACTAAGATCCCACATGCCACGCGGCCAAAAATGTAAAAAAAGAAAGAAAGAAAGTAATGTAACCACCATTAATTAGTATTATAACCTACCAATATAGGGACCAATTTTATACTCATTTGATGGGGCTTTATTAAAGCAGAGTGAGTCATATCGTATATTGAAAAGGCTAAAAAAGGATCCATTGTAATAAATCTGCTAGCAGAGTTCATGTGGGTGGGTGGCATTCCAATGGTCAATCTGAACAGATAGTCAGCAGAGAAGAGTTTTTTCCAGCGGCTTGGACTAGAGTTTGGAAATTGGCATCCCTCCTCTGAGCAATGTATTTCTACTTGTTCTGAATCAGAACAAAACCAGCCAGAATGTCTTCCATTTGTAGTTACTGTATACACATAATTCACAATTCTAAGATTTTAATGTGTCCTCAAATAGGTATAGCCTTGGAGTTTGTCCAGTTGCAGCCATGTTCCCAACCTAAAATCTCTTTGCAAACATATTATATACATTTGGGGATGAAGTCTTTTCAGCCAGTTGCAAATAATAAGCATTGCATATTAAAAATATCACCTATTCTTATTTTCAGCTAAGTCAAACTGTAAATTGATTTATATTCTGTGACCTTCTCTTCCATGGGCCAGGGTTATCTAAATTTGGGTTTGGGTTATCTAAAATTCACATAGAGTAACCAAGTAAAACAAAAGGCTGTTTTGATATATTTCAGTGGGTAGAAGACATGGACAAACAATTTAGCAATGAAGGACTGCAATTACTTGGTACATTTTGGTGGTAATTAAAGAAGATTACAACAATTAAATACAATTTTCTACCCAATGAAATATCAATGAATAATATCTTCATGTAGAGAAGGTTGAAACAAACATTTGTTTTGGGTGACAGCATCAATTAATAGAAAAATATCATTTGGAAAATAATTTTATCATAACCATCCACATGTTCACTCTTTTGAAAAATTGTGGGAGCATTTTAAATGTTCAGAGCTGGGGGAGTGAGTAAACAAGTTGCAGCACATCCTCTCAGTGTAGCCAAAAAATGCTTAAGGCCAAGTAATTTATGGTCAAGAGAAGACAATATGCTTTTGATAGTTAAAAGCAAAAAAAAAAAAAAAAAAAAAAGAAAGAAAGAAAAAAGGTCCATGCAATTCCATGTGTACTCTGTTCTCGACTTTTTTTTTTTAATGCCTCTGGATGAGAAAGAAATCAAATAATTACTAACTTCAGGACAAAAATCTTATCTTTGAAATGAAAAGCACGTTTAGAAGCTATTCACAACCTATATATTTTTTTAAAAAGCCAATTTTACCATCAGCATTCATATTATTTAAAAAAATCATATTATAAACTCCCCAGGACAGTGTCTTTCTAAGCCTGTAGCCAAAGACCTGTCTGTAGGGTCAGTGTGAGCACAGACTCCACTGCTAGGGCATGGGCAGGCCCACTTGAGGTTGTCTGTGCGCTAAATATAGAAAGGTAAGAATGATTACATATCTTTGGGGTTCCTCCAGCTCCCGGATTCTATAGATGGTAAAAGGGGGAGGGGATGGGGAGGCTCCTTTGTTCTAAATTCCATACCTCTACTTTTTCTGAAGCCAGAAGAACAAAGACAGGTGGTGGAGGCTGTTCTTGCTGTCTTGGGCTTCCCTGGGTGGCATCATTTTCCTGAATCCACCTCAGTCCAGGCTCTTGTCCCAGGAAGAGACCTTCTGCTTTGGGGAGGAAGGATGGATGTACAGTAACCAAGCCAAACGACCAATTTATGAAGTGACAGTGAACAACACGATAGCAAGAGCACCAAGCACTCCCAGCCCTGACCCTGGACTTCGCACTCTGTGGGCACCTCCATGGAAAGCAGTTGGTCTTTAGAAGGGCACTTGGCTGGAGAGGAACTGGAACCAGACTTCACCTTAGGCAGCTCAAAAAAAAGCTTGATGCCTCACCTACAGGACAGAGGAACACCTGCCCCCAGGTGGGTGGAATGATTCCTTGGGCCAGAACTGCTCCTGGACTTGAATGGCCAAGCCAGCATTTACCCAGATACTCCCCATTCCTTCCTTCCCTGGATGACCAGGCCCTCCTTCAGCTGGACGGGGTTATTTTTTAAAGATTTATTTATTTACTTTATTTTTTTGTCTGCTTCCGGTCTTAGTTGCAGCACGCGGGATCTTTGTTGAGGCATGCAGGGTCTTTCATTGGGGCGCAGGCTTCTCTCTGGTTGTGGCGTGCGGGTTTTCTCTTCTCTAGTTGTGGCGCGTGGGTTCCAGAACGTGTGGGCTCTGTAGTTTGCGGCAAGCGGTCTCTAGTTGAGGCCTGCGGGCTCAGTAGTTGTGGGCTTAGTGGCCCTGCAGCATGTGGGATCTTATTTCCCTGACCAGGGATAGAACCCGCATCCCCTGAATTGTAAAGGGGATTCTTTACCACTGGGCCACCAGGGAAGTCCCTGGACAGTGCTTCTTTAGATACTCGAATACCTTTTTTTCCCTGCTAGGGAGGGTCCAGCCCTGGGATGGACCCATCTCTGTGGACTTAAAAGTTTCTTTCCAGCTTGGGGCGGGGGTGGAGCGGGCACTCTCACTTCTCCCCTCTCTCCTGGCCCTTCCTGGGCCCTCCTGCGACCTGGGTTAAGTGGGCAGCGGTCTGGGAGGGTCCCTTCCCGCCGAGGGATCGGCCAGAGGGCCGGATCTTCAGGCGGGCGAGAATCGCTTGTCCAGGTTTGCCAGGCAGCGCCCTCCCCGCGGCCCTGCAGCCGCGGCCCCGGGCCCGGAGCCCAGCAGGGGCGTGTCCCCGAGCTCACCTGCCATTGGGCAGGTGAGGCAGCTGCAGTTTGTCAGGGGCCGTATTATAAACGCGGAGCCGGTGGCAGCGGAGCCAGGCACGTCGCAGGATGGTGGACAGCGTGTACCGGACCCGCTCCCTGGGGGTGGCGGCTGAAGGGCTCCCAGACCAGTACGCGGACGGAGAGGCAGCGCGCGTGTGGCAGCTCTACATCGGGGACACCCGCAGCCGCACCGACGAGTACAAGGCTTGGCTGCTCGGCCTGCTGCGCCAGCAGGGCTGCCAGCGGGTGCTCGACGTGGCCTGTGGCACTGGGTGAGCCCGGGCAGGGGCCAGGGCACCGGAGTGAGTGAGAGCGGGTGGCAGGTGGCGGGTGGGGACCCGGGTGAGCGGGCGCCGGGGGACTGGGGTGAGTGAGGATCGACCCGCGCAGCTTGATCGCAGGACCACGGCCGGGCACGTCAGGGCAGCCTGCTCCGCCGACACTGAGCGGGCGGGGACGCGACGCCAGGGCCAGGAATGAGTGTTTGCCCAGGCATAACAGGCAGGGCGAGGCCGACGATGGCAGGACGGGCCTCTGGAGACCCAGGGTGAGAGCGAGGGTGTGGGCACATCGGGCGGGGAAGGCGGGTTCCGGAAGGCGGCGCAAGGGCCAGGCTTCGGGGCCATACCTACCTAAGCTCTGTTCGGGCTTCAGCGCGGCAGCGTTAACACTTGTTCGATATGTGCCTCGGCCAAAGTACTGTGCCAGGTGCTTTTGATACATCAGTTTTTAAACTCCTCACAAAACCCCATGAGGTAAGAAGTGATATCCATTTACAGCTGTAGAAATTTGGCCTCAGAGAGGTAAAGGTGGAGAGAAGATGCAGACCCAGGTTGTTTAGGGTCTGACCTCTGCTCTGAACCAACATGCTGGGAGTTCCCTGGTGGATTAGTGGTTAGGATTTCACCCTTTCACTGCCGAGGGCCCGGGGTTCAACCCCTGTTGGGGGAACTGAGGTCTCACAAGCCTTGTGGCGCGGCCAAAAACAAAAACAAAAAAATCATGCTATATTACCTCCTGTGCTCAAGTTACCTAACTTCCAGGAGCCTCAGTTTGCCCCATCTCTCAAATGGGGATAACACCATCTACCTTACTGGATTGCCATGAGGATTAATGCACATTTGTAGAATACCTGACTCGGTGCTAAAACAAAAAAGAACAGTTGCTACTGGGTTCTCAGCAACAGATTTGCCAGGTCAGTTGAGGTCAGTGGAGAGAGGCTGGGGACAGGATATAGAGGAGACAGAAGTGTCCAGCACAGGGTCTCCTCCTTGCCTTCCCAGGCCCTCCTGACTGCCCTCTCTGCCTGTCATCCCTGGTCCTGCCCAGGGTGGACTCCATCATGCTGGTGGAAGAGGGCTTCAATGTGACAAGCGTGGATGCCAGTGACAAGATGCTGAAGTATGCGCTTAAAGAGCGCTGGAACCGGCGGCACGAGCCTGCCTTTGACAAGTGGGGTACGTGGGTCCAGCCAGGCGCCCTCAGCCCAACCACCAAGGACACGGTTCTCTCTGCCCTGGGCTCCTTTAGCTCCTGTGGTGGGGTGTTTCGTTTTCCTCAAGGGAGACAGTCAAACCACTGTCATTTCCCTGAAAAGGGAGGCTTAGGAACCAGAATGAGGTATTGAGTATGAGGGGCTAGTTTTAACTATGTTTATAGAGTCTTGTCTTTCCCCAAAATAAAAACCTGTAAGCACAGAGCCTTCCTTCCCAACCATGGCTTCCTCCTCCCTGGACCCCTCTTCCCCTTCACCCCCCATGTCCATAATGATCCCCTCCCCCTGACTGGATGGGGAGTCCCTGTGTGTGTCTTGAAGGCGAAACTGAGGCAGGACTCCACGTGGTGGAGGTAGGCACTGCTGGGACCATGATGCCACGCTGACCCCTCTTCCCCTTCCCGGCCCTCAGTCATTGAAGAAGCCAACTGGATGACTCTGGACAAAGATGTGCCCCAGCCACCAGGGGGTGGCTTCGACGCCGTCATCTGCCTTGGAAACAGTTTTGCCCACTTGCCAGACTGCAAAGGTGAGAGAGGATGTGGCCTTGGGCATGGACACTGCTTTGAACTATATCCTTTCCAGGCCCCTGGGGAGGAGAAAGATGGGAGGGAGACTGGTGCTGGGGGCCCTGAGCAGACGCAGCCTCTCTGTCCCTGGCCGGCGGAGTTCAGGGGACCAGAGTGAGCACCGGCTGGCCCTGAAGAACATCACAAGCATGGTGAGGTCAGGGGGTGTGCTGATCATCGATCATCGCAACTACGACCACATCCTCAGCACAGGCTGCGCACCCCCAGGAAAGAACATCTACTATAAGGTGGGGCCCCCGGGGGAGGGGGCGCCCAGAGAGGGAGGTATGGTACTGGGGTCCAGGTCCCATTGGTAGCTGCAGAGGCTAACGCAGCTGGCGCCACCACCTGCAGAGTGACCTGACCAAGGACATCACAACGTCAGTGCTGACGGTGAACAACAAGGCCCACATGGTGACCCTGGATTACACGGTGCAGGTGCCAGGCACTGGCCAGAGCGATTCTCCTGAGTTGAGGTACCCACTTGGCAAGGCAGGGCGGGTGGGGGGGTGGTGAGGGTGCTGAGACCACCAGTCCTCATGGTTGGTCGGGGGCTCTGTCGCAGTAAGTTCCGGCTCTCCTACTATCCTCACCGTCTGGCATCCTTTACGGAGTTGCTTCGAACAGCCTTTGGGGGCAAGTGCCAGCACAGCGTCCTGGGTGACTTCAAGCCTTACAAGACGGGCCAGGCCTACATTCCCTGCTATTTCATCCACGTGCTCAAGAAGACGGACTGAACAAACCCTCAGCTCCCACAGCCCTCTGCCCAGGCGCTGCCAGGCTCTGTCTGGGGAGGGGGGGACCAGTAGCCCCACACCAAGCCCAGCCCCCCCAGTGCAGATCTTGGGGGTGTGGGGAGGGGCAGACTGCAGCTGGGGGGCAGGGATTTGGGTTCAGGCAGATGGAAGGCTGAACAATATATGCCTTTTTCAGGTCCTGTATACCTTGTGTTTGTTATCAGAAGGGTCAGGCTCCTGCAGTGCCCACCCTGCCCTCCCCTGAGTTTACTCCGCCACCGGCTTGCTCTTCTCCACACCAACCTTTTAGACCGCAACACCAGCAGGGGGCGGCATACGCTTTATTTTCAGCCACAGATGGGGCTCCCTCAGGACCTGATCCTTCCTCCTGAGCAGAGGGGCCTTAGTCTTGGAGTTGGCCTGGAGGGTGGACAGGTGGGAAGAGGATGCCTCCTGAGCTCTCTCGGGGCTCCTGATGCCACTCGGCACTCAAGGGAGTGCCTGGACGTAGGCAGCGTTCAGGTGGGTTGGTGGCACTGGCCCGAGAAAGAGCCTTTGCTCTCTCAGGTCTCTGTGGAGATACCTTTAGTCCTGCGGGCAGGGTCCCAGGCTGCAGGAGGCTCCTAGCAGGCAGCAAACTTGCGCTGGATGCTCTTGTACCGGAGCAGCTCGTGCTCGCTGACTGAGGGCTGTAGCCGGGCCGCAGCCTGCAGCAGGTCCTCCATGGTGAGCAGCAGTGCCGAGCTCCCGGGCTCCAGGCCTGGGGGTGACAAGGGGAGGTGAGGCCAGCTGGGGCCCAGAGGCTGTGGTCTCTGCCCGAGCAGGCGAGCACCCTGGTAGGCACCTTCTTGCCCAGAGTCCCCTAGTGATCAACAGTCCCTCCTCTGAAATCCAGAACCAGGCCTGGTGCCCACTAGGTCCTTGGCTGACCTCGGGGGCTGGTGAGTGGCTCACCTTCCTCCAGGTCCCGAACCCTGCGTTTGAGGGCAGCTGTCATGGCATCGGAGCATAGAGAGTAGAGGTCTGCGCCCGTCAGCTGGGGTGGGCAGTGGTCCAGCACATCCACCAGGCTCACAGAGGGCTCGAGCCGGAATCTGTTGTGGGGATACAGGAAAGAAAGAGACTTACCTGGCATCCCCTACTCTGTCAGAAGGCATCCCTGACCAGCTTGTCGTGCACTCTGCACTTATCCCCTAACCATCCCAAGGCCCAAACCCTGTGGGGGTCTCCCTCTAATAGGGCGTACTTGCGCGTGATGGCGCTCAGAACACGCAGCTGGGAGGCGCGGTCCTCGCTCACTCCCACAAACACCAGCTTGTCAAACCTTTAGGGAGACAGGTGGGCGTGAGTGCCAGGGTGCCTGGCATGAGGGTGGAGAGGCACCGGATGGGGGTCAAGGGACAGGCCCAAATGGGCCTGGCGGAGGTGAAAGGTACAGGGTACACACCTGCCGGGCCTCAGAAGGGCAGGGTCCAGGAGGTCTGGTCTGTTGGTGGCTCCAATCACAAACACATCCTGAGTGCTGTGAAGCCCATCCAGCTCGGCCAGGAGCTGAGACACCACCCTATAAAGGAGGAAGTGAAGGTGAGAGAGTGCTTGGTGCACCCTCAGCCTCTGCCCTGCTTGTGGTGCTCCTTGCAGGCTGTCTCCACAGGGCCCCCTGCCCGGTTGTGCTTTGTGTACCCCTCCACACAGGCCCCCATCTCCTCAATGCCCCGCAGCCAATTCCACAGCCCCTTTTAGCTTCTGTTCAACTATCGCAGAACCAGAAGGGCAGGAACTCTTTGGGCTCCAAAGACTAGTGCAACCTGTCTCCCATCCCTCTGTCCTGGACCCCAGATTCCATTCTGGCTCAGACCCCCACCTGTCCATCACACCTCCAGAGTCTCCACTTCGCCCCCGGCTTGGGGCCAAGGAGTCCAGTTCATCAAAGAAGATGATGCATGGAGCTGCGGCCCTGGCCCTGGCAAACACTTAGGAGAGAGAAGGGCTCACAGGACAGGGAAGCCCAGGCAGGTTTGAAGTCAGGAGATGGGGAGGGAAACCCGTGTTGACAATTCATCACTAGCACTTCAGGTAAGAGGCCCCCCCCAGCAGGAACCTGACCTGGGGAGAGGAAGCCTAGCAGTGACCGTGAGCAGCCTGGGGGTAGGGGTGGCTCAGGGGCCAGAAGCCCTGCCCCACCCCCCACTCACCTTGCCGTACATTCTCCTCGCTTTGGCCCACGTACATGTTGATCAGCTCGGGCCCCTTCACGCTGAGGGAGGGGGTGGGAGAGGGTGAGACTCCTCAGACGCAGAAACACACAACACACCTCCTGCCCGCTGCCGCTGCCCCCAATCCACCCGCCCTCCCTGCCAGGCCCCCTCGCCACCTGAGGAAGGTAAGGCTGCACTCAGTGGCTACTGCCTTGGCCAGGAGGGTCTTGCCCGTGCCAGGGGGCCCGTGGAGCAGAAGGCCGGAGCGCCTCAGGCCCAGGCTCAGCAGCTCAGGGTGCTCTAGAGGGAGCTGAATAGTCTCCAGAATCTCCTTCTTCACCTCCTGCAGCCCACCTACATCGTGCCAGGACACCAGGGGGATCTAGGAGACGGAAAGGGCACGGTTAGGCACGTGTTGGTGGAAGGAGCTCCGGTCCCACCTCCAAGGACCTGGAGTGTCTACCTTGGGGGCTCCGACGGCCTGGGAGTGAGCTGACTGCAGCTGCTCCAGCGCCTGCCCGAAGTCCTCAGCCAGGAGAGGAAAGCCAGCAGCACACAGCTCCCCCTCATCCTCCTCACTCAAGCCACCGGCCCAGCTGTAAAGGAAAATCCAGGGAGGCCTCTGGAGGACCTAACCTGAGGTCTCCTCCCCATCAGGGCCCTCACCCTCCTCCCTTCCTCACCAGCCCCTACCCACCCATACCGCCTCTTGCCGCCTTGCCCCTCCTGTGCCCAATTTCTTTACCCCGAGTTCTTGATCCTGGTGCAGGCTGCCCGGCTGCTGTGGGTCAAAAGGGCATAGAGATCCCCTACCACAAAGCCCTGGGGAACCACAGGAGAGGACACGTGAGCAGGGCACAGTAGGCAGGAACCCTTGGGGGCCTGGACCCCTGGCTGGAGCAGAGGCCCATCACTGATGCCTCGGGTTTTCTACCCTCACTTGCACACTTGCATGGCAGCAGGACTGAGTACCCCCGTCAAAGAGTGCAGGGCGGCCCGTATCCTGCCTGGGTACTCACTGCACACTGCCGTGCCAGCTGCGCCAGGTTCACCTCTTGGCCCAGCGGGAGGTGGGCGGTGAGGGCCCGCAGGATGCTGAGCCGCTGCCCCTCTGACAGCACAGGCACCTCCAGCTCGTGAGGAAACGCTGTCTGCACATCCACAGGCAGGTCCCGGGCCCGGCTTGTGGTGGCCACGACCATCAGGGGAGGGCAGCTGTAGACAGGGAGTGGGCAGCACTCAAGGCAAGAAGGTGGCCGGCAGCCCCTGAGCACTGCCTCCTCCCGAGGCTGGTGCAGGAGAGCAGGGAGGAGGGTAGGGCTGGGATGGGACACGGAGATGGGCACTCCAAAGCTTCCTGGATGGGGTATCCCCCACACACAGGGCGCTCAGTGAGGGCAGAGGCTGTGCTTTAGTGTCCCCCAAGAAATACCAGGGACTGCATCCTCCTCCCTCTGGGTACCCCCATGCCCCTCAGCTCAGGGCTGCCTGGAGAGCAGCCAGATGGGCCGTAGACGTCTAAGAAGCCACTGAGGGGGTGGTGAAGAGAGGGCTGGACCCTACCCACTTCCAGGCCCAGCGCTGGATGCTACCTGGTGAGGGGGTCTTCATCCAGGAGGAGGCGACGCAGTGTGGCCACCACACGGGAGTCCTCGCCTAGTCCATCACGGTCCCGGCCCAGCAGGTCCACGGCTGTCAGCAACAGAACCACAGGCCGGCAGCGCCCGGCCCGGGAGAAAGTGGCCTGCAGTTTTGTCTCCACAGCCCCACTGCTGTCTGCACAGAGGCTGGAGCAGGGCACCTGGGGAGGGGTTCCCGATGGGCCTGTGAGCAAGGGGGCAGGGGTGACTGGGGCAGGAGAATGCGGGGAGGAGTCACAAGAAGGTACAGGCCATCTCTTTTTGGAGGGCAGGGATGGGGGAGGAAGGTAACACTGGCCGAGCCCTAACTCTTCTTTACCCTAACCTCATTTCCCGGGCTGTCCACCAAAACCTTGGAGCATCCTCCTTCTTGAAAGCATCTCTCAGTAGCTCAGCACCATGGGACTACGCCTGACCCACTGGCCCACTAGGCTGAGGTGACGGGGTCAGGCTTGTAGCCAGGGGGAGAGGGAGGATCCGGGCTGGGGAGGAGACGTGGTTGGGATCTACTCTCCAGGGACCCTCACCTTCAGTAAGTGGAGGCCGAGGCAGCTGCAGGCGGCAGCAACTGCAGTGGTCTTCCCACTGCCCGGGGGGCCCCGCAGAAGGACACTGCCTGTTCCTGTCAGCAGGGCACCCCTGCAACCAGAGGAGAGACGTTTGTTTCCTCCATTCTGCCCAAATGTGAGAGTCTCCAGTGACACAGGGCCCCTTGGATCCAGAAAGCAGACACCGTCCTTGAAGCAAACCCCCTCCCCAACCCCCGGGGCTGCCGCCACACATGGTGAGGCCATATTTCCCACACCACCTTGGTACTCTGGCAGGGGCATGGAGCATATCTAGCAGCTGAGACTAATTATCTTTTGTCATCAAGAAAGCCTTGGCTATTCTGTCTGGTTTGGACTGTCCTGGGCGGAATTAGGGAGGCGTGTGTGGCTACACTTAGGCCAGTGGTATGAGGACCTGTGTCTTTCAGGTACAGGAGGGTGAAGGTCAGGATGGCTAGTGGGCTCCCCAAGGGGAATGGCAGTCTCAGAGACAGTTGTCCCCGGTGGAGATTCTTCCTCCATAGCTGACCTTGGAGGACAGTGGTTATCCCAGGAAAGGAGCCTGGGAATTTGCTTACAGAAAGGACATGGGGGCTTCCCTGGTGGCGCAGTGGTTGAGAATCCGCCTGCCTATGCAGGGGACACGGGTTCGTGCCCCGGTCCGGGAAGATCCCACATGCCGCTGAGTGGCTGGGCCCGTGAGCCATGCTGGGCCCGTGAGCCATGGCCGCTGAGCCTGCACGTCCGGAGCCTGTGCTCCGCGCAACGGGAGGGGCCACAGCGGTGAGGGGCCCGCGTACCACAAAAAAAACAAAACAAAACAAAACAAAACAAAAAAAACAGAAAGGACATGGGCTAGTGGCCTGGGCCTAACAGTTGGAGGGAGGTCCACCTAATTCCACTCTGAACAGGGCATTAGGAACTACTTGTCTGGCCTGCCACCCCTCCAGGGATGTTCTGAGCAGGCTTTTCTCACACGGAGGCGGAGGCCTCACTCACCCTGGCTGGAGGCGAGGCTTCAGGGCAGCACAGAGCTCCGTCACCAAGCCCTCCAGGCCTGGAGGAGACAAGCTGCTCCAGGGAGTGGATTCACCTGAAGGAAGCCTTGGAACAAGGCTCAGGGTAGAACCCACCTGTGAAAGGTGGGAGGAAACTTTAGTTTCTAGAAGTTTTGTTTTTTTTTTTCTAATTTATTTTATGGTTAATTTACACTGTTGTGTTAATTTCTACTGTACAGCAAAGTGATTCAGTTATATAAACATATACATTATTTTTCATATTCTTTTCCATTATGGTTTATCCCAGGATACTGAATATAGTTCCCTATGCTATGTAGTAGGACTTTGTTGTTTATCCATTCTATATATTAATGGTATGCATCTGCTAATCCCAAACTCCCAGTCCGTTCCTCCCCCACCCTCCTTCCCCCTTGGCAACCACAAGTCTGTTCTCTAAAAGTTCTTTCTGCTCCTTTCCCCAAGTCTACCCCCACCGCTAGGACCTCACCAAGTACAAGGAGGTGTGGGTGGTGTCGGCTACGTAGGCCCTGGTTGGCCCATCCGGAGCTTCCCCAACTGTTTTCTTCACTTTAAAAAACATCTCCCGCCACCTGCAGGAAAGAGGCCCAATGAACCCCAGATCCAGAGCACGCACACCCCTCCCCAAGGGCAAGGTGGCTGTCTCAGTCAGAGGTCCACTGCAGGGACAAACTCAAGAGCAGCACAAATAAATATCCCTAGACATTGCGGAGGTGGGGAGGAAGTGGGGGACGTGGAGGAAAAGGAAAGCAGATGGTCTTTCTTATCTCCCCGACTGGATCATATGCATTTTGAGAGCAGGAACTGTGCCTGTCCTCTGCATCCCGCATGACAACATCACCTGAGGGTGTGTTTCTTCAGGTAAGTAGCCTGCCCACCCACTCCAATGGGAGAAGCCACGGCTGCACCAAGCAGTGACCATCTGACTGTTTTCACTGGCTTCAGAACAGTCTCTCCCTCAAATATGTACCCACCAAGGCCACCCAAAACCTCAGAGGAAAGAGTCCCTTGGCTCTTTTTTTTTTTTTTTTTTTCCGGTACGCAGGCCTCTCAGTGTTGTGGCCTCTCCGGTTGCGGAGCACAGGCTCCGGACGCGCAGGCTCAACGGCCATGGCTCACGGGCCCAGCCGCTCCGCAGCATGTGGGATCTTCCCAGACAGGGGCATGAACCCGTATGCTTTGCCTCGGCAGGCGGACTCTCAACCACTGCGCCACCAGGGAAGCCCCCTTGGCTCTTATTAAAGCATCCACAAAATCTAATTGCAGGCAGATTCCTTCATAATGACATTTAATGATTAATGATTCTCTGTTTTGGCTGCACATTAGAATTATCTGTGAAACTTAGAAAAAGAACCAACATCTCTCAAATATTGTCTGATTGCATTCAGTAGATTAGAGGCTGCCAGGAGCTGAGGGAAGGAGGGAACAGGGAGTGACTGCTAATGGGGAGGGGTTTCTTTCTGGGGTGATGAACATGTTCTGGAATTAGTGATGTTGATGGCACAACCTTGAGACTATACTAAAAGCCACCGAACTGTACACTTTAAAAGCATGAATTTTATGGTATGTGAATTATATCTCAATTTAAAAATTAACATTTTCCTTCCTTTGGAAAAAATAAAGACTGCACAGGTCCCAGCCTCACCCTGCTGCTCCAATAAGTCTGGGGTGGGACTCATGCATTTGTATTTTTCGAAAGCTCCCAGCCATAACCAGGGCTGTGCAGTCACTGGCTAGTGTCAGTGAGTTAGTGTTACTCAGCCTACTAAGGGGGTGGGTAGCAGACAGCAGTCACTAGTCCAATTTTCCAGATAAAGAAATGAACTACTCCCATCTTTAATCCTCAGACAGCACAGCAATGACAGAACCTGGGCCTCTTTAAGGTCCAATCAGGGTGCAAATTCCTTTGCTCAGTGATGCACAGTCACAGAACTGCTCCCTCTGGCAGCAGAGGAGGGTGGGGGTGGGAATGCTCTCAGGTGGAGGGGGAAGCATACCAGGTTAGTAGTATGAAACTCATGTAACTATAACCATAGGCAGTGATTGTGGTAAAAACTAGAACATAAGGAAAACGGTCCTCCTGTTATTCATTATAAATAAATGATGGAAGTAAATAAATGATGGGTGGGTCCATAACCTAGAGTCTCAATCAAGCTGAACATCCTGAGTCAGAGTGCATATGGCAGGCAGTGGAATCCAAGGAGGATCAGTGCACTGGGGCGGGGAGGGGGTGGGAGACACGCCCACCCCACCCCCCCTTCCCCGGAGAGCAGAGGGACCACCTCAGTGAGTACACGGGCCAGACCTCGGGAACATATCTGGACACTGCTGGGGAACACCGGGCTGCGTTCCCGAGAGCCAGATGGGAAACAGTGGAGCTGGAACCCACAGGCCTGGCGTGGGAAAGCGGAACGCTGTGGAGTCTGAAGGGGCTATAGTGGACTTCCTTGCCAGGAATCACAGAAGCCTCCCTGCAGGGCTTCCCTTACCAAGTCCAAGAAGTGGGGCTAAAGCACTCATCTCTGTCCTTGGACCCACCTGTCCACCCCAACCCTGCTTTCCAGGACCTGCTCAGGGGGGAAGAACCGTGTGCTCAGCACCCAGAGGAGGGAGACATGTCTCCAGGGGGCTGGAATGGCAGAGGTCCAGGAACAGGACGGGTTTGCCAGTCTGTCTCAGGAGGGCCTAGTGCCTGTTTTCCTTTCAAAGTACAAAGGGTGGGCATTCTGCAGTTTTCCTACAGAAAGCTAGCTCATAAACATCTGCTATATTTAAGATGGGATACAGAGTAGGAAGTGACGGATAGCAGCCTGGCATTCTCCACCAGGCCCCAGTTGTAGATTTGAACTGGGAAAGCTCAAAGAGGTGCCCTGCAGCACCAGGTAGGATTACATGGGGCACTACCAGCCCCTTCCTCTGGGTACCATAGCCCTGAGACTGGGGAGACAGAGTGCTGGCCAGAACCCAGCTCTGAATACCGACCAACCAAGGATGAATCAGGTGCTCCAGACAAGGTGTCCCTCTCTTGGCAGAGGGCCCAGGCTGGCTCGGCCCGGGACCTTGGGCACTATGGCTCTTATGCCCAAGTTCCTGCAGGTGGGTCCCACCACCTCAATGAGATTTCCTGGAAAGTTGGGTTAGTGTGCCTACCAGCTGTCTTCTCCTTCTAGTAAATCCCGACAGGAAATCAGTCCTGGGGTGTGGAGCTACACATTCTTCCCCCTTCACATAAGGGCAAGTGGTCTCTAAATTCTTCGCCTCACCATTTTACATGCAACCTCTGTAGTCAACAGGAGTCAACAGGAGGAGGAGAAAAGTTGGACTCCTTGTTTTGGGTCCCTAGCTCAGTTATGCTCTATTTCTCATTCTGTTGAGGATAAGGAAGGAGGGAAGGCCTCCCAAGGACAGCAGAAATCCCTCCCTCCCCTGCCTTGGGAGACAGGATTGAAAGCAGCATGTGCACATTCCATACATTAGGGTAGAAATCAGGGCCTGGGTCTCCTCCTGCTGAGTGTATGGGAGGTGTGGCCTAAACAACACTGGTTAAGAATGGAAAGCAGGGCTTCCCTGGTGGCACAGTGGTTAAGAATCTGCCTGGCAATGCAGGGGACACGGGTTTGAGCCCTGGATCTGGGAAGATCCCACATGCACGGAGCAAGTAAGCCCGTGAGCCACAACTACTGAGCCTGCGCAGCTGGAGCCTCTGCTCCGCAACAGGAGAGGCTGCAACAGTGAGAGGCCTGCGCACCACGGTGAAGAGTGGGCCCCGCTCTCCGCAACTGGAGAAAGCCCTTGCACAGAAACGAAGACCCAACACAGCCAATAAATAAATTAATTAATTTTTAAAAAAATTTATATATATTAAAAAAAGAATGGAAAGCAAGGAATCCCAACTTGGTCTAGGCCATTAAACTGTTCTAAATGCTTTACTTTATTTAGGACCACCAATCGATTTGAGGATAAACACCCCCAAAAGCTAGTAGGCTGTGGTTCTTAATTCTTTTTTCAGACACATGCCTACTTGAGAACCTGAAGAAGGTATGTGCCTTCTGTCCAGAAATATGTGTGACAACAACAAAATGTTCTTATGCACAAAATTATTCCACTCAACTTGAGGACTCCTGCACCCAGGTTAAGAATCCCAGCTGTAGGAAAGGAGGCAGCTGCGTACCTGGGCAGTTTCTCTGGGCTTCCTTCCAGGATCTCTACTTGCCCGACTGTTGGCACACACAGAACATCCCCTTCCTGGACTGCCCTGTAACACAGCAGTGGCCCTGGTCAGCTCACAATGGAAGTCAAGAGCATGGGCCTGACACGCGCCCGCACAGCCAACCCCAACATGCAGACTATTTCTTAGGGGCCTACTGCCCACCCAGAGATCCCAAGCAGTTGTACAGAGAACAAGTCTGACCTAGAAAGAGCTGCAGGAAATGGCAGAGAGGCTAGAGAGGGGATCAGCGACCAGAGAGGGGCAAAGCAGGATCCTGGCTGCTTTGGGGTCCTCCCAAATCAAAGTGGTTTCTCAGTTTAGGATGTCTGGATTCACCTCCTGGTCCAGATTACTCTTCTATTGTCCGCCTGACACAGCAAGAGGCTTCTAGCCACAATATTGCCTTAAACTGTGGCTTTTTAAAATCAGATGCTCTGTGGTACCTGAATCTAAGGCGTGGGATAGGAGAAGAGCAATGAGGGTAAGGTGCTATCCTCCTGAAAGGGTGACGCAGCTAACCTGGGTGTCTGAAAGTGCCGGTAAAGAATATGGTCATAAGTTCCATTAGTGCTGTAGTGAGGAGAGGACACAATTTCGATGTGTAACTCTTTGGCAAACGGAGGCCCAGGCAGCACTGAGCAGCTTCCTTTGTCTTCAGGGGTGCTGGAGCCCTCCAAGTATCTCTATTAGAGAAATAACCACCACCTTATAACCTTCTCCCAAGGAATCAGGCTCTACCCAATCTCTTAGCAATCAATATTTCTGCTTCCATCCTTTATCCTTCCCATAACCATAAGGCTTGTGGGAGAGGAGACCTAAGGTAGCAGAGCTGAATACCTATATCTTCCTGAGAAAACAGAAATCTCTCCTTCTAATGGGCACCAGGAAGAGATTTCTGACTGACTTTTCTGACTCTCCCTCCAAAAAGTTCACCAGGAAAGATAACCATTCCATAATACCTTTATACTGGCCCAGAGCCAGTGAAATAGTAAAGACATTTAATGCCCACAAGTCATTTGAGTGACACTAGGCAGCCACTGGGAATATTAATTGGACATTAGTGGGGACACTCTGAATTCGGGCTGTAGTTAAAGGATATGATCACAATGAAGCTGAATGGGCTGCGTTAGCTGAATGAGCTCCAGTCTGAGTACTCCAGTATTTTTCCTCCATTCAGAAGGAAATCCACACCTGACTCCCATTCCTGCATATCTTCTATCTCTTCTTGACATCCCATAGCACTAACTGGCTATGCCAGCATTACCTAATATAACTTTCTACAGTGATAGAAATGTTCTATATTAACATATGGCTGTTGAACACTCAACATATGACTAAAGCAATCAACGAACTGAATTTTTTTACTTCATTTACTTTCAGTTGATTTAAAGCGCCACCAAGGGGCTAGTGGCTTCCATACTGGACAGTGCAGGCCTAAACCATACATCCAGGTGCTTAATTAAACAGTAGACTATATTTGTACCCCCAAAATAATTACCTTCTTGAAGTCAGCTTCTTAAAGGCAGAAACCAAAAACTCTTCCTGGATATATTTAATAAAATATTAAACACCAAGCACTAAAGATAATAAAGAGCCCTTCCCTTCAAGGAATTTACAACGTACAGTTGAGGATTACACAGATTACATGATCATAACAAAGCAATAAAATGCATGCTTTCTGAAAGGTACAATACAAAATGCTATAGTAAGAAGAAGTAATGTTAAATTTGTGGTAGTGAGATTATATAAGGCTTTGAGAAGATAGTGCCACCTTTAGATGGGCCTTCAAGGAAAGAATGGTAGGATTTTAACCGAGGAGGCTAAAAGAATAGGAAGGAACTTGAAGTCAAGGATAGCATGAGCAAAAGCTGTAGGTATCATCCTCCATACTACCCAGTACAATACCGGATACACTGCAGCAATTCAACAAACAACTGATTAGATTTAGTAGATTAGTATATACATGTGGTAATTTGACCGTAATTTTCACCTTTCACCCAAATCGTGAAAGCCCTTCCAATGCACCACCAACATGTTTTAATTGTAGAAAATGGGTAAACAAGGCTAAGAGGCATTAAGTGAAAAGTCCAAGCTCTAAGGAGTAAGGGACCTAAATTCTACAGCTCTTATCTTCCAATTCAGTTAAGACAAAGAAGAGGGGATAAAGACGAGGAAGCATTCCTGACCTCAGTCTGGTATCCTACCTGAATTTTAAGCTCTCCCACCTCCAGGGGATCACAGCCGAGATTAAAAGCCAGAGTAGCAGGCACGAGTGCCAGTCCGTCAGCGAGGGGCTCTCCCAGCTGCCCAGAGCTGGGTCCCAGCCTTTCACAGAGGTCCCAGCGAGGCTCTAGGACCTGCACGGTGGCCAAGTGTGGCTGGGAAGTGTTCGATGACTCTCCAGCCCGGGTCACCCACACCCATTCGCCCTGGAAGAGGCTGAGGCTACGGAGACAGCTCCGGCTCACCCCCAGTGCATCTCCAGTCCCTCCCAGAACTCCCCGGAGTTGCCGGACTGTGCCAGAGGCCGCGAAGGAGGACACCACCGGCGGGGGTGGGGGCCGGCTGCTGTCCTCAGTCTCCGGACCAACTTTGGCCTGCCCACGGAGCTCAGTCACAGCTAGTCGCGTCCCTGGGCCCAGTAGCCCTTGTAACGCCGGCCGCGTCTCCAGCACCCGCGGTCCGGGTACTGGCAAGGTCTCTCCGCGCCTCACCAGCAACGGCCCGACTCTCGATCCGAGCCCAGGCCCAGACGAGGTGCCGAGCAGCGCCCAGCCTAGCGCCGGGGGCCGCCGCACCGGCCGCGCCCGCACCCATGCCCCGGATCCCAGGGCCAGGAGCCGCAGCAGCGCGCGGCTCACCAGCAGCTGCGGAGGCCCCGGCCCCTGATCTTCGGTGCCCGCGCCCGGTCCCTCCAGGGCGGCCACTAGCAGCGCCGGCCCTGCCGGGCTCTCCCCAGCAGGCCGCAGAGCCAGCACCAGGCCCAGCCCCGCCGCAGGCCACGGGCCCCCGGGAGGCAGCAGCACCGCCAACGGGGGAGTCTCCGTCGGGAAGGGATCCAGGACCCGCAAGACTGCCAGCGCCATGGTGAGGGGAAACCAACAAGCACAGAGAACAGCAAAGGAGGGCGCCTTCCGGAGCCGGAGAGCCAGACGGCCAGACGGGCCCCACGCCGCTTCCGCTTCCGTCAGGGGAGGTGCGAGGGAAGTGGGCGGGGCGTCGGGTGCAAGAGCTTGCTACAGGAGGGTGAGCTGCGCCTTGGATCGATCCGGGTGGTTCGTCGGTGGCAGTAACACAGTCACTGTGGTCGGGTAGTGTACGCAAGCACCCTTTGAGAAGTGTTTAGAGGGATTTACCTTCCGAACTCGGCCCACTGCTGGGAGCTGTGGGTGGAGTGTTTAGGAAGGAGTCCACTCTGTGGAACTGTACGCACTGAGGTTTGAGGGTTGTGGGGAAGGTTGCAGGAGGGAGTGGTAGGATTATAAAACTGTCTCAGACGGGCTTATGGGGATATGTAGTGGCTGCTGGCTGAATTACTACATGTGATTCACGTAGCCCTGGAGTGCTTGGTGCTTCCACACCTGTTCCAACACATCCTACACAAAACCCACGTTCCAGTGTGTTTTGTGCTGTTTATTGTCCTGTTCGTTCTACTCCCACCAAGGTTGAAGCAACGACAAAGTAGCCTCACTTTTTCATCTCTCCAAAACCAGATGCTCTCCCCCCACCAAATCCTTGCAGACTGGAGATCCATTCCTACTTTCACCCTACAGAGGAGTGGGCAGCAGAGCAGACAGGAGAGGTTCAAGGCTTCAGTCATGAGTATGAAACCAACAGCTTGCTTCCCATCTGTGCTGTTACCTAGAGTTCATCCTTGTCTCCACCTCCACTGCTCTGTATAAAACACTTGGACACTGGCTTGCTGCACTTCCAGTTATTAACAATATTCTTGCATTTTAAAAAAATAATTAATTTATTTATATTTTTGGCTCCACTGGGTCCTCGTTGCTGCACCTGGGCTTTCTCTAGTTGGGGCTACTCTTTGTTGTGGTGCGCGGGCCTCTCACTGCAGTGGCTTCTCTTGTTGCGGAGCACGGGCTCTAGGTGCACGGGCCTCAGTAGTTGTGGCTCGCGGGCTCTAGAGCGCAGGCTCAGCAGTTGTGGCGCACGGGCCTAGTTGCTCCGCGGCATGTGGGAATCCACCCAGACCAGGGATAGAACCCGTGTCCCCTGCATTGGCAGGCGGATTCCTAACCACTGCGCCACCAGGGAAGTCCCTATTCTTGCGTTTAGAATCAATGGATTGGGGAATTCCCTGGTGGTCCAGTGGTTAGGACTCCGTGCTTCCACTGCAGGGGGCACTGGTTTGATCCCTGGTTGGGGAACTAAGATCCCACATGCTGTGTGGTGTGGCCAAAAAGAAAAAAAGAAAAAAAAGAATCAGTGAATTGGTTGGTGGCAATCTCCCCTTTCTGGACCTTGCATTCTCTTCCTTGCATTCCCTGCCTAACTTTCTCCTTTCCTTCACCTTGAGGCAGTCTTCTACTTTGTACATTCTACATTCCTGAAAATTTCCTGAAAATCTGAGAGGTGAATATTAGATTTACATGTTATAAGGTATTTTTTTTATGTGGACCATTGTTTTAAAATTAATTAATTAATTAATTTATGTTTGTTTGTGTTGGGTCTTCGTTGCTGTGCGTTGGCTTTCTCTAGCTGTGGCGAGCGGGGGCTACTCTTCGTTGCGGTGTGTGGGCTTCTCATTGTGGTGGCTTCTCTTGTTTCGGAGAACGGGCTCTAGGCATGCGGGCTTCAGTAGTTGTGGCATGTGGGCTCACTAGTTGTGGCTCACAGGCTCTAGAGCACGGGCTCAGTAGTTGTGGCGCACGGGCTTAGTTGCTCTGCGTCATGTGGGATCTTCCTGGACCAGGGCTCAAACCCATGTCCCCTGCATTGGCAGGCGGACTCTTAAACACTGAGCCACTAGGGAAGTCTGATGTGGACCATTTTTAAAGTCTTTATTGAATTTGTTACAATATTGCTCCTGTTTTATGCTTCGGTTTTTTTGGTCGTGAGGCATGTGGGATCCTAGCTCCCTGACAAGGGATCGAAGCCACACCCCCTGCACTGGAAAGTGAAGTCTTAACCACTGGACCGCCAAGGAAGTCCCTATAAGGTTTTTCTATTCCCTAGAGAGACAAGAAAATAGTTTTTAAATGTTTGATTATATTTCCTAGTCCTAAACCTGAAATTGCCCAGTTCTACATCTTTAAAACAGCTTTCAAGGGCTTCCCTGGTGGCGCAGTGGTTGAGAATCCGCCTGCCGATGCAAGGGACACGGGTTCGTGCCCTGGTCCGGGAAGATCCCACATGCTGCGGAGCAACTAAGCCCGTGAGCTATGGCCGCTAGGCCTGCGTGTCCGGAGCCTGTGCTCCGCAACAGGAGAGGCCACAACAGTGAGAGGCCCGCATACCAAAAAAAAAAAAAAAAAAAACAGCTTTCAAGAGTGTACTAGTGGAACTTCCCTGGTGGTCCAGTAGCTAAGACTCCATGCTCCCAATGCAGGGGGCCCGGGTTCGATCCCTGGTTGGGAAAATATATCCCACATGCTGCAACTAAGAGTTCACATGCTAGTTCACATGCCACAGCTAGAGATCCTGCATGCGGCAACGAAGATCCTGTGTGCCACAACTAAGACCTGGCACAGCCAGATAAATAAATATTAAAAACAAAAAAAGACGGACTTCCCTGGTGGTGCAGTAGTTAAGAATCTGCCTGCCAATGCAGGGGACACAGGTTTGAGCCCTGGTCCGGGAAGTTCCCACATGCCGCAGAGCAACTAAGCCCGTGCACCACAACTACTGAGACTGCACTCTAGAACCCCTGCTCTGCAACAAGAGAAGCCACCGCAATGAGAAGTCCGAGCACCGCAATGAAGGTAGTCCTCACTCACTGCAACTAGAGGAAGCCTGCGTGCAGCAATGAAGACCCAACACAGCCAAAAAAAAAAGAAAAAGAAAGAATGTACTAGGTACCTGAATTCACAAGGATGAAGTTCCCATTTGATAGTTCTAAATTATTATGTGGCTATGTCCCTTGCCTCTCAGAGGAACCAAGGACTGGGAGGATGGTGGGGTGAGTCCAAAGAGGATATGCCTCCTTTACACAGTAGCAGGCAAGCTCCAGGCCTCAGGGCTATCGTGCTCCTTGAGGTCTTGGGAATGGGTAAATACATCTGGTATCCTGCCTGGGTCAGCATCCATACAGACACAAATATCCATGCACAAATAAACGTGCTTTCCTCCTAGGATTTTCCCCCCAGCAAATAATGGTTGGCATGCTGTCCACTCTGCATTACCTTGAAATCGTCATTTGTCATTGAATGCCAAATATTACTTCTGTAAGATAGCCAGGAGCCTAGATTTGTTGCCTTTACTTCCATACCTCTTGCTCACTCTTCAACCTGCTATAACATTCCTTCCATTCTTCTGAAACTTTCCTGCAAAGATCATCTGTAACCTCTTAACTGCAGAATATTGGTGAGGTTGTTTGATCTTTTTTTTTTTTTGACAAAAAAATGTATTTGTTTATTTGAAATTTAAATTTCACTGGTTTTCCTATATTTTATCTGGCTTCCATGCCAGGAGCATCCTATTTTACAATGAAATCATGCCTAAAAGGAAGACAATCAGCAGCAGCCTAAGTTTCATGATGAAGTACTTAAAACCACTACAACATGCATTGTCGAAAGAAGAACACAAACAAAAACTTATTTTAAAAAACATAGGCTATACTAAAGTAGAAAACAAAATCCAAAGGGAAAGATAAGTCGTCACTCAAAGATCCTTTTAATACACGTGGATGGAACCCCATTGGGTTCCAGTATCCTCCTAAGTTCTTCACATGTCATCCATCCTTTGTATCACGGAGGTGACAAATCATCCTGAATTCCCTTCTTAGAGCAGAAGGGACTTGGACCTGAGTGTGGGGTCCTGGGAAACTCATTTGGAATGTGTTTTCTGGTGGCGTTTGAAAGTCCCCAGCTGACAGAAGGCACTGTGACACTAGGGACACAAGTAGGGTTTGAGCACAGAGTGAGTGTGTCAGTGAATGTTGAGGTTCCCGCTGTGGCTAAAGACTTTGTCACAGTGCTCACATCGGAAAGGTTTCTCCTTGGTGTGGATCCTCTTGTGAGCATGCCGCATGGAGTCGTGGGTGAACTCCTTGGGGCAGAGATCACAGCAGTATGGCTTCTCTCCTGTGTGGATTCGCTGGTAAACCTGCAGGTCCGAAGGCTGCACAAACCCTTTGGAACAGATATTTCATTTAAACGGTGTCTCTCCCATGTGTGTCCTCTCGTGAAGGGTAAGCTGAGATGGATAAGGAAATCTCTTCTTGCATACCATATTCATAGGGTGCCCATCCCCAGGCTTCTTTTCCCTCGGGAAGACTGGTTGGTCCCACTGTGCTAGGTGAATCAACAGAATGGGACCCAAGTTGTCCTGAGAATTCTCCTTTGTCCAGAGATGTGGCTTCTTCCTGATGCACTTCTTGGGAAGTGGGACTGTTGGCCTGTTTCCATTTGAAACATCTTACACTCCTCGGAGAACCTCTTCTGTATCCACTCTTAGTGGAAACTTCTCCCTCAGGACCCTTGAGAATTTCAGGCTCTTGAGATGCTGTTTGATCTTGATCTTACTCAACCTTTCTCTGGAATCTGACACTATTGACCAATTCTTATACTTCCTTTGCCATTATGACAACAATTTACCTCCTACATCTCTGATGGCTTCCAGAATTCATCCTCAACTCCTCCCTTTCCCTTACCATCCTCCCCACAATCCTGTGAATCAATAAATCCTGAACAACCACAGGCTTATTCTTAAGCCTTCTCCAGTAGTCAACCTGCTACTGGAGTTGACTTTCTGAAACATATTCCTCCAGCCACCTCTAGGTTTGTGTAATTTATTACATTGTATCTTTTAAAAAATAAATTTGTTTTATTTATTTTTGTTTGTGTTGGGTCTTTGTTGCTGCTGGCGGGCTTTCGGAGAGCAGGGGCTACTCTTCGTTGCAGTGCGCGGGCTTCTCATTGCTGTGGCTTCTCTTGCTGCAGAGCATGGGCTCTAGAGCGGAGCCTCAGTAGTTGTGGCCCATGGGTTTAGCTGCTCCGCGGCACGTGGAATCTAACTGGACCAGAGCTCTAACCCGTGTCCCCTGCATTGGCAGGTGGATTCTTAACCACTGCGCCACCAGGGAAGCCCTACTACATTGTTTCTTTTTTTTTTTGGCGGTACGCGGGCCTCTCACTGCTGTGGCCTCTCGCGTTGCGGAGCACAGGCTCCGGACGCGCAGGCTCATTGGTCATAGCTCAAGGGCCCAGCCGCTCCGCGGCATGTGGGACCTTCCCGGACCGGGCACGAACCCGTGTCCCCTACATCGGCAGGCTGACTCTCAACCACTGTGCCACCAGGGAAACCCTACTACATTGTTTCTTTTCTTTTTTTAAAAAACATCTTTATTAGAGTATAATTGCTTTACAATGGTGTGTTAGTTTCTGCTTTACAACAACTTGAATCAGTTATACATATACATATGTTCCCATATCTCTTCCCTCTTGCGTCTCCCTCCCTCCCACCCTCCTACATTGTTTCTTAATCATCTATTTATACACGGCTGTTAACTTCACCAGACTCTGAACTCGAGGGCATGAACTGATCTTATCCATTAGGACACTGGCTTTGGCAGGGTGGGGAGTAAGGGATGTATTTCTGAGACACTCAAAAATGAGGTAGCATTTCCACTGCGTTCCCAAGTGCTCAGGTCTAGCCGGTTCGCCAACCCTAGGGCATATGCAGTAGGAACGGGGATCCTCTTCCCAAAGTTGCAACAAACCCTAGATTCTCATCTCATTTCACCCCGGTTCCGCCTGCCAGGCTTCCCCTTTAATCTTCCTCAAGCCTTGTCTTGGAAAGGATGCCCTCGAGGGCTCCTGACAGCTCTCTCCACCAATTTTGCGTAGGCAATTAGTGTTACGTTACCCTGACGAAGAAAGGCACCCTTCATTTTAGGGCTTCTTTCCTTCAATTCGGACTGGGCGGAGTCGCAGTGGGGAAAGAGTGAGAACCACTTTAGAACTGAACGGGCCGCGAAGAACGGCCGAGGCTGAGGCTCACCAGATGCCGAAGTGCAGCACTGGGTGCAAAGCCCGGGCATCCCCTGACCCGCGCCTCTCACGCTAAGCTCGACCCCCTTTAGGGCGGGACCTCCCACTTCAGCCAATTCTGGGAGCCGAACCCTGGCGGTTTGTACTCTTCCTTTCCAATGAGAAAAAAAGGAAGCCGCTTGGTTCCAATGACCAATCGGAGAAGGCGGCGCCTGGTTGTCAGGCAGGTTTGTAAGAGTTCGGGCCAATTGGAGGCACAGACACCGCTCGACCCGGGCGCAGCGCGCAGGCGGTGGCGAAGAGAAGCCGAGCGGGCCGAGTGCGGCCGAGCAAAGCCGGAGCCGGAGCGGGGCCGCAAGAGCCGGACCGGGTCCGGACGGGCCGAGATGCCCTATAAACTGAAGAAGGAGAAGGTGAGCGTGGCCCTTGTCCCCGCGCCTCCGCCTCGGGGCCTGCGCGGAGCTCTGGGAGGGGCCCGAGCCAGGCCCGGGACAGCCCCAGACTGACCCTCCCGTCCGGCCCCCGCAGGACTCCCGGGGCCGGCCCTCCGCCCCGGCTGCTGGTCGCACCCCCAGCCTGTGCCGCAGCTGAGAAAGCTCCTTTCCTTATCCGGGGTAGAGTCCCCCAACATGCACCTCCCTCCACTGACCCCCGGCCCAGGGTAACCTCCTCCTTCCAGATCCTGCCCCACTCCCAGGTTACTGCCCTGCCTTTTCTGCCCCCATCCCCTCCCCATCCCATCCCCCACCCGTTTGCCGTTTGGGACAGCCGCTTATCTGAGACTGCACCTCCCTCCAGAACTAAGCCCCCTCTCCAACCCCGCACAGCCCCTTCTCTTCCCTCCTCTTCCCACCCGCCTGGGCCTGGGCCTGGGCCTGCCTTCTCCACCGTCCCCTACAGCCCCTTCTCCCTCCCTGCCAGGCTCCTTGACCTAGAACGGCTCTGCTCCTCTCTCCTCCACCGAATCTGGCCTAGGCCCCTCCCTCTAGTTCTTCCTTCACACACAAACTTGTAAACCAGGACTGAGCCCTTCCTTCTGCCGATGGAACCTCAGAACGTCAGGGTGTCTGAGTGCATTCATTGCAATCCCTAGTGATACAGATGAGGAGACTGAGGCCCCGACAGGGGGACAGGGGAAGGGACTTGGCCAAGGTCACACAACCTGCTGGAGGCCCAGCTGTAATATCAGGTCTCCTGACTTAAAGGCCTCCTCTGTTCCAAAGCCCCTCTAACAGGCATCAACTCACTCCCAGCTTCATCCTCAACCAGTCACCTTTCCTAATCCGGGCAGGCTACTCCCCTTATTCCTAATTGAAGATATAACCTTTGCATTTTTCCTTTTTTGTACCAGTGCTGGGTTTCTGTCTTTCCTGGGCCACACTGTCCTCAAATTGGGAATCAGCCCTCACTATCAGATTAGCTATCCTTCTTACTCCACAGGGCAGCCACCCCTGGACACCCTTGCCTTTGTCTTGGTGTCTTGACACAGGCCGTTTCTTGATGCTGCCTTTTTTCACCTTCCTCTTCTACCTCCGAACTGCCTTCCCCTCTTCTTCATCCTTGTCTTTCCCTACCCTCTGTTTACTGCTGTTGCTGATGTCTGACTCAGAGGTGTGGTTCCTTTGAGGTACAGACTCACACAGAGGATGCTAGGATACCAGTTCCAGCCTCCCCCAGCTTCTTCTTTCCCGGGGCTGGTCCTTCATGGTGAGTGCTAGCTCTGTCCTGGTGTTCTGCTCACCCACTTTATGACCCCAGAGGTGTCTTGCTTTCATTTGCCCTCTGATTGGCTGGGTTGCTGGGCTGCCATCTCTGACCTTATCAGTTAAACTCCCTATCCTGAGGCTGTTGGAGATTTGCCAGGCAGCTCTAATTCTGGATTGTCCCCATAACCTCTCAGGGCCTGAGATTCTGAGTGTTGAGTTGGTGATGGTATAGCAGGCATTGAACCTCCTTGGGTGCTGAGCTGGGCAGGTTTGGGTGCCCCACCCAGGCCCTGTGTCCTTGGGGAGCAGGCATGCTGAGGTGGTTTGGACAGCTTAGCTGTAGGTGATGCACACAAAAGTCAGCCACACCAGGGGCTGAAGGGCTCCTACAAGGAGTGTGGAGAGCAATGCAATTCAGGGGAAGCTGGTGAGGTCCTCACTGATCTGTAGTTGTTAGTCTGATGGAACAGATACTGTCCCATCCACAGAAAGCCTTAATCTACTAGAGGATTGAGAAGAAGAAGAAAAATTCTTAAGACTTGCTAGGACCACAGGTGTTAAGTGTTTGGTTGGGAAAGAGTATGGGAAGGATTGGTGTGCATGGGGCCAGGCATCTCTGATCCCCTTTAAGGTTTAACTTTCCACTTTTGATTTCTAGTTGCATTTGGCCTCCTTCAGTGGTTGACAAGTCCTGACGATGTCACTGGGGTTTGCCTAAAAGAGGTGGGGGCAGAGAGGAGGGGGGGATGGAGGGTCTGTATTGCTCATCCATCACCTCTCCCCTTTCTCCTTCATCTCTGCTGGTCCCATGCCTGGCCTAACCTCATGGCCTCCTCCCTGAAGCCCATCCTGAACCCTTAGTTGGGGGTGAGCTCTCCCTCCTCCCCTGGATTTGCAGAGTACTCAGTAGGTCACTTATGGCCCTTTTGTGTTCCCTTAGACTGGAATTAATTGTAGATAAGTCTTTTCTTCCCCCTTGAGGTAATAACTAAGTTACATTTTGGTTTGGCATCTCCTTGTACACAGTAGGTGCTCAATGGATGAGTGCTGAGTCAATCCGTGGGGAGATTTGCATCCTTCCTCTTCCCTCATGTTCTGATCTAGGACTTCTCTCTTTTAGGTTCCTGGGTGGTGGCGTGCCTCTGCTCCCTCCCACTTTTTTTGTTCATAATAATAGTAATAACATTGACTAACATGTCATTTTTCATGTGCCAGACACTGTGCTAAAGGGAATTAGGGATACTTCCCTGGCAGTCCAGTCGTCCTGTGCTTCCACTGCAGGGGGCAGGGTTTGATCCCTGGTCGGGGAACTAAGATTCCGCATGCTGTGCGGCACAGACAAAAGAGAAAAAAATAAAAATTAAAAAATTAAAAAAGAAATGAAAGGAATTAGGTACTTTGATTGTCAGCACTTAATAGGTGAGGAAACAGGCTCAGCGAGGCTAGTTAACTTGCCCATGATTGTATAGCCAGTAAGAGCTGGGCCTGGAACACAGGGCTGGCTCTAAACCACATTGCCATGCAGGACTGGACAGCTGGGCTAGGCTGAAGTGTGTGCATTTCACCTGCTCTGCGGGAGCCAGAGAGCAAGGGTGGTGGCCTGGTTCCCATGCCCACCCCCCAACACCACCCCCCAGGCAGCCGGGATCTTTCTTCCGCACATTGCCTGAGAGATATGTCTGAGTGCTGCAGGGTGGGTGGAGGGGTACAAAAAGGAACAAGGAGCTCACGATCAAGGAGAGAGGTGAGACGTGGGTGCAGATGTGCCAGCTTTGTCCAAGAGGCCCACGTCTGGGGTGTGTGCAGACGGTCACCTCAGTGTTGCGTCCTGCCTGCACCCCCCTCATCCTTTTCCTCTCCACCCCACACTCTGCACCACTCGCTGGCCCCTCGGCAAGGGGTGAGTGTGCCCCGCGTGGTCAGTGGGCACTGGGAGGGCGCCTAGCACCCAGAGCACAGGGTTCCTTCCCACTGCTCTGACTGCCTGGAGCTGCTCCACACCTGGGAACGGCTTCCTGCCTCCCCACCTCCACGAAGCCTTCCCCCCCACCTCCACGAAGCCTTCCCCCTGCTCCAGCCTACGAGGAGCTCTCTTCTCCCTGAAATCCTTTTGCCCCCGTGGGCACAATCACTGGATTTAACACTTCTCACTGAAGGGGCTCAGGTGCTATCAAGTCGCAGAATCCCAGAGCTAGAAGTGATTTCCAAGGTCCTCCAATCCGATCTGCATTTAAGGCTCGGGACCCTTTTGCATCATGCCTTGGAGGAGGCATGAATGCACCTCTCCTTGAATGCTCTTGGGTTGGGGAGATTACAGCCTCACTAGGCAGCTGGTTTCTGTGCAGCTGCTCCAGGAGAAAAGTCTTCCTTGTTTGGAGCCTCAGCCTGTCTTCCTGCCACTTCTGCCCGTGGCTCTTGGGCCTCTGGATCCACATAGAACAAGTTGCATCTTTAGTCCACATGGCAGCCCTTCATTTATTCGTAAAGATCCCTCTTGCTCCCCCACCCGCCATGACTCCTCCCTTCCATTGTTAACTATCCCAGTTCCTGCAGCTGTTGCTCTCAGGACCTGCTTTTGAATCTACTCCCTGTATGGGTTGTATTTTCCCCGAAGAAAACCTAGCATTTGTCTTTGTCCCTCCCAAAGTGTGATGCCCTCGACTGAACCAGATCCTCCAGAATGGCCCCATCAGTGCCAAGGATGGGGCGCTTCCACGTCCCCTGGTGCCAGGCACTCTGCACAGGTCTGTTAACTGGATGGCAGGTCACATGAGCTGCCGTGACAGCCACAGCACATGGATGATTTGTGTTGCGCTTGCAGTCAGACCTAAATCCCCAAGTCTTTTTCACGTTTTCCTCATCCTCTCCCTGGGCAGTTGCTTTTTTTTGGCCCAAAGCATAGGAAGAGGTGCTGGGCAGGCCAGGGCTCTGAGCCAGCAGCTAGGTTCCCAAGGGAGACTTCGGGACTAGTGCTCATTCTTTATAGCAATTCTGGGCCTTATCCCCATCCCTGTCCTTGTGCTTGTCTACCGAGCCGTTCTTGGGACGATTCCTATACCTGTTAGCATCCCTGGGCCCCACTGATTATGCTAGTAGCAGTTTCTAGTCTGGGTGCTGTTTCTGATATCCAAAAAAGGCTTCCAGGTCTTTCCAGATGGCCTCGGGAGGAGAGTGGTGATTCCCTTCCCTGCAGCATGAGTGCCTCAGGCCCCCTCTGCCCGCTTTAGTCAGAAGCCAGTCTGAGCCGCTTCTTCCATGTTGCTTTTTCTTGAGCCTCATCACCCTGGTTCTTACTTGACAGAGGCCCTAACTCATATAACAGCCTTGTGAGGTGAAGGAGCATGGTCGTGCTGAATTATTGTGTGTGAGAGTTGTCTTCCTAACCAGATTCTGAACTCGTTGGGTGCCTTTGAGGGACTGAATCTCCCTTTGTGTACCCCAGCCTGCCACCCCACTGCCCCGGGTTTAAGGTAGGTGCTCAGTGGTGCTGATTGACAGTGGTGCTGATTGACTGATTGATTCAACTGGACAGAGGAGAATTACAACAGAGACCTGAGGGATGAGGATGAGGCCTCTCCCTTCCTTGGCATCTGTTAACTCTACCCCCGTCTTCTCCCTTCAGGAGCCCCCCAAGCTTGCCAAAGGCGCGGCCAAGCCCAGCAGCTCAAGCAAGGATGGTGGAGGCGAGAGCTCTGAGGAGGTAATGAACGTGGGCACAGCCCTAGTTATGGTGCAGGCACCAGTTCCATCTGCTTGATGGCTGGTGGGGTGAGGGATCTCAGGGGGCCGGAGGTTATTGGGAAAGAAGGGAAGGAGACTTTCATAGCCAGGGAGGGGCCTGGACAGCCCATCCAGACTGCCCTCAGGCAGGCTTTCCCTTTGGCGGCTATGGACCAAATAAGCCCTCCAGTTTTTCCGATTCTGCAGGGATTCCTGTGGAAGTCAGTTCTCTGTCTACCAAAGTGTTGAGAATTCCTTTTCTCTTAGGGCAAAAAGCTAGGGGTACTGAGTCCTGGGGAGGAGGGAAAAGTACATGGGTGCACATGGGTGCTCAGTGGGGTGACTTCAGTGTAGCTCTGGGTGGGGCCGGGGTGGGGAGTGGCTGATGTCCCTGAGTCGGGCAGGGCTGGACCCACCTCTCTTGGTCCCGATCTGATGGGAGTTGCTGAAGGACAGGCATGAGCAGAGGTCAGTGCAGCTTGGCAATCTAGGGCTGTAAAGCAATAAATGGCAAGCAGAGAGCACACAGGAGGGTGGAGGGACTTAAGGAAGTCCAGAGTGTGTCCATGGACGTTTGGGAGTGTGCTCAGTGGGATGCTTGGATGCTGAACGGTCCTGGGAGCACGCTGAGCAGGCGCCTGTGTTACCCGGAAGCTGGTGATCCTTGGTTTCTGTGCTTCCTCCCTCCTGTGCTAAACTGTTCAGAGCGATGGAGGCGAACAGGAAATGGAGCTGTCTAATTCTGGGCAGGTCTTGTGGCTTGGGGGCGGGTCATGGAGAGGAGATCGATGAAAAAGTGTTTGGTTAGGGGCTTCCCTGGTGGCGCAGTGGTTGAGAGTCCGCCCACCGATGCGGGGGACGCGGGTTCGTGCCCCGGTCTGGGAAGATACCACGTGCCGCGGAGCGGATGGGCCCCTGAGCCGTGGCCGCTGGGCCTGCGCGTCCGGAGCCTGTGCTCCGCAACGGGAGAGGCCACAACAGTGAGAGGCCCGCGTACCACAAAAAAAAAAAAAAAAAAAAAAAAAGTGTTTGGTTGGGGTTAACTCTGGATTTGGATTTTTCTGGATACTTCTGGTTTCGATCACCTCCAAAGAGAGCCAAGCACTTTTCACACCTGCAACCATCATTTTACTCTCACTTGAGTGATGGGAGGAAGCAGGGTAGGTTTTCTCCATCTTACAGACATGCGAGTTGAGGACCACAGAAGAGAAATTCCTCCTTCCTCTGCACATACACTGGCATCTGAACATGTCTCTAGGCCAGTCCTTGTCACTCAATGCTGGCACTGTTGGTTCCCGGATGTGTTTCTCCCCACCAGACTGTGAACTCTGAGGGAAGGAGCTTGCTTCTTCCCCACACCTGTGTGTTGACACCCTTGGTGCACAGGAGGTCACCAGGAGATGCTTCTGGAGGGCACACCCTCTGGGCTCAGTCTCCCCTTCAGGAGCCGTGACATGTGTGGGACCCACAGGGAAGGTGGTCGGGAGCCCACAACTGATACTCAAAGCAGCAAGAGACTTAGAAACAGGATTTAAAGGGACAGAAAGGAATAGCTTGGGGGGCCACTCCTGCCTTCTGCCTGACTCTCTCCTGCTCACTCAGTTACTAGACAGATTGGCTGTCATTTCTTGGAAGCAGCCCTCCTTGACCACCTGCCCCCATCCCCATGCCCAGGACGCGGTCAGGGCCCCTGGTACTCAGCATCACCACGGCAGTGCTTAACCACAGCTGTAATGAAACAATTCCTTGGGAATTCATTGTGTGTCAGTTGTCTCCTGTGTTAACACTTAGCTCCTGAGAGGCTCTTGCTCACACCGAAGGGCTTGGCCACCGGAAGCACCAGCATGTGAATGCATTAGTGAATGGATGAGCAAACAAACCAACTTCAAATTAGACCTGGAAGGAACCCTCTCCTTTCATAGGTAGGAAAACGAAGGCTCAAGCAGCTTAAGAAATAAGCTGAGACCAGCTGCTGTGATTTCTCCACCGCCCTCTGGAAAAGGAGAGTGTCACATTCACCTTGGGCTCTGTTTTATGAAATGCCGCTCAGGGCTCACCTGTCTGAGGCAGCTGCAGGAATTCTGCTCCATGATTTTGCAGAAATGCACCCAAGTGGCCCCAGACAGTGGGACATGGAATAGTTGGGGTCCAGGCTGTGAGGCCCAGATCATCAAAAGCTGTTTGTCACAGTCCTTCTCTTGCCCTTTTTCTTTCTTTCTTTTTTTTTGATGTGGACCATTTTTAAAGTCTTTATTGAATTTGTTACAATATTGCTTCTGTTTTATGTTTTTTTGGTTTTTTTTTTTTGGCTGCGAAGCATGTGGGAATCTTAGCTCCCAACCAGGGATCGAACTCGCACCCCCTGCATTGGAAGGCAAAGTCTTAACCACTGGACCGCCAAGGAAATCCCTCCCTTGCCCTTTTTCTAGTCCAGAATTTTGGGTTCTTACAGCCAAACTTACCCCATGTCAAGCATTTGCCAGTCTTTCCAACTGATCTTAGTAATTTATAGCAGCCAGCATTTATTTTATTGAGCAGTTACTTGTGTATTAGTTTCCTAGGACAACCATAACCAATTACCATGACTTGGGTGGCTTAAAATACCAGAAATTTATTCTCTCATAGCTGTGGAGGTCAGAAGTCTGAAATCAAGGTGTCAGCAGGCCATGTTCCTCTGAGGTTCTAGGGAAGAATCTCTTCCACGCCTCTCTCCCGGCTTCGGTGGCTTTCTGTGATCTGCTTCTTGGCTTGTAGAAGCATCGTTCCAATCTCTGCCTCCGTCTTCACTCAGTGTTCTCCCCTGTGCCTCTGTCTCTGTGTCCAAATTTCCCTCTTCTTATAAGAACACCAGTCATGTTGGATTTAGGGCCCACCCTAATCCAGTATGACCTCATTTTAACTTGATTACATCTGCAAAGACCCTGTTTCCAAATACGATCACATTCATAGATGTTGGGTTGATGTGAATTTTGGAGGGACACTGTCCAACCCAGTACACTTTGTCCCAAGCACTGTGCTAAGTACTTCGCATGCATTTAATCTTATAATCTTCTCATTTAATCTCTACATCAGTCCCTGAGGTCATCTTTTATCATCATCAGCCCCATTTTACAGAGGAAACTGAGGCTTCGTGATGTTAAGTAGCTTTTACTCGGCAGTAAAACAGCAGAGCTGGAATTCAGCCCAGGTCTGTGGCCAGTCCTCTCGTGTTCTTAATGGCTGGTTCTAAGATTCTAGAAGAGTCTTAGAATGGAAAGGAGCCTTGAGAGATTAGGTCAGACTCTGCTGCAAGGCAGGGGTCTTTCCTGGCCTGTCTTTGGAAAAAGCATTTCAGTGCTGTGGGCTTTTCTATGTGCTGTGCCCTGTCCTGAGTTCTGGGAGCAGGGACAGAGGGAGGAAGAAACGACCCTGGTCTCCCCCACTTCAGTCTGACATCACTGTAGCCAGAGTTGTTACCCTAAAAACATTTTTGGTCCTATTAGTCCTTTACTTAAAAGCCCCTGTTGGCATCTCATTGCTTACAAATTCAAATACGCAGCCTCAGGCCTCCTGGGCTGGCCCCGCCCTGTTCTTCCAGCCCCTCTGGACTTTCCATCTTCCAGCCAGACAAGCCTTTTGTGGCTCAGGGCTCTTATTGGTGTCATCCCATTGACCTGGACTGCTTTATCTCTCTCCATTCTTTGCCTAAACCCGTGTTTATCCTTTAAGAGCCAAACCAAAAGTCACCTCTTCAGGGAGGGCTTCCCTAATTCTTCAGACAGAGTTTGTCAGTCAGCCCTCTGAGTTCCTGAATCCTTTGCAGCGCTCTGGTTTTGCATTGCCCTGTACTAATGGCCGCTTTCGTGTCTGTCTTGCCCACTGGACTGTGAGCTCTTTGAGGGCAAAGGCCATGTCTTATTCACCTTTTAATCTCTAGTGTGTAGCATGATGTTTATTGAATAAATGAATTAAGAATGGGTATGGGGTTGGCCAAAAAGTTCGTTTGGGTTTTTTGTAAGCTGTCACGAAAAACCCAGACAAACTCTGGCCAACCCAACAGCGCTCTAGGTGTCAATACAGGAGAGAATGCCTCTCTGATTTTCAGGGTTTGAAACTAAAATGATCTTCACTCAGCTAGTTAATTCATTATGCAAAAGCTATAACATTAATCTTTGCATTTTTCACTGATAATTTTATCTTTCATCTTTCTACTACAGTACCTTCTATAGTGCTTAAATTATATTTCTACGTCCTACTTTATGTTTAAATATATGGGTTTAATGGTTACCGGTGTCTGTGTTAGGGTCAGGTTGGAGTGGAATTGGTTCAGAGTGGGCAAGTATAGTTGCAGTCTCCTGAGTGTGAGGGTGGTGTATAAATTCAAAGCCCCACTGGAGGGGCTTCCCTGGTGGCGCAGTGGTTGAGAATCCGCCGGCCAGTGCAGGGCACACGGGTTCGAGCCCTGGTCCGGGAAGATCCCACATGTGGCGGAGCAACTAAGCCCGTGCGCCACAATTACAGAGCTTGCGCTCTAGAGCCCACGGGCCACAACGAAGAGTAGCCCCCACTCACTGCAACTAGAGAAAAGCCTGCATGCAGCAGCTAAGACCCAATGCAGCCAAAAATAAATAAATAAATTTATATTTTTAAAAAAAGCCCCACTGGGTTGCAGGAGGCCTGAATCTAAGAGGGCTTCTTGGAGTTTGGATACTGTTGCAAGTTTAGAAGTGGGAGGAGACGGTTGTTCAGGCCGAGGAGACAGCCACTGTGGAGTCTCAGAAGTGGGAGCAGGCAGGTCACCAGCTTGCCTTTGGCCCGTGTCCACCCGTGCTCTGATGGCTGCAGGATGTTCTCCTGGGGATGCAGCTGCCTCTCATCTCCAGCCCAGGTCAATAAAGGAGAAGCTGGAAGCTAGAGCTTTTAGGAGAAAGGGTTGAACGTGAAGTGAGTTGCTGGCACACACCTATACTCCCTTCTGACAAGTATGTTTCCAGGGCTTTGCTGGCCGGCCCAGCTGTCTCTCAGCTGCTCCTTGTATCTGGGGCCTGGGAGCCAATGGTCCTTATAAAACCAGGGTGGCCCAGTGGGCTGGGGGCGGGGCAGCCTAAGCCAGCTCAGCTGCTCTCCGGCCACCCCAGCCTTCAATAATGCCATCCTGAAGGGGAAGGGACCTTAGGCATCAACTCATTGGGTGGCTTTTTAAACTATGCTTTTCAGCTATGCAATCTCTGTTTTCTTAAAACCTTACTTGGAGAGTGTTTGGACTACTGATCTAGTCCAACCCTCTGCTCGTTAGCAGAGAAAATTGAGGTCTTGCTTTTCCCTTTTTGGGAAGAAGGCCTCCTTTCTCTGGATGTCCCCTCAGTGCGAGGTTCATGGAGATGCAGGGTTCCTGCATCTCATCTGAGAGGATGGAGAGAGACATATTCTTCCTGAGTCTTGTTCCTCAGTTGCCTCTGAGTCCCTCAGCCTAGTATCTCTGATGTTTCTCCTTCCCACTCTGCTCCCACCACTGTGCAGGGCTTTGTTCTGAAGCTCCCCAGTCAGGACAGGAGGGACCTATGGAGATGGGCCTGGGCTTGGCGTCCTCTGCCCGCCCCCCCCCCCAACCCAGTCAATCAAATAACCAGTCATTCGCTGAATGCCTGTTAGGTGCCAGTGCCAGTGCTGAGGAGACCCAGAGGGGCACAAACCTGGGTCCTGGCTTTAAAGGGACTCGCTTTCTAGTGGGGAGGTGACACATGAGCAAAGTGATCAAGAGGTGTCACTGGGGATGATCCCAGAGCCAATGGAACAGACAAGCAGTATCAGAAGGTTGAGGCTGGGGGGTAGACATGCAAGTCCTGGAGTGATTGGAGAAGGCTTTTTGGAAGAATGTGGGTCTTGAAAGATGCAATGCCTTCTTGGGTTCTCCCATTTTATTTTATTATTTTTTTGGCCACGCCACTTGGCTCGCGAGATCTTAGTTCCCCACCCAGGGATTGAACCCGGGCCCACAGCGGTGAAAGCACGGAGTCCTAACCACTGGACTGCCAGGGAATTCCCTGGGTTCCCCCATTTTAAAACAAGAAGGATAATGAACTCTAAGGAACATTTGAGGTGTGCTAGTTTCAGGAATTTCCAGGCTGTATTCCTAAAATCCAGGGATGGGAAATAATAATAATAAGAAGAACAATAGTAGAAGATACTGCTTATAAGACACTTCTGTGTGCCATATACTGTTCATTTAAATCCTTATTACAACCCTGTGAGGTAGTACTATTGCCATCCCCACTTTACAAATGAGGCACAGAGAGGCTATAATGACCTCCTGGAGGTTACTCAGCTAATAAATGGCAGAGCCAGTAGTCAAACCCAGGCAGTCAGGCTCAAGTCTGTGCCCTTGACTCTTAAGCTCCACAGACAAGGATTGGGTTGTTCCTGCGACAGGGAAATGGGGAGAGTCTGATGCACACCAGGCCCTGGCCCCCTGGCCTTTTGCCTCTCTCCTTCATCCGCTACCAAGGTGTGATCCATCCTCCGTATACAGGAAGAGAGACCCCAGACTTCAGGGTGCCTTGCACTGTCTAACCAAACAAATCACACTGGTTGAGTATAGTCATGGCAAGGGAGGTGTGTGATGACTGCTCTTGCCCCACTTCTTTGCATTCCCCTAGTCAAATTGGTGTCTGGGGCTCATTTCAGGAGGAGGAGAGGGCCAGATGGCCAAAGCGGTAATGAGCTACACTGGACCCAAGGCCTGCCCTGGGCTGGATCCAGCGCTCCTCTCCTGCCTCTGACCCCCAGATAGGTCACAAGCTTGACATAATTGTTTCTATAAAAAATTCAAGAGCATACAAAGCATAACATTTGTCTTCCTCCTTGCCCCTTATCCCAGAGAGTTTCATATTCTCCCATTCTTATTTTATGAAGTAAGAGTTTATGGAGGGGGCTGGAGAGGAGGCGGGGATGGCAGGTGTGAGCACAGGAGGACAGTTTTCCTGTGGTGTGGGGACCCAGCTGGACGTGACCTCACTCCTCTGGTCCTGCTGCAGTCTCTTCTCTGGTTGGGGGGAAGGGCTGTCCTGTGGCTCAGCCTCTCCCTTCTCCCAGCAGGGGGTTACCTGGACAGTACCTGTGAGTGGACAGCCCTGCAAACACCTGTTTGTGTGCTTCTGAAAATGGGCTTCGTGGGGCTCTGACACCCGTGTCTGGGAGGAAGTAAAGAAATAACTTTTGGAAATTAGCTGTATTTCTCCATTATATTGTCCTGTTTTTTTTTTTTTTTTTTTTTTTTTTTGGCTGTGCTGCATGGCTTGCAGGATCTTAGTTCTCTGACCAGGGATTGAACCCAGGCCCTGTGCAGTGGAAGCACAGAGTCCTAACCACGGGACTGCCAGGGCATTCCCTATTTCTCTATTATAAAAGCAGTGTCAGCTTGTAAAAAATTTAGGAAAATAGGAAAAAGTCATGTCTCATTCTGTCATTACAGGAGATAGTCATGAACACAATGTACTTGTTCTTTTTCTTAACTGGATTTTGGGTTCTGTTTTAATGTGGGTGAGCTCATTTTGTATATACAGGTTTGTATTATCCTTATTTAACTTAGCATATAGGAAGCAATTTTCTCTCATTCCATAGTTTTAGGCTTTTTGTTTTGTTTTTAATTTTTATCAGCGTGGTAATAGGTGCATTGTTCAGAAGGTCAGATAATACTCTCAGGCTTGTAATGAGCAGGGCAGCTCCTGTCACCGGCCCCTCTTCTCCTGTTGTTTCGTGGCAACCACATTCAACTCCTAACTCTTTCCTTGAAGATTGACTTTTATACCTCCAAATAAGATCCTTTTACTGCTTTTTTTTTCCCCTTTAATTTGTGAGCTTTAGATATCTCTTGAGTTCCTAATGTGGAAAATTAAGGCCCCAGTGTCTTAAACCTCTGTGCAGACTTTTCCCCTCCTCTCAGAATACTTATCACCCGTTTTGGGTAAATTACTATGACTGTGTAAACATTTTTCCCAGCTGAACCACGTATGATTACATTTAGTACATAGTTTTCATAAACATAATTTTAACTCCATGATTTCCATGTATTTATATTTTTGCCATTATAAATAAGACCATAAAAAGTGTTTTTGCATAAAGCCTTTTTTTATATTTAGGATTTTGCTTAATCTATATTTCTAGTAGTTAAACTGCTGAGATAAGGGAAGGAGTTTCTTTAACTGAAGACTGTCACACGTTCAGTAAATGATAAAATAATCTTCGGTGTACTGGTCGATGCATTTTTACATATGTTTATGCTGTGAACCACCTCCCAGACCCAGTCAAGATACGGAATGTTTCCATTAGAAGGGTCCTCGTGCCCCTTCTCAGTCACCACCCACATCTCCCCAACCCACACCGCTGCCACCCCCTCGCCGGCAGGAGAGCCACTTGTCTGACTTCTGTCACTGTCAGTCCATCAATTAGCTTTGCCTGTTCAGGAACGGGAGTGAGTGTTTTGAAGGCTCTTGATGCACAGGCAGCAGGCATCACTTTGGGAGACACGCCTTCTAGACCGCTCCCTTCCAGGGCCACATCCCGAAGTTATGTCCGACCCTGGTCTTGGCTCCTTCAGGGCAGGAGGCAGCTGCTTGCTGCCCAGGCCCACAGAGGCATAAACGGACCCGGGGCTGGGCGGTGGGCCAGGCCTGGGGTGGGAAGTGTAGCTTGGCGAGTGCACTCCAGTGACTTGCTCGTTTGATCAGGCCCAGCCCCAGCCCCAGCCGCAGCCTCCACCGCAGCCTCCACCGCAGCCGCCATCATCCAACAAGCGTCCCAGCAACAGCACGCCACCCCCCACACAGCTCAGCAAAATCAAGTACTCAGGGGGGCCCCAGATTGTCAAGAAGGAGCGACGGCAAAGCTCCTCCCGCTTCAACCTCAGCAAGAACCGGGAGCTGCAGAAGCTTCCTGCCCTGAAAGGTACTTGGGAAAGGTCAAGGGGGCTGGGGCATCAGACCTAGGGTACAGTGGGTGTTGGTGGAATGGAGGTTTGGGGGTGTTTGGGGGAGGGTGGAAGCTCTAGAGAATGTGAGGGGGATTTGCGCTGGGGCTGGGGGTGGGCGTCAGGGGAGCAGGATGGTGGCAGGAAGGGATCGGGGAATGCCCTGCGAGGTGAGCCAGGGCATAGCAGTGAAGGACCACAGAGGAGACCTGACCATGGCCCATCTGCCCCTAGACTCACCAACCCAGGAGCGGGAGGAGCTGTTTATCCAGAAGCTACGCCAGTGCTGCGTCCTCTTTGACTTTGTGTCAGACCCACTCAGTGACCTCAAATTCAAGGAGGTGAAGCGGGCGGGGCTCAACGAAATGGTGGAGTACATCACCCACAGCCGTGATGTTGTCACCGAGGCCATTTACCCTGAGGCCGTCACTATGGTAGGCACAGGGAAAGGGGAAAGCGGGCAGGGACGGGGGCCCCACAAAAACCCAGACCTGCCCAGAGAAGTCTCACCTGGGCCCTCCCTACCCCTCAGTTTTCAGTGAACCTCTTCCGGACGCTGCCACCTTCATCAAATCCCACTGGGGCCGAGTTTGACCCCGAGGAAGATGAGCCCACCCTGGAGGCCGCCTGGCCGCATCTCCAGGTACCAGAGCAAAGGGGGCAGGGGCCTGGCTGTGGGCAGTGGGGCACTCTGAGCCCTGCAGCAAGGGGGCTCTCCCAGTCCTTGGGGAATGCCTCTAAGTGATGCTCCTTTCCCCCCGCAGCTCGTGTACGAGTTTTTCTTACGTTTCCTTGAGTCTCCCGATTTCCAGCCAAACATAGCCAAGAAGTACATTGACCAGAAGTTTGTCCTTGCTGTGAGTTCCAGCCTTCCCCTCCTTCCAGTCCATGAACTCTAGCCCCACGTCCCCTGACTCCATTCCAAGCTGTTCTTTTTGCTTCTGCTGAATATAGGTACTGTATTGGGTTTCAGCTGTGTCTGGTGCAAATTGACCATGGGGGTTAAACAAACCTACTCTGTCCATAAGAAGCTTCCAGCATAATGGAAGGAAACAAAAAAGTAACACTGTTACCCTCCCTCCCCACCCCCTCACCCCAATGGGGAATGCAGCATGTATTCCCAGACATCACCTGGGGTAGAGCAGTACAATAGAATCACTCTTCCCAGAGACTCGTCTCCACGCACCCTCTTCAGAGGGCTTCCTCTGGCCAGGAGCCAAGTCACCCCAGCCCTGGCCTTCCCCAGCTCCTGCCTCACTGCCGCCTCTCCTCCCGCTTGCTCCCAGCTCCTGGACCTGTTTGACAGTGAGGACCCTCGAGAGCGGGACTTCCTCAAGACCATCTTGCATCGCATCTATGGCAAGTTTTTGGGGCTCCGGGCTTATATCCGTAGGCAGATCAACCACATCTTCTACAGGTGAGGCCAGGAGCCTGGGCTCAGGAGCAAAGCAAGCCCCTCACTAAGGTGGGGTGGGAGAAGGGTGGTAGACGGGACTTCACAGAATGCTGGAGGGGCATCAGGGGTTATCAAGAGAGTCTTTGTTCTTCCCTCAGGTTCATCTATGAGACAGAGCATCACAATGGGATTGCCGAGCTCCTGGAGATCCTGGGCAGGTGAGAGGTGGGGGAGGGGCACACGTGCCTAGAAAAGGTCGGGAGGATTGGTGCATTGAGCTTGGACCTGGCCCTTTGGTCCTGACAACCCTCCCTTAACTCCCAGCATCATCAATGGCTTTGCCTTGCCCCTGAAAGAAGAGCACAAGATGTTCCTCATCCGTGTCCTGCTTCCCCTTCACAAGGTCAAGTCTCTGAGTGTCTACCACCCTCAGGTGAGCTGCCTTCCTCCTGATGATCCCTGGCCCTGGCTGCAGAGAAGAGAGGGAAGGGGAAGCATTCCAGCCGTGATGGGGTGGAATTCCTCTCTACGCCTCCCCTTCTGTTCTGGGGTCTGGTTTCTGTCACCGACCTCTCTGCGACCTTCTGAGCCCTGCACCTCACCTCCTTTCTTTCTCAACCTTCTGCAGCTGGCGTACTGCGTGGTACAGTTCCTGGAGAAGGAAAGCAGCCTCACTGAGCCGGTAACTCCCCTGCCGGGCCCCAGGGTCCGCCTCTCCGTCAGCAGCACTTGCCAGTTGGTACCTATCGAGCAGTGCCGTAAGCACTCGGGGGGATGTAACCCGACGGGTGACATGGTTTCCTCTCTAAAGGAGAAGTAAAACCTTTGTACACCTAGGAAGCATCCAAGCCAGAGAAACATGAGCACTTACTTAGCTGAGGCCACCCAAGCTGTGCCTACCAGGGTTGGGGGGAAAGGGCAGGATGGCTTCCTGGAGACCGACAGGGGTTGAGTGAGAATTTTATTCCTGTGTCCTCCTCTTCTCGCAGGTGATCGTGGGCCTTCTCAAGTTCTGGCCCAAGACCCACAGCCCCAAGGAGGTGATGTTCCTGAATGAGCTAGAGGAGATTCTGGATGTCATTGAACCTTCAGAGTTCAGCAAAGTGATGGAACCACTCTTCCGCCAGCTTGCCAAGTGTGTCTCCAGCCCCCATTTCCAGGTGAGACCCAGACCCAGAACATCCCAGCCCCTGCCTCCCAGAAAACTGAGGGGGTTCTTCAGCATAGTGAGCCATATCCCCACTGAGTGTCGCCTGTCTCCACCAGGTGGCAGAGCGTGCCCTCTATTACTGGAACAATGAGTACATCATGAGCCTGATAAGTGACAATGCTGCCCGAGTCCTTCCCATCATGTTCCCTGCACTCTACAGGAACTCCAAGAGTCACTGGAACAAGTAGGGAACTGGGGTGGCACTGGGCACTGAGGATGTGGTTTTGGAATGTGGGAGGGTGTGGATGGACTCGAGCCAGTGGTCTCATCTGGTCCCTCAGCAAGCCGGGCTGGTGCCCACTGCATATTAATAGGGCCTTGAGGGACTGACCGGGGAGAAAAGATACCCATGTGAGATCTGTGCTACCCAGCAGCGGAGCAGTGGCCTCTGTCGCATCTCTTCTTGAGGTCAGATATTCTGCAGCTTTGGAGATGTAATTCCATGTTGTGAGAAGCTGATGTGATCCTCTTAGTGTGTATTAAATCCCAGCATTGTAAAAAGGCTTTCCTGCTTAAAGCAAGTGTGCTGGGAGGCCATTAGTGTGGGCTAGAAGAGTAGGAAGTAGTGGGGAAAAGGGAGCTCTTGGAACACAGGGTGCGGGAAGGATGGACAGGCAGACTCATATTTGTAAAGGGTTTGAACTGCCAATCTCAAGTCACATGATTTGGCCAGAGCGATGAGCTTACACTGTACAGAGGCTGGTGGGATGGGAGTAGTACATGAGAAAGCTCTTAGCAGAGACACCTTGTGGGAGAGAGCAAATTGAGGTCCCGGCATTGAGGGCAGGCTCTGGCCTCTTATACCTCGTCTTTCTTCCTGGTGGCAGGACAATCCACGGCCTGATCTACAATGCCCTGAAGCTGTTTATGGAGATGAATCAGAAGCTGTTTGACGACTGTACACAACAATACAAGGCAGAGAAGCAGAAGTGAGTCTCTCTCTCCTTGGGGGTGTTTCTCTTCCACACCAGCCCCCTGTGCTTCTCTCCCAAGCCCACCCCAATCCTGTCTTTGCTCCCTCAGGGGCCGGTTCCGAATGAAGGAGAGAGAAGAGATGTGGCAAAGGATTGAGGAGCTGGCTCGCCTTAACCCCCAGGTGAGGCGCTTCTGCCTTTGCCCTGAACTGAGGGGTCCAGCCTGGGTGGGGGGAAGGTTTGTCTGAGGAGGGGCAGGAAGCAAACAGGGTCCCCAGACTTCCCAAGTGGCTCTTGCCACTTGTCTGCCTCCTTTCCCCTCAGTATCCCATGTTCCGAGCGCCTCCACCACTGCCTCCCGTGTACTCGATGGAGACGGAGACCCCCACAGCAGAGGACATCCAGCTTCTGAAGAGGACGGTGGAGACAGAGGCTGTGCAGGTGGGAGGGCACGGGGAGCAGAAAGACAAGACAGCCCTGGGAGGGAGAGGAGACAGGAGCTGCAGAGCCAAGGAATCAGGGCAGGAAACAGTGGGATTTCTCGGGACTTGGTCACCATTCCTCACCTTCTGCACATCCCCACACAGATGCTAAAGGACATCAAGAAGGAGAAAGTGCTGCTTCGGCGGAAGTCAGAGCTGCCTCAGGACGTGTACACCATCAAGGCACTGGAGGCGCACAAGCGGGCGGAAGAGTTTCTAACTGCCAGCCAGGAGGCGCTCTGACCTCCTCATCCTCCCACCACAGGGCCACAGCCCACCCAGCCCTGGGACACTGCCCCAGCCCTCCACCTTCTGCTCTCCACTGGCTGACTTGGGGCAAGGCAGGGCCTCTCCGCTCTAGGGAGGGGGATGAGGCACTTGAAGTGGGGACACCCCCAGAGTGGTCCCTCTTCTCCCCCCAAATGTGTTCATGCCTCCCTGCGGCTAGTACAGACAGGCTGAGCACTCAGACAATTTGGGGATGCCTGGCCCCCTCCTTCTCCGTATCCCACAGCTACCTGAGGCTGCTCTGAGAAATACACACGGGAATAATATGCTCCTCTTCTCTCCCCTTCAGCCCCATTTGAACTCCAGGTGTCTCCTCCTTGTCTCCCTTCCCTGCAGGCATACAGGGAGCAGCAGGAGATGATTCTCACCAAAGTAATGTCAAACCCCATTGGCCCCTGGAGTGAATTAGCTGGAGGGGAGCCAACCCCCAACAGCACAAATAGGCCCTCAGCCCCAATAGTGTGCAGGCTGATGGGGTTGCATTATTTCCTCTTACCCCTGCCTGATCAAGACAACATGGGAGAGCAAAAGGAGAAAAGCATAGGCTTTGGACAGTAGGTGATGAATATAGGGCCCAGATGGACCAAGAGAAGGGGATGAACAAACACCCTACCCTGTGCCCCCTCTTTGGTGAGCAGCAGCCCTGGGATCACTGACATGGAAGGGACCATCCTGGGGCTGACTGCTTTCCTGTGCTGTTGGTTGGTCCCCAAAGCTAGGAACAAGGAAGCAGGGGGCAGTGCCCTAAGCATGGCTCCCCCCAACACCTATTTATTTCCCTGTTTGTGCTGATGCTGGGCAGGCTCTCACTTGTCCCTTTCAGGAACCTTGGAGGGGCTCGGGACTCGGGGGGGCCAGACCCGGGTTCCAGGGGCACAGGCAGTGCAGCTTTTGGCTGTGTACATAGGGTGCTTTATTCCCCACAGAGTGATACATGCTAAGGTGGGTTGGGCTTGGACCATTGTCCCCATATGTACAGAACTGAATAAAGTGGGTCTCTGAGAAGAAGTCTGATTTGCCTTGACGTGGAAGGGAGATGGGGAGGATGGAGATGGACATTACAACCAGGATGTTTTCAGTCCTGTGCTGGTTCTGGCCTGGAATGCAGGGAGATAAGGCACCTCTCAGGGTGATCACTTCCAGGAAGGGGCAGCCTGCCGGGCTTGGAGGGCCTTCTGTACCACATCTTCCCACTGGGCATCTGATATCTCCCGAGCCCAGGCAGGAACCCCTGGCGCAGGCAGGCTTACACCAGCCATCGTCCTTTTCACCAGCTCCACATGTTCTGAAATCACAGGCAGACCAGTTAGGGGGTAGAAACAATAAGACTAGCTCCCCTCCCCGTTCGTTGAATTAACCCAGAGCTTTTGGGCTAGAGAGGTCACTGAATCTGTCCTGTTATTCCTAGGCAAGCCTGCCCATCCCCCCCAGCCTAGAAGAATAGCATTTCACCTGGATTCTGAAGTCTGCAAAATCTTGGACTACAAACTTGTTTTAGGAACAGGGTGTTCCTCTGACTTCCCTCTACTGGCACTAACCAGTTCCCTTCCTCCATTATTATTCCAGAATAAAAGAATGATCTCTTTTACCTGGGTCCATGGGAATAGAGCTGTGGTTGCTCGATGCTGTAGCTCCCTCCTCATCTTCATCCTCGCTTTCTAATGGTGGGTCTGGCAAATGAAGCCCCAGGGCCTGCAGAGCCAGAGACGACAGTTCAGGGCCAGTCCTTCAAGGACTCCAGCTTCACCTGCTCAGGAACAATGCCTCCTCCACCATACCTGGATCCGATCCTGGATATCAGCAACTACATCTTCTCCATCCCCCACTGGTGCCAGCTCCACCTCCTCTTGTTCAGGATCTTGGTTCAGGGGCTGGTAGGAGTAGCCAGCTGGTCCTGCCTCCGTTTCCTCTTGCTCTTCCTCTGGTTCCTCACTGCTCCAATCCCCAGTGCCTTCTGTAGGGCCCTGGTGTGGCCCGAGTTCCTCAGTCTGATTGGGGAAGATACGTTCAGGACCCATGGTGTCTCCCCCTAGAACTACTGCTGCCATCGGGCAGGGGCTGCAAGAACAGGGCGGCAGGAGAATAGTGATCGGATAAAATTAAGTCCACCTTCAGCCTCTCGTCCAGCTCCTTGTGGTCTCCTCCTACGTCACGAAACATTTAAACGCCCCAAGTTTCCCGCCCCATTCCCCACCATCCAGCCTCTCCTGGGCCCTTCATCTCTTAAGCCGACTTATCTCCAACGGAGGCCCACCCGCCTTACTCCGCCAATTCTTAACAGCCCAGCCAGAGGCCATGCCACCGCCCAAAAGACACCCCTTCGAGAACGCCCCTCCCCCCCAGTCCACTTAGGAACTCCGGGTCGCCAAATAAGCTCCCCTAGACAAGGCGTACCCGCCCCCTTCTCTCCTCTCCAAGGGGTTCCCCTCTGTACCGCCTGACGAACGCCCTTCGGGTCCCAGAGGCTTCCTTCAAATGGCCCCAGGTGCGGCGTCCCCAGCCGCCCCACCGATTCTCGGCGCTGGCGTTTCCGCGCGCCTTACCCGCTCACAGCCCGCTGCCAAACTCGCACCTTCACTTCCGGCGCGGCAGGACGTGCCGGGGTGCCTAGTCCTCCAACCCTGCCGCGCGCTCATGATTGACGCGAGCGAGGACGAAGAGCCCGCCCCTTGCCCCGCCTCCACCGTCTTCTTCCCGGACAACCAAGGACTACATTACCCAGTAACTCCCGCGATTTTTGACACGTATCTGCACATGCCCAGAATCTCCAGGCTCCTGCCCCCCCTCTTCAGCCCCTGACGTCCCTCCGGAACCCCGTGAACTACAAGTCCCGGTAGGTTTCGAGCACTTAGCTCTGACTGCTTGTGCGCAGACGGTTGCCCGCCGGAAGGACAGAGCCTGGTTGTGTTTATCTCGTTGGGGACCGAGTCGTCGGTTGGCGTGTAAGGCGTTCTAGGCTGCAGGCAGCGCGAGGACCCGCGGCCCCGCCCCGGCCCGGCCTGGCAGGTAGCCCGGGGTGGGTTGAGGGACAAAGAGAATTATAGGGGCTGGGGACGCCCATGCTTAGCGCTGGAGTCGTGGGGGAGGGGCCTGAGAGTGAAGAGGTGGGGGTGGGGAGGGAGCTAGGGGGATGATGGGAAAGGAAAGTGTTAATGGGGAAAGAAGGGCTCCGGGAGGATGGAGAGGAAACCAGTGGGATAGACCTGGTAGCCGGAGGAGGCACTAAAGGAAATTGGAAAGAAGATCGGGTTATGGGGAGAACAGGGAAGCTGAGGATAATGGAAAAAAAGGGCGGGGGTGTCTGGAGTTGTGCGGGAGGGGAGGTTGGGATGACTGGGAGACGACAGGGGTAGCGTTATATACAGGGAGGAATATCTCTGGCGGAAAGGGGTCAATGGATATTAGCTTTTTTCCCCTTAGTGGAAGAGGGAAAATGGAGGGCTGTCGGGGTGGAGCTTGGAGTTGTGGGAGAAGGAAGAAGGAGAAAACGGCAAAGATCTCAGGAGATCAAGAAGGGCCAGAAACGGGGAGTGAAAATTGCAAGAGAATAGGAAGTGGGGTAGGTACATGAGGGGAATTGAAGCTTGAGAATGCGGCAGTGATGGAGGATGGGAGAGACCCAGGGATAAGAGGAGCCTCTGAGACCCTGGGGGCTTGTTCTCCACGAGCTTGAGGTTTTTTGTTTTTTTTTTTGGAGGAGAAGCTGAGGCTTTTTTCTCCACCTTTGGATGGAATTGCTTCTCTCTTGTCCTCTGAATTTTTTGCCTTACCTTGATATAGCTGAAGTGGGGAGTGGAAGCTATGAGGGAAGATGGACTCCGGTTCTTAAGCTCTTCAACCTCCTTCCTATCTGTCCTTAAAAGCCCAGATCCAAGAGCTTTTGGATTGAGGACAGTAATGAAGTGAGAGTGGTTTCCTGAGGGGCTATTTCAGGTTTGGCAGAGTGGCTATTTAAAGCATGGGGTTGGGGGTTGAGGGAGGTTGAGCAGGGGCAGGAGGGCTGGAAGCCAGCTGAAACCTGTGTGTCTTTCTTGCGAGGGGCCTCCCTTACTTGAGCTTTTTCTTTGCCTGAGATTCTGCCTGGCTCTTCCCTCCCAGGGCTTCTTTTTTTTTCCCATTCTGCCAGGGCTTCTTGAACAGGGAGCAGATGATCTACCCAAACCCAGCAGGTGCCTGCCAGAGCAGGCAATGCCAGCTGCAGGATTTGCCTGACAGAGCCTTCAGATGTACCCATTATCACTAGGTTAGCGGGTTGTCTTTAAGAGACCATGATCTCTCATGCCTGGGTCTTTTTCTTGTCCTGCCCAAGGGCATTTTGCTTTCCTTTCCCTTTCCAGTGCACACCCCCACCCCTGTCCCCTTTCAGAACCCAAGTGGGAGAAGAGCTGCTGGAAATAGCTTGTTCTCTACCACAATGGCTAGGTTGGGCAAATGGCAAGAGGAGAAAACCCTACCCCCTCAATCCCCAGCACACACATACCTTTCTGGCTTAAGTTCTTGGCAGCATGCCAGGCATAGCTGTCAAAGGAACTCCTCATGCCTGTGAGGGGCCCTGGGTAACCCCGATGCAACAGCTCTGCTTGACAAGACCCCCCTATGAGGGGCTAATCATCCATGGAGGTCCCTGTCCGGGATCAATCCCACCCCATCTTGGATAGAGGAACTGTTCCATTCTAAAAGCCTAAAAGCTTTTCTGCTTGGAGGCACTCATGCCAGCTTTCAGTGGACTGTCTGGGGTTGGCTGGGCTATTAATAGTTCTGAGTATTTTGAGATCCCTCTCCCCACCTCAAAGAGCACGGAGATTCTTAGAGAGGTGGCAGTAGGCAGAGCAGAGCCAGAAAGACAGGAGAACTCACTGACCTTTGAAGGGGGCTTGGAGCTTGGGTCAGGCCAGTGACAGGGTGCAGCCGCCGTGAGTAGGGGACGACCACGTTGAACCCTTGATCAGCAGTCTGAGCTGGCAGTCAGGTCAGAGTGGCCCCACCCTTTGCTGTTGGAGAACACAGGGCCAGAGCTAGCTTCAGCCCTGACCTCAGCAGCTCCCCTGGAGCAGAGCCAGCCACCTGAGCTGTGGAGGGGTGGTGTGGGAGGGCCACCAGAGTGACACTTAGAGGCAAGGCTAGTCCTGGGCAGAGTCACGGTGAGCCAGGCAAAGGCTTTGCCTGAGGAGTCCGTGGCCCTAACTTGTGTGCAGGTAGCAGAGGCAGCAGGCCGTGCCGGGGGGGCATGTTGCTGTAACCAGTGGCCCAGGGGATGTTACGGTGGACGGTGCACCTGGAGGGCGGGCCCCGCAGGGTGAACCATGCTGCAGTGGCTGTTGGGCACCGGGTGTACTCCTTCGGGGGTTACTGCTCTGGTGAAGACTATGAGACGCTGCGTCAGATTGATGTGCATATTTTCAACGCAGGTAAGCTAACTCGGGCACCATCCCTGGGTGCCCACATCAGGGAGGGCAGTGGGTGGCTGATTGAGGTTTGATGGTGGCCCCCATGGCCAGAGGGGGTGGGGGAAACTAACATGTGGTTTGGGAAAATGTGGACGGCCTGAAGAGAGGTTCCCAGGGCTGAGCAGAGCTGTGCCCACAGTGTCCTTGCGTTGGACAAAGCTGCCCCCAGTGAGGCCCGCCACCCGCGGGCAGGCTCCTGTGGTACCCTACATGCGGTATGGACACTCCACCGTCCTCATCGATGACACAGTCTTCCTTTGGGGCGGGCGGAATGACACCGAAGGGGCCTGCAATGTGCTCTATGCCTTTGACGTCAGTGAGTATGAGTCTCTGGAGGCTGTGTTCTGCCAAATGGTGCCTCGCAGGGCCGGGGAAGGTGTGGGCTGAGGGGGGCTGGGAATAAGGCGTCCCAGAGTCGAGGAGGGAGCGCCAGCTTGCTTACTGGGCCCACCCTCTCCCCTTCTTCAGATACTCACAAATGGTCCACACCCCGAGTGGCAGGAACAGTTCCTGGGGCCCGGGATGGGCATTCAGCTTGTGTCCTGGGCAAGACCATGTACATTTTCGGGGGCTACGAGCAGCTGGTAGGTTTGCGAAGAAACTAGAGGTTTCCCTAGGGTGGGAATGAGAAGGAGGAAGGGGAATTGAAAGTAGTGGAATGGGAGGCTTTGGTTTGCTTGCAGGTTCTGAGGTGGGAAGGACGGAGGGTCGGAGAGTGACCCCTGCTCCTCTCTTTTATTCCTTCCTTCACTTCCTTTCTCTTCCTTGTCAGGCGGACTGCTTTTCCAATGACATTCACAAGCTGGATACCAGCACCATGACATGGACCCTGATCTGTACAAAGGTTGGCCCTTCTTCCTCTCTCCCAGATCCCCACCCTCAATTTAAAGAACCATTGGGAGCTCAAACAGTGAAAGCTGACCCCTCCACCTCCCATCTCTGCTCCTGCCCAGGGCAACCCTGCACGCTGGAGGGACTTCCACTCGGCCACAATGCTGGGCAGTCACATGTATGTCTTTGGGGGCCGTGCAGACCGTTTTGGGCCATTCCATTCCAACAATGAGATTTACTGCAACCGCATCCGTGTCTTTGACACGAGGACTGAGGCCTGGCTGGACTGTCCACCCACCCCAGTGCTGCCCGAGGGGCGCCGGAGCCACTCAGCCTGTGAGTGTCCGTTAGGTCCCTGCCGAGTCCCGGTCCCCCCATTGCCACTACATTCTTGACATTCCTCTCTCCTTCCAGTTGGCTACAATGGGGAGCTGTACATTTTTGGTGGCTATAATGCAAGGCTGAACCGGCACTTCCATGACCTCTGGAAGTTTAACCCTGGTAAAGAGCACTGCCTTTAAGGGAGGAACAGGGAGCAATTGAGGGGGCGTGGAAAGAAAAGAATAATCCTGAGTGGGTGAGGGGCAGGGGTGGAGAGGATCTGGGCTAGACAGGTGTTGAACCTCCATTTAAACTTCTCTTTAGTGTCGTTTACCTGGAAAAAGATTGAACCGAAGGGGAAGGGGCCATGTCCCCGCCGGCGCCAGTGCTGCTGTATTGTTGGTGACAAGATTGTCCTCTTTGGGGGTACCAGGTTAGGAGGAGAGAGGGGAGGGCTCCAGGAAGGGCCTAAGCCTGTGACTAATATGGGAGACATTTAAGCAAGAGGGTCTCGTGGGTAGTCTTCACTCTTCCCTTCATCTCTCTTTTGATCCCTATAGTCCGTCTCCTGAGGAAGGCCTGGGAGATGAATTTGACCTCATAGATCATTCTGACTTACACATTTTGGACTTTAGTAAGTACACGTATTCCCTAAGTGCTTTTGCCATCAGGGTCCCTGTCTTTGGGTGGTGATATCCAGGACTGGACCCTTTCCTCGGCTTTGACCATCTCCCTCTCCCCCACTCCTCCTTTAAAGGCCCTAGTCTGAAGACTCTGTGCAAACTGGCTGTGATTCAGTATAACCTGGACCAGTCCTGTTTGCCCCATGACATCAGGTACAGTGAATGGTTGGAAAGGAGGGACTGGTTGAGGGTGAGTGGGCAGCACAGGCATGACCTGATGGGCTTGGTCTCAGTGTGCAGGAGAGAGAAGACTTCGTTCTGTAATGTGCTTGTGGAGAGGGAGCTAGAAGGAAATATAGAACTGTCAGCTGGGTAAGTTTTATGGAAAAAATGTCCAGTTTTCAAACCAAGCTCAGAGGCATCACTTCTTAATTCCTGAGCTTCTACAGTTATTTTTGTTAATATGCTGAGAAAGTTTGATTAAATCTTAGAACCTAGCTGCAGAGAAAAAACAAGTTTAGGAGCCTCTGGGTCACATTAATTCCAGAATTAAGGCAGGTCCTTCCTAGCTCCTTCCCTTTGAATTCCATTCTTAGGTCTGAATCAAGCACTGAAAGTTATCTTGTGTATAATTGTGCCCTTCTGGGTCATTCTGCGACACTTTCCTCTCCTTGATTCAGTTCAGCTTAATTCTTACTTGCTGAGGGTCTGTATGTTCAGTATTTGGTGATAGAGTATACAAGACTGAACAGATGGACCCCAGGGTGGCCCAAGATGAACACATGTGCAAGTGCCTAGTACCAAGTAGAGTAGAGCCTTGGCATAAGGAGGTACTTTGTAGAGTGACAGTTGTCAAAATAATTTTAATATGGTGGGATGGCTGGGGAAGGCCTCAGGGAGGATAGGAGAGCTGAATCAGGGCCTTAAAAGGATGGGAGCTGAGAGCAAAAACCGACATTCCTGGTGGGGGGAGGGGCATCCTGGTTGGATCTGAGCAGAGGAGGAAAGGTAGGTTGGGAAGTTTATTGAGATGTATACACAGATGTTTTTCTCCAGGTGTTGGGCACTAGAATATCAATATGTAAACATAAACAGGAAGTCCACATGAGCTCGCACGTGGACTAGTGGGTGGTAGTGGATTTGGTGGTGGGTGGAGACCTGATTGTTAACCCTCATAGGGCTGTAAGGAAGAGGTGGCGGTGGGTGGTTGAGCTTTAGGAAGTTGAAGGCACTGGTGTGTTCATTGCTTTGTTTGAGCAATTCTGGACTTGGGGGCGGAGGCTCCCCCTTCTGTCCTTTCTGCCTGTCATTTTTGGCCTTCCAGGTGGGAGCTGAATGCCATGACCACCAACAGCAATATCAGTCGCCCCATTGTCTCCTCCCATGGGTAGGAGGACGTTTCTGCCGCCTCCCTTCCTGAGCCTGCTGGTGTCTTCACTGCCCTTGCCCATCTCTCCCCCGCCTGCCCCTTTGGACCCTGGACTTGGTATACCTCCACATGGAGTTGTTGGACTAGAGGTGTTTTCTGTGCTGTGAACTTAGTGGGGAGCTGCAGGGGGGAGGGCTAGGTCCCTTCCTCCTTGGGCCGAGGGCCCCTTCCCCTTGGTGCTCTGTCCCATTCACCTCCCTCCAACTGCTCCTGGGCCTCTGCTCTGCCCCAGGTCAGCCATGCTCTACTGGGAAGCGAAGGGAATGGGGAGGAGGGAGAAGCAAGCAGTGTCAGCCTCAGGAGCTTCCCCTCCCCACCCCTCTTTCCACCTCTTCCCACTGCTTGAGCCCTGAGCATTGATTGGGAGCTGAGAGGAGTTGTAGCTGTTGGCATGAAATCTCCTTCTCCCTGACCTGGGGAGGGGAGGACCAGCAGATAATCCTACCCTTCCTTGAGCTGTTGCTGTATCCTGACGCTCTCAGCCAGCTCAGATTTTATAAAAATGAATTGAAAGTCTCCAAACGTGTGATCTCTTTTGTGTGGAATAGGCAAGGGACGTCAGGAGTTTGCAGTGGGGCCAGGGTGCTGAGGTTCTGGCTTCTCAACCAAGAAGCATTAGGAAACCAAATACCACCACGGCCTGGCCGGAGTTTCTCTTCGGCGCCGAGTGCAGCGCCAAGCGACAAAAGGGAGGGGGCAACGTTATTTACAGTGGGCACCCTTTTCCGCCCAGGGTGGGCTCCCCAGCCGCCCACCAGCGGCCCGCCCGGCGGTGGGCGGGATCCGCTCCATTGTCACCAAGCCTCGCGGACTCGGCCTGCCTGAGATGCCGGAAGGGGCGGGGCGGTGGCCGCCGGAGCGGAAGTAGCGCCATTAGTCTTCGGCGCGCCGAGCAAGCAGATGCGGAGTGCAAACTCCCGGGAATGGGCGGCTTACGGGTCTCCTCGCGGGGCGCGGGACGACGGGGGCCTGGGGCCCGAGGACCTGCAGAAGGGTGAGGGGACGGCGCCGGGCCGAGAGGCAGCCGCGGAGGTGGGGTGAGGGGCTAGTGGCGCGGCGTGTGGTGCGGGCTCGGAACCTGGAGACTCCGTGACCGTGAGACGAAGTTCTCTGAAAGATGCAAACACCGGGAGCGCCCCCCAACGCACTGGAAAGTGGGGAGTGAGAGAGGATGATTCCTGGATTAGGACATCCTGAGCAGTTTTTTAAAGGGCGAAGAGGGTTTTTCGCAGGGAGGAAACGTTATGTTCAAAAGCAGAGTCAGGAAAGGGGATGGATTGTCGAGGAAGGCTTAGTAGGTGAGGATTCTTAAACAAATTTTGCCAACATTATTGAGCATCTGTTGTGTGCAGGCACAGTTCTAGACGCTGGAGATACAGTAGTAAATAAAGCAGCACAACACTGTCCTCATGAAGCTTACCTTTTAGGGGTTAAAAAAACAAGCAAATTAATGAAAGACAATAAAACACGGAATTTCAGATTTTTAAAGGATAAATTTTTTGAAAAAGGTGATAAGAGCTTTGAAGAGAAAGCAGGGGAGGAGTTACCGTTTTAAGTAATCACAGAAGGCCTCACTGGGTAAGGTGACATTTGAGAAACCGTTTGAAGGAGGTGAGGGAGCAAGCAGTACAGCTGGAGGAAGTGTTCCAAGCAAAGTCAGGTGCAAAGGAACTGAGGTGGGAAGCATACCTTCCTGCTTAGGAACTGCTTGGAGGCTAGTTGACTGGAGAGGAGTAGGAAGGAGGAGATGGTAGGAGATGAGATTAGAGCCAAAACCCGGGCTCTAGGTCACATGGGGTCTTCAGGCTATTACAAAGCCTAGAGCTTTTCCTCTGAGCAAGATGGAAGCCATTGGGGAGTTTTGAGTTCTGAAGTGACATGATGTGTAGGATATGTATGTGGAAATGAGGTGGGAGTGATAAGATCAGATTTACCTTTTGCCTTTATTTTGGAAAGAAAGTTATTAAAGAACTTAAAGTGAAAACTTCAGGTCTGAAGTAGTTTCCTTTTTTAAAAAAATTTTTATTGGAGTATGGTTGATTTACAATGTGTTAGTTTCAGTTGTACAGCAAAGTGAATCAGTTATACATATACATATATCCACTCTTATTTTTTAATTTTATATTATTTTTGGCTGTGTTGGGTCTTCGTTGCAGTACGTGGGCTTTTCTCTAGTTGCGGTGAGTGGGGGCTACTCTTCGTTGCGGTGCGCGGGCTTCTCATTGTGGTGGCTTCTCTTGTTGCGGAGCACGGGCTCCAGGCGCGGGCTTCAGTAGTTATGGCACACGGCCTTAGTTGCTCCGCAGCCTGTGGGATCTTCCCAGACCAGGATCAAACCCGTGTTCCCTGCATTGGCAGGCGGATTCTTTTTTTTTTTTTTTTTTTTTTGCGGTACGCGGGCGTCTCACTGTTGTGGCCTCTCCCGTTGCGGAGCACAGGCTCCGGATGTACAGGCTGAGCGGCCATGGCTCACGGGCCTAGCTGCTCCGCGGCATGTGGGATCCTCCCGGACCAGGGCACAAACCTGTGTCCCCTGCATAGGCAGGCAGACTCTCAAGCAACTGCGCCACCAGGGAAGCCCCAAGACAGGTGGATTCTTAACCACTGTACCACCAGGGAAGTCCTATCCGCTCTTTTTTAGATTCTTTTCCCATATAGGTCATTATAGAGTATTGAGTAGAGTTCCCTGTGCTACAGTAGGTCCTTATTAGTTATCTGTTTTATATATATCAATAGTAGTGTTTATATGTCAATCCCAATCTCCCAATTTACCCCCTACCCAGGTTTTGCTTTTTAGATGCCTCTCCCAGGCTGAAGGGGGGAGCATTGCTTTGAGAGGAGTGAGACTAGAGGTTGGGAGAGCAGTGAGGAGGCTAGAGTACTGATTGAGGTGAGAAGTGCCGAGCGTATCCTGAACCAGAATAATGGCTTTGGTAGCTGAGCAAGGGAGACAGAGGTCCTTATGGGGAAACCTGTGAAGGAGTGATTTAAAAGAGCCTTACAGGATTTCCCTGGTGGCACAGTGGTTAAGAATCTGCCTGGCAATGCAGGGGACATGGGTTTGAGCCCTGGTCCGGGAAGATCCCACATGCCGCAGAGAAACTAAGCTCGCGAGCCACAACTACTGAAGCCTGTGCGCCTAGAGCCCGTGCTCCACAACAAGAGAAGCCACCACAATGAGAAGCCCACACACACACTACAACGAAGCGTATTCCCCACTCGCCACAACTAGAGAAAGCCTTCACGGAGCAATGAAGACCCAATGCAGCCACAAATAAATAAATAATAAATAAATAAATTTATTTTTTTTTTAAAAAAGAGGCTTACATATACACCTCCTTTAGCAAGGTGAGGCCCCAGGTACCTGGAACTGATGGGGAGTTAGGTGTCAGTGTAGTGCCATTACAACCTGTGCTGCTCAGGACCTGCAGTGATTGGTCTGAAGGGGATGTTGGAAAGGATCAGTTACCTAAGGAATGAAGATGGGATGGTGTCTTTGCAGCAGTGGCAGATGCTGAGCTGAGTTGTGGTTCCCTCCCACCCCCACCTACCTTTCACAGGCACATCTCACATGTCATTTGAGGAGCTGTTAGAATTGCAGAGCCAAGTGGGGACTAAGACGTACAAACAATTGGTAACTAGAAACAGCACTAAGAAGCAAAGTTCCAGACCACCTGTCCAAAAAGCATGTGTTGCAGATAAACACAGGTGAGGAGCAAGGCCTGCCCCAGGAGTTGGAGGATAGCTGGGACCTTGAGTAGGTGTCTGCTTTCTTGGGTGGCAGGTGGGAGGCCTTTGACAAGACTGGAGTTCCCCTGACCTGTTTAATTTCTCCATAGGCCTCTGGAAATGTCAGCCAAGGTCCGGGTGCCATTTTTGCGTCAAGTTGTTCCCATCAGTAAGAAGGTGAGGAGGCAGTAAGCTCTTTCTCAGTGAAAGGAGACTGAACAGTTCTTTTATATTCTCTCTGTTCGCTCCAAAGGTAGCCCGGGACCCCCGCTTTGACGATCTGTCAGGGGAATATAATCCTGAGGTGTTTGATAAAACGTATCGATTCCTAAATGACATCCGAGCCAGAGAGAAAGATGTGAGTAACATGAGATTGGTCTGTGGGGATTCCGAGTGGTGAGACTAGAGCACAGGTCAGAGAGTCGGGCAGAGGGGAGCAGGGCGCGTCAATTTACTAGCTGTGTGATCATTGACAATTTACTTAATCTCTTTTTGCTTCAGTTTCCTTATCACAGAAAGATAATAATTCCTACCTCACAGTGTTTATGTGAGTTAACATATGCAAACCTCTTAGAATAATGCTTGGCACAGAGTTTCACCTAACATTTACAGAATGCTAACTGTCATACTTATTTTCCAATGTGGAGCTTGTGAAAAAGCAGCTGAAGAAGCGCCGTTCAGGGGAGGAGCGTGAGAAACTGCAGCAGCTGCTTCAGCAAATGGTGAGTAAGTCAGAATATGGGGGAGGGAGGTGAGAGCAGGTCGAGGCAGGAGGTGATTCACAGTCCCTGCTATTCACCTGTCTCACCGATCTCATCTTTGCTCCTCAGGAGCAGCAAGAAATGGCACAGCAGGAACGGAAGCGGCAGCAGGAGTTGCACCTGGCCCTGAAGCAGGAACGGCGGGCTCAGGCCCAGCAGGGCCATCGGCCATACTTCCTGAAGAAATGTGAGTGGGGCACAGCTATGACAGGCTAGTTAAAGGAACAGGGGTTAGGTGGCTATAGAGGCAGGACACTGTGTTGGGGGTCCATGAGCTCCCTAAGGGAGGCATGAAGGCTGGATCCCATGGTAAGTTGGGAGGAAAGTAGAAATAGTAGGGAGTTGTTGTTTGTAACCATTCTTGTATCCCTAATGACTATGGGTAGGGAGTGTCGTTTTTATCTCTGTCCCATCCCCACATATGTGGGTAGGGCACAGAGAAGGAGCTTATAGTTGGTTGAATTGAGAAAGAGTAGAATCATAGAAGTCATCTTGCTTACACACACCGGTGAACTCCAGATGAGTCACATATCCCTGCATACTGGTTGAGAATTACTGACCTGGGGAAAGGGAAAGAGGCGGGCTTCCTCCTTTGCTTACCGGCTTTCTTTCTCCTTGTCCTCTAGCTGAGCAGCGCCAGTTGGTCCTAGCTGAGAAGTTCAAGGAGCTGAAACGAAGCAAGAAGCTAGAGAGCTTCTTGAGTCGAAAGAGGCGCCGAAATGCAGGCAAGGACAGAAGACATCTCCCTTTGAGCAAAGAGTAGTAAGGAGCTGTCCTCAGCTCTGCCACTGCCCCAGTGAGAAATGCATCTGTGGGGACACATTTGGGCTTGGCCCGTTCTGGTCTTTCCCATTTAAGGGCAAGGGTCACAGCTGCCTGGGAACCCAGCTCGCTCAGAGATGACTCGAGGGCTCTTGGATTGCCTGAGGGCTGGACAAGAAGAGCAGCGCAGCCTTCTGCCATTCCATACTTCTTCTGCTTGGATCTGGGTCATCATGTCCTCAAGTCCTTCCCATTCTTGCCTTAGGGTAATGATTCTGGTATAGAAGGAAAAGGACTGGTGAGGGACCTTGAGGCCAGTTGAAGGCCATAGAGTCTGTGAGTGGCTCCCGGGACTGGGACTTTATGTAGGAGCCAGTTCATAAACACTCATGTCACTCATCTTTTTATTCTGCTTCTTTTGTGGGTGGCCTAGAATTACCATTCCAGGGGCCACGTGTTGGGTGGGCAATATATCTAATGCTCCTACAAAGTGGGAAGTCAGATCAGAGACCCTTCCTATTTAAACTGAACAGATGACACGATCATTCAAAGAGGGAACCAATCCCACAACTCATCTACTTAGCTTTGGTCTTGGATGCAAGGGGAGGTAGAAGGTGGGGACAAAAATATGATAATACGTAAGCACAGCTGGCTCTCGGTACTGTTTGGGTGGAGAATTCATATTGCCCATGTGGACTGGAAAAAATCCTCAAGCTGACAATTCAGTTTAAAGTGATTTCAGGTTGATAGTGCCTTCAGGCGCCTGGCAGAAGCAAATGCATTCCTCTCTTGAGGATTGTACTTTAAACCCAGGCCTCAAGGAATTCCTTCAGATAAAATTTCAAGGAATCTACGCTTACAGTGAAAACAAAGCAAACAAGGAAAAAAAAAAAAAAATCCATAAGCAAGAGTCATTAGGAACAACAGGCAAGAGAATCAGACCAGCAAAGACTGAGATGTTAGAAGTATAAAATACAAAATATAAAATGTCTTACTTATGTTTAAAGAAAAGCTATGGCTGATGAAAAGAATATCAAAAAGGACCAGATTGATTAACAAAAATTTTTAATGAAAAATATACTATTTGAAATTAGAAACTTTATGGTTAAGCTGCAGATAAGACACACCTAGAAGGAGAATGAACTGGAAGTAGATGTGAAGAAGTTACACAGATGGAGCCCAGGGATAGAGAGAAATGGAAACTGAGGAAAAGAGGTTAAACAACACGGAGGATAGAGTGAGGAGATGTGAGACAAATCAGAGTTCCAGAAGGAGAGAGTATGGTAAAGGGGATGAGAATTATAATTGATAATTTATAAACCCTAAGGATCAGGAACACCAGTTAATCACAGACACTGGGGTTGGGGACCTAGATAAATCACAAAAACTACAGAACATTAGATTAACATCTAAAAAGCAGCTATAGGGAATTCCCTGGCAGTCCAATGTTTAGGACCCAGCCTCCACTGCAGGGGGCCCCCTGGTCGGGGAACTAAAATCCTGTGTGCCGTGTGGCGCAGCCAAAAAAATAATAATTTAAAAAATAAAACGCTGTAAAGGAAAGGAAGAGGTAGAATTAGAAGCTAAGACATCTGTTATTGCTTGATGCTTCTGGGATGGGGGAAAAGATGTAGTTCTGATGACAGAAATGCATAAAATGTGCTTCTCCCAATGATTGTAAGATGAGGGCTCTAGCTACCAGTATAGTTCGCCTGTCCCACGGGGAGTGAGGGAGCCAGTGCTACAGGGTCCCCAGTGTCATGTGTGTCAATCCTAGTTTAAAGCCAAAAGACCGATTCTGGCTGATAAAAGCAGAAATAGACTATTGAACTACTGGGCTCATAGAAACACTAAGAAGGCTGGAGAAAAGCTCCAAAAAAGGAGTGGGGGATAAAGTCAGAGCAGTTAAAAGCACTGTAAGTCCTACCTGGGAACCAGTGTTGACGTGAGGATGTCAGTGCTGACACCAGAGGTGCTCCACTTCCCCCTGCTCTGCTCTAGACTGAGGCATTCCTGGCAGAGGCATCGAGTCACCTGGCTGCAAAGGCGATGCTGGGAAAGCCAAATGTCTGGTCTTTCATATGGTGGGAGGTGGGCTCTACCTTCTCCCTAGGTTTGTGGTAGGGAGTTTCTAAGCACAAGAAGGGGGTTCAGGTGAGGGGCAGTCAAGAAACCATAATGTATGTCCACCACACGGCTGTATTGGTCCCCAAGCCTCCAAACTGCTACTTTTCCCCTTCAACGGGGAGCCAGAGATGGAGAGCTCTGAGCTTCAGCTGTGGGTTGGTCTGGTTGGTTTTGGTTTTTATTTACAGCTTTGTTGAGATATCATTCACATACCATACAATGTATCCATTTAAAGTGTACAATTCAGTGGTTTTTCATATATTCACAGAATTGTGTGACCATCACAATTTTGTAACATTTGTGACACCCCAAAAAGAAACCCCGTACCTTCTAACAGTCACTTCTCACTTCTTACCAGTTCCCCCAACTCTAGGCAACCACTAAACCACATTCCGTCTCTAGATTTGCCGATTTGGGGGCATTTCATATAAATGGGATCATTATGTCCTTGGTGTGCAGACCAGCTAAAGGGATATAAGGAATTGAGGCTGTGAGGATGGTCTCACAAGGAGATCAGGGAAGCAAACTTTCATCCCCTGAGTCAGCCAGGAAGTGTTTGCCCTGTGGAGATGGAAAGTTCTGAGGGCAGGGAAGGAGGCTCAGATCTTTACTGGTGCTGGTGAGAGAAGGGCAATCAGGACTGCTCACCTGGGTGGCTGGATTTGGGTACCAGATCAGGCAGATCAAAGTGGGGTTAGACTGTGTGTGGAGGACAGTGGGCAATGTAGGAGCTGGACTGCAGATGGAAATGTGCAGGGTTTGGGCGTCATGGCTGGTGTACTCTTCCTTTAAGGACTGTTGGAGGTTTGTCCATTGCAGATGAGCAGGTGGGTACCCTGTGGGAGACTTCGGGGCAGAGTGACTGGGTGGGACGAATAAGGGGTTGAGCGCCGTGGATGAGACTAGTGGCCTGGAGCTCAGCCCACACCAGAGCCCATGGGGGCAGCAGCAGCGCAGGAGGTGGCAGTGGGAAAGTCCCGTCTGGTCCCCGCATGTGGTGCATGCTGGCCTGGCTACTAGAGCCCGGGGGCTCTCTGGGTTTCTGTGGGAAAGGATAGGCTCATAAAGAGCATGAGAACCCAGAGGCAAAAGGCGCTGGCCCTGCACCGCTGGCTCAAAAAGGAGGACATGGCCTGGGCCCATGAAAGAGAGACAGGCCATGATCTCTGGCACAAAGGTGGAAGAGCAACCAAGTGACAAAGTGCAGCAACTCCCTAGCAGTGTGCCCACTGCTGCCCCAGCCTGCTCTGCCTGTCTGTATGCTGCCTCAGAATAGCACGGACCAACAGGACGGTTCTGCTGTGAGAACCACCAACGGCACCACAGGGCCACCACACTGCAAAGCAAGCAGGGGCCCTGTGTGTCCACACTTTGCTTTGTTGCCTCATCCTGGGCATCCTGACTCCCAAGCCCTGGCTGATTCTTCCCTTACGGACTCTATTCTAAATGTCAGTCCTGGGAGGCACCCAGTTCCCTCCGGCCAATGTGCCCTCTCCCACCACCTGACTCTTTCGTAGCTTTCTCCTAGTCACCTAGTCATGGATTCAGGACACCTGGGTCACTCCTTCCCTCCTGCGCTAAGGGCCCTGCCCAGACACAGAGCTCCACCCCCTGGCACCGGGTCCCCTAGCCCGACCTGCCCTGCCTCAGTGTGGGTGGGGCCAGGGGGGCCAATCAGCAGCACAGAGCAACAGGCCTGCCTCTGGAGCTAGCTGGGGTCCAGCTCTGGCGACAGTGTGCAGCTCTGCACAGCCAGAGGGTGGGGGCAGAGGCAGGGGAGTAGAGAGGGGCAAAGAGGAAGAGGCCGTGGGAGCTGCAGATCCTTCTAGGTCAGCTTCTAACCCAGACCCAAGAGCGTCCGTGGGGAACACATTAAGGTTCTGGGTGCCTGTAGTGGCCGCAAGGGTCCTTTACCTCACCGTCCCCTTGTCAGCCTTACCTCGGGACGGCGCTGTGCACCACACTGCTGAGCGTGGTGGCCAGAAGAGGGACTTGGTGGCAAAGCCTTCACCGTGTCAAAGGCTCCCACACGTCAGAGTCCCACAGTGACTGTCCAATTCCACAGTCCACAAACAAGTGAAATGGAGCCCTGCTGGATGATCTGCCGAAGTTGCAAGCCATCCAGCGCATGGCAAGATGGGCTTGAATCGCCACCCTGCCAAGGTGAAAGCACTTCTGACCACATACCCTCTGAGAAGACCCATCCCCGGAGTCCACTTAATCCCCCGGCCAGGAGGGGGATGCTCAGTCACACCCGACTCCCTCTCCCCCTCTGCCCAGCCTGCCAACCTCACCCGGAGACTCCTGGCACAGCACAAGACTGCCTCAGAGCGGAGGGCTCATCTCCCCTTTCAGCCAGGAAAGCCCCTGTCCCTGTCAGCTCCCTAGCAGTCACCACACAGGCCAAGTAATCAAACTGCTGCATTTTATTCTGTAGAAAGCGCAGCCCTACATAACCCTGAGCCCATCTCCAGGGCTACCGGAAGGTAGAGAAGCTCTGGGTGCTCGTGCAGGAGGCATAGGGCACGCCCCGGGAGCGAATCTGCAGGGTGTGGAAGGTGAGGGGTGGGTTTGGGCCCGAGGAGCCGGGGTTCAGGGACTCGGTGTGAGGCTCCATCACAGTCACGGGGACTGCATAGGACAGCATCTGGGGTCGGTCATCCTGGCGTCTCACTGTGCCCTTGCCCAGGAGGTGCAAGACACAAGAGAGGACATCAGCACTGCTGCAGGTGGACCCCCTGCCAAGGCTGCTGACCAAGCCCCTAGGAGGACACGGGCCCTTCTGCCAAGCCTCCAGCACCTGGTATGGAGCGGGGAGGGGAAACGATACGTCAGAGATGCCCAGCTTACCGCACCTCTAGCTCCCAGCCCTAGGACAGCGAGGCCATGAGGGGTACCCCAACCCCACTCCTCACCCTCTACAGGCTCTACAGTGAGCCAGAGACTTCAAATGTGGATCCATCTCCTCCTGTGGACTGCTCCCTGCCCCCGGCAAAGCCCCCTCATCCAACGCCCACCCCCGCCTACCCGGCAGACAAGCTGGTCAATGTGCAGGCCCTCGTCCCCGTGGGCCTTGAGGATTCGGACAATGAGGCAGCTGAGAAGGTTCCGTCTCTTCTCCAAGTTCCGGCCCTCTTCGTCCTCAGCTTTCAGGTATGTCTGAGCTGGGATGAGCCACACGTTGCCCCTCCGAGGCCTGGGTTCCTCGCTACTATCTCGAATCTTGAGCACCCCTGAAATAAGTGCTGGTCACTTGGTGGGAGGGCCCTCGAGGAGGCTGGCCCCAGCCCAGGGCAGAGGCCCCGGGGCCCTAAGTACAGACCTCCTGGGGCATCCTTTGTCTCGTGAAGATCCAGGGGGCCCCTTGAAGAGGTAAGAGGCCCAACTGCCTGATTCAGCATGTCTGGAGAAAGCCCTGAGAGCGCCAGTAGACTCTCCACGGAGACCGCCTTAGGAAGAGGAGGGAAGTGTCAGGGCCTCCGCAGGAGGTGGAGCAGAGAGGGTGGAGGAAAGGAAAATGAGGGACAGGTGGGAGAGAGCAGGGAGGCGTGAGGGGCTGGGCCACCTTCAGCTCATTGAGATGCAGGAGCAGCCACATCTGCACGGTGGACACATGCAGCGTCTGGTCCCCAAACTGCAGTTCAGCCCGGCCCAGCCATGTCCACTGCAGTCGCCTCTGTGGAGTCTGCTCTAGGGCAGGGTAGCTCTGACCTGAGTGTCAGGGAGGAGGAGGGAGTCAGGGGGGCTGGTGAGGATGCACCATCGGTGGAGCTTTGTCCCCGTTAATCTCTGCAGAGTCTGGGGCCCAGTGTTTCTGGACACTGTGGTTCCTGGTCTGAGCTTCCAGAGCTCGGCCCTCTCTGTGTCTGCCTCCTGGGTAAGGGGAGCCCACCCTGTGCCAGGCAGGCTGTGATCAGTGCCTTTGAGGAGTTCCCCAATTTTTAAGGGAGACAAAACCACTAAATGAGGAAGGACTGGGGCTCTTATCAAACTGGAAATGTCTCCCCCAGTAGTGTAGGAGCTCCCTGAGGGCAGGGTCTAAGTCCCAGCCCCGCTCCTTTGTCACTGCCCAGCCCAGGATCAGCCCCCACTGGGGACCTTAGGTTATGACGACTGACCAGGAATGAGACACCCACCACTCTCTGGTGGTCTCAGGTGCCTCCTGCCTCCATCCTCCCCAACACCCACAAAGGGAGTCCTGGGTCTTATTTTAAAGACAGAAAAGAAAACAGGCTGGGGATCTGGTGCCTGTAGCCCCATCCCAAACCTCAGCTCCTGCCCTTTTCCTCAAATCTACCCCGTGAAGGCTGCCAGCTCCAGGGGCCACCCCCAAGCCCAGGTTCTTTCCCGGTGTCCCAGCCCCCAGTTCTCTCGGCCAGCTGCTCACTCTTGTTGTAGAAGTTGGAGTATCGGTTCAAGGTGCCCCTCAGGTAGGCAGGCAGGCAGGTTCTGGGGTTGAGCGTGTGGCAGATGGAGGCAGTGGGCCAGCAGCGTGGTGACAGGACGAGCACAGACACTTCTGGCATCGCCCCTTCATAGTAAAGGTCCTCGTTCTCATCCTCTTCCGCCGCCGCCTCCTCTCCCGCTCCGCCAGCCGCCGATGCTGCCCCAGCTTCCAGCTCAGCTTCCTCTCCGGTTCCTCTCTCGTGCCCCCTGCCACTGGCCTCGTGGCTCACCTGAAGACGACGGAACACAGGGCGCCCCAAAGCCAGCGGCTCGTCTGGTCTGCCCCGTGCCTCTCTCTGTGCCTCCCACCCTCCCACTTGCTGCTTCCCTTCCCCAGCGCCCACCTGTATTTTCTTCTCTGTGTCCTCCAGCTTCAGGAGTTCCTGATCAAGCCGCTGGAGCTGGTACACGTGGAACTGGCGCTGCAGCTCCTCCGAGGTGCTCAGGCTCAGCAACATCTGCTGGGGGAGGCGGTTGGGGAAGCAGGGGCCGATCTGCTCCAGCACGGCCCCCTCCAGCCAGCTCGAGCCCACGCTCAGGAGACGGTCTGCCATGTAGTGCCTGCAGCGTGCACAGCCCAGGCCGAGCCTCAGTGTGGGGGCTCGTCATGGCCCCCCTGCTCCGGGACTCCAGCCTGCCGGGACCCCGGCCTCCCAGCCCCGAGGGCTGGCCCTGCCCGTCATCCTGCCTCCCCCCACCTCCCACTCCCTTGGTCCACACTCACTGGTAGTAATGCTCGAAAGTGGTGGCTATCTCCAGGCCAGAGAAGATCAGGACGGTTTCCAGGCATCGCTGCAGTTGGGCCAGCATCTCCATCCCCCGGGCCCCACCGATCCGGCTGCCCTGGATCCGCTGGTCGATGTGCCGTGCAAACTGCTCGCTTACCTGGGCAGTGGGGAGAGCACAGGAAAACTATGAAGGAGAGAATGGAGGAGGTGAGTGGGAACAGTGGGAGGGTCTGAGGAAGGAGATATGAATGGCCAGGTTCATCAACTGGTCAGCGATTTTATAAAACTCTTATAAAATCATTAACAACTGTGTACATTAACAATACTAAAATGATGAAAACTGTTTTTTTCACATTTAGCATGTCTAAAATCAAACTAACAAAGTAACTCAATGCAAAGAGACACAAGCACACCTCAGAGATATGGCGGGTTTGCCACCACAATAAAGCCAGTCACGCAAATTTTCTGGTTTCCCAGCGCATACAAAAGGATGTTTACATTATACCATAGTGTATTAAGTGTGCAATAGCATTATGCCTAAAAAACAGTGTACATACCTTAATTAAACAATACTTTATTGCTAAGAAATGCTGACCATCACCTGACAACACAGGGTTGCCACAAACCTTCAATTTGCAAAAAAATGCATTATTTGCAAAGCACAATAAAGCGAAGAGCAGTAAGAGGGGGTATTTCCTGTAAGTTATGTGCACAAAGATGGTCACATCATGTTGTTACAGCCATGCTTCTGGCCCCCACTTGGCTGTTCTCTACTTACCAGGGCACTCTCCTTAACTGTGCATCTTCTCTAGGAGACTGTAAACTTTGAGGGAAGGGATTTCGTCTATCTTCAGCTCTTACCTCAGTGCCTGACACATTTTAAGTGCCTATTAAATATTTGTGGAATGACAGGAATGGTGGAGTAAATTATAGTATCGATACATCTATTGGATGGAATTTATACAAAAATTTGAAGACAAACAGCAGCACTGAAAATGGCTTTTCATGTAAGGGTCAAAAGAAAACAGGATAAAGCATTTTGGCTACTTGTGAGTAAACTATGTGAAATCAAGCACACAAGTAGAAGAAAGTATGCCGAGATGTATCAGGATGGTACAAAGCAGGTCATTTCTTCCTTTTATCTTCCTTTTTTTTTGGGGGGGTGGGGGGGTTGTGGGCACGGCTTATGGGATCTTAGTTCCCCGACCAGGGATGGAACCTGGGCCCACAGCAGTGAAAGCACAGAGTCCTAACCACTGGACCACCAGGGTACTCCTGTTTTTTTGAATTTTTGATAACATGGTTCTATATTAGTATTGTACATGCTCCTTGTTGACTGGGAATGGAAGGGTGGGCCATTCTGAGGAGGGCAAGGGAGAGTTTAGGGGGAGAGGCCCCAGGGGAGGGGAGGATGTGAGGCTTACGTGGGCAGCTCTGAGGAAAGGGAGCTTCAGCAGGGCACCAGCACAGCCGTTCTGCAGCGCCAGCAAGAAGGCTGCCCGTGGCCCAAACAGCTCGGAGCTTGACTTCTGCAGATTACTAAAGTGTTCGCAGTAGCGGGGCACAAAGTCATCATCCCGCCAGTGTGAGGTCAGAAAACTGTTGACCTGGAGGGTGGGAAGGGGCGGCAGTGTGAAGGGCAACCCAACAAACCAAGGGCACAGTGCCGCCCTCCCTCCCCGCGCCCCCTCCACCGCTCCTGCCCACCTGCTCCTCCACCACTGCCCGCCAGCAGCGGGTCAGGTTTCTCATGATGCTGCTAGGAAGCCCCCGGGTGGCCAGGGAGCTCCAGTCATGGCTTCTGTTTCTGCCCTCTGTGGAGACAGGGGAAGGGGCAGAGGCAAGGCAGTGGCAGCCCTCAGCTCCTGGGTCCCCATTCGAGGTTGAGCCTGGGGTTCTTCCCTGACATTCTGCCACCCAAAATGATGCTCCCAGGTGGGGGTGACACAAACCAGAAGATGAACAGGCTGAGCAGGCAGGGAGGGGAGGGTGAGGAGGGACAGATGCCTGTAGTATGTGAGTTGGGGGAGGGAAGGCCCCCAACCGAGCTCCCGCCCGAGCCCCCAGCACTCACTGGGCCGAGGAGCGGCCACCACTGGAGGCATTGCCTCGCAGGGCTCCACGTGCACCAGCAGGTGGGTGAGGCGGCGCACCCGTGAGGAGAAAGCTGCTGCGCGGCTCTGCGGGTTGTGGGCAGCTTCCCGACACTCCAGGTACTGGTCCAGCAACCAGCCCAGGGGGCTGACACCATCCTCATCTGGAGGCGGGGGAACAACAAGCCAAGGCAGGGCATGTCTCCAGGGCAGTGGGGAAGCTGGGCTGGACAGGAGTGCCAAGAAAGAGCAGCAGGACAGAACGATATGGCAAGGGAGGTAGCAACGTCCCTTCTGACCACGTGATGTCAGCTGGCAGCCCCTGGGCTGTGAAAAGGGGGGCTTGGGGGTACTGAGTGAACACAGGTATCCAAAGGGCCAAGAGCATAACCTGGCTCTAGGCCAGGGCAAGAAGGGGCTGATGAGCAGGACCAAGCAATGGGATAGTAAAGGGGCCAGGGGCAGGGACAGTTACCGGGGGAGGTAATGTTCTGCACCAGAGGGCTGACCAGGGCCTCCCAGCAGGTCTTGCCCAGTGCTCGGGCAGCTTCACTGTCTGGGAGGAAGCGATCGGCAAAATTCTGCTCCTGACGTAGAGCCCCGTTGAGTCTGGGGAGAAGAGTGGGGAGGAAGGTGTTGGGGGCTGGAGGCCTAAGTGACTCCCGTGTCCACCAGCCTAAGATCGCCAGCTACCCCTCTCATGCACACAGGTACACACGCACTCACACACACCTAGAGCTCAGGTGCAGGAGGCTCCTGCGGTCCTCCGCGATGTCCTGGCTCCAAGCCTGAGCCCTGACCATGTAGAAGAGGCGTGTGTGGCGACACAGCTGCTCCCGGAACACCGGCCAGAACGTGGGCTTGGGGCCCAGGACCTCTAATCCCCGAATGCGCGTGTCAATGCCGCCCTGCAACGTGCAAAGGACCATTTCCAGCGGCCCCATACCCTCCTCAGGAGGGCCTGGAGAGGTGGCCCAAGATCTGCAACAGTTACAGGCTGCAGAGCCTTGTGCCCACGGCTGCCTCCCTCCCCCGGCCCCACCTGCTGGCAGCGCTTTATGCGGATCTGGATGACTGGCCAGGAGCGGTTCAGGTTCTCCAGGAGGACCACCCGGCTGGCAGAGGGCATCACGTTCACCTGGTGGCAAGGGGGCGGCAGGCAGAGAGCGCTGTCACGCGTGTGGATGGGAGTGCTGAGAGAACCCCAGTCTGCTCCCATTGCCTGCTGTGTCCCTCCCTCCCCCAGCCCTGGGGTGGGCGGGGTCCTGACCAAGGGGTCCTAATGCCACCCTCACTGCTCAGGGCCTGACGCTGTCACAAGGGCACAGGGATGGACTTCATCTACTATGGGGCTCAAAGCAGGGAGGAATGTAGGCATTTAGGGGTCTGGGCAGGAGAGTGGATCCCTTGAGGGGTGGGCTAATGGCACAGGGGTCCCTACCGAGTTGAGTTCCGTGTTAAGGGAGGTGGCGCTGTCGCCCCCGAACACCACCACCCTGGCCGGCATGTAGCTCGAGTCCTCACCAGCCACCAGCAGAGCCAGCTGCCTGGGAGCGGGGCAGAGGGACCAGTCGGAACCGGATCCAGTCGTGTCCTCACAGACACAGCCGAGGGAGTTCTGGTCACTTTCAGGGGGCTGTGGGTGCTTCCCCAAGACAAACGGCAGGGAAGTCACGGGACAGCGTGGGCGTGTGTCTAGGCACAGGCATGGAGCGCGTTACCTGACGAGGACCCCCTGGTGCATGTGTAGGGTGATGTAGTGGGAGCCGGCGCTGCCGCTGGACTCCCAGTAGGTCTTGGGGTTGCGGTCCGTCAGCTTGCTGGCCCGGTGCGGGTTGGAGGACACCTCCACCTTCTCCCAGCACTTGTCCTCCTTCACCTCCACGCTGGAGCCTGCGGGCAAAGCGGGAAGGGGTGGCGGTCACAGCCCTGGCAGGTGTGGAGGGAAAACACACGGAGGTGTGGGGACACGGGGTGACGGGGGGATAGGCACGAACCCTGGCACAGGTATCTGAGGAACACGTCAAAGAAGGGGATGTTGATGGGGCGGTGCGTTCGTCTGTGGTCTTCGATCTGGCCCAGCACCATCTGCAGCCCGGACATCAGAGAGAAGGGGTGCGGGGAGGGGGCAGGGACATGGAAACACATGTGGAGGAAAAACCCCAGCAGCAGCGGGACTAACTCTGTAACACTGGCAGAGCAGGGCCAGCTGGGAAAGCGGGGCCAGGAACAAACACCCCCGGGTTCACTAGATCCACCTGCCTTCCAACTTCAGGAACACACCCCCTTCCCCTGCCACTGCTTGGGTTTCATACTCTCACCCAGCTGTGAACCCACAGGCTTCCTCCTGACCTGGATACAGCCTCCCAGGATGTTGGTGGTGAGTTTCCGGTAGAGGTGGGCATGCTTCTCACACTTGAACACCATGTCCCGCAGCTCCTGAGCCAGCTCCAGCTTTCCCAGGTGCTTTTCCAGGGCTTTGGAGATGGCATCTCGGGCTCCCAGCTGATTCAGCACCACGGCATAGTCCCTGCTCACCGAGGCCAGGTGGTGCAGGAAGAGGATCAGCTCCTGGAGCACCTGGGAAGGAGGCAGGGGGAGGTGAATAAAGGGGACAGATCACAAGCGTCTTCAGCAGTACTGACTACACACCTACTGTGTGCTGGGTGCCAGGGCTACTGCAGTTAACAGAGTGAGGAAGTAAAAAGACAAGGATGAGGAGACATGAGAGCTCGGTGGAATTAGAGAACCAAACAAACTGCAATGGAAAAGCCAAGAGGTGCCCTGGACCCTGGGGTTCTTGACTACTGATTACACTGGCAATAGGTGCAGGGGGCATCCCCGGTTGTTTCTTTTGAGGCCCAGCTGTCCTAAGAACCAGCTGTGGGGCTGTGTTATGAGATGCTCAGCCCCCAAGCACAGACACCTGACAGCAAAGAGGGGGCCGAGAGGGACCAGATGTATGTGTGGACACTCAGTAAGCCCACCACAGAGCTAAAATCTGGGTAGCTGCCAAAGGTGTGTGCTGCAGACACCCGCTGCCTCCATGACCCTAGTTCTCTGACTGCTTCCCAAGCCTTCTGTACCCAGGAGCGCTCTGTGGCAGGGGACTCTGGGATGTGATGGTCCCCTCTGTCTCCTTCACCCCCCTTTCCTTCATAGGCCCAGCCAAACAGAAGCCACTGAGGCTCTTAATGTAATATAGATATCATCCTTTATGTAACAAAGAAGATGGCAAATAAGATCACACATTTGGGTTATACTTGCATAATGAAATACAAAAAAGATACATAAGCTAGTACAAATGATTACCAATAAGGGGCATGTGGGTGGCATTGGGAGGACAGGGACTCAGGTGGAAGTGAGAATTTTGTTTCTACCTTGTTATATTGTTTTGATTTGTGAACTGTGTGAACATACGACCTATTTTTAAAAATACAATTCAATTTTAAAAACGAAACCCAAACCAAGAGCACAAAGGATCCATGGTGCCCTCTCGAGCCCCGCCCAGGGCATCTGCCTTGCCAGAAGCTGCCTGGCGTCCTCCCCCTCTCAGCATCTCCCCAGGGCAGGGCAAGGGTACCTCTCGGTCAGTGTCTGGGGACCGCAGGCAGGCCATGCAGGCGTCCATGGCCTCATGCCAGGGGAGCAGCAATGCCTCAGGAAAGTCCACCAGCCGCGTCAGGATTCTGGGGAGCAGGGGGCAGAAGGAGAGAGATGTGCAGCCAGCCTCAGAGACCCCTCTGCCCAGCCCCGCCCCTCACCACCCCCTCACCTCAGAACAGCCAGGTGCAGGGCCTTGTTGGCCACGGGAGTGTCGAGGCTCCGCATCAGCGCGAGGAAGGGCTGGGGCTGCCGCTGCAGTTGCAGCAGGAGTGGCTTGACCTCGCTCTCCCGGGGCCCCTCTGAGCTGAAAGCTTGCTCCAGATCCAGGAAGATTTTGCCAGCCAGACCGTAACCCTCCACCAGATGCTGCAGGGGAGTGTTGGGGCACTGAGTCAGGGCTTCTTTTGCTACAGGAAAGGGTAAGTCACAAGAGTTGGCCATTGTTAGTGACGTGAAGGATTATAAAAGGAGAGACATTTGCAACTCTCAACTCTTGCTTCCTCATTTCTCCTAAAAATATTTTTAATTTTTTTCCCCCTAAACGCTAGGTTTTGGGGATCTCATAGCATCTCTTAATGTCCTTTTAAGACAGCTTCATGACTAACTTTTTATTTTGTATTCTTAAAATAGCAAAGAAGCTTCCTATCTGCAAATAGCAGAGCACTTCCCTACATCTGGAAGCATGCAATAATCTGTTTCTCTCTACAATAAAAAAATTCAATGTGAGGGCTTGGCTTTCAAGGCTTCATATTTCTTGCAGTGTTCTAACTTGACACTCTCCTTCATACTGTGGAGGGAGGACAATGTCTGCTTCTCCATTCACTGCTTATCTCGAAATTTCAGATTCTTCCTAAAGTGCCATCTCTTCCAGAGAGGATTGCACAAAATCCAGCACAGACATCTCTCCTGGGCTAATGCCCTCCCAGAGGCCAGTGTGCAGAGCTGCTGTCTGTTTGGCACCTCACCTTCCACTCTGGCTGCGTCCGCTGATTCCTGAGGCTGGGCCTGGGCTTCCAGCAGGGATGGGTAGGCCAGCTGCCCTGCCAGGGCCTCAGGCCCATATTTCCTGTAGACATGGCAGTTGAGCAGGTCCCTGAGAGCACTGTCATCGAGTCGCTGTGGCAGAGCCAGCAGCAGGTCCTGGGCCAACTCCATGGGCATGGCCAGCTCAGCCAGGATCTCGTCATCCAGAATCTGTCATCGGGGAGAAGCTCTCACTTCAGGCAGCTCTGCCGGCACAGAGGCTCCAGAGGCACTTGCCAGGGGAAAGGAGTTCCGCATACGCCTTCTCTATCCCAAATCTCTCATGGGGGCTCCTCCCAAACAGCTCGCCAACATCTCCAAACACACTAGACCCCTCCCCTGCAGCCCTTATGCTATCACCCTCCACTTCCCATCCCGAGCCTTCCAAATGCTCTGTCACAGTCCAGCCCTCCAACCTCTGTGTGTCTCTGGGCGGCTCTACCTCCCCATCCAGGTTCTCCTGGAGGATCTGGAGAACCTCCTGATGGTCGGGTCCATCCAGCTTCTTGATGAAGAAGAGGAGCTCCCACCACTCGGCCTGGCTCAGGTGCTCACTCTCCTCAGCGTCCTCATCCTCAGGCAGCACGCAGGGCACGGCGTAGAGCTCTGCCATGGGCTTCCACCGCCAGGAGGGCAGGGCTATGGAAATGAGAGGGGCACAGGGACGCCACTGCCCGCCCAGCCAGACCACCGCTCCTCTGCACAGAGTTGATCCCTGCTTCCCCTCTGGGCTCACCTACACCCACAGCTCCACTGACCGCTGCCCCCTGGTACTCATCAGCCTCAACCACGTCTTCGATGTCTTCTTCAAAGCCCAGAATCTCCAGCATGTGCCAGTGTACCCAATAGGTGCGGCCTGTTGACTCCCACAACACCTGGGGGATATGGGAAAAAAGAGAGGAAAGGGGAAGAGAGCTCACCTAATGACCGGCTGTGGCCCGATGATGATGACACACAGCCCTCACAGCCCTTAGGGTGACCACCTGGCCAGGTTTGGAAAAACCTCTAAAGAGCAAAACCTATGGTATGTGGAGAACACGTACACGCACGCAAAGGATGCCTTTCCCAAATGGGAACAGGCTCTCTCCCTTCACCTATCCTTGGTGGCTTATACCCCACACTTCCTCCTGGACTTAACCATACTGTCTTCCTGAACTTGACCTTTGGGATGGTCTTGCTGTATCAGTCTTCTTCCTGGGAGTGAGTCCTCCTGACCTCAGAGTCTCCTAAGGGCAGATTTTCTCAGCCCTCCAAATGGCTCCCCTCTCAATTGCTGACCCCCTTTTACCATACCCAGCTTACTGAGGGTTTTCGCTTTGAGTGGCCTGCCAGAGGCCCCAGCTCGAAGCCCCAGCTATGCCCCACCCAAGACAGACCCCCAACGGTGGCCCGCCACCGCGCTCTTGCTCACCTGCACAGGGGGCACGCCATTGTTGCTCTGCCGGAACTCGCCCTCGTCCCCGGCACTGATCTCCTCGTAATCGTCCAGCATCCGCACTCGCATGCCCGGCTGCAGCGCGTCCCGCACGTACAAAGCATAGGTATTGCCACTTGCGAACTCAGAGCGAGGGCGAAACCGCCTTGACCTCCTAAGGGAGGGCAGGGCCTGGGCGGGTGGGTGCCCTGGGCCTGCATCTGCCAGCTGGGGCTGAAAGATGGAACAGGAGGGCCGTGCCGAGGGACCCTGTCTACTCGAGGCCCAGTCCCAGCGCATGGCCTGTACCAGCTCCGAGATCAGGGTGCCCATGGCCATGCTGAACTCCAGCTCCAGCCGACCCCTCTCCCCACTCAACTCCTCGGGAGTGGCGCTCTGGGCTCCTGGTTCCACAGCACTGTCATTCAACTGATCCAGAAGGGAGGTGACGTGCAAATAGCGCTTCACCAGGGAGAAGAGCAGCCTTCCTGGGACCTGTAGGACACAATATTTGGCCTATGTCCTCCTTGCTCCAGCTTTAGTGCCTCTCTCCACACTGTCCTCTGTGGACAGGTGCAAAGGCCTGATCCCCAGATTTTGTCCACAGCTCCCTCCCAACACTCCCCACAGAATACCTGTGGCAGCTGAATGCCCTCGAAAGACATGGGATGTTCAGAGAGCGTGGCCTGTGCAAACAGTGCCAGCAGAGCACAGCGGCTATCAAAATCCAGGTGTTTCTCAATGGCCTCCTGCTGGCTCAGTGACAGAAGAATCTGGGTCCGGGTCCCTGTAACCCACACCCCAATCAGTAATGGCTCCCTAACCTTGCCCTTCCCAGGCATCTCTCTTAGATGCTCTACTCTCTCACTCCTTTCGCTGCCACACACTAAGATTGACATGATTTGCTGATTTGCTTTAAAAGCCAAAACTTACTATCTTATCGTATCCTATTACTCTCTCACATGCAATAGTCTAATAGTCTAAACTCTTCCTCTGCGTAGAAAGACAGTTAATAGGAAGTTCTTGAGGATTCAGTCTCCCCTTTCTGCCGAGATGCCCACACTCACCTTCCCACCTCCTTTTCTTCCAGTCCTAAGACAAGGGCAACAGAATCATTTACGTACTGATGAGATCAGAAGCTTCTGTCACAGGGACCTGTGAGACGCTAAGCTGACCCAGTCCCGCTCCTGCTCCCCTTTCCCCCCACCACTGCCCCTCACCAGCATCATGGGAAGCCAGGGCTTGTATCATCCGGCCTGCGCTCCAGCGAATTTGATAATCGGGACTACTGAGCATGTGCATGAGCAAGTCCAGGACCCTTGGGTCTTTGAAGACCCCCGTGAGGGGCTCAATGCTGGCGTAGGCGCTGAGCACATGGACAGTGTGAAGCAGAGGGGCGGGAGGAATGGTGCCCTCACACTCCTCCAGCTGCCGAAGGGCCCTCTGAATCAGAGACTTCACATCGGTTTCCATCTCCCCCAGCACAGATTTGTCCAGGGCTCCAGCCTCCCCTGCTGTCTCCTGGGAGGGCCCAATGACCTGGCCATCTTCACCCAGCATCTTGTGGCAGTTGGCATAGATCTCGTCATTAGACATCCATAGCAGGATGTGCTCAGCCTTGCAGTCCACTTGGTTAGAACCGCCTTCCCCGTCATCCCCACGCCGGAGGATGAGCCAGCGGATCTGGTACTCAGGATGCCCGTCATGGCCCACTCGCTGGCGTATCAGCTCATCAGGATAGGCATGCAAGCCGGGCCCCAGCGGCACCCTGAATTCCCTGTAGCGGAGTTCCCCCACCATCCTGGCACCTGGCAACACAAGGAAAAGAAAATAGGCAAGCTAGAGTGAGAGGGGAGGTCAGAAAATCAAGGACACCCAGAAGTTGGGACAGCAAATGTGGCAACAGCTGTCGGGCTGGGTGGGGTGAAGCAGGGCCCAGGAGTTGCCTGCTGCAGGCTGGGTGGGGCCAGGCCTAAGCAGAGGAACACTGGGGTGTTTGTTCTGAAAGAACTCAAAATTTGGGGGCTAAAAGGAGGGTCCAAGGCCCTGCATGCAGCATGGAGCGAGTTGGTTTGGAGCAGAGGAAAGGGGACGGTGGAGGCAGAGCAGCCTTAGAATTAAAGTGAATCCCAGGGCCCTGGGACAGGCGGCAGCAGACCTGAGAAGGGGGTATACGAAGCCCAGAGGAGTGTGTTTTGGGGAGTTGGGTATCGAGACCCCGAGTGAGTATGGGAAGGGGTGCTAGCTCCAATGACTGAAGCATCGGAGAGTGAGTCTGCAGGGGCCAAAGACCCAGAGACCTGGTGGTGGAGTGAGGGCGCACGGCGCGACGGGCTGGGAGAAAGGGCTGGTAGGCTGGAGGCGCCCAAGATTGGAGGCGCTTAAGCAGCAAGGCCAGTGGGGGCGACGTGAGGCCCCGAACAGGGTGCACAGGAGACCCGATGGGTGAGGGGCGCGAGGCTTGTGGGACCGGGGTCGAAGACCGGAGAAACCAGGGGCGCGCGGCAAGGTGCGGGGGAGGGGGCTAGGCCGGATAAACAAGAATCCCGAGGCGCGGCGGAATCGGGGGCGCGAGGCCCGGTGGGCGAGTGGGCGGAGGAAAACCCGGGCTCGGGGCGGGGGGCCGCGGCGGGGCTGTGGCCACCTCAGAAGTCGACGGGGGTCCCGGCGTGAGGCCTGTCCTTCGCCGAGCTAAGGACGCAGCGCAGACTATGGCGACGGCGCTGGCGGAGATTTGGGCCCCGCCTGGGCCCCCCGAAGGGGTCGAGGCGGAGAGGCGGGAGGGGGCGTGTTTCCGCAGGACAGGCGGCCGTAGGGGGCGTGGCGCGCGGGATCGAACGCCCTGGGGGCGTGGCGCTGTCAGTTCCCGGCCTGCGCGCAGGTCTGCGGCCTCCGGAGCCTGGCAGGGCGGAGCCTGTCCCCGACCAGCGGCGCCGCCCGCCTAGCTCTGGGGGCCCGTCGCCCGACCGCCCGGAGCCGCCGCTCATTTCCGCCAGGCCCAGCGGAAAGCTAGGGGCCCTGGAAGAGCGCCGGGGCGGAGCCGCCGGTGCCACCTCGGCGACGCGCGGCACCTCTTCCTCCGCCCTTTCCTCTTCCTCTTCGTCCCCCTCCTCCTGTCACCGGAAGCGCTTTCCCCGCTTCCCAAAGTCAGAATTGGAAAAGACTTCGGAGGTCATTTATTCCCCCCTCCTCCATTATATGTAAAGGCACGGAGCAAAGCGGAGGGGGGGGGCGGCTGGAAATGAGAGGGGAACTGCCCGTTTTTGCCCCATACTTTTCTTTCCTTTCTCCTCCCGCCAACAGTTGTTTGCTTCTGTCCCCGCGCCCCCCCCCCGCATCCAGTATGTACCTCTTCCCTCCCAAAAAATCCAGAAACAGATAAAAATGGGGGCCATTTTATTAGAATCCAGGGATATCAGCTTTGGGCAGCAGCTGAGGGCAGCTTCACGTAACTCTTCATGGGGGGCAGTGGCCGGATCTTTCGGCCAGCCCAGCCCCCCTTGCGGTGCCATCGCCCACTGTTGGGCCTCTTTCCCAGCCAGCGGTTCCGCCCGGCCTTGCCGATGACCCGTTTGTTATGATCAACGTTGGATACTCGGCCCACTGTTGCTATGCACGTTTCCAGCACCTGACAGAGAAAGCAGATGGAGGGGAATGCACCATAGGGGGAAAGAGCCTGACATTGTTGAGAGCATGGACTCTTGGGAGACTTCTTACACTCAAGGAGAGAAGGGAGAGGAGGGGGGAAAGCACAACATAATTGAACCTGAGTGCAGGTCCTACAGTAGTTGAAAACAAAAAAGGCACTGTTCCCTACTCAATCATGGTGCCAGCCTGACAAGGTATGGCTAGTCACACGGCAAAAAAGGACAGACCCAGCTCGAGGCAGTTCTCAACATAAAACACCTGGGAGCTATCCTGGACAGGTTAGGTACATTCCAAAAATTCCTCCCTCGCTGATCCCTCGCACCTGCACCCCACACACCTGCATCTGCCTCTTAGAGGGCAGCTGGATGATGGCTGTCCCATTCACCTTCCGTAGCAGCACACCACAGGTCCCTGGGAAAGGGAGAAACAGCTTTGCGACCCTCCACAGAGCAGGAGGTGGGGGGCAGATTTCCAAGGGGCCACACCCCACACACTTTGAGGAGGAGAAACACTGAAGCAGGATGCATATAAGGTTTTAGGTCAAAACACAAGCACCTCTTCAGCCTTGTTTTTCCTTCTTTTTCTCTGACAGTGGACCAGATGTGGGCCCATGGGTTCATTGCAACCTCAGGTACCCCTTGGCCTTCCAAACTGTAAGATCCCAAGCAGCTCCTTTCTTCATACCTGCAGCTCGGATATACTGGGCCCCCCGGCCTGGCTCACTCTCCACATTGTTGATGAGGGTCCCCACTGGCAAGGCCCCAAGAGGGTGTGCATCCCCTTCCCGGGCAGCAACTAAAAGACAGAATTTCATCAGCACCAGAACCCTTGCAGCCTCCCAGCCCATACACATCTGGCGGCCATCTTTCACCTGCCATTCGGCCTATGTGGTCAGAGTTCAGAATTGTATCTCCAGCTTGCATGTTTTCTGTGGCAATGATCCAGCGTTTCCGGTTGCCCCCCGCAACCAGAGCTATGTCTGCTGACCTGTTCAGAGTGAGGCACAGGTAAGCAGACCATCTAGGCAGCCTCACATCTCCTGAAAAGCCACAGAGCAGTCATTCAGCCACACCACCACCTCACATCCCAAACTTGCCTACAGGGATCATAGCGGACAGTGATGACCTTCTCCTCAAAGGGTCCTGGCTTGGATTCCTGCTCGGGCCGGAACCGCAGAAAGTCAATCATTCGATAACGTTGCTTGTGGCCCCCACCAATACCGTGCACTTGGATTCGGCCTGTGGTCAGGACAGTGCAGGGACATGACCCCGGTCAGAAGAGTCAGTTCCCAGCATTGGGAACAGACCCATCCTAGGCAGAGAACAGCGCTCCCCAACGTTATGACCCAAACAGAAAATGATACAAATTTGCACAGCACAATGGAGTGAGGGTGAACACCTACATGGAGCTTGGTAAAAACATAATTATGATATTGAAATTGTATAAAACATCCAGATAAAATCTCTACAAATTACTGAATTCAGTAAGTTTACTGAGAGCCATGTAACTCGTGTTCAATTTCAACTATTGTCAATTTTTGAAGAGTGTGAAATGTCATATAACTTCCTGAGTATGTCCAGTTTTCTTCAACTGCCTAGATTATCTTTAGGAGCATAGACCACTTGTTTGTTGCTTTGTATTCTACTCTCTCACTCTTACACACATACTACATGCAGAAGGAGTCCAATAAATGCTTTTTAATTTCTCTGCCTGTATCAAAATACAGGCCTAGGATCCTACCATGTTTTTGCCCTTTACTGCTGAAATCTTCTTGTCCTTGCTCCCACCTGTGTGGTTTCGGCCCCCAGACTTCCTCATCTTCACTGGCATAACGGTATACTTGGTACGACTCTTCCAGGACACAAACTTAGCACTAAGGGCCACAGAGGTAAGGACTGGGCGGCAGGGAAGCAACATCGAGGGAGAGGGCAGCGGAAGGAGGACATTGTTTGTCACCTAGAGAGAAACAGAAATCTCTTTCACTTAAAAGCTAATTGAAGGAAAAGCTTCAGAGAACCAAGGGAGAGAGCACAAAGTTTAGCTTGTAGCCTCCTTCCTCCTGGAAGTCCCAGACCAGCTATCCAAAAACTCCACCCATCACAGCTTGCACAAATACCAGTTCGGAATGTTTATCTAGGTGTATGTGTGTTGATTACCTCTTCTCATCTGATCCTCTCACCTCTGAAGTATTTCTTCAATGGAATGTTCTCCCCTTCTTCCAAATTTGGCTCAAACTCTCCTTCTCCAAGAAACTTTTCCTTCCCTAAACAACTCTCTTCTCCAGGGCTGGTAACTTCCATACACCCATGTACCACCATTGGCATCAATGCCTTCTGCCCATTTTGCTGCATGTTTCTGAGAGTTTTTCAGATATGAACGGAGGGGAGAGATCATTTATGTCTTGTTCCCTGCTGAATTCCCAGCCCTTCACAAAGTAGGCTGGTTTGGTTTTGAATTTTAAGTATGCATCTGCCAAACTCTACCATAAGTCTGAAAGGTCCAGGGGAGGTAAGACTTAACTTTTCTTTTCTGTAACTCACCAGTCGCCCACTAGGAACCTTGAGATATCTTCATGTTAGGCTCCTATTCTGGGTATCTTGCCCTGAATTCTCTAATCTCGGTAGTAACTCATCCTTAATGGTTATAATAATGGTTAAGAGCCCAGGCTTTGAAGCCAGATTACCTAGCTCCAATGGTTGGTGTATGACCTTCGACTACTTATGTTTTCTCATATGTAAAATGGGAATATAATAACTATAAAGTGATTGAAAGCAATTAATTTATTTAGAACGTCTATTACTTATGCTTGGCTTATAAGAGACAATAAATGTTAGTTATTACTGAAACATGTACATTTGTCTGTAAAGCACTTTCACCTCCAGTATCTTGTCTGAGGAATACAGGGACCCTGTGAGATAGCAACACTTACAGAGGAGAAAGCTGAGGCTGAGAGTGACTTATCCAAGGTCACAGGCCGGCGTGACTCCTAACCAGACTCGCATCCCCCACCTCGCTTCTCCTGGAGCCCCCTCTCCGGCTGCCCGAACGGAAACAGCCACATTCCCGGGTAAGGTGGATTACCTGGGCGGCCAGGAACAGGCTTGGGCCGGGGAAGGCGGCAATCCGGGGCGTCAGGCTCAGAGAGCCAAGAGCGCGGGTCAGTGCCCTCAGGGCCATGAGTTGGGCCAGGCTCGGCTGGGCTCAGCACGCCACCATTACCTTTAGGCAGGCCGCCTGGTGCTACTGGATGACGCTAACAGGTCCCAGTTCCGTCGCTCCTTCATGACGTAAAAAGAGGCGGTCAGAGAACCCGAGACAAAGCTGGACACACACCTCTTATGCTCCCTGCTCGTGGTAGAGCCAATCCCCGGGTGGCTCTTAGGTCGCGTGACTGTGGAACAGGCCCCGCCCCTTGGAGCCGTCAAAACAATTGCCTCGAGCGGCAGCCATGATGGATTTAAAGGCGCAGTACCGGCAAGAGCGGCAGCCAGACCGACGGACTGAGGGTGAGTCTTTGAGGGTACCTCTGGGGCTGAGAGTTGAAGTCCCGCTACCTCTTTCCTGCACACCCAGACAAATGAACAAATGAGCCCCTCCGACCGAACTTACACAACTCCAGTCAGCCTTAAAAACTCCGCCCCCCCCGCGATTCTTCCCGCCCCTCTGCGTCCAGACAGAGGGACTGACGGCCTGCCCCGCCCCCTGCGCTACAGACTGACTCAGTGACCTCCGGATTGTCAGGCCCGGGTCCGAGTCACGCCGTCCACCCGCACCACCTCCCGTCACCCCTGCCCATCTCACTCTATCCCCACCCTGGGCCTCAGGGCAGGTCGACAACCTGGGACACTTCACCGCATTCCCAGGCCCGGGAGACCAGCTCCCAGCGCCGCGTTTCCCTGTGATCCCGCAGCCGCTCAGCAGACTTGCCATTCTTCCCTGCATCATCGGGCGTCTGGGAGGTACCCTAAGGTGACTCCTCTCAGAGCCTGTTAGTATGTGATCATGATAGACACAAAACCATAGAAATGACTGGGCTAGGAGTGACCAGGTCTTCCTCCTCACCCTTTCCCAGACACACCCCTTGCCGCAGGTCTCAGATCAAATCTCACTCCCTTCTTGGGAGAAAATAGCTCTCCAGGCTCGGGGTGGGAGGTTGGCTTGGGGAAGGAGGAGGGACATTGGTCGTCTTTGAAGACCTGTAGGCAGGGGAGGGAGGGCGTTTGTCCTGGGTGGGGCTCCATGCCAGGTCCTCTGGGTGGCTGTGAAGTGGTGAGAGAAGGGGTGGGAACTCTGGGCTTCTGGACTTTGGGCAGGGCAGATCCTTCTGAGTTCCTGGCTGTTTGAACAGAGTTTCTTCTGAGCTCCTGCCTGAACACCACAACCAAGGGCTATATACAGGTAAGAAAACTTCAAAGATGAGAAACAAGGCCCTTTTGAGGAAGTAGGAAGACAGCCTGAGACCTGGGGTTTCAGGCTAGTGGGGAAAGAGGCAGAGCTGACCAGGTTTGGAGATGCTGGCCTTAGCCCCGTGGGTGACGCAACCTGAAGACTTTGAGTCTCTAGGCCCTTCTCATCTGGGTCTTGTGATGAAGGCTCCTCTCTTTTTCTTCTCCCTCTCTTTCTTGGTTTAACTTTGAAACCTATTCCTTCCCCTATTTTGAAAACTGCACTATTTTCTGCATACCTCTGGTCTGCTTTAACTCCATTCCCTTTGTAGCTCTCTCGGACACCCTCTGTGTTCCCTATAGTGCTATCTTTCCGCTCCTGATTCCTTTTCCTAACCCAAGCTCTCTCTCCAGCTCCTTTTCTATTGTGTTCCTTAGTTCTAAATCCCTCTGCTACTTCTCAGCACCTTTGTTCTTTCTACCGTTTTTCGTTCAAGTCAATTTGTCTCCCTCTCTCTTTCCCACGACCTTAGCTTTGTGTCTAGTGTCATCACAGGCTGCCTCCCCACTGGTCACTCTCTCTCTCCAGTTAAACCACAGGGTCCCCCCCTACTGGTTCTCGTCCCTTCATTTGGATCTCTCCCACCCAAGGCACTCAGCCACTCTTTCCAATCTTTACCCCGCCTGAGCTCTGTTGTTTTTCTGTAGCCCAGGCAAGGTCCCCCAGCCAGGATGTCGGGCCTGGTATTGGGACAGCGGGATGAGCCTGCAGGGCACCGGCTCAGCCAGGAGGAGATCCTGGGGAGCACTCGTCTGGTGAGCCAAGGGTTGGAGGCCCTCCACAGTGAACACCAGGCTGTGCTGCAAAGCCTCTCCCAAACCATCGAGTGTCTGCAGCAGGGAGGCCATGAAGAAGGGCTGGTTCATGAGAAGGCCCGGCAGCTGCGCCGTTCCATGGAAAACATCGAGCTGGGGCTGAGTGAGGCCCAGGTGAGGGGGAGGAGATGGTGCCAAGTGGCCCAGGGTAGATGGAGGAGCAGTTGTCTGATTAGGGCTTTGAGGTCACTCGGGATCCCCTTGTCCTAATTGCTTGCATTCATTCACCCAGTAAATATGTATTAAGCTTCTACCATGTGCTAGGCACTACTCTCCTGGACACTAGAGACACATTACTGAACAAGAACAGCCATAAACCTTTGCCCTCTTGGAGCTTACGTTCTAGCTGGGGGAGGCAGACAATACACGAATAAATAAGTGATTCAGTATGCCACAATGATAACTGTTAAGGATAAAAGGATAAAAATAAAGCAAGGAAGGGGACTGGGGCATATGGGGAGAGGATACAGTTTGAGATAGGGTGGTCAATAAAAGCCTCGTTGAAAAGGCGCCATTTGAGCAAAGATTTGAAGATGATGGAATGAGTCACACAGTAAACAGGGGAAGAGCATCCTAAACAGAGTGGACAGCAAGTGCAAAGGCCCCGACCTGGAGCCTTCCCGATGAGTTCACTGAGGGGCCAGTGTGGCTGCAGGACAGTGAATGAGGGCAAGCAAAATAGAAAATGAAGTTGGAGAGGTGGTGGAGGCAGGGTACAGATCCTGTGGAACTGTAGGCCATTGTAAGGACTTGGCTTCTACTTTGAGTGAGATAGAAGCTATTGGAATGTTTTGAGTAGAGAAGTGATATGGTTTAACCTTTTAAAAGGATCATTTGGCTGCAGGGTTGAGACCAGACTCTAGGGGAACAAGGGCAGAAACAGGGAGGCCAGTGAGGAGGCAATTCTCATAATCCAGGTGGGACTTGATGGTGGCCTGGCCCAGGGCGGTAGCTCTGGAGGTGGTGAGAGATTGGATTCAGGGTATGTTTTGAAGGTAGAGTCATCACTACCCAACCCTTCCTCCTGGCCCCTGCCAGTCTTGGCGGCTTCTCTCCCGCCTATCCCTCAACACTCCTATCCAGAGCCCGGCACTCACAGGATTGCCCACCTAGGTGATGCTGGCTTTGGCCAACCACCTGAGCACAGTGGAGTCGGAGAAACAGAAGCTGCGGGCTCAGGTCCGGCGGCTGTGCCAGGAGAACCAGTGGCTCCGGGACGAGCTAGCAGGCACCCAGCAGCGGCTGCAGCGCAGCGAACAGGCCGTGGCTCAGCTGGAGGAGGAAAAGAAGCACCTAGAGTTCCTGGGACAGCTGCGTCAGTATGACGAGGATGGGCACACCGCGGTGAGCATGTGCAGGCGAGGCTGGCTGGGGGGTGGACAGCTGGGAGTCACCACAGATATGGGGGCAATTGTTTCATCATCCACAAGGGCCAGCAGCCCTGCCCAGCCGGCCCCCACCTGGCAGATTTCAGGTCCTGACACCAACTCCAGAAGACAGCAAGGGAGAAACAAGAGTCACTCATTCAGTCAACATTTGATCAAATGACTACTGTATGTCAGGCGCAATGCACTCTGCTGGGGATGCAAAGTAAACAAGGCAGAGTTCCTGCTCTGACAATAATAGGTTTTTCTGGGGGGGACAGATAGGCATTTGGACAATTCCAGTTCAGAATCCTGAGCTCTGCAATTAGGGAAAGCACAGCCCAGTTGAGCAAGTCCTAAAATTTGCTCTCAAAATGTGTGGAATTTAACCCTCACTCAACAGGCATTTATACATCTCTGCGCCTTAGGCAATGCAAGAAGATGTGTGGCAGGTAGATGTAAAGAACTACAAAAGAGAGTTTCTGCCTTCTTGAGCTTATAGTGTAGCTGTAGGAACAAGGCTTACATGTGAGAACACGTATGTGACAACACAAACAGCAAGTGCCCAGTGCTGGAGGAGTGGTTCAGGCGGTGTGGGAGGGATCCCAGGGAGATAGGTTCCCGGGGGCTGGAATGGTCTGAAAGATCCACAGAGGAGGCAGGGAACAGGGATGGGCAAGATTTAGGTTGGAGCTTTAAAATTTTATTTTATTTATTTTTTAATTTGGTTTAGGAATTGGGATGGATTTTGGTCGTCTGTGAGGGAGAGGGAGGAGCTTTCTAGACTGGGGTGTGTGTGTGTGTGTGTGTGTGTGTGTGTGTGTGTGTGTGTGTGAGATAGATTCATAGATAAGGCACCAGGGCTGGAAAGGTGGTCTGACCCAGGGAAGGTGGGATGATTTGTTTGGGACACACTGGTGAATCTGGGCAGGGGATTTGAAAGTGTTTGTACAAGGCTGCAGTGCCTGGTGGGGTGAAGCATTTTTGCCTGGTGTGAAAGTAGGTTATTCAGTGAGGATTGGGCACTACATACAGCGTGAGTGGTGGCAGATGAAGGGTGTCAGGCTGAGCTAGACACTTTGGGTACGTGTCAATAAGATAGGACACACCCCTGCCCTCAGGAGAGACAGGACAGACATGTAATCAGTGTAAACACACAGGGATCAACACGGGACTATAATTACAAGAGTTGAGGGGGAGAGAGGTGGAGGATGAGGGTGCTTAGGAAGGAAGGAAGCTCTCTGGATGTGAAGGAAGGGAAAGTCATGAGATTTTGGCTGAAGCATCTCTTGTTTTTGTTTTGTTGCTGTTATTTTTTGTCTTTTGGGCCGTGCCGTGCGGCATGCGGCATCTTAGTTCTCGGACCAGGGATCGAACCCGTGCCCCCTGCAGTGGAAGCACGGCGTCTTAAACACTGGACTGCCAGGGAAGTCCCCATCTCTCATTTTTTATGAACAAGAGAGGCCTAAGCTTGGTGGGACAGATGCTGGCCTTCCTAGGGGCAGGGACATGAACAAGGGACTTGTCCTAGGCCCCACCTGTCAATGATTTCATGGTTTAGAGGGGGCTTGAAGAGGCTACTGAGGCTATCTTGGCCCAGACAATGCTGCTTCTTCCCTTCCAGGAGGAGAAGGAAGGTGATGCCTCCAAGGATTCCCTGGATGACCTCTTCCCCAATGAGGAGGAAGAGGACCCCAGCAATGGCTGTGAGTCTGCCTCTGGAGTTGGAGGGTGAAGGGGGGGCATCAGGAGGCTGGTCGCAGCTGTGACCCACCCTGAACACAGGATTCTCACCAGCCAGGAATAGGTTTTCCACTTCCTCTGGAGATGGGCCAGGGACCAGTACTTTGATTTCCTCAGCTTCCCCCTTATTCATCAACATGTATTAAGCACTTAGCCCGTGTCAGGCACTGTGCTGGGCACCAGGGAGACGACACAGGTCTCGCCAGTAAGGAGCTCACAGTCGAGTGGAAGAGTGACCCTGGAGGGGAAGAGCATGAGCTCCTCAAGGGAAAGGACCAGGTGTTTCTTATCTTTGTATCCCTGGCACAGCCTGTGCCTCATGCTTATTGAGTAGTTTGTTGAATGAATGACTGACTGGGTGAACAAATGGGATTGTGATGGGCACGGGGCAAGGGAATGGGCAAAAGAGTAGCAGTTGAGGCAGGTCTATGCAGGGAGCCTGGTGGGGGGGGTAGGCACAGGCATGGAACAAGTCTTGGAGTGGGGTGGGGAGGGCAGACAGCAAAGGGAGAGGCAGCGTCATCTGAGGCAGTCTCCTGTCTTTTTCTGCAATGGTGTAGTGTCCCGTGGCCCTGGTGCCCAGCACAGTGGCTATGAGATCCCAGCGAGGTTGCGGACGCTGCACAACTTGGTGATCCAGTATGCAGCCCAGGGTCGCTATGAGGTAGCTGTGCCACTCTGCAAGCAGGCACTGGAGGACCTGGAGCGCACGTCTGGCCGCGGCCACCCCGACGTGGCCACTATGCTCAACATCCTGGCTCTGGTGTATCGGTGAGTACGGCCTCCTCCTCCCACGAACCTGCCTCCACGTTCTCGCCTTGATCCGCCTTTGGCTCTCGTTCTTCCTCTCCACAGGGAACCTCTTCTCCCTCCCACCTGGGGGCTTTCTTCTATACCAGACTTATTCTTTCATACCTGAGCCCTTGACCTCAGAGAATACTCATCCCTCAGGTTTTTTGCTTCTCTTGTCTCTCCTCTGGGGAGGGTCTCCTTCTCTGTTTCTGTCTCTTGCATCTTATGCCTTATGGCCTTCTCTGGGCATGGCAACTCTCAGCGTGTGTCAGTGAACCCCTCTCACTGCTCCCACCAGGCTTCCTGTCTCCTCATGGGGGGGGGGGCAATCCCTAAATGTACCTCAGTTGTCCCAAAGGGAAGGAAGTAAGGAGATGGCTTAGGGCCGGAGTTCGGGCTAACCCCTTGCCACTTTTGTCCTCTTACAGGGACCAGAATAAGTATAAGGAAGCTGCCCTCCTGCTGAATGATGCCCTCAGCATCCGGGAGAGCACCTTGGGCCGGGACCACCCTGCTGTCAGTATTCCTTGCCCTCCTTCCGCTGTGCTCTCTCAGCTTGTTCATCTGCTTCCCCCAGCACACTCCCTGGGGGTTCTCAGGAGGGAGGCATGAAGACTTATTTCTCCCAGGCACTGTCTGCTGATCCTAGTGGTTCTCAACTCTCTGAGACCCAATGACTCCTTCTTATAATGAATATTTTCCTAAAACTTAACTCGTAGATAATGTAACCAACCTACCCGTATAATTTCCTCAAAAGTTGAATGATACCCAATATAAAAGAGAAACAAGGAAAGTAATTTATGATAAAATAATACGTATAATACATTACAGAAAAATGAAAATGCAAAACAATAACAGTTGTGTTGAGTACAACAATGCTAGAAGACATAATATAGTAGTCTGATATATAATGACTGAATAACTTTAGATTTAGAAGTAAAACCAGTAAGTCATTCTACATAAAAGTACATATTAGAAAAATGACAGAGCAGAAGAATTGGCACATGCAAGATTAAAATCCAGTGTTAGAATAAGTAATAATGGACCAGATTTATTTGTCTGTGATAAGAGAGAGAGAGAGATAACCTTAAGTAGGGATAGCATGCCAAGACAAATGCTAGACTTGTCAAAGTGGAGACAATGAGAAATAAGATATTTTTGAAAATAAGCTGACTGTGGAAAAAGAATTCCCTGTGTTATTATGACACATGATAGGCAGGGATGATGTATCTCAGAAAACATAACTCCTGTCTTGATATCCCACCAAGCATCAAAGCTTATATTCAGCGTTTGAAAGTCTGGCAGGACATTCAAAAGATGCCTGAGCTGACTTTGGGAAAAGAATTCCCTGTGTTATGACACGTGATAGGCAGGGATGATGTATCTCAGAAAACATAACTCCTGTCTTGATATCCCACCAAGCATCAAAGCTTATATTCAGTGTTTGAAAGTCTGGCAGGACATTGAAAAGTTGCCTGAGCTGTCCCACACAGGCAGTACATCTGTAGCATCCTTGCCTCCCCAAAGGGCCCCAATATTTATGGCAACCAAAAAAAACCCCTGCCTCCAGAAATGTCTAAAAATCTATTTAGAGGGTGATACCACCCCCATGGAGAACCTCAGAGCCACGGGGGTCAGTACTTTCCCCTCTGCCGCCTCTGGTTCGGGTGGCAGAGTCCATTTGTCTGGGCGTTGTGCAGCGTGGGGCCCTGCTGTTCAAGGACCTTTGCAGCACCAGTTCCTGATGGGGCCAGGCCTGTCTTCCTAGGTGGCTGCCACACTCAATAATCTGGCTGTGCTCTATGGCAAGAGGGGCAAATACAAGGAGGCGGAGCCGCTGTGCCAGCGGGCCCTGGAGATTCGAGAAAAGGTGACTGTGCCCTCTGCCTGTCCTTCCCTGTTGCGGTGACCCCTCCTCCACCATCTCTCTTCTGATATACCCTTGCCCCTCACTTCTTTTCGTCTCACCCCCCCCATCTCTGCCTTATTCCCTGTTCCATCATTCCGTTCCCCCTGCTCCCTGCATGGGCACGTGCACGCGCACACACGTGCACACGCACACACACACACACACAAGCACACACATAATCACAGCCATCTGTCTGTCCTTTGTACTCCTCCAGGTCCTGGGCACCAACCACCCAGATGTGGCAAAGCAGCTGAACAACCTGGCCCTGTTGTGCCAAAACCAGGGCAAGTATGAGGCTGTGGAGCGCTATTACCGGCGGGCGCTGGCCATCTATGAGGGGCAGCTGGGGCCGGACAACCCTAATGTAGCCCGGACCAAGAACAACCTGGTGAGGGCAAAGGTGGTGGGAGGTGGGGAGGGGAAGCACCATAGTCTGGTACACGGACCTCATCGCCTTTGTGCCCAGCTCTGGGGCTGCCGTTGGGGCTGAGGGGTCTGCTTCCTTCCCGTGGGAAGGCAGAAGTTCCATAGGCTCTTGGGAGTGGAGTGGACCGGGAACACCCTGGACCCTGCAGCTAGACAAAGAGGTGTGAGGTGGATCTCTGGGGAAAGTCATAAAGAGACCAAGAAGTGGAAATCCCAGGCCTGGCGGAGACCTTATCTCTACCTCTTGCTCCTGTGTTTTTGCCTTCCTGCCCCCAGGCTTCCTGTTACCTGAAACAAGGGAAGTATGCTGAGGCTGAGACACTCTACAAAGAGATCCTGACCCGTGCTCATGTGCAGGAGTTCGGGTCTGTGGATGGTGAGTGGTGAGGGCCTGGGCAGGGAGCTGCAGGGAGGAAAGGAAATGCAGACCAAAGGTTGGGAGGTTGACCACAGTGGTTCCCAAGGGGGAGCCAGACCCCTTTAGTCCAGCCCTGTCGGCCTCTGGGTCCTGGCCCCCCCTGTACTGTCCAGCTCCATTCTCTAACCTTGCCACCCCATCCCATGTATCACCCCCAGACGACCACAAGCCCATCTGGATGCATGCAGAGGAGCGGGAGGAAATGAGCAAAGTGAGTGGGGGGCCCAGCCTGGGGAGCCCGAGGCTACCAGGGCTTCTGACTTACTCCTGCCCCAGCCCAGCTCCTCATTCCCCATCCAAGCACCAGCCCCAGGTGCATGGTGCCTTCCCCAGCCCAGCCTGCACCCCAGCCCTGCGCCAGCTTGTACCCCAGCGTCTCAGTACTCTCATCTCTGGCCTCACCTCCCCCTTTGTCCTCCTGCAGAGCCGGCACCGTGAGGGCAGCACGCCCTACGCCGAGTATGGAGGCTGGTACAAGGCCTGCAAAGTGAGCAGGTGAGCTGCGGGTGAGCAGCCGGCTTGGCCTCCGATGCCCTCCATCCAAGCCTGGCTTCCGGCTTCCTGGACCTTCCCCTTCTTCCCTTGGACCTTCCCTCGGCCTTAGCTCTGCTCCCTCTCTCTCCTGCTTGTTTTCTGAGTCCATCTTCTTTTCCTTCCCTGGTCTCCCCTGTCACAGCCCCACAGTAAACACGACCCTGAGAAACCTCGGAGCTCTGTACAGGCGCCAGGGAAAGCTGGAGGCAGCTGAGACCCTGGAGGAATGTGCCCTGCGTTCCCGGAAACAGGTCAGAGACCAAGAGGGGAAGGAGGTTTGCAAGGTAGGGCCCTGGGGACAGGATGGAGGACCACTGAGGCTGCTTGTGACTCTCTGAAGGGTAAGAGGAGAGGCTGAGGAGGAAGACAGGAGAGGCAGGTAAGACTCTTTTGTGACTGTGGTTGTTTTTTAAGTGTGTTCTTACCCCCTACCTGCCCTTTGTGGTCAGGACTCCAAGTTCAGGGTTCACTTCACTAAATGGAACTGTTATGGGAAGACCTGCCTTTTGATAACGTGAAGAATCTTCTGAGGCGGGGCACGGGCAGTGTGGCTGAGAGGGTTGTGGTTGAGGGGAGCCCTGAACCGGAGTTTCTCAAATTGAGGGTCTTGACTCAGTGGGTCCTGAAATCAATTCAGTGTGGGCCTCGGCTAAAGATCGATGTGTATCTTTATGTAGGAACGCATTGCAAATAGAAAAGGTGAGTGTTTCCTTTCCAGTATGTGTGTACTGGGAAGTCTCAAAGAAAAATGTTTTCTTTGTTGCGGCTGATGGTGAGAAAAAGTTTGGAAGCCCCATCCTGAGGAGTTCAGAAGTGGGAAGTCCCAGCTCCTTCCTTTTCCTTCCAGGGCACTGACCCTATCAGCCAGACCAAGGTGGCTGAGCTGCTTGGGGAGGGTGACAGTGGAAGGACCTCCCAGGAGGGCCTTGGGGGCAGTGTGAAATTCGAGGGAGGTGAAGATGCCTCAGTGGCTGTGGAGTGGTCGGGGGTAAGTCTGATCGTCGCCCCTTGATCTCTCCTGCCTCTCCTGCTGGTGGTGGTGAGAGGCTCTGAGCGTGTAGGATGCGTGCAGGATGTGCGTGTCGGAGGGGACGTTGTCCCCATCCCGGTTCAGTTAGCCCATCCCTCTCAGGGGTCTCTCTGCAAGCCCGCTGTTGACCAGGCTCTTGTTTTCAGTCGCTGGGCTTTTGGGGGGAGGGGGAGGTGTGCAGAATAAATGGCAGGAGTTGACTCAGAGGCCAGTCTGCCTGAGATCCCCTTAGCTTCTGTTCCCCATCCCTCTCTGCCAGGATGGCAGTGGGGCCCTGCAGAGGAGCGGCTCTCTGGGCAAGATCCGAGATGTGCTTCGTAGAAGCAGCGAACTCCTGGTGAGGAAGCTCCAGGGGACCGAGCCCCGGCCCTCCAGGTACACACTAAGACTGAGATATGGCAGAGTAGGCAGGTGAGCCCTGGCCTCCAACTCCGCTTGGCCCCTCATCTCTGGAGGAGAAGAATCTTGGAGAGAAACGTGGAGGAGGTCACTGGGGTGGCCGTGGAGAGAGAGTGTGGGAAAAATGGGTGCCCCAGTGCAGGGACAACAGTACCTGAGCAGATGCTGGTGACTGATGAAGACAAGAGAGTGCGTGTATGTGTGCAGGGGGTGGGGTCAGATGGTGGGGAGACAATTATCTTGAGTGTGCGTGGTGGTGCCCAAGAGTCCCAAGCGTTAGGGCCACCCATGGGAAGAGAAGAGGCCTCGATTCTTTCTTTTCCATTTTAGCGGCAACATGAAGCGGGCGGCCTCCTTGAACTATCTGAACCAACCCAGTGCAGCACCCCTCCAGGTGAGAGCAGTGCTCGTGAGTGTATTGGTGGGTGAGGAAGAAAGGATAAGCCCAGTGGGGAGAGGGGGAGAGTCATCTGGGATGAAGGCTTTGCCAGGGAATTGGAGGTGGGCAGACAGGAATCAAGCAGCTTGTTGGGGGTGGTGACCGCCAAGGGACAGTTTCGGGCCAGAGATAGTAGCAAATAAATTAATCAGGAGGGGAACAGGAATGAATGTTCTCTAAATGGGTACTTTGGAATTATGAATAATTCAGGAATGATTTGGGGATACTAATTGCTCTGCCCCTATAGCCACCATACTCCTCACCTTGGGGACTCAGCAGTAGATGAGAAGGGAAAAAGAAAAAAAAAAGCATTAACTCATCTCCATTTGAGAAAACAGCAATGACTTTTTTTTTTTTTTTGGAGAACTGTTCTCTGCTTTATTTCATTAGTGATGTCAGTGAGAAATTTTGCAAAGGCTGTATTGATGAGAATTAGTCTCTATAAGGTTACCCCGAAGCACTTTTACATCATGATATTGTAGAGATCGTATAAAGACTGTACAAGTTATATAACAAGAAGTGAGTGTCTGTTAAAGAAGTAGCAATGACATTTTAATGGGAAACGACCACCTGTATCAACACATTCAGAGTATATGCCAATATTCATGTGGTTCTTCCAGGTATTTTCTCCACCAGATTGTGGCCTTCTGGGAAATCATAGCAAAGACTAAACAAAGCCCAGAGCTTGGGGTTGAGGTTACAGGCTCCATCCTAGGTCCAGAGAGAGACTGCAGCTGTGAGATGAATAAGACTCCAGGGGACAGTCTTTGGGAGGCTGAGGTCCCTGGGCTGATGGCATGCTATTGTCTATTTCAGGTCTCCCGAGGCCTCAGTGCCAGCAGTATGGACCTCTCTTCAAGCAGCTGACATTCAACCCACTCCCCCCCCAGGTCTGCTGGGTCCCCCACACAGCCCTCACAGCATTCCCTATTGCTCCTGGCTCTTCCAGCCCCAAGGTGGGACAGTGAAGGGGGAGCCGTTAACCAGAAGATTGCTGCTGCCCTTAGGGTCTCAGCTCCCTCCTCAGGAATCCCCCTCAGGAAGGACCCTCAGGACATCCTCTCCCCACCCTGTGGTCCTCTAGAGTAGCTAGCTCTACTACTAGGGGACCCAGAGTGGGTAAGGAGCAGGTATGCACCTCAGAGATGCTGCCTGCTGCTGGCTTTTCTGTCAGAGGGTTTGGGTCTGGCCAGCCAACCTGCCTTGCCCTGGCCTCTCTTGTTCCCTCTGCTGCCTCACTTCAGGTCCATGTATTTCACTTTATCTAAATAAAAGAATCAGGTAACCATGCAGCCACTTGAGTCCTAACTGAAGAGGGTAGGAAGCAAGGGTGGTGTTGGGGCCGCTCACAGAAGGGTGAGGGGCAGTGACGGATGGGGCAATAGGAGGAATGTTGCTTCTTGGATCTCCTCTCTTCCTTCCCCTGTTCATATCCTCTCCAGCAGGGCCTGCAGGAAGGCGTCTGGGGGATGGGGGGAGGCCCACAACCCAAGGAGAAGGTGCTGTGGACTGCGTTGTCAGGGACATGTGGCGGCCATGTGGCAGGACCCTGGAGTCCTGGCGCCACTGCTCCTGGCCTGTGAGGCCCTCTGTGGTGGCCCCTCCTCCTCCCAGCTGCTTGGGGGAAGGGAGGTCTAAGCAGGCCTGGGGGGCCCTCTGGAGCCAGAGGGGGATGAGGCACTTACTATCCATACCCTCTCGGCATATCCTGGAGGCCCAGCAGCAGCTGGGGCCCATCTTCCAAAGCTTGACTCCTCCTGACCCGCCTCCTACACCCCTTGCTGCTTTCACAACAAAGAAAGAATGTGGGGGTGGTGGCGCTGGGGGTGGGGGGCGCCTGGAACAAGGGCTGTACTGGGCCTCCCCACAGCTGGAGACTTGGCCATGCCCTGACACAGCCCAGACTGCCTGGAGATGGACTTGGGATGAATTTGTCAGTTTAACAGCCTTCAGCCTGGTGTTCAGAGAGCCCAGTCTCTCTCTATCTTTGGGTTCAGATTGGTCCAGAGCCAAACCAGACCCTAGCCATGCACTGGTCCTCCTCTTCTCCAGGCTACTTCTCTCCTGGGGCTCCACAGTATCTCCAGTTTACCTTGCTTGAGGACACCAAGGACACCCTTCTGTTCTGGATCTCCCTCCGGATTTCAGGTTGCTGAGAAGTGAGGCAGAGCCCACCCTTTCCCCTCCCACCCGGAGAATTTGGGGGAACTGTTGTTGGTCACAGCCCTCAGGAAAGCCCAGAAACCACGATCTTCCCCAGGAGCCACGGAATCACAAAAGTCACTTTAGGTCCCCTGAGTCCCTGCACACTAGGTGGTAGGCACAGCATCCGCTCCCCTATCTCGCTCAGGTCCCCACACTCCCCCGGGGCCTCCTTCTCTCTGTCCCCCATCCGTCTCCAGACCCCTCCCCCAACTAGGAGCTCCTCCCCACAACGGCGGGGAGGGGGGCGTCGAGGGGGCGTCGCGGGGCGGGGCTTGGCGGCGGCGGCGGCGGTGGCGCGCGACGGCTCGGAGGTACCGGGCGCGCGCGGCTCCTGCTCGGGACGCCTCGGGCTCTGACTCCGGCTGCGGCTGCTGCAGCGGCACCCGCGCTCCGGTGCGCTCGGCCTCCTGGGCCCGCCGGGGAGCGCTGACCGCGAGCCCGCCGTGCGCCCGCCGCCCCCTTCCCCGGGCCCGCCGGGATGGGAGCCGCGCGCGGAACCCCGAGCAGCCCTCGCCGGCTGCCTCTGCTCAGCGTCCTGCTGCTGCCGCTGCTGGGCGGTGAGTCCCGGCGAGCTGGGGGAGCGCGGGAGCCCCTAGGACCAAAGGGGGCGCCGTGGAGGTGGGCTTGGACAACTGGAGCGGGGCAGACACCCGAGCGTAGGGCAGGGGCTCGCTGGGCGGGGGACGAGGTCCCGGCGGCCGGGAGATGGCGAAGCCCCCGCTTACTCGGCCGGGCCCCTCTCGCCCCCGCGCCCGCGAGGACGCGTTTCCAGCCTCCCCGGAGTTTTCCCGGCCCGAGCCGAGAGTTTGCTCGGGAACTGCCGGGAGTTGCCGGCTCCCGGGCTCCAGTGGGGCGTTTCTTTGCGGGGGAGAAACGGCGCCCCCCCCGACTTAGGGGTTGCAGCGCGGTGGCTGAGGGTGGGGGAGATGGAGTCCCCCCGGCAGGCTCAGCCTAGGTGAGGGAGGCCGGCCTGTGGCCGAATGTGGGACCGACCGGCGCGCGGGGCGCGGAGCTTTGTTACCTATGCCGGCCCGACGCTCCCGGCTTCCCTCCTCCAAGTTCCTGGGCCAGGCTGGGACCCAGACGGCCCTGCTGGTGAGGGCGGAAGAAGGGAAAGAAGAGTGAGGGTCCGTCCCATCTCTTCCAGCTCCCAGCCCGAGCCCTGAGCCCACTCCCTCCCAGGGTCAGATCTGGGAGCTGAGAGTCCCAGGCTGTCTCGGTGACTCATGTGTGAAGGCCGCTGCCAAAATCGGGCATGGCCGGCCTGCAAAGGTGCGGACGGGGTTGGTTCTGCTCCTTCCTGGATTTCCATCCTCTCTCTCCCCAGCAAGGAAAGAAAATCTCTCTTTCGACGGGCAGAAAGGCAAAAAGAGTTAATTCTGTCTTCTTGGAGGGCCTCAGCATTTTGATGAGGGTGTGGCCCCTATCTCTAGGGCAGACTGGACCCGAACCCTCCCCTCGCTTTATTTCGTGGCTTGATTACACCTGAGAGTCACCACCGAGGTGTTGAAGTGCTTTAGAGGAAAGCGCCAAGCTACCCGCACACCCCAAACACTCTGGACTGGAAGTATGCCCCTCGCACCCCGTGCCCCCTTCCAAAACCCACGATCTTTGGTGATGATCCTGGCAGCAGCCCTCTCTGGGGGAACTCTGCCCAAGAGATCTGGTCCGAGCTTATCACTTTCCTCCTCTTTTGAAGAGTGCCCATGGGGAGGGTGGGGGTAGAGAATTGCCTTTTCTGACATCTCCCTGGCTTGCCAGCTGTTGAGGGCTTTGGTGCTGATGGAGTGGAACATCTCCCACACCCCTAGTTGTAAAAGGAGAGGTAATTGTAACCCAGGACCGAGAGGTAAGAACAAGTTCCCGGGACTCGGAGGAGGTGTTTCTGGAGCTGTGTGTTCCTTCTGATGTGTGGGGTGGCAATGCTCACGGCAGAACCCACATCTGCTCCCGGAGGAAGTATGGAAGTTTTTTGCACAGCCAGCATAGGGGGCCCAGCCATATGGGCCGGTAGGCCAAGCCCACAGGCTTCCTAGGTCTGCAGGCTGTTTGGGTTTTGGTGTGTGGGGTGGCAGATATGGCTGCCTTCACTGCTGATGTTTAGAGTTCTGGGGAAGATTCTGGTGGAGACGGGGGCTCTTGTTCAACAAATGCTAAATTCCTAAATTCCTTCCATGGGAAGACGACTCTGATGTTAAGCGATGTTAATCCGGTGACTGGTGTTTAGCGAAGGGGTGGGTTCTGGTGGGGGGAGTTAGGGCAGGCTGAGGGCTGGGGACTGGAGGTCTGGAATCTCCTCTGGGGGTGGGGAGATGTCTTGTGCTCAACAAAGGAACATTTTAATGAGAGCCTTAAATAAGTTCCATCAAATGTGTCTTAGTGTGGAACCTGCCCATGCGCTGTAAACAGTTTCAGTCGAGGCTGAGGCGCCTGCTGTGTCTTCTGGTGAAATCCGGGGGCTCAACCCACCCCTGGATGGCATGACTTCAGGGGGCAATGATTTTTCAATAGATGGCAGTAGATTTTTCCGTCTCATTGTGTGATTAGCTGGATTTGTAGTGAGACCCCACTGCTAATAAGGCAGGAGTAGGGGACCTAGGCTGGCTAGGTTTGTGGATTAGGCCATTTTGAAGTTTGGGTAATTATGCTGTAAATGGCTGAGGAACTTTCCGAACTTTGAGATCCCCGTTGTGATAAACATGGTGGAGGAGGAGGAGAGGGCTTGACGTTTGAAACCTGGGATTCTTCGCCTCACCGCTGGCATGGTTGGTTGGGGTCACTACCCACCCCTCTTCCCACCCCATCTCTGGGTTCTTTCCTCCAGGATCTTGTTTCTTTGGGGAAATTGAATTATCACGTCCTGAGATGGCTTCTAAAGCCTGTAATTCAGCCCTTTTATCAGTGATGGGCTTTCTCAGATGTTGGGAAGTATGGCGGGAGGGCTAGAGTAATTTCTGCTCAACTCTTGCCAAAGGATCTAGTCAGACTCCTGGCGTTCAGAGCAGGGCTGAGTGGTGGAGAGAGCCCAGGCCATCGGAATGAAGTGTTTGCGAAAACAGCAACTCAAGGTTCTTTGACAGGCCCTGTGGCCCTGGCAGATTTCTTCACCTCACAGTTTGCCTCCCTTGTAAAGGGACTTACTTCCTGGAGTTGTGCTGAGGATTAAATGTAATGAAGTATATAAAGGGCCCCTTTCTTGTTCTTCCCTCTCTGGTGGTGTGCTGCCAGCATACCTTTCCAGCTTTACAGTCACCCCCAACAATTAACATGTTCCACTCCCTGGAACCCTCCATTCCAGCCCAACTAGTCTCTTTCCCATCCCCTAAAACATACAAGGTTTTGCAGACCTTTCTTTTCTCTCTGGCCGGGTCTCCTGGTATGTGCTGCCTTCCCCATCTCTTTTGCCCAGCCCCGCCTCCACTTCCTTCCTGAAGCTGTCCCATCTCTCCTACCAGAAGGTGGATACCTGGAGAACCTCTGGACTCTTAGGCCATCTTCCCTATTTTTGCCCCACTTGGGTTTTAACTTACTGAAGGGATTTAACTTACTGTAGAATTCATTATGGTGGTATCTTATTTATAGTGGATCCTTATCTAGGTTCATTAAAAAGTGAATGAAGCATTTGGGTACAGGTCAGATGACCAATGGCAAAGGTAAACAGCCCCTTTGCCTGCTAGGCAGTGGGGGGGTCTTTTGTGCCCTTTCCCACTTCTCTGGGTTGGGGTTGCCTGTCCCCTCTCCTTGTACCTGTTCTACTGTGACCCAGTCAAGGGACCACATCTTCTTTCCCTGTCTCTGGGCTGTCTGTTCTCTGTGGCGGTTTTCTGAGTTTTGATGTGGCAGGGCTTCTGGCTTTCTCTAAGAGTGCTGGGCATGGGCATCCACCTCTGCATATGGAGCTGACCTGCCTGGAAAGGCCACAGCTTAACCACCATGAGCTATATAGGGGCCTAGATTATCTACAACTTTGCCACTCAGAACAAGGGCCGGGGACTTCCCTGGTGGCGCAGTGGTTAAGAATCCGCCTGCCAATGCAGGAGACACAGGTTTGAGCCCTGCTCCGGGAAGATCCCATACGCCGCGGAGCAACTAAGCCCGTGTGCCACAACTACTGAGCCTGTGCTCTAGAGCCCGCAGCCACAACTACTGAGCCTGCGTGCTTAGAGCCCGTGCTCTGCGACAAGAGAAACCACTGCAATGAGAAGCCCGCACACTGCGACGAAGAGGAGCTGCCCGCTCACCGCAACTAGAGAAAGCCTGCACAGCAACGAAGACCCAATGCAGCCAAAAATAAATATAAAATAAATAAATAAATTTATTAAACAACAACAACAACAAAAAAAAAACCAAGGGCCAAAGACCAGCATCATCAGCATTCCCTGAGAGCATGAATCAGAATTCCAGACTGCATTTAAACAAGCTCCCAGGTGACTGCACCCAAGGTTCCAGAAGTCCTGCTCTAAGCATCCTTCCTTATATAGAAACTCGAGGTACAGAGCTTTCCCGTTGCAACAGTACGAATCAGGAGCCCTAGATCTTGCATAGTATTTGAAGACTTGGCTTAAATAACTTTTAGTTCACGGGAACACGCTCTGGTGTGATATTTATACACTTAAAAATGACCTCACTTTGGGTTGAATGTGAATTAGATTTTGTCAGGAAACTTGTCCATTAAAGGTGTGACTCCAGAGGATTTGCAACACTAAGGGTGGAGCTCTGTTCCTCTGGGAGCCTTAGCTTTTCCTAGAGGAGCGTGTGTCTCAATTTATAAAGAGAGCCAGTGGAGAAATTGGATTTGTTAGGAAGAAGTTTGGTCTGTGGATGACTTTTCAGGAATACGTTGGGTTCATAAATGGAGGCAATGTCTCCACTGGGCTGCAACAGTTGTAGTTGTTAAAGTTTTGGAGGATTTCGTATTTTGGAGTGGGGCGGGTTTGGGTGAGTTGTGTGTGTTTAAGCCAGTACAGCTTCTGTGAGACTCATCTGGGAGGGAGGGTGGCCAGTTCAGACTCTAATATTTGAGCCAAGAGCAGTGTGGGACCAGGGATTCAGTCTTTGGTGTGTTCCTGATGGAGGAAAGGGTCATTAAACCGGGCTGGGTATCCTTGGCCTGCATCCCTTAGCCTCTCTTGGCTCTCCCTAACCTCAGTACATGCCTCTCTGCTCTGTTGCCCGGCAGAGCCACGTGGTGCGACCACGGTTGCTGGCATGGGCTCTGGCCTTGCCCGCAGGCTGCCGGCCTGCCTCTCTCCTTGAGTCCTGCTCTGCCCCCCACCCCCCAGCCATCTGGTCCTTTGTCCCGAGGGTATGGGGGTTCTCCCCTGTGGCTGGGGTAGAATCCCGCCTTGGGGTTCTTGGCGTTCACTGCTCAGTGCACATTCAGCCCCGCCAAGCCCCCTGGTGCCTTGGTGGAGCTGGCGCAGGAGCTGCTACAACTAATCAGTGGTTTGAGGAAGCCCTCTGTAGTCTGTCACTTTTTCCATCCTCTTTTCTTCTCTGAGTTCAGGCCACTTCCCTCCCAGTAATGCTACACAGCAGCAGTGGAGCAGGGAGGAAGCTGTGCTGGAAGGGCTGACCTATGCGGGTGTCTTCCCCCTCTCGCAGCTTGGTTTGGGGTCCCGGAGCTCTTGTGTCCCTGTGTGCATTAACTCTTGAGTGAATGCACAGGTGAGTGGAATGCAATCTACCGGCTGTCCTGCAGATCCTACATTCCCTGCCAGAAACTTAGACCCTGATGTGCAGCACGTGAACTGGCTGGCTTAGGTGTGTATGTAACTTCTGATAAATGGGTCCTGAGTCTTTGGGGTAGGGTTTGTGAGTCACACGTTAAGAAGACGTGGATTTGTGTTTCTCAGATACGTGGTCCAGAGACCATTGGGGAATATAGTGGGAGGGCAGGTAGCCAGAGGTACTGGTTAAAATTTGAGTCGCCTGAGCCTTAACTGCAGGCTTGCCCATCAGAATTGTTGGGGGAGGAGCCAGAACATGTAGTTTATTTTCCTATTTGTTAGATTACATTGTATTGTTTGAATAGCCAATCCTGTCACATAGTTCAAGTCTCAAAAGGAAACTGCATTTTAAAAGAGCTTCCCAGGAGATTCCTATCTACTCTCAAGTTTGAGAACCACTGTGTAGCCATAAGGAGAATTTGTCTGTCTAAAGTGGCGGTGTGGTGATGAGAAAGAGGTATTAATGCTGAGGGGTTTAGGATGGGCTCAATTCAAAGCTTTTGGGTGTCTTCTTTGGGTGAAGCTGTTTCAGGTGGCGCAGGAGGCAGGGAGACAAGATGATGAGAATCAGATGAAGTATAATGGGAGGCAACACTTGGTAAAGTGCTGAATAGATGGAATAACATTCCAGAATGTGTAGGAAGGTGAGTCCATGATGCAGGAGCAACTGGGGGCAGTGGGAGGGCTTCAGAGAGGAGAAAGGATTGACTTTGCTAGTAGCTGTAGTCTGTGGTGACTGATCAGAATGATGGAAAGGCATTGGATCAAGAGTCTGAAAACTTGGGTGGTTCTCTGCTGATACCACACATGATGAAGAGAAGTGACATCTGTTGGCTCACTGCTCCTGGTCACATGACCCTGAACTGGTTAATTAACCTTTCCGAGCCTCAGTTTCCTCATCTGCAAAATGCAAATGATGCTGACCCCTGCCTTGCCCGCCTCCGGGAAGTTAGGGTGTAGCAGTCGCAGCTGTGAAGGTGGTTGACCCGGGGAAGCACCCCCTCTGGCCAGCCCTGCTGTCTCTTCCCAGAGACGGTCCTGACCTTCTGTCTCTCTTTAAGGTGTCAGCCTTTCGTTCCAGTCCCGTCTCTCTAGAATGGTCTGCGAGGGCTCAACCTGGTCACTCTTGACCGATAGCTTTAGAAAAGTTTTTCTCATTCTAAAGCACAGATTTTCTAAACGGGTCTCAGTATTCCAACAGCAGCTCGGAAATGTGGGCACAGCCACTTCGTGTTTCCTGGTAGGAACTCTTCCTCCCTGTATCCTGGTGGCAGATTCTCCCCAGGGTGATGAATGCTGGTTCAGGGCCACCTCCCTTGGCCTGCTGAGGTTCTTCCAGGGAGTGAGTAGGAAAGTGTGCTTCTTGCAGCTGAGGCGGACTTTTATAATACCCAAGGGAGGGTGTTTATCATCACAGGATGGCTGTGGGGGTCTCCCCCATCAGTTACTCTGTATAACTTGCAAGAACTCCTCCTATGAGAACCATGGGGAGGTTCCTGAGGTGCGGTGTGGTCTCCCTATGAGGGGGTTACAGTGGCCAGAGTGGGCGCTGGCATGCACCACTTCTCCTCCAGGAGACACACTGACTCTTTTGTCCCCTTCTTGGGTTGGTGGTGGTGGTGGTGGTGGTAGTGGGGCAACGAGGAGAATGCTTGTCTGCTCTTGGGACTTCTGGGATGTCCTAGCAGCTAGCTCATAAGGTGCCTTTGTGCAAATTAGAAATAGGCACCCTTCCTCCAAGTGACTGCAGCCCTGCACCAGGACACAGGGCTTTGGCTAGTAGAGCACAGGCAGTATTTCAGTTATTACCCCCTTGGCCGGGCATTTGAGCAGTGCACAACCTGTACAGTCGTACATGGCTGTGCCATTGGAATGAGAGCCTTGCACCTAGTTGCTCTTTGCTTCCCAGTTGGTAGGCCAAGATGATTTTGGCAACCTCTATTCTAATAATATGTTTCATAGGAGCCCTTTTCACTACTGTTCTCCTGCCTCCCGTGGTGGGGGCGTGGGGCACTACTGCTCATAACATACACTAGGAGAAGCCTGGGAGGCTGGGCCCCCAGTGCTGTACCCATTCCACTGTATATATCTGTGGCTGCTGAGGTCTCGGCCTGTTTTGGGGCTCCTTTCTCCGCCAGAGGATTTTGCTGCCTTGCAGATTCAGGCTTCTAGCCTGATGTGATCACTGATGTAGAAGGCTGGCTGTCTTCAGGGAAGAAATGCTGCTCAGAGTTTATTTCCCATTTCATTAAGGAGCTTCCTGCTTACCTCTCTCCTGTGTCCTCTCTCTCTTGGGACCCCGGGGCCTCCCACAGCCCCAGGTAAAGTGTGTGGGCATTCCTGATTCAGAGGAATTCATGCAGTAGAAGTGGTGTCACTTCAGTGGAAAGGATGGGTCCTAGGTCCTGCTGGACTTTAGTTCTGGGTACCCTACGTGTGTTCCTCCCTCTTAGCCTGAGGAGACATTGTGAGGAGCACCAGGTTGGGACTTGGGAGGTGTGGCCCCTGCTTCCACATTTGCCCCAGATTGCTCGTGTGACCTTGGGCAAATCCCACCTACCTCTCGGGCCTCAACTTGAGAAGCCCTTGGAGGACCTTGCCTGTGGTGACCGTTGAGGCCAGCGCAGCCTTACCATCCACAACCCCGAGCTGTGCTTCTGCCACACCTTGTAAGGCTGTCCTCCTCGCCCTCAGTGTTGGGAGAGCACTTGCATCTGAGGACTGCGTTTTATTCTGGAGTGTCTAGTGCACGGGCACAGATGTGTCTGGACTAGATCAGCTGGAATTAGGGTGTCATTCCCTGGGTGCCAAAGGGAATGAAAGGTTTGGAGAGTTTGGGGAGGGAGTTCTTATGAGACATAAAAAAAACAGGAGAGTTTTTATCTGAGTATGGGAAAGCAACAATCTTTACCTGGTTCGTTTCAGTCTCAGTATTTGAGGAACCAGTGTCCGGGTGGGGAACCCCTTTTCTTCTTTTGCACAGAAGGGAGGACAACTGGAGGGAGGCTTGGAGTTGGGAAGAGGGGTTAGGTGTGCTTTGGGAGAGCCTCCTCCGTGATAACCGACAGCTGTACTCAGCTCTGCAGTTTACAGAATGCTTTCACTCGCACTGACTTTCCATCCTATCAAGAAGCCACGGAGGCAGGATGAGGGTGGTTGGGTTTTGTTTGTTTGTTTGTTTCTGGAGGAGTGGGGGTGGGAGGCATTTGACAGGTAAAAAAACTGAGGCTCAAAATACGATCCGCTCAGGACTGCAGAGCTGGTAAGTAATAGAGTTGTTTCCGTGCTCTCATATGTCCTTGTATGTATGTCATCATGAAATGTTGCACACACGCCTTGGAACCAGGTAAATATTGGGGAGTGGATTTTGCAGCCGAGATAACTCTCTGGGTGGGCTTAGAGGCAATGCTGCTAGAGTCAGAGGGAGCGTGTCCATAACTTAAACCTGGAGAGCTCTTTTGGAACACAGCATTCAGGATTGCTCATTTCTCTCTCCCCGCCCTTTTTGGTTACAACAGTCAGGTTAAAGTTTTCAGTGGCCCATTCAGAGGTTTGTATACGTCTGAAAGTTTTTAGTGTTATGATCAGACTGTATGTAATCGAGAAGTCCAGAACACTGTGCCTGCATCCCCAAGACGTGAGCTTTTCTCATGAACCCATGAGTCCCGAGTCTCTTCCGCCTGGTGCTTCTGGAAGGTCATGGGCAGTTACAGGCCCCGGCTTGCAGGTGTGCTGCCACATTCCAGACCGGTGTGCCTGCTGAGAGTTGCATACTGGGTTATGCTGCGGTGGAGACCACGTAGGTGGTAACAGAATCATCTCTGCTCTCAGTTTACCGCCTCTAACGTCTTTTGTACAGATAGATGTGCCCGTGCCCTGGCACATAGTAGGGGCATGATGGATGTAGGTTTCCTTGCATTTCTGACTTTGGAGGCAAGTCTTAATTCTCAAGAGGTTTCGGAAGAGGTTGAATAATGACCTCGACATCCTGAGAGACGTAAGTTCTTTGGTGCCAGGTGTATCTCCCTTTGGCTCAGCCATTGACCGCGCTTGGCAGTCCTGCTAAGTTTGTTCTTCCGCTTCTGCAGTTCTCAGGTTGCAACACGGGAACTCACGCTCTATCGTGGAGGGTGCAAAGCGACACTTCAGTGTTCTGATTCTTTTGTAGCTCATCTGTTAAAAAAACCACAAAGATGAGCTGTTTCCCAGCTGGGAGAAGAAAGAGTAGGCTCCTTCAGGCTGGCAGTTCCATTGAGAGGTGGTGTGCTAGGATGGCATTTGTGATCCCAAGTTCACTTCCAGCCACCTGAATAACAAAACAAATCACAGACAAAGAAAACGGTTGTCTTACTGTCTTGGGGGGCGGGGCGGGGAAAGGAAATGCTGTTGGTCTTGGAGCTGCAGCTACAAAGAGCAAATCATTCTGTTTGGTTAATTTAGCAGATTAAACCAATTGTTAAACTGACCAATTTAAAAAATGCCCAACTTGCCAGCAGTTTTGCAGCCTGTGATCTGGGCTCCTCCTCTACCCTAGGGGTTCGGGCCTCCTGCAGGAGGAGCTTGGAGGGGAGGGGGGAATGCTGTGCCTTGGAACAGCCCTGGGGGCCTGGAGGAGGATCTCTGTCTTTTCTTTACCCCCCCCAAAAAAAAACCCCTCCTTAAAACAAAAGGCTTTTATCTAGTAAACACCCAGCATGGCACCCAGCCCAATGCAGTGTCCTGAGTTGCTTGGTGCCGCAAGGGGGATGGGTGGGGAGTTTGCCTCTTTATTTCTGTGTAAGAGGTTGGGGTGTTGTCAGCTGCTTCCCAGCCTCGGTGCCTTCCCTTACTCTCTTTGCCTTTGTTTCGAGGGCCTTTTGAAGATGGTCCGAGAGGTCTGCTGAGCTGGCCTGCTCTGTCTCCGGTGAGTCTCTACTTGAGCCTCCCCATGAGACTTACTTTCCCAGGCCCCCCGAATCCGCCACTGGTGACCCAGAAATGGGGCAGGAGAGCCTGGGCCCAACCGGGCCTGGGCTTGGGTGGCACCTCCCTCGGTCCCTTTCCCACCCGGCCGGGATCAAAGCAGCCTCCTCAGGGAGCAGGGAAATGCCTCTCCCAATAGCCCCACCAGTGAGTAAACAGCCAGGGCCTCTTGCAGCTTTTGAAGCGCAGTGCTTCGGCCCAGAGGAATGCAGAACATTTCATTTTAGGAGTGGACTTAGGTTTCCAGCGCTCTTGGTATTTGCAAATTTGAAACAAATGCCCTCATTTAGCAGCAGGCAGGCTGGGCAGTAAACGGGGGCTGTTTAAGGGCGTTTATGACGGTCACAGGTATTTGTGGGAAGAGGAACCCCAGCAGGTTTGGGAGAGGACAGAGGGTTTATGGTTAGGTGGGTTGTACAAAGGCCCCAGCCAGGTCTCCGGTGGAGGGTTGTTGTTAGGTGGGCTTTGCCATAAAAAGCATTGCTGCCTCCTGTCCCCCAGGAAGTATCTCCTTCTGGCAGACAAAGGGGTTTGGGATGGTGTTTAACCCACAGGGTTGATGCTCAGGGCCTTGCCCCTCTCACTTGGCTGCCAAAGTATCAGATTTCCAATGAACCCTTCCTTCTCCCACTCCCAGAGCTTGAAAGGCTCATTAAATGTGCTTTATGTATAACAAGTTGGCTGAGAGCTTCCAGCCAGTTTTGTGAGGAAGGAGCTAGGGAAACCTGTTTTTCTTTTGTTGTTTTGGGGAGTAGGATCTGTGAAGGTGCAATTGCAAAAAGACCCTAATTTCAGGAATCAGCAAGGAAGTGTTGTTTGCCCTTGAAGGGGCGCGGCAGCTTAACCAAGGCTGGTCTGTCTGAGGCCTGGCTGCCCTGCGCTGGCCCCCATGCCCCCCCAACCCCGGAAATTCAGAAATCTGTTCAGGAACTGAGTTCTGGCTTTGCAGCTTGCTCCCCGAGAGACCTTAGTTCACTTCGCCTCTCTGAGCCTCAGTTTCTTCTTTCGTAAGATGGGGATGGTAATACCCATCCCATTAGACGTCTCGTGAGAATTAAATGAGCTAGTACTGTATTTCACGAACTCTAAGATGCTCTCTCTCCCTTTCCCCAGTTTCACTTCTTTGGTTGTGAGATAATTATGTAATGTTGTGTCTTAGTTTAACTGGTACCATTTCCTTTTGGTGGAACATAAATAATGGTGCATCTTAAAATCAGTGACAGCTTTGAAATTCAGTGTATGCAAAGGACTTTGTCCTATTGTGAATACTTGATAAAAAGGTGGTTAGAATGTGATTTAGTTACAGACCTGTTTTTGCTTCCTATCTATTAGTAACTTCCAATAGAAACTGTCTTCCTTTTAGTCTGGCACATAAATAACAAAGGATGTTCAAGGCAGAAGGCCTCATGCTAGGTAATGTGGGAGGGGAGGTCGGGGAACTTCTAAATCCTTAAAAAGCAAGTGATATCCAGAAGAGGAGGTAGCTGTCCTTAAGAAGGCAAACAGTCTCTTGTGGAAAGAAAATACCTCTCTTATGGTGGAGTCTCCGGGTATTTATTTATTTATTTAGCCACACCACCTGGCATACGAGATCCCAGTTCCCCAACCAGGGATGGAACCTGGGCCCCCGTGGGGAATTCCCCTAGAGTCTCCATTTAAAAAGGCTAAGTTGAGGGACTTCCCTGGTGGTCCAGTGGGTAAGACTCCGTGCTCCCAGTGCAGGGGGCCCGGGTTCCATCCCTGGTTGAGGAATAGATCCCGCATGCATGCTGCCTGCTGCAGCTAAGACCCAGCACAGCCAAATAAATAAATAAATAAAATATTTAAAAAAAAATACAAAGGCTGAGCGGGGAATTCCCTGGCGGTCCAGTGGTTAGGACTTGCTGCTTTTACTGCTGGCGCCAGGGTTTGATCCCTGGTCAGGGAACTAAGATTCCCACAAGCCATGCGGCCAAAAACAAAGACATAAAAAGGCTGAGCTATTCCAGGGGGAGACTGGAGACTCACTCCAGGAATGGATTGTCTGGTAGGCAAACTGAGACAGAACCAGAAGAGGGTAATGAACAAGGCAAGGACACAGAGAAGCACCAAAGAGGGGGGACACAGTAAATGCCAGGTGCTCAGAGGATGAAGACCTGAGGGGGGCATGCGGGAGACCCACAGGGGGTGGTAGCATGGGCTTCCGCTCATAGCAGCAACTAGCAGCACAGTTGCGTGGGGTTGATCTAAGCTTTGTGGAGACAGCTGGTGCTAATCATTCTGCTTGGTGCTACCTGAGCATTGGCTGGGTGGTACTGTTCCCCCTCAGGACACAAGTGGCCCAAAGGCTGGGGAGTTCTTAATTTGCTTGAGTTTTGGTTCATCTGATGGTGGAATGGATTGGCTGTCAGGTTGGGATTTGGATGGCACATGAAAAGACAAAAATATGGCCCTTTTGTATGTGTTAGTGGATATCGAGAGCAAAGCTTTTCTTCTTTTTTAGTAGATTGCTGTGTAGATATGTGTTTTAGGCACCTCACCTTACAGGAGTTTCAGAATGCATTCTTTCTGTGTGGTTGCCCAAAACTTTAACCCTTGGTAGGTGTGCCCAGCTAGGAAAGGGGCTGATTAAGGGCTCGCCTGGAGGGCAAGAACTCAGAAGTCCCAGGGTCTAGACACCCAGCCCCTCCACAGAGTCAGTGCTCATCTTTACTTCCTTTGGGAATGTTTTGAAGGAGAATAAAGTGTTGCAGATGACGTGCCTTCAACAATCAGGAAGAAGGGCATTGAGGTTAAGAAAATTCCAGTGCTCTTTTCAGGGAGTTTCTGATGATATAAAAATGTATTTTGATAAAACTCTGAAACTTCTGGGGAAGCTGATCTTCCCATCGTCTGTCCTGGGAGGCAGGGGGTTCTTTTCAAACCAGGTCAACAAATTATTTGAAGCCCTTTTTTTTTTTTTTTTTTTTTTTTAATTTATTTATTTACTTTTGGCTGTGTTGGGTCTTCGTTTCTGTGCGAGGGCTTTCTCCAGTTGCGGCGAGCGGGGGCCGCTCTTCATCGCGGTGCGCGGGCCTCTCCCTTTGTGGAGCACAGGCCCCAGATGCGCAGGCTCAGTAGTTGTGGCTCACGGGCTTAGTTGCTCCGCGGCATGTGGGATCTTCCCAGACCAGGGCTCGAACCCATGTCCCCTGCATTGGCAGGCAGATTCTTAACCACTGCGCCACCAGGGAAGCCCTGAAGCCCTTTTTGTATCTCAAGCACCCAGAGCACTACCCGCGGGCCCTCCATTGTCCTAAGTGTAACTAGTCCAGTTTGAGAAGCCTTGAGAGGACTTGCCTGGACCTCCGTGGGGCTCTTGCCAGCTGCTGGTCTTGAGGGTGACGGCTGTGGCAGCTGAATTAACAGCCATCTGTTCTGGGCCAGGCCGCTGCGTCAGCCTTGGGGAGAGGTGTTGATCAGGCTGATGGGGCAACAAATCCCCCTGAGCCCCAGGTTGAAAGTACATTAGTTAAACGTTGCTCTTAGACTCCTGACAAATTGCTTTCAGTTTTTGCTGCCAAAAGAGAAACTCTGAAAACAGGGTGCAAATTGGGTTATTGACACTGTCTCTGTTTTTGTTGCTTCCATGAGGTTGGTGGAGGAGGGCGCCCGCCAGTCCAGGGGAGCTTTTCAGGTTCCTCTGGTACCTGACATCAGGTGAAGAGGACGAGGGGGTGGGCATGTGGGGTGAAGTGCCCTTGAATGCAGGAAGTGTGGTGACTGGACAGGCCTTTGAGGTGCCTGGGACCAGCCTCTTTCATTAGATCAAAGAAATACCTTTTGTTTTTCTGCTCACACTTTCCTCTGCCCTGGAGCCAGAGTCGTAAAGAGGTGGAGTTGTGAGGGTCTGCACCTGGTAGTTGGGGTGGTAGGTGGCGGCGGGGTGGGGGGAGGTGTCTTCCTTCCCGCTGTGCGCTTCCTGCATCCTGCTCCCACTGTCCTGGTGTGCGGGGGTCTGCCTGGGCTAGCCTGGGCACGCCTGGGCACCGCGGGTTCTGCTGGGCTGCCCTCCCGGTAGGGCCCCGCCTGAGCTGGGCTATAAGCTGGAGAAACCAGGCGCACAGAGATGGATTTCACTGCAGGCTAAGTGTTTTGTTGCTGAATCATTTGCATTCATTAAAAGTGGTGAAGGGTGAGTGATATTTAAGGCAACACCATGGGTTTGCTGGAGGCTGCTGCCTTAGAGCCTCATTAAGAACTCTTGGGGCCGGGGAAAGGATGGGCGTAGCTCATTCAAAGCTTACTTAACTTCTGACTGCCTTGGGTATAGGCCAGCTGCTAAAATATGAAAAGTGTCTGCCCAGAAGCCCCCAGAGCTTGGCCAGACTGCCCTGGCCAAAGAAAACTTACACTTACAATTCATTATTTAGCCTCCTCCTGCGAGTTTCCGCGTGTCTCTTCCTCCCCTGGGACCTTGCTGAGTTGGGGGCACAAGTGGTGGCAGGAAGGCTCCTACATATTTTAAGGGGAAGCTTAGCCTAAAGCAAGTGCTGTCTACATTCACACACACACCCCCCGCCCCCGTTCCCTACTGATGGACTTTAGGCTGTCTCTGAGGGTTTGCTTTTGTAAACAATGCCACCACAAATATCCCTGTATCTATCTGTACCCTTGTGCTTGTGTACCTGAAGGGTAAATTCCCAGAAGTGGAGCTGCTCTAGCAAAGGATAGGAATATATCACAACTGGGTACAACATTCTGTATTTATGTTATTTCTCTGGGGAGGGTGTTTATAGCTTTCATCAAATTTCTGAATCCCTGCTGCACAGTGGGCCTGTGAAAATCACACGGGTTAAAGTGTGAAAACTAGTAAGCATGATTCAAATGTGAGACATTGCTGGGGTGACTGGAGAATTTATCATCCAACCTGGGGCATTGTTAATAATTATGCCAAGATAACCAGCATAAGCCAGGGTTGTTCCAGGTAACTTGGGAGGATGGTAGCCCAGTGCCCACCAAGATCTTTTCCCCTGATCTCTGGGACCATGTATGTTCTCTCTTCTACACCATGGAGCTCTGAATTACCTGCTTCATTCTCTTTTCCATTCTAGCAGCTGTGTTCTTTTTGTTGCTCCCAACTTGATGATGAGCTTGGTAGGGTGGGTCCAGTTCCTGACCTTTTCCCAGATGCTCAGTGGTTGTTCAAGTTGTTCTTGGATTCCCAAGACCAGAATTTGAGTCCTGGAAGCACTGTAACTTCTGAATTCCATTTTTCTTCTTTTCTTTTTAAAAAAAATACTTATGTATTTATTTGGTTGTACCGGGTCTTAGTTGCAGCAGGCAGGCTCCTTAGTTGCGGCATGCATGTGGGATCTAGTTCCCTGACCAGGGATCGAACCCAGGGCCCCTGCATTGGGAGCGTGGAGTCTTAGCCACTGTGCCACCAGGGAAGTCCCTGAATTCCATTTCTTAATCTGCAGAATGACAATGATAATATCCACCTCATAGAGCTATGGTGAGGGTCTAATGAAGGAACATTTGTGCAGGGGTGTTGCGGCGTGGCCTTTGTGGGAGGCAGGCTTCAGGGACACGCATATTGACACGTGCTGTCACTCCTTATTGACATAGACTTGGGAGCCCTTGAACATCGCTGGCTCTAGATTTGTGTTTTCCACTTCTCCAGTTATTACCATCCCTTTAATTGCTCTCGTATCTGTTCCCTCCCCTTTTATCCTATTGTCTGTGGCTTTGCCATTTCTCCCTTGGAATACTGCTGGAAAAAAGAAGTGAATTTTTGAAGGCAGCATCTTTTTTTCCCTCTCAAAAATGTCAAGAAGACATGTACTTCATGAAACCTAAGATAAAAACATCCGGTGAGTCGCAACAGACTGAGATAAAAAAGAAGCTGACCGAGAAGGGTGAAGAAGTAGTAAGAGGACTGGCTGAAATAGTGCAGGAGTATGAGGAGACAAAAAATGCAATAGCAGAATTCAGTTTCCAGTATTCACTTTAAGGAGCTGAATCAGCACTGCAGTTAATCTAATCAATGTCATGCAGTTGAGGAGCTCTCAGAATCCAGAGGAAAATGTACAGTGAGATGAAAATGATGAAAAAATGTGATAATTAGAGAAATAGATTCAAGATTTTAAAAAGGAATAAACAAAGGATATACAAGTAGAATTAAAAAGCAGATCCTAAGAGGCAAATAAAACAACAATACATATAACAAAGGAAGAATTGTAGTATTAAACTAGATAAAAGCAGAGATAAATATAGCAGTTAGTGTGATAAACGTCAGGGGAATATGTCTACCACAGAGGTAAGACAAAATTAAGATTGAGTTAGAAAAGTTTCATGTTCTTTACATGAGACAAACCTAAAATACAGAGTTCATTTTATTCTTTTTTTAACTTTAGACCAATAGCTTAATTTATTTCACTTCTTATTTAGGAAAGAATTTTAAGCTTATTAATTTTCTTCTGAGTATAGCTTTGAAATTAATAAATTTGAAATGAAAAAATATAGAATTGGTAAGTTCCACTGCTTCAAAAAAAAACAAAAGAAACAAAACTTTGGCAAATGCAGTCAAGAAAAGGAGAGAAATGGTCAGTAAGCAAAGCAAGAAAGGAAAAAGAAGCTTTAACCTCATTCCTGGCCTCACAACAATTTCTTGAGGCCAATTTCAACATACTAGGTACCTGGTAGATTCTGGGGACTTAGAGCAGGTAATGAGATGGAGCTTACCATTTAGTGGGGAGGGCTTATGAAAATGTGTGCTAATAATTACAGTTGTGGTAATTGCCACGGAAAAGATTTTGTAAGTTACAGAGGGTTACCATGTTCAGTGCTGTGCTGAGAAATCGATGCTAGGAGAGTATAAATTATTGAAATGTAATGAGCCATTAGGATGACTAACTAGACCAGTAACTATTAAAAACAATTGAAAGATAGTGAGAAAACAAACAAAACACCCCCCACCAAACTGTTGTATCAGAGGGCCTTGAGGGGAAATTTTGAAAAATGTAGAAAATAGGGCCTTGTAGTGCTTTATAGGCAGTCACAGAGCCAAGAAACAGATGGATGGCCACCCCGTGCATGTCACAAAGTTGATATGACCTTGATCCCAAATGCTGACTGACGTTGCGGAAGAGGAAAATACACTACTTAGAAATATTGGTATGAAAGTCTAAAGAAAATACTGGCAAATACTATGTTAAAGATAATGTACCATAGGGCTTCCCTGGTGGCGCAGTGATTGAGAGTCCGCCTGCCGATGCAGGGGACACGGGTTCGTGCCCCGGTCCGGGAAGATCCCACATGCCGCGGAGCTGCTGGGCCGGTGAGCCATGGCCCCTGAGCCTGCGCGTCCGGAGCCTGTGCTCTGCAACGGGAGAGGCCACGACAGTGAGAGGCCCACATACCGCAAAGAAAAGAAAAAAAAAAAAAGAATTGGAGAAAAATAAAGCTAATGAAAATGTACATAATTTAAAAAAAAAAAAGAAAATACAATGGAAAGGTTTATCGCATTCACAAAATCAACAACAATAAGAAAACCCATAAAATACGCAGGCGTAAAGCAATAGAATGGAAACTGTACGTTGAAGGAGTCAGTAAATAACACCCTTATTTCCTCTGAATTTTAAACCGGTGGATGCAGGGAGGAAAGGAAGACAGACAGGAATTAGACAGATGGAAATTAGTGTATCACCTTTATTACAGATAAAGGCTAGGTTGAGGAACAAGGTTGTAATCATCCCTGAATTGTGTGTGTGTGTGTGTGTGTGTGTGTGTGTGTGTGTGTAGGGTGTGTGTGTAGGGTGTGTGTGTGTGTGTGTGTGTCTGCAGGGGGTATATTCCCCCTGAATTAGGGTGTGTGTCTGTGTCTGCAGGGGGTATATTCCCCCTCCCCCAAGTGGGCAGGAGAGGAAGGCTCAGAGCCAAACATACTCAGTGAGACATCATGCCTCCCTGGAACTTCTGGGAGGAGGTGGAATGAGACTCCAATGGTACCCCCTCCACTGAAATGGGGAAGAGTTATTCCTCCTTAAAACTTCCTTTGCTCTCTGAGCTCACTGGGGCTTAATTGTTGAAGGTCCTGGACTTCTAGGGGGTGTGGGTGCCTGGGGTGTGGCTCTTCCTTTCAAGGAAAGGGCACAGCTGTTAGCTATTCCTGCTTCCACCTTCACTAACCACACTGCTCCTTTGTGGGTGCTTCCAGGACACCTGGAGAACAGAGTAGATTTCCTCCTAAAAGGCTCTCAAAGCAAAACAGGACAGTATTTATAAGATTTTTAAATAATTTTTATTTATTTATTTTTATTTTTGGCCGTGTTGGGTCTTCGTTTCTGTGCGAGGGCTTTCTCTAGTTGCGGCAAGTGGGGGCCGCTCTTCATTGCGGTGCGCGGGCCTCTTAGTGTCGTGGCCTCTCGTTGCAAAACACAGGCTCCAGACGCGCAGGCTCAGTAGTTGCGGCACATGGGCTCAGTTGCTCCGCGGCATGTGGGATCCTCCCAGACCAGGGCACGAACCCGTGTCCCCTGCATTGGCAGGCAGACTCTCAACCACTGTGCCACCAGGGAAGCCCCTAAAACAGGACAGTATTTAAATGAATTCCAAGACAGCTTTGCACCCAAGGGTGAAAATTCACTTCCTATCTATTTCCAAGCCCAAGTCATGTGCAAACACATTTTCTTCTGAGTAGTTAAGTAACATTTGAGAACAGGAACCCTCACTGCCCTGTTCACTGCTGTATTCCCAACACTTAGAACAATGCCTGGCACTTTGTAGGCATTCAGTAACTTAATGACCATTCTCAGGGGGGAAAAGTGTGACATGTAATGCAGAAAAGGCCTTATATTAGTGATCTTATTGATTACAAGTTAATAAGAAAAAGATAACAGTAAAAATAAACAAGGAAAAAGGTAGACAAGGAAGTTGAATAGAAAATTCAGCTAACCAGTGAACATACAAAAGATGGCTTTATGTTGTTAAGAACAGGCTAAATGTCTTAAATGAGTTGCTGAATAAAACAAAGTATTATTTTACGTCTCTCAAATTGGCAAAGGTTAATAAGTATCAGTGTTGGTAAGGAAGCATAAATTGGTACAGCCTTTTATTTATTTATTTATTTTTCTGTGCTAGGCGGGCCTCTCACTGTTGTGGCCTCTCCCGTTGCGGAGCACAGGCTCCGGACGCGCAGGCTCAGCGGCCGTGGCTCACGGGCCCAGCCGCTCCGCGGCATGTGGGATCTTCCTGGACTGGGGCATAAACCCGTGTCCCCTGCATCGGCAGGCGGACTCTCAACCACTGCGCCACCAGGGAGGCCCGGTACAGCCTTTTTAAAGAGCAATTTGTCAGGGCTTCCCTGGTATAGACCAGGTATGACATTATCCCATAATCATGCCTTCTGTGAATGTACCGTGACAAAGAGCTTCTTCAATCCATTTTCTAACCTAACAGCCACCTCCTTGGAAACAGGGACTCACTGTATTGGTGATTTTTTTTTTGTCCGGGGACAGCCTAAGCAGGGTAAACTTGGATTTCACCTCCTTTGCCTGCTCCACCCCTCACAAGCCAGTGTCCTAGTGGCCTTTTGCTGTGTTCCCCCTCATCATCCCTTAAACTCTGAGCATCCGGAATCACCCTGAGTTCACGTTTTGTTTTTGTGCTTCTTTTTCTATTTTCCAAGCCCTGTTCCTTTTTAAAATTTATTTAATTTTTTTTATTTTTTGGCCACGCTGTGTGGCATGTGGGATATTAGTTCCTTGACCAGGGATTGAACCCGTGCTGCCTGCATTGTAATTGCAGAATCTTAACCACTGGACCGCCAAGGAAGTCCCCAAGCCCCGTTCCTTCTTAAAATCTTGTTTTGAAGAGCCTTCTTCCAGGATGCTTCTCTGCCCCCTTATACCCTCACTCTGAGTTAAAAGCCTGCCTTGTGCACTCACCCATCGTACACCCACCCATCATGCTGTGTGATAATGTGGTAAAGCCTAGTGATTATGATAGGTTTTCCTTTGGAGCCAGATGACCGGAGATATGAGTCCTGCATTTGTCACTTATTAGCTGTGTTACCTTGAGCCAGTGACTTTACCTTTCTGTGCCTCAGTTTCCTCATCTGCATAACAGGGGTCATAGTACCTACCTCACTGGGTGGTTGTAAGCACTAACAATGGGGTTAAAGCTCTCGCAATAGTGGCTGGCACGCAGTAAGCGGTCAGTAAAGCCTTCGCTATTGTAATTAATATGTTTACTTGTCTGACTCCCCCACTAAACAGAGATACTTAAAGGCAGTAGTTGTATTTTTCTCTCTCCATCCCCAGTGTCTTGCAGAGTACTTGGCACATGGTAGGCATTAAATAACTGTTTGTTGAATTAATAATGATAATTAATGTAATTGCCGACCAAGATCCCATATTGGGCTCAACTCTGTTTGGATCCACATCATGCAGGGGCCACTGAACTCACCACAGATCAGCTGGTATTTCCCAAGCTCCTCCAATGGGCAAGGCGTCCACAGTGGAGGGGATGGAAGAGTGGACATCCAGCCCCTGACCTCAGGGAGCTGAGAATCTGGTGGAGAAGATGGTGAAAGCACATGAAACGTTAACAACAATATTAGGTCTTAACCGTTTGTGGGAGCAACAGAAGAATGCATTCACAGTTAACTATTTCAGCCCTTGTTTTCCAGATTCCTTCTAGAGAGCTTCTTTTTTAAAAAATAAATTTATTTATTTATTTTTGGCTATCTTGGGTCTTCGTTGCTGTGGGGGGGCTTTCTCCAGTTGGGGCGAGTGGGGGCTACTCTTCGTTGTGGTGTGTGGTCTTCTTATTGCAGTGGCGTCCCTTGTTGCGGAGCGTGGGCTCTAGCCACGTGGGCTTCAGTAGTTGTGGCACATGGGCTCGGTAGTTGTGGTGCACGGGCTTAGTTGCTCCGTGACGTGGGATCTTCCCGGAGCAGGGCTTGAACCCTTGTCCCCTGCATTAGCAGGCGGATTCTTAGCCACTGCGCCACCAGGGAAGTCCCATTGAGAGCTTCTTTTTAATAATGAAACATAGATCTGGAGGCTTCGTCAGGGTCAGATTTGACTTTTTTTTTTGTTTTTCCAGGTATATTTTATCATAGGTAGGCACATAACATCTGGTTGTCTCTCTGGAATTAGCAGCCGTCAATAATCATTGCTAGATCCAGTATTTCATTAGGGGCTATAAAATGGTGATATTCTGTTTATCAGCTGGAGACGTCTATAAGGATATACCGCCCCTTATTAACCGTTTGGTTACCCTGAGGTGTAGCTGTTCACGGAAGGGAAAGTAAATGCTTCTTGACCAGTTTTTAAAATAATGAGCCTCTCGCCAGGTGTCCTCGAGTGAGTGACATCGTCTTTAAACCTTGCGTGGCAATCCCTGATGCACCGCCGTGATGCCCAGGGAAGACAGGGCAACCTGGAAGTCCAACTACTTCCTTAAGATCATCCAACTTCTGAATGATTATCTGAAATGCTTCATTGTGGGAGCAGACAAGGTGGGCTCCAAGCAGATGCAGCAGATCCGCATGTCCCTCCATGGGAAGGCTGTGGTGCTGAAGGGCAAGAACACCATGATGCACAAGGTGATCCGAGGGCATCTGGGAAACAACCCAGCTTTGGAGAAACCGCTGCCTCACATCCGGGGGAACGTGGGCTTTGTGTTCACCAAGGAAGACCTCACTGAGATCAGAGACATGCTGCTGGCCAATGACGTGCCAGCTGCTGCCCTGCAAAGTCACTCTGCTGGTCCAGAACACTGGTCTGGGCCCTGAAAAGACCTCCTTCTTCCATACTTTAGGCGATACACTAAAATCTCCAGGGGCACCATCGAAATACTGAGTGATGTGCAGCTGATTAAGACTGGAGACAAATTGGGAGCCAGTGAAGCCACGTTGCTGAACATCTCCCCCTTCTCCTTTGGGCTGGTCATCCAGCAGGTGTTTGACAATGGCAGCATCTGTAACCTTGAAGTGCTTGACATCACAGAGGAAACTCTGCATTCTCGCTTCCTGGAGGGTGTCTGCAATGTTGCCAGCGTATGTCTGCAGATTGGTTACCCAACTGTTGCATCTGTACCCCATTCTATCATCAGTGGGTACAAGTGGGTCCTGGCTTTGTCTGTGGAGACTGATTACACCTTCCCACTTGCTGAAAAGGTCAAGGCCTTCTTGGCTGATCCATCTGCATTTGTGGCTGCTGCCACCACTGTTGTTCCTGCTGCTGCAGCCCCAGCCAAGGTTGAAGCAAAGGAAGAGTCGGAGGAGTCGGACGAGTATATGGGATTTGGTCTCTTTGACTAATCGCCAAAAAGCAGCCAACTCAGCAGGCTTTATTTGTGAAACAAGGAAATAAAGGCTTACGTCACTTACCAAAAAATAAAATAAAATAATGAGTTGGTTTTCTAGCATCCTTCAGAGGTGACCAATGGGACTTCCCTGGTGGCGCAGTGGTTGAGAGTCCGCCTGCCGATGCAGGGGACACGGGTTCGTGCCTCGGGCTGGGACGATCCCATGTGCCGCGGAGCGGCTGGGCCCGTGAGCCGTGGCTGCTGAGCCTGCACGTCCAGAGCCTGTGCTCCGCAACGGGAGAGGCCACAACAGTGAGAGGCCCGCGTACTGCAAAAAAAAAAAAAAAAAAAAAAAAAAGGTGACCAATGGAGGACTTTGGGCTCTTTTTTTTTTAAATTTTAAAAACATTTTTTTAATTTTTAATTTTTAAAATCTTATGATTTGGCATTACTGGTGTCTTTTTAAAAATTTTTTATTGGAGTATAGTTGATTTACAATGTTGTGTTAGTTTTAGGAGTACAGCGAAGTGAATCAGTTATACATATATCCACTCTTTTTTTGGATTCTTTTCCCATGTAGGCTATTATGCAGTACTGAGTAGACTTCTCTGTGCTATACAATAGGTTCTCATTAGTTATCTGTTTTATATGTAATAGTGTGTATATGTCAATCCCAATCTCCCAGTTTATCCCTCCCCTCTGGACCCTTTTTTTTTAAACATCATTGTGAACTCACAGATTTTAAACTTACCAGTGTGTTAAGGCCATGTGGTTCGTACCCTTACGAAGCTTAAAAGGTCCCTTCTTGGCCTCGCGGGAGCCTCTGCAAGCTGGCCCTGAACCTTTTGATGCGGCCCTGCTTGTCTTTGCTCATTTCCTTGTATGATGAAATGTTCCAGGTTCATCCGGCACATTTCCTGCCCAGACCTGGAATCAGGTACTTCTCCAAGGAAGAAGGGCATGAATTTTTTAGGATATTGGTATAATATTACCAAACCACTTTCCAGAAGGACATTATTATCATTTACACTCCCATCTGCAAGGCATGAGGACCATTTTCTCCATATACTCAACCAGTGTTGAGTGATATTTTAAAAACTTGGCATTCATTTGATAGGGCAAAATGATTTGCATTTCTTATTTGCATTTATGTTCCAGTTTGCATTCATTAGGTTACTGGTACATTGGAATGTTTTCTCTTTTTTTTTGCGGTACGCGGGCCTCTCACTGTTGTGGCCTCTCCCGTTGCGGAGCACAGGCTCCGGACGCGCGGGCTCAGCGGCCATGGCTCACGGGCCTAGCCGCTCCGCGGCACGTGGGATCTTCCCGGACCGGGGCACGAACCCGTGTCCCCTGTATCGGCCGAGGCGGACTCTCAACCACTGCGCTACCAGGGAAGCCCGGAATGTTTTCTTATATTTATTAATCATTTATATTTGTTTTGAGAAGACATGCTGTTTTGACCATGTTACTATTAGAATTTTAGTAGTTATTATGAATGGTTAGTAACTGTGTATCAAGGCCAGCAGCCCTTTTTCTGTCAATTGCTAGAAACCATTTTCCTAATTGGTTGTTTGCCATTGAGAGTTGTTTACAACTTCTATTTTATGTAGTCAGATATTTTCCTTTATAAAGGAAAGAATTTTCCAGTCCTCTCTCATTGGGGACTTACGGGATCAGAAAGCTGAACCCTAAGAGTTATCTCCAGGCATGAGTTGGCACCCAAACGTTCACTGTGCTGTCCTCACCTAACTACCGTTGGGTCCCTTGAGGCCAGAGGCCTGCCTCATTCCAACATGGTCTGGATCCATTTTCACCCAGACAGACTCGCTCTGACTCTTCTTCATATTGAAGGTCGGGGAGTGACTGAAATGATGAGCAACTGCTGATCTGGGCACTGCCTGGAGGTTCCCGGGGCAGTGGGCCAGAGAGCGCAGAGGTCCCAGCAGTCAGCTGCTTCCCTGTGGAGCCCCACTTAAGTGACCCGCCGGCTCCAAGGCTCCGTGGGGCAGCTGTGGGACAAAGTTTTGGACCCCAGGGTCTGCTCAGAACCTGTACACCCACACGGCAGAGATTGAGTGGATGGCGAGTCAGACAGGGCAGTCGGCAGCTCCAAATGGTCTGCGTGAGAGAGGGATCCCGACCAAGGCCTACGCTGGGTAAGAGGCGGTTTTCATGGGATGGAGGCCCTTAAAAGATTAAAAAGAAAAAATCTCGAACATAATAATGACAAGCAAGAATGGCTAAGAGCCCAAACTATATGATACTTAATACGTGCCAGGCATTGTTCCAAACACGCTACATTGGTTAACATGTGAATTTACTTTTCGCAAGCCTAGGAGGTAGATACTGTTATTAGCACCATTTTATAGCTACAGAAACGGAGACACCGAGAGGATAAACAGCTTGCCCAAGGTCATATGCTCGGTAAGTGGGAGAGGAGAATTGAAGTGCAGACAGTCTGACTCCAGACTCTGAGCTCTTGTCACATCTCCGTCCTGCCTGTACACTGTGAGCCAGGGCCTTAAAGTGGTGCAGCTCTTCAGACTTCCCAGGGGGCATTTCGTCCCTGCAGGATAAGGAGCAGCTGGCTTTACAGATGGGGAAACTGAGGCCTGAAGGACAGAGTGATTTGCCCAGAGCCATCTGTGCAAGTCAGATGCAGGTCTTTCTGTAGGTGACACTCATTTGGTATCAAAGTCAAACTCTTTGAACCTCCTAGGAACAGAATTGCTCTTAGACAGGTACAGACAGTGGTTGCCTTTTCCCTTTGAGAGGGCTGACCCCTCCGGGGTCTGGTGAACAGTGGGGGTCTTACTTAGGACTTTCCTGGGCTCCTCAGGGCTGTGGAGGCGGGCCTGCTCTCGGGATCTCATGGTCTGAGCCCAGGCTGGCTGTTTCTGGAAGTTGACTTCTTTGCCCTTGTGTGAGGAGCCACAGAGTGTGTTCCAAGAGCACCAGGACTGCTGGGTCAGGGGTTCTGGAAAAGTTGGGTAGAAAGTGCCCTGCTGTCTTCTTGCTCCTGGCCTAATGGCTCAGACCATTTTTAGATGTCAGGAAGTGTAACAATATGGTACATTTATCTTGGTGAATAATGGATGAGCCCAGGGAAGGTACTGTATTTTTCCTGGTGAATTATTTACCAGGAGCCTCTAATTTGAGGCTCTCCACTATGAGTGGTCTGACTCAGGTGTATCTAGAGTCCCTCCTGACTCCCCTCACTCCCCCGGTCTCCCAGCTACAGGTTTGCTGTAACCTTCCATGTCTAGTGTTATACTGGGCAGCCCCATGGCCTGTAGCCAGGGACTCTCTGAGTTTGGAGTCCCTGTGGCCCCTGGGTTGGGTGGCAGGAGGGAGTGGGGAGGACCCTCCCTACTAGAGATGTAGGGAAAGCCCTGTGGGGGGTTTACTTGGCAGGGGCAGGGGCGGGGGAAGCAGGGGTCAATGTGGGGCTGGGGGCTACTCTACAGTCATGGGGAGCATTTTGTGTGCTTATGTGTGTGTGTGCACATATGTGTGCTCTGGGTCTTTGTTTTTCTTGTCCCTTTCTCTGGGTCTCTCTAGGACTGTATGTTACTCTCTTGTCTCTCAGTTTGTCCGTGTCTCTCTGTTGATCTGGGTCTCTCTGTCCCCATCCCTACCCCCTCCCTCCCTCCCTTCCCCCGCCCACACCATCAATCTCCCTCCAGCCCCCTTTTTCTCATCTTCCTGTCTCCCTCTGTCTTTCTCCATCAGTGTCTGCTTCTCTCTCTCTCTCTTTCTCTCTGCGTGACTTTAGAGGCCTGTAAGAGGCACCTCCTGGGATGGAGGGACAGCCAGTTCCAGACTTAAGTGAAGCCAGATCTTGGTACCTTCCAGACCCTGACTTCAAGATCGACAGAGTAGGCATAAAATAAACTTTAGGTCTTTGTCATTTTTTTTGCTATTCAGTTATTGCATCAGCCACTCTTAGGGGCTTTTTTTTTCGTTAGCTATTTGTGTGTGCTTTATGTTTTATAACACCACCCCACCCCCTGGCCCCCAAAAGTCAGTTATCCCTAGGCTTTAAGCATCTGGTAATATGTTGCAAGTTTTTGGTGCTTTTAAAAATAACTTACAAGGAATTGTTTCTGTCTGTTATTCATCAGATTGTATTTTTTTCATCTGTTGTTACTGATTTGGAGATTGAAATACATATTTTGCCATCTTTAGCCAGAATGCTTTTTCAGAACAGCTGATTTTTCAAAAACAACTCTTTTTTGGTTATTTTCTTTTAAAAAATAAAGGAGCAAATCATCAGTGATGCAGTTAAGAAATAAAAGAGTAAAATTGGTTTTGTCTTACTAGAGAGTTTGTATTTTAAGCTGTAAAGTGAAGTTTATAAGGAGTCTAGGAAATGTCTGATGCTTTGACTCTAATTAAGCAGCTGGCCTGCCTTCCCTTCCCCCTCTCTGTCCCCCGACTACGCCCTCCCCCAACTGGGCAAGCATCAGTTACATCTGAGTGATGTTGGAGCAGTGACCATGGCCACAATAGTCGATCCCCACCTCCAGATAGCTTCCCTCTCCGATATTTTTCCAGCCACATGTGGTAGCAGAGGTGGCTGAGGGGAGGGCCTTTGATGGCAGCAGCAGGTCTACCTTCAGAAGAAAGCAGTGGGTACTGTACAAAATCCTGCCCCCCACACCCAGCCCCAGCAGCCTAGAGGCGAGGAGGGCACCCTTGCCTCTTGAAGACACTGGCTCTTCCAAACCGCCTCCTTCAGTCCGGATTCTTCTGTTTGTGTTTCAGATTGAGGTTTAAAGCCTGGAGCAACCCTTTCCCAGGAGAGAAGGGTTGGCTTCCAGAAGCAGCTGTTGGTCAGACAGGTGGAGAAGGAAAGAAAGGAAGGCTGGGAGAGGGGCACTTGGGAGGATGGTGTCCGGCTCTGACTCCTGGGCCCTGCCTTGTGCCCTGGCCCCGAGGGGATGGCCAGGCTGCCGAGGGCCGCGTTCATCTCCTGCACATGTGTTCGGCATCTCTGCGTGTCATCGGGTGTGTGGTACATGCAGCCCATTGCTGCAGGCCCTGGGTGGCTCGTGCTTTCCACATCACACATAGCAAAGCGATGTCCTCACATTCCCCGCTCTTGTCTGCTCCAGGAAGTGGTTTGCAGAGCACTTCTAAATATAAAAGTATGAGACTGCCTCTTTCTCTTATGCCTTTGGAACCAGCTGAGGGCCAACCTCTTTAGTCACTTTTGGGGTTTGGTGGGAGGAGGAAGGGGCACGGGAGAAGCTGGGGGGGGGGTGTGCCCGCATGCGTGTTTCCCGAGGCTCTGCTGATACCCATGTGCGTGGGGGGCACAGCGTGAGGCTAGGTGCAGTGCTGGAGGCCCGGGCAGGGTGCTGGGGCAGACAGAGAGGAGGGTGCAGGCTCAAAGACTGATTTTCAAACTCTGGGCAGCTATGTTCAGCCACTTAACTTGTTTTCAAAAATCCATTTTCTTCTTGCTCCCCCAGACCCAACAGTATGTTCTTCTACTGGGAAAAACAGCAGGATGTAGGTGACGACCACAGGGAAGGCACTTCAAAACATAGTGCTAAATGGAATAAAGTGAGAGGCATAATGAGTGATAATGCAAGACCATCTACATGGGTTAAAAGTAGCCGCACGCGAAACAACAATCACATTTGACCAGAGCACATACAAAGAGAGGATCTACCGTAAACAGGACAATGGATAAAAGGGAATAAAGTGAAAGAAATGAAGAGCAGCCAGCATGGCAGCGTGGAAACAACACAGATGTGGGAGCCAGACAGACCCAGGGGCAGTTCCCGACCCTGCCATTGTTGGGATAGCCTTGACCCCAGTTTCCTCCTCTGTGAAATGCGGCTGGTCTGTGTGGAGGGTTCTTTGGATGAGAAATAACGCGTCCACGTAATAAGGGCCAGCAAGAAGCAGACGGTCAGAGTAGCTAAGGCAGCGCTGACTGATGGAACTTTTTGTGGGGACAGAACTGTTCTACATCGGCGCTGTTCAGTACGGTGGCCGCTAGCCACATGCGGCTCCCGAGCACTAAAAATATGGCTAGTGGAACAGAGGCAATGAGTTTTCAGTTTTGTTTCATTTTAATTAAGTTCCATTTGAATAGCTCCATGTGGCTAGTGGCTGCCATATTGGACAGAACAGGCCGAAGGGATATTTTACCGTCTTTAGGAGCCAGGGAGGAGTTTCCCTCATTGAGTGGAGTTGAGGCCACTCGACCTAAAGGGCAGGGCATCATGTTATCCCTGCATGGGGAGTTTAGGGTGTGTGCCTCAGCGATGAGTAAAAAGAGCTCAGAAAACGGTGTCTCCCAGAGTTTTCTGAGCCTGTCTTGAAAATTAATAGATGAAGTCAGGTCCAACCAGTCCCCAGACTGTCATTTAGTTTGCCCTCTGCTTGCACAAGAAAGACCGTGGGAAGCTCACCCCCAGGCTCACCCTGGCACTGTTCTTGCTGTGGCGTCCCTGGGCCACTCGCCACTGCACCTGGGAGGAAGACCTGGTTGGGGCCTGGGTCTGGGCCCCCCTAATGAATGGCTGTGGAACCTGCAGCGAGTCCCTTTCCATCTTCTCTGGATGATGAGGGGCGGACTCTTTGACCCCTCTGGGGTCCCTGAGCACACCAGCTGAGCATCCCCAAAAGTCTTTCTGGGCCTGAGCTCCTGGCTCGTTTCCCAGTCTTGTGGTCCAGCATCCCCGTCGCCTTCCCCGCGGTGTAGATTATTTCTGCAGGTCCACTCACTGGCGTCTTCAGGAGACAGCTGGCTGCTGCCTCTCTCTCTCCTTGGATGTTGAGAATGGACATAGAAGGTGCCCATTCAAGCTCACCTTGAGCTTGCAGTCTAGCTTGGAAGATATGGCTCTTGGTCACAGCACAGGCGGGCATATCAGGGGTGTCACGGGCAGTGAGCTGTCAGTGCAAGTGTGTGGCCGAGGCAGAGGCGGGATCTCCTGGGGAGGCAGGATGCAAGTTGAGCCACAGGAATGGGAGTCAGCTCATCAGCAGTGATGCTGGGTCCCCGTGTGCAACTCCCAGCTGCCTCTAACTGCACACCTGCCATCTACAGCATCACTTTTAATCCCTCCCGGGCGGGGCCGGCCCTACATGTGGTGCGTGGGCTTTAGGGGCCGGCTGTGCAGCTGGAGGCTGGGGGGCAGGAAGGGGACTCTGGGGAGTGAGCCCTTTGTTTCTGTAACTGCCTCTCAGGCTCAGTGCCAGCGAATCCAGGACTAGGTCTTGGTGACTGTCCAGTCACATCCTTTCAGTTCTCTAATTTTACATATAATAAAACTACCTGGTGGCGGGCGGTGGTCGGTCAGGGTCACCCTACTTGTGAGGGATTGTATCAGGACTAGAACCCAGGTCTCTCTACCCCGTGTTCCTTCTGCCTGGTCACACCACCTCACTCTGGCTGAGCTTTTAATTTATGGCCGCTTCCTTGGAGACATCGCAGCCATCTGAGGGTTACTAAGGGCGAGGGGTGTGTCCTAGGTATGGCCCTCTGAGCCCCAGCAGAAGACAGGCTGGTGCGAGGATCAGGTGGTGTGGCTGCTGGCTGAGGAGCTTCTTGGTTTTTTTTTTTTTTTTTTTTTTTTGCGGTATGCGGGCCTCTCACTGTTGTGGCCTCTCCCGTTGTGGAGCACAGGCTCCGGACGCGCAGGCCTAGCGGCCATGGCTCACGGGCTTAGTTGCTCCGCGGCATGTGGGATCTTCCCGGACCAGGGCACGAACCCGTGTCTCCTGCATTGGCAGGCGGATTCTCAACCACTGCGCCACCAGGGAAGCCCTGAGGAGCTTCTTAAAGCACATCTCCCAACCGGTGTATCTGCCCCTCTGGGCTCGGATGCCGCAGGATACTGGACGCGAGGACCCGCTTCTGCCATCAGAGGTTGATCTTCGCCCTCCAGGGCCTCCCAGGAGTGGGCAGGGCAGGGCTGAATTGTGGTTTTCATCTAAGGTAGAAGAGCTGGCCCGCTAGGTTGTTTCTGTGCTAATCCCTGGTGATTTTGTTCTGTTTCTCTAATACGGATGTGGGAGTCTCTCCAGATATTTACAGTTAAACCCCAGGACAGGAAAACTCAGCTGGGTCCCTGGCTCTGCTCCCTCCCGCATGGCTCCAAGTGAGGGCTGTGATGGCTTGTGGAGGGCCGTGGGGCTGCTGTCAGCGAACCTGGGGCCTTCTGTAGGCACTCGGGAGATGGGGCCGAGGCGGGGGTGGGGGGCAGCTAGAACTTTGTGCTCTGCCTCTGGGTCTCTGAGTCAGCTGTGGTGGCTTTTCAGCAACCCTCTGAACCCTGATTTTCTGGGGCTTATCATCATACAGGGTTGTTGGTGCTAAAACCACATGTGGTATATTGGTGGTGGACTGGTGGTGGTGGAGGGGGACATTCCAGATCTCCAGATTCACAAACCCCACTGCAGCATTTTGTGTTCCTGCAGGCCCAGGTGAACTGGGGAGATGACTGGGCTTGCTGTTCACGCAAACGACTTGTTCTTACAGAGACTGAGATTTGTTCCTCAAAAAAAATGACGCATGCCTATGAACCGTGGACTCTTGGAGCGTCCCAGGGCAGCTGAAAGTGCACCAGTTAGACCCCGAAGGCCAAAGTCCTGTGGTGCATTGGCCCCTTGGGGAGGAGAAGTGGGGCAGGGACCCTGGTACCCCTGGGGCCTCTCATTTGGTGTCCTTAGAGTTTCCACATGGAGGGAACCAGTGAGCAGGGCCATCCTCATGTGGGTGAGGAGGCCTGGGGCTGCTCTCTTTCCTGGAACAGAGCATTTGTGCCTCTCGGGTTGAGGGCTGTCTCTCCCGGCCTGTGTCCTGATGCTGTCGCCCCAGATGGGGCACAGGAAGTTGGCAAACCTCTCCCTCAGGGGACCATATGGCCAATAGGAGCTGCCTTGGCCTGTGCTCTCGAGGTCATCCGTGGGGCAGGATGTCCCCACAGGGACGTGGGTCCTGGAACCAGTGACTGAGTCTTGGGTATGGAGGAGTCAGCTTCCTGCCTGTGGCTGGTTGGCCTCGTGCGTGAGAAAGGTCACAGTCGCTCGTAATTACGCAATCCATGCAGGATGCCCATGCCAGGGCCACCCAGGGTCATCTTGGTACCTCTGCCTGGTCCCAAGGCAGCTGTCCGAAGGATGGAATTTCTGTAGTAGGAGGGAGAGAAGGTAGATGGAATCAACTGGTCAGGTTTGGCAGGTTCTGGGACCTGTACTGATTCGGGGGTTGTCTTTCCAAGACCAAGAGGACTGGTCTCTGGGAGACAGGTAGTTGAGTGGCCCAGATGGTTACTTGGACCGAAGTAGCTGAAATGATCAAAGCAGAAAAACTTCCTGCTGCTCTCCATAAAATCATGTTTACACATGTGTGTGTGCACATGCACACGTATATACACGTGGGTCGACTGGGCCTGGAGCCCAGAGAGCATCAAGGAAAGGCGGGCACCAGACCAGACGCTTGCTGGGGAGTGGGGAGCGGGAGTTGGGCCGCTGCCCACACAGCCCTTTCGCGGGGCTGGGGCCAGGGCGCAGGCAGAGTGAGTGTCTACATGTAGATGGCCGTTGAGGAGCCAAGGAAATGGCTTGGAAAATGTCCTTATTGGGTATTTGCAGCACCAGCTCTCTTGGGGTCGTGCCTGATGTAGGTAGATGACTCTGCCTGCTGGTCATGGTGCCAGTGCTTCTTGAGCCCACCATGCCCTCTGTGTGCTCCGGGCTGTGCTATGGGCTTTGCATTTATGAACCCACTTAGCCTCACACAGCCCCTGAGTGGTGGGCTTGGGGTCCTCATTTCATGTCAAGGGAGAGGCCAGTGGAGGTGGCATTGCTAGGGAGCGGCAGGGCCACTGGCTGCTGCTATGCTGAGCAGCTTCCTTGAGGGGCATGTGGGCCAGGTGTTCCGTGCGGGCCTGGGTGTAGCAGGTGTGATGCACGGAGGACCGGACTCTGAAAGGGGGGCGGCTTTGGGAAGCCCAGGACCGGTGTGCTTCCAGAGCAGGCCTTCCCTGGACCACAGCCCTGGGGGCATCCTCAAGTCAGGTGGTGCAGGGACAGGGATGTGCTGGGGACTGTGCCACCTCGAGGCAGGTACCATCTCTATCCCCAGAGCCTTCCTCCTTCTCCATCATTCAGCCGAAGCTTCTGAAGAGTCCCTCACTTCCCAGCCCCGCCCCGTCTGGAGTCTGGCATATCTGCCAGGGGCTCCTCGGTCTGCCCATTTCCCCTCAAACAAAACAACAGACCAGCCTCTCCTGCAGACCATGCAGACGGCCAGACTGGGCACAGTAAACGTGGGTGCCATAGCACTGGGCCAGGCTCCTGCGTGAGAAGCCTGGTGGCCAGGGGTGTGGGCTCAGAGCAGGGGCCGGGGTCTTAGAGGAGGCCTGGTGGCTGCCCTCCCTGCCTTCTGTAACATCTAAAGTCTGCCCCAGCCAAGCACTAACCAGGACCTGCTGTGAGCTGACGTCAGGACAGAGGGCCCCGCGGGGCCGGCTTTGATGTTTCCCAGGCCCTCTCTTGGGGGTGCGGAGGGGGCTCTGAGTGGCAGTCTGGGAATGCAGTGTCTCACCACAGATCCTGCAGCTCCAGCCCCGGGACAGGACAGGATGCTGGAGGCTGAGCTGGGGTCCCTCTGAGTCATGCCATCTCTTCTCCCAGCTCAGGTTTCTGTGGCAAGTGGTCTGTGGTTCCTGCAACCCCACAGCCCCGTTTCCTCCATCCTACCCCCCACCTGATTACCCCTTCCCATCTGGGGTCTGAGATCGTGCTGGGCCTTGCATGGAGGGAGCTTTCTAATATCCCTAAAACTCGAGTCCTTGGGCCGGATGGGTGATAGAGGTAAGGACCACGGTAGCCGCCTGCCGAGCGAGCTCATCCAAGGCACTTCGCATGTGTTACTGCGTTTTCGAGTCACAACAGCCTCGTGGGAGAGGCAGAGGAAGCTGGGGCACGGTCTGTGTTCCTTACCCAAGGTCAGGCACACCGAGTGTGATGGGCAGGATGAAGTTGGACTTGACTGCAAACGCTTAACTGACGCTCCTGTGTGTGGAGGAGACTCCTGGCCCCCACTGTGTCTGGAGAAGCTGAGCTGGGAAGTGGGGAGTCATCTACACTTTGAGGCGGATGATCTCTCTCTGGGCTTTGATGAGCATCTTTCGTTCTGGGTCGAGAGTCCCAAGATTTGGGTGAGTCACGTTTGCAGAGGCCCGCTGAGGCCTCGGTGCGAGGCTGCCCATCTGTGTCAGGAGTGGGGGTCGGGAAGTGTTCCGGTCGCCCCTGTGTCCGCCAGCTCTTGCCCCACACTTCCTCTGAGGTCACCTCAGTTCAGCTAGTGTTCGCTGAGTGCCTTTGTGAGCCTGGCGTTGTCTGCAGGAGGTGTGTCTATGTCTCTACCTGGCTGCGGGGAGTGAGACCCATTCTGAGATCAGACACCTCCAGGATTGCTTTTGAGTTCCTGGGCGGGGCTGGGAAGAGCGTGGGGTATGGAGTTGGCTTCTTTGGGTCATGGTCCTGCCCCTGCCACAAATTAGCTGTTTGTTCTCGGGCAAATCCCTTCATCTCTCTGGACCTCAGTTGACCCACCCATCTGTACTACACAGGGGTTGTACCACGTTGCTCAGCGGGGGCAGGACCACACTCCTGTGCAGAGATTGGAAGTGAGCGGGGGGTGTTTGGGTTGTTAGGGTGACTGGGTGCAGATTTGCTAACTTGCACAGTGGGTGGGGTAGCCCATCGAGGTGGAGAATTGTCCCATCCAGAGAGCCAGCAGGAGCCCAATGATAAGTAATGCGGGAGCTCCCAGCCCCTTTCGGCTCTGTGTGCCTTGCGGGCCGGCCCCTCCGGAATGCTGGGAAGCGGACCAACATCGGGTCAGCCCTTCCTCTGGACCCAGCCCTGGGGGATCCTGAACTTGTCTTGAAACTGACTTTATGAGGAGACAGGTTCTTGTGCCCTAAAGAAACAAACCCCCTCCCCCCACTCCGCCCAGGGACTTGGAAGGGTGCTCTTTGGGCCAAGATCAGTCTCCAGTGGTTTGGGATGGGATGGGCAGGACCCCATTAGCCTCTTCCTTCCTGCCCTTGCTGGGCCCAGTTTGGCCAGAGACAGAGCCTGCTTCTTCACGTAGCAGCCCCAGGTGGCCTGTTCCTTCTTCCTGGAGGGGCAGCACATCCTCCTCTGTGCCATCACCGGCACCCCCCCCGCCCACCAAAACTCCCCAGGTGGCTGGTGTCCCGGGCTCCGCAGCTCCGGGCCTCTGCAGGGCGCCCACGTGGACCAGGAACAAAGCCCAGTGTATAATTCCTGCTTGGTAACTATGCCACCTGCCCGGCCCTGCCCTCCGCCTCCCCAGCCCATCTGCCACTCTGCACAGGCTCTTCACTCTCCCCTTTGTGTGGCTACAGTTCCACCTTTGACTCAGGGCCCCTTCCTCCAAGGGTGCCCCCCTGACCCCCGCCAGAGCTGAACTGTAGCCATGCAGGAGGGGGAGTGGCTTCAGGTGAAAACCTGGGACCACTTAGCTCACCTCTCACCTAGCACAGAAGAGCCAGCCTTGGCCACAGACAGATCCTGAAGGATGGAGAGAGGGACGTGGGGGTGGCCCTGGCATGTCTTTGGGAATAATGCCAGTTCAAGAGAATATTGGCTTCTCCTGTGATGGGATGGGTTCTCCCAAAGACGCCCCTGGGGAATGCTGGGCTGCAGAGCAGTCTGTGGATGGGATTCAAAGCCGCCCCCCTGACCTGTGGCCACCTCTGATGCTGGACGCTCAGCGGGTATGTGAGTGCCAGTAATCCTTCCAAGAAGCTCTTTGGATCATGATTTAACTTTGCTCAGTGTCCTGCATTCTGAAGATGGTGGGAGGGTTGCTTGCTAATGTTCCCCACTCCTTGGTCTGGCATTTCCTATGCTCTGGTCCCGCAGCTCCAAGGCCCTCTTCCTCTAGGGAGTGTCCCATGTGGCATTAATCCCCTCCTTCCCCTAGCCCTTGGGGCTCCCTCCCTCTTCGGTGTTCTAGAGACACCGACTGCCCACATCGTTCATTTGGCACGAACTTTGCCTTATCCTGTGTCCGCCTCCAGACTAGCGTCCCGGAGGGTACCGCATCTTTGTATCCTGCGGAGCGCCCAGCACCGTGTAAACGTTCCTCGGTGGACACTTGGCAATTGTGGTCTCATGATCCTTCTCGCTTGCACTTATTGGACGTCTCCTGTGCACAGGACAGTGGGTGACCTGTGTTAGAACAGTGGCTGCAGCTCCCCCTGACCCTGCCTCTCCCGTGTTCCCCATCTGCAGGTGCCCAGGCAACCATTGTCTTCATCAAGGAGCCATCCTCCCAGGATGCGCTGCAGGGGCGCCGGGCACTGCTCCGCTGTGAGGTCGAGGCCCCAGGCCCAGTGCACGTGTACTGGCTGCTGGATGGGGCCCCTGTCCAGGACACCGAGCGGCGCTTCGCCCAGGGCAGCAGCCTGAGCTTCGCAGCTGTGGACCGGCTGCAGGACTCGGGAGCCTTCCAGTGCGTGGCTCGGGATGATGCCACCGGAGAGGAGGCCCGCAGTGCCAATGCCTCCTTCAACATCAAATGTGAGATCCGGGGGCTGTGCCTGCCCCCTCCCTCTAGACTCTCAACTCCTGAGCCCTGCGGGACTCCTCCTTGGCCTCAGCTTCTCCCATTTCCAGTTGAATGGGGCAGGGAGAATGCAGTTGGGGTCAGCTCTCTGCTTGTGTGGATAAGAGGAAGTTAAAAAGTTTTAATTTTTCCAGAATTTATTTGTTTTCCCCTTCAAGTCTTGAACCCATTGATCTGCCAGATACTTTTGCAAATGGCAGGAGCAGTGAGGCAGTGTGCCCCAGTGTCTCTTGGCTCCAGAGCCTCCAGGTTCCATCGTTTCCTGCTTGTCCTCCTTCTCCTCTGCTTTCTCACCCTTGCTCTGCCCCGCCCCTCCCTCTGCAACCATGGCCTCTGCTCCAGGGATTGAGTCCGGTCCTGTGGTCCTGAAGCATCCAGCCTCGGAAGCCGAGATCCAGCCGCAGACCCAGGTCATGTTGCGTTGTCACGTTGATGGGCACCCTCGGTAAGGAGACGCTGAGGGTGGGGAGGGAAAGGGTTCTTCTGGACTGACAGAGCTGCCTCCTCAGACGGTGGATTCTGCCACCGCCCCTGCCCCGTGTTGCTCCACACTGGGCCCTGGTCACCAGAGAAGGGGCTGCACTGTGCTGTGGAGCGATCCCGGATTCTGGGAGCTGGGAAATCTAGAATCTCAGCCAGATTCTGCCCCAGAACTGTGTGCCTTTGTGCAAGTCACGGTCCCTCTCCAGGCCTCAGTTTCCCCATTTGTAAATTGAGGGGTCTAGCCCTGACCCTCTGATTCTGGCTCTCCCTACCGGCCACCTGAGAACCCCCTGCCCCCCTGCTGCTGACCCCCTCGGCCCCTCAGGCCCACCTACCAGTGGTTCCAAGATGGGAGCGCCCTGTCTGATGGTCAGAGCAACCACACGGTCAGCATTAAGGAGAAGAACCTGACCCTCCGGCCAGCCGGCCCTGAGCACAGTGGCATCTACTCCTGCTGTGCCCACAATGCCTTTGGCCAGGCCTGCAGCAGCCAGAACTTCACCTTGAGCATTGCTGGTGAGCCTGGGGCGGGGATGGAGAAGGTGAGTTGCGGTTGGGGGAGGGGCCTCCCCACCTTGCCTGCTCATGTGTCTGTGCCTCCCTCACCCCAGATGAGAGCTTTCCCAGGGTGGTACTGGCTCCCCAGGACGTGGTAGTGGCAAGGAATGAGGAGGCCATGTTCCACTGTCAGTTCTCAGCCCACCCGCCCCCGAGCCTGCAGTGGGTCTTCGAGGATGAGACTCCCATCACTAACCGCAGCCGGTAAGGCATCTGGCAGCAGCTCTCCAGTATGGTGATAAAAGTTGTGTATGGTTTTCTAAAAGGGAATGAAGTTCTTATTACAGATATCATAGATCTATACATGTACTACTTCGACTTTCCAGCAGATGGCAGTAGAATGTCTTCCTGTTACGAAATGAGTCCAACAAAGGGAAGGGTCTCCAGGAAGGGCATCTTTTTCCAGTTCCCACAGACACACTGTGAGCCAGCGATGGCTCTGCTACTTTCTCCCCTCCCCTTCTGCCCACATGGGTCTTCTAGGATGGGGGGGTAGAGACCAAGGATGGAGGGACACAGGGGACCTGGGGGATCACAGTCTGCACAGGGAGGTCCCAGAGGGCAAGGATACCTTACTTACACACATGCACGCACACACACTTTTTTTGGAAGAAGCAAACATTACCAGAAGGTGCTGAGAGGTGTCAGGCCCTCTATAGGGACTTCTGTCCTCATCCAGGCCCTATGAGAGCAGAGACCACACCACCTGTGTGGTGCCAGGTGTGGCCATGGTCCTTTGGAGGTGTGGCTCCCTAGGCTGTGGGCTGGGATCCCGCCTGGCTGCAGCCCTGAGGACATCATCAGTAGTCCATCTGGTGCGTCTGAGGGACTTCTGGTGCTGGAGCTGCTGCTTTACCAGCAGGTGTATCTTGATTCAGCGGGAAGGTGGCCCCTCTGTCTCCACATTGATTGCTTGCTGCCTCCCACTTGCACTGCTGCTCTCCTGGCTGCCCCAAAGCTGTGTCTCTTGTAATTAGAATACACACCTCCACATACACACGAACAAGCGCGTGCACACACAGGCACACAGGCACACACCAGCGTGGCGTGTTGGCTTCCTTCTCTCTGCCCTGTTCCTGGTTGATTCCTTCCTGCATATCTGACCTGTGCAGGACGGGGTTCCACTGGCTGCTCTCCAGAAGGAGGCCTGTGGGCCACTCCTTTCAAAGAGCACTCTCTCCCCTCCACAGCCCCCCGCACGTCCGCAGAGCCACGGTGTTTGCCAACGGGTCCCTGCTGCTGACCCAGGTCCGGCCGCGCAACGCAGGGGTCTACCGCTGCGTGGGCCAGGGCCAGAGGGGCCCTCCTGTCATCCTAGAGGCCACTCTCCACCTGGCAGGTGGGTCCCTGGGTCTGGGATGCCGAGGTGGGAGCCGCCTTCAACGTTGTGGGCGTGTAGAGATTTAGGTTCTTGTTTCCACTCAGAGCAGCTTGGAGAGCAGAGGGAGAAAGAGGAGATGCCGAAGGTCACGGGGAGGGCTCGTGCTGGAAAGGGCAAGGCTTGCTGCGGGAGAACATCAGGTGCCCTGGGCCCCACAGTAACCAGGCTGTTTGCTCCCATCCCTGCAGAGATTGAAGATATGCCACCATTTGAGCCACGGGTGTTCACGGTTGGCAGCGAGGAGCGTGTGGCCTGCCCGCCCCCGCAGGGTCTGCCGGAGCCCAGTGTGTGGTGGGAGCACGCGGGAGCCCGTCTGCCTGCCCATGGCAGAGTCTACCAGCAGGGCCCTGAGCTGGTGTTTGCCAGCACTGCCGAGAGCGATGCTGGTGTCTATACCTGCCACGCGGCCAACCTGGCTGGTTGGCGGAGACAGGATGTCAACATCACCGTGGCCAGTGAGCACCATTGCCCTGAAGGGCGGGGCGAGGAGGGGAGCTCAGGTCCCAGGAGGTCTTGGGCTCTGGGCGTGATGGATAGAGGCTTCCCTGGTGTTCACCTGAGGCCCCGCCTCAGCTCTGAGCCCTGCCGGCTTGGGAACCAGTCAGCCGCTGGGAGGTGATATTGGAGTGGACAGTGGCGAGCCAGACACAGAGGTTGCGGTGCCAGAAAAGTGGTCCTCTGGCTGCAGAGGACAAAGCAACGGAGTGGGAGTCTTGAGACCCAGGTCCCACTCTGTCCCCAGTGCATGGAATGACCATGGGTAGAAAGTCACCTGCCTTGCCAGGGGTCAGTTTCCTCATCCCATAAAATAGGGCTTAATAACTCACTACCTTCCCTACTAGATGGCCAGAAAGATCAGTGAAGTAGATAAAAAAGATTTTTCCTTTTCTTTTTGCGGAAGATGATGTGTCAAGAGTTATAGGTAGTAATTATTTTATTTGTTGTTATACTTTCCAAATTTCTACAGTGAACATATGACTTGTGAAATAAATGATAAAGACCTATATACCCTTGCTACAGGCATAGAGATTTACTTATTTACACCATGCCTGTGTCAAATGTTTGTGATAATTTAAAAGGACATCCGAGACAAATTCACACACACACACATACCATTTTGCAACCTGCTTCTTCCATTTAACCTCTACATCTTTCCAAGTAGGTAAACTGCAAAAATTCAAAAAGATTTCAAACATGAAAAGAGCTTTGTACACTTGTAAGTTATGATGGTATTATTCCCATTAAGGTACTAAAACCTAGGAGACATGCACTTTCGTGCTCAGGTACCTGGTTCAGGTGGGAAGCTGCAGCACCCAGGTAACGTGCGCTCAGGACACTTCCACAGCGACATGCAGACAAATGCAGGCAGCCATGATCAGCCTTTCTCCAGTTGGGGTCTGTTGTTCCTATTTCATTGGGGATGCTTTTATTTTTTTATTATTATTTTTTAATTTTGCATTTTATTTATTTATTTTTGGCTGCGTTGGATCTTTGTTACTTCGTTACTGTGTGCGGGCTTTCTCTAGCTGCAGAGAGCAGGGGCTACTCTTCATTGTGGTGTGCAGGCTTCTCATTGTGGTGACTTCTCTTGTTGCAGAGCACGGGCTCTAGGCATGCAGGCTTCAGTAGTGTGGCATGTGGGCTCAGTAGCTGTGGCTCATGGGCTCTAGAGCACAGGCTCTGTAGTTGTGGCGCACGGGCTTAGCTGTTCTGCGGCATGTGGGATCTTCCCAGTCCAGGATCGAACCCCTGTCCCCTGCATTGGTAGGCAGATTCTTAACCACTGCGCCACCAGGCAAGTCCCGGGGATGCTTTTAAAAATGCAGAATCTGGGACCACACTCCACATCTCCTGCCCCCAGCCTCTCTGGGGGTGGGCCCAGACAAAGAGTGTTCAGCAGATGTTCCAAGTGAGGCATATGCGTGCTGGAGGTGGGAGTGCTGGCTTTGATCAGTCTTTTGACAGGCACCAACAGTGCCCTGTGCCTGCACTGCCCCCTGAGAAGAAGACCTGTGGAGTTAGAGAGAGTGCATGACGCACGCAGGGCTGGACTGGTGCGAAGGGGTAGTGGGTACAGTCTGGAGGAGAGAGGACTCCATCCCTGCATTCCATCAACAGATTTATCGAGCGCCTTCTTTGTGCTAGGCACTGCTCCCAGTACTGGGAATGCAGCAATGAACAAAGCAGACAAAAATCCTTCCCCTTATGGAGTTTGTAGTCTAATAGGAGCAACAAAGCAAGCAAGGAAAACGAATGAACAAATATATGATTTTAGGTGGCAGCAGAGCCATGAAGAAAATTAAAATAGGGTAAGTGACAGAGAGATGGCATGAGGGCCAGGGGGAGTTTAGAGAAGACTTCTTTAGAAGGTGGTGTTTGAGCTGATGCGTAAATTAAAGAGGGAACCACGTGGACGGGCCCTGAGCAAGAAATGGGCTTGTAAATTGAAGGGACAGCAGTAGCCTGTGTGGCTTGTGTTGAATAAGTGATGGTGAGTGTGGTTGAGGTTGTCTGAGAGGCAGAGATTAGATCATATGAAGCTTTGTAAGATCATGGAAAGGAATTTGGTTGGTAATACAAGTGTACCAGTTATCTACTGCTGTGTAACAAACCAGTCCAAAACTTGAAACAATAGCCACTGATTCGCTCACGATTGATTCTGTGGGTATGGTTCAGCTCCATGTGCTGTTGGCGACAGCTGATATGTCAGCTGGTGGCTGGCTGTTCCCTGATGTCCTCCCTCAGGTGCCTCTTTCAGTCTGGCAGTTGAGGGGAGGACATTGACCAGGGTGCCTTGGTTCCCTTCCGCACAGCCACTCCCAACAGACTAGCTCAGGCTTCTCGCCTGGAGGCTGGGTTCCAAGAGTGCAAAAGTGGATGCTGCAAGCCTTCTCAAGGCATTAGCTTAGACATTGTCCACTATATTCTATTGGACAGGACAAGTCACAGGCCACCCAGATTCCAGGCAGTAGAGAAATAGACCCTGCCTCTTGATGGGAAAGTGGCAACGTCACATTACAAAGAGAAGCAAGAGATGGGAGGACTGTTTAAAGCCATCTTTGCAGAGTCTGCCCCACCAAGTCAGAGGATGAGAAGTGCTTGCAGGGATTGAGTGTGAGAGTGAAATTTTCAAAAGATGACTCTGGCTATCCTGAGAAGACTAGACTGTTAGGGGCAAGAGTCTAAACAGGAAACCAGTTAATAGATGACTGTAATCATCTAGGGGAGGTATTTAAGGGGCTTGAACAGAGGTGGTAGCGGTGGAGGTGGGAGGTGGTGAAATTTAGGATACATTTTAGAGCTGAGGTAGATGAGGTTTGTATAGAATGAATGGGATGGTGGGGGGAGCCGTAGAGGGAAAAGTCAATTAAGTTTTTGGCTTATACAGTTGGCTGGATAGTGGTGCTGTTTACTGAGATAGAGAAAACTGTGATGAGCAGGTTTGGGGAGAAATTGAGCACTCTCTTTTGCACGTATAAAGCCTGAAGTGCCTATTAGATATCCAATTGGAAATGCCGGTAGGATTTTCAGGTCTGAAGTTCATTGGGGGGAGGTTAGGAGTCAGGCTGTGTATTTGGGACTCATCCACTTGGATAGTACTGAAGGCCGTGGACTGGATGAGATCATTCAGGGGATGAGCATGGCTAAAACGGAACAGAGATGCAGGGACCGAGCCTTGGAATGTTATGGTGTAATAAAGAAAGCAAGGATTTTGGAGTCCTGCAGACCAGAGTTTTCAATCCTCTCTCTATCATGGATTAATAAATCACCATTACTTCTTTGAACCTCTGTTGTCTTATCTATAAAATGGGTATAAAAATAAATACCTTGGGGGTATATTGTGATCATTAACTAGGATAATATTCAAAAGGTGCCGGCACATGGGCCTTCACTAAGGGGTAATGGCTGCAGTTATCACCGGAGCAGACAAGGGTTTCTAAACTCAGGGCCGGTGTTGGGGGGGAGGGTATTAGAATTTCTTGGGATTGGAACTGTTGGTTTTGTAGATGTGTTGGTCAACCTTCTGTTTCCTCCCTGTCCCTCTAAGCTGTGCCCACGTGGCTGGAGAAGCCCCAAGACAGCCAGCTGGAGGAGGGCAAGCCAGGCTATTTGCATTGCCTGACCCAGGCCACACCCAAACCCACAGTCTCCTGGTATAGAAACCAGATGCTCATCTTGGAGGTGAGAACGGGGCTTGCTGCTGGCGGGGGCGGGGACACAGAGTCCTCTGTGCTCACCTCCAAGGCCCGCCTCCCCCCACCCCGAGGCTGCCCCCAGGGAGATGATGGTGGGGGGCAGGCCGAGACCTGCTCTCAGGCACGTCTCCTGTGCTGCAGGACTCGCGGTTCGAGGTCTTCAAGAACGGGACCTTGCGCATCAACAGCGTGGAGGTGTACGACGGGACGTGGTACCGCTGCGTGAGCAGCACCCCGGCTGGCAGCATCGAGGCCCAGGCCCGTGTCCAAGTGCTGGGTGAGCTGGCGCCTGGCCTCCTGGGCAGGAGAGGACCAGGGAGGGAGCAGCAGGGTCCAGAATCTAAAGGCCTGCCTCCTCAATTCCTCCCCTTTTCTGCTACTGAAACAGAAAAGCTCAAGTTCACACCACCGCCCCGGCCGCAGCAGTGCATGGAGTTTGACAAGGAGGCCACGGTTCCCTGCTCAGCCACAGGCCGAGAGAAGCCCACTATTAAGTGGGTCCGGGCAGGTGGGTACTGTGTGAGCATGGGGTGGGGGCAGCAGGCAGTCCACTGGTCAGATGTATGCCTGTCTGAGGACCAGCTGAGTGCCCGAAACTTTGGGATAGACAAGAAATGTAGGGGCCGATTTATGGTCCAGTTAGAAAAAAAAAAGCCAGACACAAAAGAGGTCAGGTTATATAGCATTAGACAACATGTAAGACGACTTAAGGCAACAAATGATTGGATTGGTCCAGACAGGGCCGTAAAGTCCTTCTCCCCCACCCCACCCCCCTTTTTTTTTTTGCGCGGTACGCGGGCGTCTCACTGTTGTGGCCTCTCCAGTTGCGGAGCACAGGCTCCGGACGCGCAGGCTCAGCGGCCATGGCTCACGGGCCCAGCCGCTCCGCGGCATGTGGGATCCTCCCGGACCGGGGCACGAACCCGCGTCCCCTGCATTGGCAGGCGGACTCTCAATCACTGCACCACCAGGGAAGCCCTCTTTCCCCCTTTACAAAATAGTCATTCTTTCCAATGTAAAAGTAATCCTCTAGAAAATTTTGGCAGAAAATAATGCATAATCCCCCCATCAGTCATCTTTGGGTGTGTACCTTTTTCTGTGTACATCTTTTTGTTTTTACATAGCAGTTTTACTGTACATATAATTTTCACTTATTATACTTCCATGAGTAAGTCTTGCTTACTATAGAAATGGAAGATGCAAATAACTGTATGTAATTTTATCTTTTTTTACTTAACATTATCAAGCATTTCCCCATGATTTTGTACATAAACATTGGTTTTGATGATTGCAATAATATTCCAATGATTGGATTCACTGTAATTTACTTAAATATCCCCTAAATGTTGGACATTTGGGTTGTTAACCACCCTCCCTTCCTCCCTCCCTTTCCCTCTCTCTCGTCTTTTTATTGCTGCAGTAAACATCTTGAGGCAGAGTTTTTTTTGGACTTGGGTTTATTTCCTTTGGGAAAGATTCCCAGAAATGGAATAATTATGTATAAAAGGGTATGCACATTTTTACAACCCTTGATGCGAATGGCCAAATAGTTTTTTAAAAGTTTTTACATTCGCATTAACAGTGAGAGAGAGTGGGGTTGTAGATTCTGAGTAGCAAGTGGACTGTCTCTGCTCAATTGTCTGGGGGAGCTCTCTTTGGGGGGTGGGACGATGGCAAAGAGCAGGAATGGGTTCTAGGAGTGGAGAGTGACAGGCAGTGAGGGTGAGAGCAAGGCAAATTCCAAGCCCAACCAGAAGGCCAGTTTGGTGGAAGTGGAACATTACACAGGGCAGTAGAAGGACGTGAGACTGAAAAATTAGAAAAGGAGTCAGTAATAGGGACTCCCAATGCCTGGCTCAGGCGTTTGGATCCTGTCTGTGAAAAGCCAGGAGCGATGGGGTGTTTTTCAGTAGAGGTGAGTGACTGAGGGCATTGCTGGCCACCCGTGGGACTCCGGTCCATCCCGTCATTCCCCAATGTTGCCCCTGTAGATGGGAGCAGCCTTCCAGAGTGGGTGACAGACAACGCCGGGACCTTGCACTTCTCCAGGGTGACCCGCGATGATGCTGGCAACTACACTTGCATAGCCTCCAATGGGCTGCAGGGCCAGATCCGCGCCCACGTCCAGCTCACTGTGGCAGGTGCGACCGTGCAGAGTGCTGGGGCTGGGGCTGGCGGGCCCTGTGGGGCAGCTGCCTGCACCCCGCCAGCCCCTTTGCTCAGTGCTCCCTGCCCCTCACCGGGCTCTTCCCATCCAGTGTTCATCACCTTCAAGGTGGAGCCGGAGCGCACGACCGTGTACCAGGGCCACACGGCCCTGCTGCGGTGCGAGGCCCAGGGGGACCCCAAGCCACTCATTCAGTGGAAGGGCAAAGACCGTATCCTGGACCCGACCAAGCTGGGACCCCGGTAGGCTGTCTCCTTCCCACACCCACCCTGCCTCTCCTGCAGCCCAGTCTCCCTGGAGCTGGCCTGGTGGGCAATGCTGTGACTTCTCTCCTGGCAGGATGCACATCTTCCAGAACGGCTCCCTGGTGATCCACGATGTTGCCCCCGAGGACTCGGGCCGCTATACCTGCATCGCGGGCAACAGCTGCAACATCAAGCACACGGAGGCCCCCCTCTATGTCGTGGGTATGGGACCCGGAGGGGTGTCCTGCACAGGAAGTGGGGGCGCCTCACTTCTTTCTCATCCTTGTACTCGTCAGCCCCTGTACACAGAAGGCACGAAACCATTTTTGTGATGGGCAAGGGCATTCAGCTGTGTCCCCTCCACCAGGCCACCTCACAGTCAGTCTCAGGTTCCTTGCCTGGACCTGGGCTCTCCCTTAAACATTCCACAGCTAGTGGGTGTGTGCCTGTTCCGGAGGAGTCAGGGGGATGGTGCCCTTGTCCTAAAATGCTTCCTCCCAGGTCTCCCTATAGGTCCCTGGGTGGGTGGGGAGGGGATCAGGCCAGGATGCAGCAGCACAAGTTTCTTTTACTGTGGAGGCCCAGAGAGGATGATGTGTCAGGTGAAACACCCGGTCTAGGGTCAGGGACTTGGGGTTTGGGTCTGGCCTCTCTTGCTAACCACTTCTGTGCGCTTGCAGGTGTTATTTCCTCCCCAGGGGCTTTTTTCTCTGTTTGTAAGGTGGGAGTGGTTTAAGTGAGAGGTTTCAAACTTTTTTTGGTTTAGCAGCAGAATTGGTTTTCTAGGCAAAGTTTTATGTGGAACTTTAAATGGGTGAGGTGAAGTGACAGCCTCCTTGGTTGAAGCCACTGGGTGTGTGTGAGAGTTGGGGGATCCTGCATGGCCTCCTGCTTGGGCCTCTCTCCCTCCTGGTGCCTCTTTCTCCATGGGACCTGAGGCCACTGAAAGCCCCTAGACTAGAAGATCCCTTCTGCAAATACATTTCTCTTTTTTTAAATTTTTTTTTTTTTTTTTTTTTATGGCCGTGCCGCACATGAAATATCTTAGTTCCCTGACCAGGGATTGAACCCATGTCCCCTGCAGTGGAAGCACAGAGCCCTAACCACTGGACCGCCAGGGAAGTCCCCACCAATACATTTCTTGAAGAACCACTCTGTGCTGGGTGATGGCTGGGATTCTAAACCAAAAGTTCCCAGATGCAGCTCTTCAGAGCCTGACTCATGATGTCAAGTCACTAAGGAAGCTTGTTAACAAACAGTGTGGGGTTGTGGTGGGGCTGACAGGTGTGCTTCTTAGTTGTGTCCCTGGCCTCGTGTCCAGATGCAGAGCCAGCTTGGGAATCACTGTCCTCAACTCCTGCAGAACTCCCTCTGGCCTTGGTGGGGCCCTGAGGACCTGGCCCTTGTTGACGCCATTGCTGGTGGTGACCCTCCCTGGGTCGCTCTGGCTTGGTCAGGCCAAGTGTCTGGGAGGTTGTCTTATGTGTGCAGTAGGGAGTGGCCAGTAGAGAAGTAGGGCTGGGCTTGCTTCAGCGGCCCCTGCTCACACCTATCTTTATGTCTCTCAGACAAGCCGGTGCTGGAGGAGTCGGAGGGCCTGGGCAGCCCTCCACCTTACAAGATGATCCAGACTATTGGGCTGTCGGTGGGCGCCGCCGTGGCCTACATCATTGCCGTGCTGGGCCTCATGTTCTACTGCAAGAAGCGCTGCAAGGCCAAGCGGCTTCAGAAGCAGCCGGAGGGCGAGGAGCCAGAGATGGAGTGCCTCAATGGTGAGGGGCCCTGGAGGAGGGAGGCCCAGGAAGAGGGAGGCGGTACTGTGCGCAGGTGCTGAGCGCCCCCCCGTGGCCACGGAGGACAGCGCTGTGGCGCTGGACGGACAGCTGGAGCCAGAGCAGAGCCGCACCACCCCCCGCCATCCCCTTCCCCTCCCCACCACCGCCGCCACCCCCCCTGCCCCAATCCCAGCTGGAAGCCTGGAGTTGGCCTGTTCCCTGGGCCTTGGCTTCTGCGCAACCTGGCTTACATTTTGCTCATTGGAGCCTCTTGGGCCAGCCTCCTACGTTTCCCTGCCTTCTCCCTGCAGTTCGAAACCACAGACATAATTTAAGTATATGTGTTCATGTTTCTTTGCACACCTTGTCTCCCCCCATTAGTCTTTGAGTTTCCCCAGGGACGATCTGTCTGCCTGTTTCCCTCCTCCTGCCATTCTCTCCTACGACTGGGAGCCCCCTGGGGACATTGCTGGGTCTCCCCTCTCAGTTTAGGAGTTCAGGAGCAGGGCCTGGGTTTCCCTTGTTTTGATTTTCCCTTTGTGCCTGTAGGAGACCCTATGAAAGCAAAAACCCTTGTGTCACCATGCTGTCCAGGGACCAGTGACTCAGATGAGACTTGTGCAGTTTGTTCCATTTCAAAAGTTGTAATTGGCTGTGTCAATAAGTGGTCATACCCTAAGGGGGGATGCCTGTCTCCCTCGCCCCAGCCCCATCAGTTCATCGTTTGGATTGTGTGTGGATTTTGTGTGGGACCCTAGGATTGGACCCCTTTGGTGGAAGTGGGAGATTGTGGAAAAGAACTGCAGTCCCCATGGTGGCCAGAGTGTCAGGTGTTATCCTGACACCCTCCCTAACCCCTTCTTCCCAGGTGGGCCTCTGCAGAACGGACAGCCCTCAGCAGAGATCCAAGAGGAAGTGGCCTTGACCAGCTTGGGCTCCGGCTCTGCGACCACCAACAAACGCCACAGCACAAGTGACAAGATGCACTTCCCTCGGGCCAGCCTGCAGCCCATCACCACACTGGGTGTGTTGCCTTGGCCATCATCACCCCTGCTTAACTACAGGCTCTGGTCTGTCTTGGGGCTGTGCTAGGGCTGGTGGCTCTGGAGTCCCAGAGGCCCAGAACATCAGAAGTGGAGGGAGCTTTGGGGAGGCCCGGTCCAGTGTGTCCCCCACCTGTTGTCCACACCCCACCTCCACAGATTTTGTCATTCCTGTGTATTATTCACTTGATGTTTTCTTTAGATTGACTCTCCCTCACCTTTAGAAAAAATCTAACTAAAGTTAGCTTTGTTTTAGGAAGACCTGTGAGAAGTTACGGATCTGTGCTAGTTAAATGGTTTCTGAGCATAGGTTAGAATGTAGAACTAAGATCTGTTTATGGTGAACGACCTAAAATTCTCATACAGACCACCCTCTGAAAATACTATTAATCTGACCCCTTTATTTCACTGTTAGCGACTGCCAAGCCCAGGGCAGAAGGGGAAGTGGTTTGCTCAGGGTCACCCACACAGCTGGGGCCACCGCCCGGTCCAGGTGGGTGGAGCAGAGAGACTCCCTGCTGTGTGACACGGGCCAGGTGCCTCCCAAGTCAGGGGCTTTCTCTGCTCGGAGGGAAGGCTGCTGGCCGACTCAGACGTGTACCCGCAGGGAAGAGCGAGTTTGGGGAGGTGTTCCTGGCAAAGGCGCAGGGCTTGGAGGAGGGGGTGCCAGAGACCCTGGTGCTTGTGAAGAGCCTGCAGAGCCGGGACGAACAGCAGCAGCTGGACTTCCGGAGGGAGTTCGAGATGTTCGGGAAGCTGAACCACGCCAACGTGGTGAGGCTGCTGGGGCTGTGCCGGGAGGCCGAGCCCCACTACATGGTGCTGGAGTATGTGGACCTGGTATGCTGCTGGCCGGGGCCCTGCTTGTCTCGGGCTGGGCAGTGGTCTGACCTGGGGGGGGTGGGGGGCCCCGTGGGAACCTGCTTTCACCACCTTGGGATGCTCAGCCGCCTGTCCCCCCAGCTCTCCGACACCCACCTTTCGTTGACCCGCACCCCGTCTGCCAGCCCCAGGCTGTGGTGGGGCCCAGGTTCTCCCGGCTTCTCCCTCTGCCTGCTGCCTGAATGCGTTCCAGGTCCTCTTCTCTGACTCTTGTTTTCTTTGGTTTGTCTTCTTTTTTTTTTTTTTTTCCCTCCCCAGGGCTTGTCAGCCCTTGAGAATAAACATGTCAGAAACTGGCTTTCCTTCTTTCCCTGCAGCCCGTACCCCTTGAGGGACAGTGTTAACCCAGCCACTAGCCTTCTCTTTCCACTCTGCTTGTCACGCCCAGCTCCACCCCTCCCTCTTCATTCCCTGGCCTGTCTAGGCCTGATCCCCTTGGTCCTCAAAATGCTGCCTGTCAAACTCCCCAGCTCGGGGGCAGGAAGGGGGCCGAGGGACCCTCGTCTTTCCGTTAGTGAGTGCTGACGAGCACTTTGTGCATGTTTTTGCCGCTGGTGGCCCCTCTTTGTTATGTCTGGAGGACACAGCCTTCCTGTCTGGGGTCCGTGAAGACCCTGTGAAGACAGAGGGTTGGGGGCTGTGGGGTTTTCCTCTCTTGGCTCCCTCAGGGCAGGGGCTTCCTCACCTGCCCATCTGGGGCCTCCCCCGAGGGTCACAATGACGGTCCTCCTCCCTTTCTGATGGAGAGCTTCTAGGAGGCACTTCCTATAGTTTTTAATTCCCACTGGACTCTCCCCATGGGAGTGAGTCTGGGCTGGGGATTGGGCATTCAGGTCGGGGCTCCTCACCACCACCCCCGCGTCCCCCCCAGGGCGGGTACCTTGTGAGCACCTGCTGGGTTGGATGTTTTGGAGATACCGGCTGGACTCTGACTTGACAGAGACTCTTGGCTTTTCCTCAGGGAGACCTCAAACAGTTCCTGAGGATTTCCAAGAGCAAGGATGAAAAGTTGAAGTCGCAGCCCCTCAGCACGAAGCAGAAGGTGAGCACGGGGGTGGGTCGAGGCCCCCAAGGTGGGCCAGGACCCGGGGCAGCTACCTAACAGAAGTGCACTGGTTGAATGCAGCCTGTGGGCCAGGCCCCCGCTTACCTCACTGATCACGGTGATCCTCTGCGATACATGTCGCTATCCGAGTTGTGGGTGAAGATGCCAAGGTTTAGAGAGATTAGGTGACTTGTCCCAGTCATGGAGCCTGTGAGTGGCTTTGTGTGGCCACGTTGCCTTCAGAGAGAAGAGCTGCCCTTCACCTTGGCCGCTGGAGTGGGACGTCTGTCGCTTGCCTTGGACGCTGAGCTGGAGGAGCAGCAGGCAGCCTGGGCGTCTAGGGGGGCCTTCGGGGCTGGGCGTGGCCCTGAGCGTGTTTCTTCATCCTCCGCGTGTGAACTGGCCTCCTGACATGGTGCCCCTGCCTCCATCTCCGAGAATCCACAGGATTGTCTGCTATGGCTGTATGTGGAAAGCCACAGGACAGGACGTGCTTCTCCAGCTGGGTGGGATGTCAGGACCCCAGAGCTCACAAATCAGGACACGCGTGGAGCCAGTGAATCTGGCATCATGGGCCCTTGGGGATGCAAAATTGAGGCTGCCGCACGTCCTTGGGGCACTTAGGATCTAGTGGGAGAGCTTGGGTAAGTGAGTATGGTGTGTGCCTTACAGACTTCAGGTAAGACACAGAAAGCAAGTGAGAGGGCTTCCCTGGTGGCGCAGTGGTTGAGAGTCCGCCTGCCGATGTAGGGGACACAGGTTCGTGCCCTGGTCCGGGAAGATCCCACATGCCGCGGAGCAGCTAGGCCTGTGAGCCATGGCCGCTGAGCCTGCGCATCCGGAGCCTGTGCTCCGCAACGGGAGAGGCCACAGCAGTGAGAGGCCCACGTAATGCAAAAAAAAAAAAAAAAAAGGAAAAAAGAAAGCAAGTGAGAGACATAGAATAAGAGACGTTGAAGACGTCCACGTCCTTTAGGTGGACAGACAGTGTGGTTAACAAAGAAGGTCTCCTGGTAGAGAAAGCCATTCGAGTTCAAGTCTCAAGGACAAGAAGTAGGTGAGGGCTTCCCAGGTGGTGCAGTGGTTAAGAATCCGCCTGACAATGCAGTGAACACAGGTTTGAGCCCCGATCCGGGAAGATCCCATATGCCATGGAGCAACTAAGCCCGTGCGCCACAACTACTGAGCCTGTGCTCTAGATCCCGTGAGCCACAGCTACGGAGCCTGCGAGCCACAACTACTGAAGCCCGTGCACCTAGAGCCCACGCTCCGCAGCAAGAGAAGCCACCACAATGAGAAGCCCATGCACCGCGATGAAGAGTAGCCCCTGCTCACCGCAACCAGAGAAAGCCCGTGTGCAGCAACGAATACCCAACACAGCCAAAAATAAATAAATACATTTATTTAAAAAAAAAACAGTAGGTGAATGGTGGGAAGAAGAGGAGTTTAGGTATGTTGCTTTGGTTGGGACAGGGGCGTAGGCAGGTGGCAGGAAGTTATTTCCATCACGTGACCCAAGGGACTCTCTTTGGCTGAGAGTCGTCACCACTGTTGCTGAAGATCTCTCCACACTTTTTTGCCCAAGTGTCTTGAACTTGACGGGGATAATTCAGTAAGTTGGGTTTCATACTCTCCAAGGACGATATTCTGCATTGGATGGTGGGGGAAGGGCATTATTTTTTAAAAAATTGTAGATTTATGGACCGTACCTCAGACTTAGGGCGGACTCTGTGAGAGTGGGGTCTGAGGATCCACATTTTTAAAACAAGCTCTCCAGCTGTTTCTTAAGCTCATTAAGGTTCAAGGAGCCCAGGAGTAGGATAGTGGCTTTGTAATGGTTTTGGTTAAAGTTCCCTATAAGAAATGCATTTTAGGACTTCCCTGGTAGCTCAGTGGTTAAGAATCCTCCTGCCAATGCAGGGGACATGGGTTTGTGCCCTGGTCCGGGAAGATCCCACATACCACAGAGCAGCAAAGCTCTGTGTACCACAACTGCTGAGCCTGGGCTCTAGAGCCCGCGAGCCACAACTACTGAAGCCCGTGTACCTAGAGCCCGTGCTCCGCAACCAGAGAAGCCACCGCAATGAGAAGCCTGCGCATCGCAATGAACAGTGGCCCCTGCTCGCTGCAACTAGAGAAAGCCCGCATGTAGCAACGAAGACTCCAATGCAGCCAAAAATAATAAATAAATAAAATAAATAAATTTATTTTAAAAAATGCATTTTACATCATGGCCCAGCAAACACACACACACACACACACACACACACACACACGCGCACGCACGCACGCAACTAAAATTAATCTTTCACAACCCTATATTTGATGCACTTAATATTTCCTATCTTTTTTTTTTTTAACCCACTAAATTGTTTTTGAGACCCATATGGGTCTCGATCAGTAGTTTGAAAAACATTTCTTTTGGGGGATTCCATGAAAATGAAAATTCTTAGGAAAGCTATATTAAAATTTGTAGATGCTTTCTTGTGCTAATAATTTAGTGAGCTGCTGTGCCACTTTATATTCCTAGGGTCCTGGGGGAATAGAAGGAGAAAACGTTCAGTTTTTAAAGGGAGGTAGAGTGATAAGCAGGCTGCTCCCTGGCCAGCTAGAGCTGGAATGAGGGTACCATGCCTGGACTGGGAGGAGCCTCAGGAGGATTCCAGGATAGCTGTGGGATCGTGATAGCAATCAAAGACACAGGCCCTGGGTGGTGGCATAATTGTAGGTGATGCTTGTTAGAGTAGCTGATAAGATAATGGAGATTTTGAAGTTTGAGCCCTGTAACCTGTGATTTCTCCGTGGATCACCTGCAGGCTAATGATGGGACCAGGAGCAGGGGCAGCTTAGCATACCTGGTGGACAGCGCTTTGCTTTAAGCAGTCAGACGCCGGATAGGAAGCAGCAGCCTGTTTGGGAAGAGCAGGGAAGTGTCACGGTGGCTTAGCCAGAACTCGGGCGAGCCCCCGGGGTGTTAAAGTTGGAAAGGAGGGGTGGATCTGGTCTTCACCAAAGTGCAGGTGTTTATAACAGCATTTGAAAATTAATCCCGTGGCCATCTGATGGCAGCTTGCCCAACAGTAAGGAAACACTTAACTGGCGTGGGTTAACAGAATTCCCTTTTACTGTCCTCGCTTAGCCAGTATTTCCAGAAGCACTGCTTCTCTAGAAAGATAGCAAGTTAGTCACTGGGCCAAGACCTCTGTCTTCTGTTCCCATGACTAGCAGCAGATTGTTTAGCTTGTGAGCCAGAGCAGAGAGGGCAGGCTGAGGGGAAAGCCAAGTCTGATGAGAGCTTGTTACAAAAGGCTTTGTCTGCCCCTTACAGACAACCGGGCAAGGTTGGACAGTGCCCTGGCGTTTTGAAGCCTGAAGTAAGAGTGTGTCCATTTATAATGCCTTTTACCAACCAGTGCCACTTGGGGCTTCCTGAGGATGGCAGCCTGGGAGCTCTTTTGGGAGCATGACCTCTACTTTTTCTTGGAGATCCAGTGCCCGGCTCTGCACCCAGGGACGGCTCAGTAATCCTGGTGGACCTGTTCACCTGACCTCATTGGCTCATGCAGTTGGTTGGAAGCTCTCTGCAGATTTTGTGGCTTCACTTTTGATAAAGAAAATGCACCAAGAAGATGAGATTTCCCCTAACCCTTGGTAGTGGCCCACGTTCAGCCCATCTGCACATGCAGTGTCAGTCGATATATTGGATATGTAAGGGGTCCAGACTGGTCGTGCTTGGGATCAGTGCTGTCTGATAGAACTTCCCAAGGTGGTGGAAGCATCTGCACCTGTGCTGTCCAGTGCAGTGGTCACCAGCCCCATGTGGCTACTGAGTACTTAGCATGTGGCTAGAGAGACGGAGGAGCTGAATTTTTTATTTTATTAAGTTTTAGTTAACTTAAGTAGCTACACAGGGCTAGGGGGCTACTGTTTTGGACAGCACAGGTATAGACCATTGTTTTTAAACTTTTTGACTGAGACCCACAATTGCGAAAAAAAAACACCACATTTTACATCACAGTGCAACACAGACGTGCATATTTATTTATTTATTTTAAATATTCTAAAGTGTCACTTTTTAAAAATTAATTAATTAATTAATTTTTGGCTGCGTTGGGTCTTTGTTGCTGCGTGCGGGCTCTCTCTAGTTGTGACGATTGGTGGCTGCTCTTCATTGCGGTGCACGGGCTTCTCATTGCAGTGGCTTCTCTAGTTGCGGAGCACAGGCTCTAGGCGCACGGGCTCCAGTAGTTGTGGCGCGTGGGCTCAGTAGTTGTGGCTCGCGGGCTCTAGAGCGCAGGCTCAGTAGTTGTGGCACACAGGCTTAGTTGCTCCTCGGCATGTGGGATCTTCCCGGAGCAGGGCTTGAACCGTTGTCCCCTGCATTAGCAGGCAGATTCTTAACCACTGCGCCACCAGGGAAGTCCCAGATGTGTATATTTAAAAAATGAAAAAAGTTCCATGAATGATAGTTATCCTTACCACGTATGATACACTCTGATATTTTCTATTCCTTTAAAAAAATTCTGGTTAAGATTCACTAAATGGGTTTTATGCCATACTAGTAGGTCGTGAACACAATTAGCAACTCTCCAGTGGAGGCAGTGGGGCCTGCAGGGATCTCACTGGTCAGAGCACACAGACTGAGAAGACCTGTCTTTGGAGTGACCCCTCTCCCAGTGTTTGGACTCAGCTCTTCTCCTGGCCTTTCTGTGACGCTGGGAGCCAGGCTGGTGAAGCTGCTTGGAGCCAGCCAGGGATGCCAAAGGGTCAGTCCACAGCCAGCACCCCACCCCTGGGGTCACTGATGGCAGACAGCCCTTCCTGTGCCCCCATCCATAGTGAGGTGATCCAGGAAAGGCGGCTGCAGTGTTGAGGAAAGAGCCAGGCTTTGGCATTTGGCTGGGACTGTGGGCAAGGCTGAGGAGGAGCCCACCTCACAGAGAGCAAGCAGGGGAGCAGCTAGCTTGGCTCAGGGCCCGGGCACACAGTAGGTGCACAATAAGTGTTCACACCCCCTTCTCTCTGACTGGGTGGTCTCCTTCTTGCCCTGGGTAATGTGGGAGCAGCCCTTCTACCACTCACATTCACCTTTGTTCCTTTTTGAACTTCAGGGACATAGAATCAGATAAACCACAATCTTGGTTAATCTGTGACATACTCTCATTGGTCCACACACAGCCTGCTTTTACTTAGTTATTATTATTTTTAAAATGTGTTGATTGGCGTGTGTATGTATGTGTGTATGTTTCGTTTTGATATTTCAAACTTAAAAGCTGTAAGAATGGTTCAAGGAGCTCCTACAAACCCTTTATCCAGATCCAATTGTTTACATTTTGCCCCATTTGCTTTATTATTCTCTGTCTGTATATTATTATTTGTGTGCATCTTTCTGAACCATTGGAGGTAAGTTAGAGGCCGACTTCTGACCTTTTGCAGTCAATAGGCAAATGATACCTTGTCGGGTCTTGATTAGTATTTTCTTGATCACCCATGATACCAGTCATCGGCCACATTTGTCTCTCCGTGATTTAGTATGTGGTGGGTGGTTTCTCCTTTATGGATCCTGAAAGTGAGTCTCTGTGCTGGAAGAAATACACAGCTGGCCAGTAACTTGTTAAATAACCTTCCACGTGGACCTCTTTGCATTTCTGTTTGCCTTGTTTTTATACACAAGGAAATGCTACATGTCCTGTGTCCCTTGGTGTTGCTCCCAAGGATCGGATAAGGTGACAGAGGCATAGGGACCATTGGTCTTTACAAGCACTCGGCTGGTGCTCTGATTTTACCTCTGTTTGGCATGAGTCACCTTCCCCCAATTGGTGGCACCCTTCTGCAGGTACAATTCTTACCTCCCTTTTAGACTGCCCTCTCACCAGGAGCCCAGTCTTGCCATCCCTGTTATATTCCATCAGCACCCAGTTGTGTGTGGTGTATAGTAGATGCTCAATTGATATTCATTCAGTGCATTGGTGTATATTTTTTAAATGTTAATATTTCTTAATTATAATTGCATTTAATATGTTATATAATGTATTATATGTAATACATTCACATGGCTCAAAAACTTTTAAAAGGTATCAGTGAAAAATCTCCCCAACTCTCTTACACTTTGGAAAATAGTTTTTCATTATTTTGTAATGCTAGAGCTACTCCCAGTCCTTAACCCCACACGAGGTATCTTAGAGAAACTCATGCATGTATACACTCATAAGAACATTCATAACAGCACTGTTTTTTCTTTTTAAGGAGGGAGGGAGGGAGAAGGGGAGGAAGGAAGGGAGGGAGGAAGAGAGAGGTCATGCTCTTATTTATTTGGTTGTGCCGGGTCATAGTTGTGGCCAGTGGACTCCTTAATTGTGGCTTGTGGGCTCCTTAGTTGTGGCATGCAAACTCTTAGTTGCGGCATGCATGTAGGATCTAGTTCCCTGACCAGGGATCGAACCCGGGCCCCCTGTATTGGAAGCTCGGAGTCTCATCACTGTGCCACCAGGGAAGTACCCAGCACTGTTCCTTTTTTTTTTTTTTTTTTTTTTTAATTTTGGCTGCGTTGGGTCTTCATTGCTGCACGCGGGCTTTTCTCTGGTTGTGGCGAGCAGAGGCTACTCTTATTTGCGGTGCATGGGCTTCTCACTGTGGTGGGTTCTCTTGTTGTGGAGCACGGGCTCTAGGCACGCGGGCTTCAGTAGTTGTGGTACGTGGGCTCAGTAGCTGCCCAGCACTGTTCTTAATAGCGAAAATCTGGCGGGGGGAGGAAACAAATTTCCACCAACATTAGAAGGAATAAATTATGATGTGTTTATGATGAAAAAGAACTCAGTACAATGATATCCCAAAAAAAGGATGAACCTTGCAATGTTAAGTGAAAGAATCAAGGCACAAAGGAATATACGTATTTGTATGCTTGCAGCCTTATCTGGTTCTAAAACAGGCAAAATGGAATTGTATTGTTTGTTTAGGAACATATGCATAAGCGGTAAAACTGTAAAGAACAGACACATTATTTTCATAAAAGTCAGGATAGTGATTACCTCTTGAGAGAGGAGAATTTGTGATGGGGAAGAAGCCAGTGGGGGGCTTCTGGGGGCCTATCATTGTTTTTTTTTTTTTAACTTGGTGACTGTTACCTGGGTGTGGGTGTTATAGTTATTCATGAAAGTAGACATATACTTTATGAATTTTTCTATATGTAGTTCACACCAAAATATAAACCAAAAGTTTCCCTACCTTTTTTCTGTGGCCTCCAGCTACCCTTCTAGAGGCAACCAGTGTCTCTGTGTGTGTGTGTGTGTGTGTGTATCTGTCTACCTTCGCTCACACATATATTTTATATATAGATATATATGATTGTTTATTTTGTTTTTAATGAAATGCAACTAATAGAAAATATGTAACTTTGAAGTAAAAAAAAAAAAAGAGGAACAACCCATAAAGATGTGAGCTATACTTACTGCCCAGTTATTTTTCACTCAGCAGGTGGTCACTATGTGTTCTCCCCACCCCACCTGTCACTCGCTTAATCTAGCACCTGCTGTGCATGGGAGTGGGGCTGAAAACTTCATTTCATTCAATTCAGTTCTCCAACAACCCGGGAGGCAGGTCCTGTTATTCCCATTTTACAGAGAAGGGAACAGGCTGTTGTGCCTTTGTTTTGGGGCTTCCTTCAGCATCACATTAATGGTGCTGAGACCCCGGCAAGAGCTGTGTCAAGAGCGATCCGCCAATACCCCAGTCCTGATCTGCTCTGACAGCCCCCTTTCTCGTTCCAGGTGGCTCTGTGTACCCAGGTGGCCCTGGGAATGGAGCATCTGTCCAACAACCGCTTTGTGCACAAGGACCTGGCCGCTCGAAACTGCCTGGTCAGCGCTCAGAGACAGGTGAAGGTGTCGGCCCTGGGGCTCAGCAAGGACGTGTACAACAGGTAGGGGGCACAGGTGGGGTGGGCGAGGGGCAGAGGGCAGACACAGCTGGCGGGGGGGGGGAAAGGGCTTAGTCCAAAGCTGGAGGCCCCAGGAGGGGCAGAACCTTCCCACCCTCTCCCAAGGGTGCAGTAGGCTTTCCCAGCCAGTGGACCACAACTCCCTGATCTTACACATTTTCTCTAGTGATAAAAAAAATTATAAACCTTTTTCAAAAGTGACTAGTCACACTTTATATAGTTTTATATAGAATTTAACCATTCATATGGTTCCCTCTGTAACTTCCTGAATTCAGTAATTATTATTTTTAAGGCTAAGACTTAAAGCTCAGCACCTGCAGCCAGAGATTGCTCTGGAATATACATTACCTAGTGCTTCCGGGAACGTCCCCTCAAGTCATCCCAGTTCTGACTCACCCTGGTTTGTCTGACTGTTGCTTTAGTCATGATTGGGTGATTGGGTTATCACTAGTAAAGCTCTTTAAGATTTCTTTTCATTTAACGTGTTCATTTTTCACACTTTTAAACTAATATAGAAAGTATGCATGATTATTAGCTTATAAATATTGACATTAGGCAAAGTCTGATTCTTAGGGAATTTTTTAACCATCAGACCCCATGTAGATGCCTCCAGATTTCATCCAGTATACAACCCCCCCACCCCACCCCTTGCTAATCAAAAATGTTTCCAATTTCCCTGAATGCCTTGATACAGAAAATCTGGGCTGTAGCTTGGGTATGAGACCCAGACCTGGGATGAGGTTGGGATCCCAGGCTGTGCCCCTCACTCCCCCACCCCCACGCCTGTGTGTCCTCTTGTCCTGCAGTGAGTACTACCACTTCCGCCAGGCCTGGGTGCCGCTTCGCTGGATGTCCCCTGAGGCCATCCTGGAGGGCGACTTCTCCACCAAGTCTGATGTCTGGGCCTTCGGCGTGCTGATGTGGGAAGTGTTCACTCATGGGGAAATGCCCCATGGTGGGCAGGCAGACGATGAAGTGCTGGCAGGTAGGCAGCTCTGTTTCCGCGAGACAATTCCAGATGTTCTCTAGGTGGAGAGCTTGCTCAGGGTCTCGGGGCCAGTTCAGCAGCCCCCTCCCCTCTCAGGGCTGGTATCACGGATATGGCACACGGATATGGCACTATAATCTGATCCACTTGTTAGATTACCGAAATACCTTCATACTGGTTGGTAAATAGCCCTTGTCCCCAGCGTTCACTGTAGCTACTCTGGTGCCTGCTTATTGACCCCGCTTCAGCCCCTGTGCATTGGCTGCTTCTTGTGCTGCTTGGACCCTGCCACCGCCAGCCAGAGAGAGCTGGGACCAGGGGAGTCCTCCCCTTTGCTTGCAAGATGCTTTCTATAAACTCCTTGAATCCTTGCTCATTCACACTGGCCAGCGTCCCTCAGAGTCTCCCTCACGTGGCTGCCTGTGGGAACTGCAGGCTCCACAGGGTACTGGACAGGTGGTTAAATATTTTGACTAACCCTCTTCCCACCGTCTTTCTGCAGACTTGCAGGCTGGGAAGGCCAGACTCCCGCAACCTGAGGGCTGCCCTTCCAAGCTCTACCGGCTGATGCAGCGCTGCTGGGCCCTCAGCCCCAAGGACCGGCCCTCCTTCAGCGAGATCGCCAACACCCTGGGAGACAGCCCCGCGGATAACAAGCCGTGAGGAGGGAGCCCAGGCAGGCTGTGCCTCAGGATGGCGTGGGCAGGGGAGGACCTCCTGCGGGGTGCCCACAGCATGATGGGCAAGATCCTGGTCCTCTTGGGCCCTAGGGGCCCTGCCCAGGCACCAAAGGCACTGCTGAGGTCAGGCAGGGCCTGGGCTTTCTTCCTCTTCCTCACCCTCAGCCCTTGGGGAGGCTGATTTGGACCCAGACTGGTTGACTGGGGCTTTGGGCTGGGCAGCTTTCTCTGCCACCCCTTCCCCCATCAGGGACAGTGTGGGTGCCTCAGGTAACCCCAATTTCTGGCCTGGGTCTCCTCCCCTCCACCAGGTCCAGTCCTGCCACTCACCTGCCAACTTCATCAGGGGAGGGCTAGGCTGGAGGTGAGCTGGCATCAAGGGGAGTTCCTTAATATACTCGAGTCCTGGATTGTTCTGGCCCCTGGGGACCACTTTGGGGTCGGCACTAGGATCATGGAGGACCCAGCCAGCGAGTCCCCCCCACCCCCCGCCATGGACATGTGCACGCTGACCCAGACCTGCGCCTCCTCCCCACCCTTCTCTCCTTTTCTCATCCTAAGTGCCTGGCAGATGAAGGAGTTTTCAGGAGCTTTTGACACTATATAACCCGCCCTTTTTGTATGCACCGTGGGCGGCTTTTGTATGTAATTGCAGCGTGGGGTGGGAGGGCATGGGACGGAGGGGTGGGTCCTGGAGGAGATGGGACAGTGGGCCACCCCTGCCTCACAACCTTTATTGTTGTTGTTGTTGTTTGTTTGTTTGTTTTGGTTTTTTTTTTTTTTTTTTTACACTCGCTGCTCTCAATAAAGGAGCCTTTTTTACAACCTGCTTCTGATGCTCATTCCCTACTCTTTGCCCATAAATGAGGTGCCTTCTTCCCTCGCTTATCAGAAGGGGCCATGTGCCCTCCCGGAGTCTTGGGGGGGGGTGCTTGGGCAGGGATAACTGGCAGACACTGGTCCTTCTCTCTGGTTTGTGGAGCAGTTGAATACTTTTTTTTTTTTGGCCACACTACGTGGCTTGCGGGGTCTTAGTTCCCCAATCAGGGATTGAATCCGGGCCACGGCAGTGAAAACACGGAGTCCTAACCACTGGACTGCCAGGGAATTTCCTCCTGGGGCAGTTGAGAATGTGGGCTCAGAGGAGGTGAGGCCGCCTCTTGTTCATGTGACCCTGTGTTGAACTTTGATGCCAACTAATTATTCTCTGCTGGCTGGCCTGGTACTCACACTCAGGTATTGAGTGTAGAAGTGTGAGGAGGGAACTATTAGAGTGGGATTGGAGAAGGAGTTAGTGACAGATTCAGGTCTCTGAATTCCTTTAAGACTCTAGGAAGGTGATGGAGGAGATAGGACTGAGCAGAGATGTGCTTAATGCCTCATTGCTCCAGGGCTTTCAGCCCTCAGCTTGTTTGATTCCTGCCTCTTCATTACCTAGACCTTGTGTCATCAGTTACAATCTACCATATCGTAACTTCAGCATGGTTCCCCATCCTAAAGAGATAAGTCCTGACCTCTGGAATTGCTCTGGTTCCTTCTGTTCCTCACCAAATTTCTCCGTAATGAAAAGAACAGCTAATATTTATTAAATACTTGCTCTGTACCAGTCACTTTGCTAAGCAGTTAACATACATTATCTTATTGAACTTCTGTGACCACTCTGTTAGCCAGATATTATTGTTCCCATTTCACAGATTAGGAAACCAATGCTCAGGGAGGTCAGGTAGTTTCCCTAAGGTTGCACAAACGGTAAGTGAGCCACTGTTGTAGATACACAGTGTGGTACATTCCTCAGGTGTGTTGGAGTGTAAAAAAACAAAAACAAAAAAACCCCCATAAGAACAATTTCTCTAGAGCAATGCTTTTCAAATTGTGGGTTGTAACCATCATCTAAAAAATATGAAACAATAAAAAACTATCTGAGTATATTGTATACCTTATGGGTAAGTATTGTTTTACAAAATTGTCTTCATTATATTTGATAATGTGTTTGGGTATGTTAGCTTATGTCAGCTATGGGGGTGGTGCTGCAGCATAAAACCCCCAAATCTCACAACAACAATTAATTTTTCTCACAGATCTGCAAGTTGGTGAGGTTTGGCTGAACTTGGCTGGACTTAGCTGAGTTCAGGCAGGCTTGGCACCAGGTGGTAGGTCTGGTTTGGGTCTACTCTGCTGGCCCCCAGAGCATGCTCTCATGCAGTAGCAGGAGCACAAGAAGTCCCGCCAGATCATGCCAGCACATTTAAAAGCTTCGGTCTATTAACATTTTATCAGCCAAAGCAAGTCACATGTCAAAACCCAACATCAGCACTAGTAGGATGTGACTGCAAAGGATGTAGATATCTTATTCCAACACAGGGTGTGAAAATGGGTTACAATAATTGAATTCACTCCATGTTGTGATGTAAAAATTATTTCCTCCTGTGGGATGCACTCAGAAGTACTGGGAAGGCAGTACTGTAGAAGGTCATTTATCACTAAGCCTCTTCTTAGAGGCTTCAAGGAAGATGCCTGGTCTTCCTTGACTGCTGTGCAGTGGCTAACACTGCTGGCCACATCTGCCTTTTCAAATTCTCCTCTCTTCCCTTTGGTGATGGTACGTCGTATCCACCTTCTCTGACGAGGCCTTCTCCAGCTCTGGTTGTGGCTTCCTTCTTCTGCCTGCCCCAGAGATGGCTGTTCTCCTGGCTTCTGTCCTTGGTCTACCTCTCTCTACATTCTCACCCTCAGGAATCTCATCTAACCTCATGTGACTTTAACTGGCCCTTCAGTGTGGACAGTTCCCAAAGCATTAGCTCCAGTTCCAGCCTCTACCTCAAGCTTCAGACTCACACTCCCCTTTTTCTACAGGACATTTCTCTCTACCTGTTTCCCTGGGCCCAAACTGAACTTACCTCTCTCCCAAACCTGTTCTTTAAGCCAAGTTCCCTGTTTCCATTATTGATGGAGAATAGTCACCCTTACTTAGAATCTCAACCCATCATGAGCCCTCTTCTCTGTGCACCCCCTTCCCATGCAGGCCATCACCAAGATCCATTTATTCTACCTCTGCCCTGTTTCTATCTTTGCTTAATTTTAAGGGAAAAATTTTTGCATAGAAGTAATACTGATCATGGAAGAAGTCAAGTGGTACAGACTTGCATAAAGCAAAAAATACATTCCTCTAGAAGGAACACACCCAAGCTCATTCTACAAGGCCACTATCACCCTGATACCAAAACCAGACAAAGATATCACAAAAAAAGAAAATCATAGGCCAACATCACTGGTGAACATAGACACAAAAATCCTCAACAAAATACTAGCAAACAGAATCCAGCAACACATTAAAAGGATCATAGACCATGATCAAGTGGGATTTATCCAAGGGATGCAAGGATTCTTCAATATATGCAAATCAATCAATGTGATACACCATATTAACAAATTGAGGAATAAAAACCATATGATCATCTCAATAGATGCAGAAAAAGCTTTTGACAAAATTTAACACCGTTTTATGATTAAAAACTCCAGATAGTGGACACACAGGGAACCTACCTCAACACAATAAAGACCATATATGACAAACCCACAGCAAACGTCATTCTCAAAGGTGAAAAACTGAAAGCATTTCCTCTAAGATCAGGAAAAAGACAAGAATGTCCACTGTCACCACTATTATTCCACATAGTTTTGGAAGTCCTAGCCATGGCAATCAGAGAAGAAAAAGAAATAAAAGGAATCCAAAAAAAATGAACTTATTTGCAAAGCAGAAATAGAGACACAGATGTAGAGAACAAACTCATGGATACTAAGGGCGGAAGAGGGGGGTGGGATGAACTGGGAGATTGGGATTGACATATATACACTACTATGTATAAAATAGATAACTAATGAGAACCTATTGTATAGCACAGGGAACTCTACTCGATGCTCTCTGGTAACCTAAATGGGAAAGAACTCTTAAAAAAGAAGGGATATATTTTTACGTATAACTGACTCACATTACTGTACAGCAGAAACTAACACGACATTGTAAAGCAACTATACGCCAGTAAAAATTAAAAACACCCATTCCTCTTGTCTGATGGAAAGCACGATGAGTGTTTGCAGCGTGGCTTTTCCTGATATTTCCTGGGCGCACTGACTCATGACCTTTCCATTCCCCCTAATGCTGCCATCACCACTGAGACCTCTTTTCTTCTATGTGAAGTTAAGAATCCCTGTGTAGAATTCTGCTCAATCTTATGGGGCAGCCTGGATGGGAGGGAAGTCTGGGGGAGAATGGATATGTGTATATGTATGGCTGAGTCGCTTTGCTGTGCACCTGAAACTATCACAACGTTGTTAATTGGTTATTTCCCAATGAAAACAGTTTTAGAGTGTTACTAATTTTTTTTTTTTTTTTTTTTTTTTGGTGATAGCAATTTTTTAAAAAGCAGTCTTGGACTTCCCTGGTGTCGCAGTGGTTAAGAATCCGCCTGCCAATGCAGGGGACACGGGTTCGAGCCCTGGTCCGGGAAGATTCCACATGCCGCCGTGCACCACAGCTACTGAGCCTGCACTCTAGAGCCCGAGAGCCACAACTACTGAAGCCCGCACGCCTAGAGCCCGTGCTCCACAACAAAAGAAGCCACCGCAATGAGAAGCCTGCGCACTGCAACGAAGATTAGCCCCCGCTTGCTGCAACTAGAGAAAGCCCGCATGCAGCAACAAAGACCCAACACAGCCATAAAATAAATAAATTAATTTTTAAAAAAAGTAATAGTAATAAATTTTTGTTCCGATTTTACTTGGGTGATAAAAATCAGGAGAAAGAAAGTTCAGGGTGGGAATGGTGTAGAATGAGGGGATCTGGCTGAAATTCTCATGCCCTTCTGGAGGTCCTTCATGGTCTGGACAGGGGGCTACTGCGATTGAGGCCTTATCGGAGAAGCACCAAACTCACATTCCAGGGAGGCCAGGCAGGGGACTTATCTGAGTTCAGTGGGCTGTGCAGAGTCTATAGTGAACCTGGGAGCAGATGCCTCGTCTCTGGCCACCATTCAACTCTGCTCCAGGATATTGTGATCCTGCAGGCGTGTAGGACCGGGGTTGCTAAAAATTCCAATTTTTTGAGAGAGGCCAGATAATCAGATTTCTATGTAAAATCTCCTGATTTTAAAATATTCTATGGTCCAAAGAAGACACACCTATGAGCCAGTTTTTGATTGTAACTTTATCCACATCAGCAGTTTTGTTTCCTGAACCTGCTGTAATGTGGTGTGGGTGGAGTGGTGCCCCCCTTCCCCCACCGGTGATAAAGGGCTGTGAAGGAGCTGTGGCACTAATGCTGCTGTGCAATTGCCCTGGGGTTCGGTGAAATGGGAGAGATGGCAGCCTCTGTGAAGGGAAGCTGTGTACTGTTGTCATCCTGGACCCCATTCCCTGTGGACGTGGCAGACGGCCGTCGTTCTCTGCTGAGTGGGGTGCCACCGCTTAAGGCTGTCCACCCTGCGTGTCTATAGTAGGTTTTTCAAATGGAAAAGTCGTTAGAAGCCAGGCAAGAATGAACCCCAACGGCTGTGATTTTAAGACTGTGCGGCTTAGACAAATCCCAAGCAAACATTTGTGGCCCCTGAAGACCGTCTGGAACCTATTTATCTATTTGACCTGTTCTTCCTCTTGAGCTAACACATTCCATATGTTTAACTACCTGTTGTGCAGAGTAAATTAGGAAAAGAGAAAAAAAAAAACTCTTTAAAAAACTATTGGGAAAGGGGGGAGAGGAGGGCTCTTAATTCCTGTATTTAGGGGTTTGATGAACAAGCCATGTTTTTACTATGTACGTGTATATGTATGTATATATACACACATGATATCTCACAAATCACTTGAACATACTTTATTTCAGTATTTTTCAGTCTTTGGATTGCGATTCACAGTAAGAAATGCAGTTGACGTTGTCATCCAGTACACACACATTGAATCATATGAAACTGACAGTATACTACCCTCTCGACCTATAAAATGGCAGTTTTTTATGGTTCGAACTAAAAATAATGCAAAGAAAAGTTTTATGCAACAATATTTACTCGTCTCTTTTTTTGTGAGACCCATTACTTTATTAATTTAAATGCTGGTTGCAGTATACTAAATTGATTTCACTATCACTACCACTTTATTCACAACTGATTGCTTTATTTAATCTTCATAACAATTTTTAAGGCAGGAATCATCACCCTATGCCATCCCCTTAAACACAAGAGGCTGTTTATCCTAGGGACAAGGTGATTAACTCCCTAACCACTTACTTAGACCACCACTGCAGTTTAATCTATATCTCTTCTAATCTTTTTAAGGACCTCGTACCGACAATGAGTAATGTGGAGTTTGGAGAGGTCAAAAACTTGTTTCCAGGCACAAGGCTAGGAAGAGGCAGCTTCCAGATTTTAATAATTTCTGTAATAGTAAAGGTCAAGCTATTTTCACTGCCTTGGAGCTAAGAACCAGACCCAGACCCTGAACCTGGGTTTTGCAGCACTCCACTCTTTTTTTTCCTCCTGTGGGCTTTTCTTGGCTTTCAAGAGAAGGGCGTGCGTGGTGTGTGTGTGTGTGTGTGGTGTGCGTGGTGTGTATGTGTGTGTGTGTGACGCATGCACTTGCTTGCTTGCTTAAACTTTCTGTCTGGCTATACTTTTTCCCAGGCCTTTGCACTGGTTGAGGGGTGGGCTTTATCCCCGCAACCACCCCCTCCCCCAGCCCAGGCCGCAGCTGGAAGTCTTTACAGATCATCATTTCTCCTCCCTGCCCCCATTGGGGACCGGGAGGCCGACTGTCTCCCCCAGTCTTTTCCAGTTGTACGTCTGCCAAAGATCCCCGCCCCCCCAAAAAAAACCAGTATAGAGAATGATGAATGAGGACCGGGGAGCCGGCCTGGTGGGAAAGTGTCGTCACCTTGAAAAGAGAGGGAAAGGGAAAGGAAGTGGTGGGGGGGAGGGGAAGTAGTGGAGCCGAGAGGCCGCAGGGCGAAGAGTGTAGACAGCGGGGACACAAGCCCCCTTTGCTCCGCCAGTAACGTTGACTCCCTCGGGAAGGCGTGGGGAAATGCTCTAATCCCTGCAGTCCCTGGGAATTTGGGCTGCATATCATTTACTGCAATCCGCACAATCCACTCAGGGACTATCCCAGTGTTAGCTTCCAGCCCTTCCAGCACCGGGTTCCCAGTACCGCTTCCTCTCCTCCGCAAGACTGCGCTCCAGTGCTCTTCCAGGCTTCCTCTACCGCAGGTTCCTCCCAATTCTCTCCACCATTCTCTGGTCAGTGGGGCGGAGTCGTACCTCCTCTCCTGTTCCTTTAAGAGGCGTCGGCTCCTCCCTTTTCGGAGTTGCCGTCTGACGCGTGATGACAGCAGCGAGTTCGGTATGTCTATGCAAATAAGCGCTCCCTGTGGGCCAATGGGGAGCGGAGGTGCTGGAACCGCGGACCAATGGGGCGGGGGTGCAGGGGCTCACCATATAAGGAGCGGCCTCGCCATAAAAGGAAACATTGTATCTCTTTATATGGGGGGAAGGGTCGGGGGATCCCTCGCCACCAGCGCGTGGTCCCGGCCCCCTCCACCCGCAGTCTCGGCCGCGGCCAGCAGCCCCTGCCCCCCGGGGGACGCTGACGGCCGCCGGGCGCGCCGCCCTAGCGTACGGACAGGGGGCGCTCCGCGCGGCCTGGGGCAACCCGGGCCACAGGGGCAGGAAAGTGAGGGCCCAGGTCAGCCCGGGCGTGCAGGGGCCCCGGGTTCGCAGCGGCAGCGGCGGCAGCGACAGCGGCACTAAGCAGCAGCGGGAGCGCCGGGTTGAGCCGGGAAGCCGATGGCGGCGGCGGCGGCTCCGATTCCTCGCTGACTGCCCGTCCGCCCTCCTACTTTGAGCGCCATGTTACCGAGCCAAGCTGGGGCCGCGGCGGCGCTGGGCCGGGGCTCGGCCCTGGGGGGCAGCCTGAACCGGACCCCGACGGGGCGGCCAGGCGGTGGAGGCGGCGGCGGGACTCGAGGGGCTAACGGGGGCCGGGTCCCCGGGAACGGCGCGGGGCTCGGCCCGGGCCGCCTTGAGCGGGAGGCTGCAGCAGCAGCGACAACCACCCCGGCGCCCACCGCGGGGGCCCTCTACAGCGGCAGCGAGGGTGACTCGGAGTCGGGCGAGGAGGAGGAGCTGGGCGCGGAGCGGCGCGGCCTGAAGCGGAGCCTGAGCGAGATGGAGCTCGGCGTGGTGGTCGGTGGGCCCGAGGCGGCGGCGGCGGCCACAGGGGGCTACGGGCCGGTGAGCGGCGCAGTGAGCGGGGCCAAGCCGGGTAAGAAGACTCGGGGCCGCGTGAAGATCAAGATGGAGTTCATCGACAACAAGCTGCGGCGCTACACGACCTTCAGCAAGAGGAAGACGGGCATCATGAAGAAGGTACCGGGCCGGGAGGCTGGCCGGCCACGGGAGACCGGGAGGGTGGGGACGCGCAAGGGGAGCCCGGGAAGGAGGCAGAGCCGAGGCGGAGGTGAGAGGCGGCGAGTCCGCAGGAGGTGTGTGGGAGGGGATGGCTGTTGCCCCAGGAGGGTGAAAGGGGAGGGGCCGCCAGGGAAATTGGGGAGAGGGGAGATGCCAGGAACGTCCGGAAAAGAGAGGAAAGAAGCCGAGGTGGGAGTGACGGGCGCCAGAGAGGAACGGGGCCCTCGTAGAGCGGAGGAGTGAGGAGTGGTAATGGGAGGCTGCGGGGCTGCCCGGGAGGTGGTTAATGAGACCTGGGGGTCAGTAGGTTCAGTGCGCTCTGGTGTTGGGGGGAAGGCGCCGGAAAAGCAGGGAGAAGAGGAGGTTGGAGCTGCATAACAACAATGAGCGAACATGTGTGGGAGGAAGGTGGGCATCACTAGAGTAGTGCTGGCTGGAAGGATGGGCAGGGCTGATGACCAAATGGGGCTCAAGAGCCCCAGGTAAGGGAGTATGGCCATGTGTCTTCCGTGCATCCACTGGAAGCCGGCACACTCCCTGCAGGACAGGCTTCAGAACCATTTGCCCTTGGAACAAGTGGGATTTCCAGCCCTAGGGAAAAATCTGTGCACGGAGTTTGGGGAGAAGGTTTGCAGAGGTACCTAGAAATGCCTCCTCTTCTAGCTGATTATCCAGTGAAAAGGATGAGGAAAGGAGTTGTCTTGGGGTATAGAAGATATGGGAAGGGATGAAAGCAGAGGAACTGGGAAACAAGAAGCTAGAACTCTGGGAACATTGGCCGGTGTTTATATTTATTCCATATAGAAACCAAGGCTGCTTCCAGTGGGTTGTGGAACTTTGTTGGGAGTGAGGATGCTACCTATGGGGCCATCCTTGAAGGTCTGTGAAGGTCCCCTTCCTGGGTTTATGGCAGGGTAGTAGCTGCTAATCTAGCTGCCATCTCCCCTCACTCCAGACACTGTTGAATCAAGACAAAGAAAGAGAAAAGGGGGAGCAGAGTATTATAGAGAAGGACAAAATGGCAACAGGTTAGTGCCTGTGCAGTTTCTGGGAAGAAACATGGGACATTTTAGAGCTTAGGTGGCCCCTTCTCCCTAATATCTATGTGACTTCCAGTGTAGTAGCAACTTCATCCTGGTCCCTGTGACGGTGAGGAGGTAGTGGGAGCCATCTCTTCCTGAGGCTCTGGGCACCAAGCTGTAGTGAGGAGCAGCTACCTGGGCCCCTTCGTGTCTGCTGAGGTGTTATATGTTCTGTCACCGGGAGCTGTGGCTATTTGCTTGGGGTATCTGCAGGTCAGTGAGGCTGTTCCTCAAAAGAGAAGCATGGGGTTTTTCTACTCTCCAGCTCACCTTCAGATATCCTTCAGATAAGACCCCTATAGAGTCACTGGAGAGGAAGGTAATTATGGGAGTGGGGGCTTGAGATCACTGTGTACTTCCCTCTCTTTCCCACTACCCAAGGAAGGTAGAGATTAAAAGTTTTGCTGACCTACCCATCTCCCCCCCTACCCCCAGGCCTATGAGCTGTCCACGCTGACAGGGACACAGGTGCTGTTGCTGGTGGCCAGTGAGACAGGCCATGTGTATACCTTTGCCACCCGCAAACTGCAGCCCATGATCACCAGTGAGACTGGCAAGGCACTGATTCAGACCTGCCTCAACTCGCCAGACTCTCCACCCCGCTCAGACCCCACCACAGACCAGAGAATGAGTGCCACGGGCTTTGAAGAAACAGATCTCACCTACCAGGTGTCGGAGTCCGACAGCAGTGGGGAGACCAAGGTGTGTTTGGGTCCCCTGTCTGAGGGGAAGGAAGGGGAGGGACTTGACCGGCAGATAGGGGAAGGGGTCTCTCTCCCTCGCCCAGGACAGGTGGATAGGTGCCTACTGATGTGGAGTGGAGCCGGGTTAGTGCCCCGCATCTTAGGGTACAGGTGTCCATCCTCTCTATCCTGACAGGAGGCCGGCCCCCTAGATAAGCGGGCGGCCTCCGTGCCCATATAAGGCCGGCTCCGGCTCCACGCCGGCCTCCCGCCTGCAGCCCGCCTGCCTGGCAGGGCCCTTGCATTCCTCCCGCCAGCTGTCTCCCTGCTGGGGGCGGGGGCGTCGCTTAGCCCTGCCCTCCTGGCCGGCTGGGTGGCCGGAGAGTAGGAAGGGAGTGCTCATGGGTTCCAGGGTCCTGGGAAGCCAGCACTGTCAGCAGGCAGGCTGGCTGACTAGGCTGGAGACTACCTTACTAGCCAGCCGCCTGCCTCTTCAGGATGTCCGGGTCTGCGCACGTTAGGAAGTGTACTCGCCCGGCTGCTAGGGATGCCGGCCGGGGTTACGCCTCCCCCTTCCTTTTCCCGGTAAGGAGAGGGGGCGGAGCTTCCTCCCTTGCTGCTCTGGAGAGCTCCGCCTTCTGGGTGGCCCTTCACTAACTGGCCAATCGGAGGAAGCGGCACTGTTTGCCTTAGCAACGCCTCCGCCAATCAGCTTCGAGCTCCACTGCTTAGCAAACATCCCGCGCTGACCCAGCTCCAGTATCGGAGCCCCCTCAGTTCTCTGGGCTTGGTTCTCAGCTCGTGGCTTCCTCTTTCCTCTTCTAAGAACAAAGCCTCCCTGAGGGGAGAGTCAGTGCTCTAGGCTCCCCACTCTTTTAGCAGTAGGGCTAATTTATTCCCATGAAATTTTGCTGAATGAATAAATTCTTTTGGTGCTTCATTGCCAACCCCCCAGGATCATTCTCAAACCCTAAATTCCCTGAAAAACTGTCGGTCCCTATCTCAGAAGCCTGGCAATTCAGAGCTGGAAGGACCCTTTTAAGGATGACATAGTAGTCCAGCCGCCTCATCTTTACAGAAGAAGAAAACTGAGGCTCAGAAAGAAGAGGTTTTCCAAGGGTCCACACAGGTTATCATTGCCAGAGCTGGGAACAGACCTCAGGTGATCATTGTCATCATTATAAAAGCAACAAATACTTATTGTTTTTTTTATGAGCCAGGCACTATTCTAAGTGTTTTACATATGTTAACCTATTTAATCTTCACAACACCTATGGGGTAGGTATTATCCTTCTTTTACAGACAGAAGACTAAAGAAAAATGCTCAGCAGCTCAATAACTTGTCTAAGAGTCGGGCTGCAGGTAAATGGTGGACTTGGGATTTGAACACAAGCACACTGGTTCCATTCTGGGCTGTCAATCCACACAGTTTCTTGAAGGGGCAGGGTCTGGTAGAGGCTCACCACTGCATCTTTACTCTGGGTGTAGGATACACTGAAACCGGCCTTTACTGTCACCAACCTGCCGGGTACCACCTCCACCATCCAGACAGCACCCAGCACCTCTACCACCATGCAAGTCAGCAGCGGCCCCTCCTTTCCCATCACCAACTACCTGGCACCAGTGTCTGCTAGCGTCAGCCCCAGTGCTGTCAGCAGTGCCAACGGGACTGTGCTGAAGAGTACAGGCAGTGGCCCTGTTTCCTCTGGGGGCCTCATGCAGCTGCCTACCAGCTTCACCCTGATGCCTGGTGAGTCACAAGGGGCAAACTGAGCATGCTAAGAGTGGGTTTAGGGCTGGCACAAGGAGAATGACTTTCCTTACTCAGAAGGAGGGTGAACAGGGGCCAGAGCCTGAGAGAAGCCTCTTATGTCCCATTGGTAGGCACTGGGTCCCTCCCCACTGGGACTTGAACTATCCTTGTCAGTAAGTTTCAACCATATGCTCTGGCCTTGTCTAGCAAGCCCAGCCCTGTGCCTCCATTGCCACAAGGACAGCAGACATTCTACCACTTCCCTACCTTGACTGGAAGGCAGATCATGTCCTTGATGGGTCAGTGCCTGCTCCTGTGTCAGCCGAAGAGGGTAGAGTCAAGGCCTAGGGCAGGAGGAGGAGGGAAGGGCAAGAGCAGAGTGTGGAAGCCCCTGGAGACAAGATTTTGGTCATGAAGGGCCTCTTTGGCTCCCAGGAAAGATAGTGATGGGAGTCGGGGATAGAATGCCAGACCTTGGGCCTGGGGGTGTTTGAGGGTGCTTGGTGCAGGTGGTGGCTGGGTAGGACAGAGCACGAGTAAGTCTCTGTGTCTCATAGGTGGGGCAGTGGCCCAGCAGGTCCCAGTGCAGGCCATTCAGGTGCACCAGGCCCCACAGCAAGCGTCTCCCTCTCGCGACAGCAGCACAGACCTCACGCAGACCTCCTCCAGCGGGACAGGTATAGCTCGAAGCTCTGTCACCTCCCTGCTCTGCCTCCTTCATGAGGCCTAGCAGCAGGTGCCCAGCAGTATCCATCCCATAACTAAGGTCAGAGAATTTCTTAATGTGGAGACTGAGGCTTTTGGGTTAACCCTTACCCTAATCCTTATGAGAAAGTCAGGTGAGGATGGTTGGGTTTTGACTCCTGCCCTGCAGTAGGGCTGTGGATTTCATGAAGAAATTAGGGACCATTGAAGCTACATTCCTTACTTAGGTGAGAAGCCTGAGGCCCAGAAAGTAGAAGTTACTTGCCCAAAGACACACTGTTTGCTCAATTACCAGGAAGGACTTATAGAGTAGTTGTTTCCTTGTGGGAGGGTATCCTAGGTTTTGAGTAACCATAATTCCCTTCTGTGTCTCTAGTCATTTCAGAAATGACGAGACACTTTCAAAATAAAAGTACTTTTAAGTACTTTAAGTTATTTGCCACCTTGTTACACGAAGTTTGGTCTGTGGAAGGAGGACCAGTATCACAGCATCACCTGGGAGCTTGATAGAAATGCAGACTCTTTAGCCTTACCCTAAACTTACTGAATCAGAATCCACATTTTTAACAAGTTCCCCCGGTGACTGTATGCACATTAACATTGGAGAAGTGCTTATTTAAAAGCTGAATCTGTTAGCCACATGATGAGGAAGAGGGAAGAGGAGTGAGAGCAAGTGAAAAATGGGATGAGGGAGCTCTCTAAAAGAAGAGTATCTGAGTTTCCTTGGGTGGGGTCAGTCATTGTAATCTTTGCTTTCCCCAGGGCCTTGGGGTCTTGGAACAGAGCAGATAGATAATGGAATAGAACGATGTGATAGGATACACTTAAAGGTTGGTGTGGTTGTGTTCAAGAAAAAATAAGGGTATTCTTAGTTGATGACAGGGAACCGAGGAATGAGTTTTATCTAGCTTTTGACCTGGGAAATGGCAAGAGGGCTCCAGAGGCCTGGAGTTCCTGGGGGTGGGATGCGGGATGTTAATATGGACCAGTGCCGACCTCCCTGACGTGTGTCTGTGTTTGCCAGTGACGTTGCCCGCCACCATCATGACGTCATCCGTGCCCACAACTGTGGGAGGCCACATGATGTACCCCAGCCCCCATGCAGTGATGTATGCACCCACCTCGGGCCTGGCTGATGGCAGCCTCACCGTGCTCAATGCCTTCTCCCAGGCACCATCCACCATGCAGGTGTCCCACAGCCAGGTCCAGGAGCAAGGTTAGTTTGGGGGGGGGGCAGGGCTGCCAAAAGGAGGGTCATTTCCTCCCTTACACACACACACACACACACACACACACACACATTCAAATGCCTCCCCCAACCCAGATGCTAACACATACCCAAACCAGGTGCTCACACATATACCTACACATTTACACACACATACAGATGCTTGCACACACACTCCAGCACCCAGGCTGTCCACTTGGACACTCATGCACACTTGAACACCCACACCCACATACATACTTAGACACATTTGGACACTTACCTTTGGGCACTTACATCTGAGACTCACCCAGTCACTTGTGCATTTATCACCACGCCTCCAAGATCTGGAAGTTTCTCTTGAGCAGGTGATTTGAGTTTCTCCTGTGGTTTTTTAATGCAGGTGGCGTCCCCCAGGTGTTCCTGACAGCGCCATCTGGGACAGTGCAGATCCCTGTTTCTGCAGTTCAGCTTCACCAGGTAGGTGGGGGCACCTTTCACCCCAGTCAGCCAGCCCCTTCTTTATCTTGACCTCAGGGATTCCATTACTGGGTGGTCCAAGCCAAGATCCTTAGCTGAGAGGCCTATCCATTTTCCTGGTCAGGCTTGTGTGGTGGGCAGGCAGGCAGGTGAGCAGGGGGCAGCCTGAGCTGGTTGGTCAGTTCCAGCTCCCTACCTCCTCCTGACACACCCCCTTCCCTCCAGATGGCTGTGATAGGGCAGCAGGCCGGGAGCAGCAGCAACCTTACCGAATTACAGGTGGTGAACCTGGATGCCGCCCACAGCACCAAGAGTGACTGATCCGCCCTGCCGCCCTGGACAGATGGCCCAAGGGACGGCACCACTTATTTATTGTTGCCTTTTCACGTTTTCTTTACACACATGTTGACGGGCCGCAGGAGGGAGGCGGGGAGGAGCAGTGGGCAGCCACAGGACTGAGCCCTCTCACTCCAGCCAAAGAAATGGGCCAGCCTGCCCTCCACCCCATCCTCCCTCACCCTCCCCTCCTTCTAGCTCCACCTCTCATCTCTGTTGATGGTGGGGCTGTCCTGCCTCCTCAGACTCCCCTTGCCAGCTTGGCTCCGTGTTTGCCATGAGTATTAGCTTACCCAATGGGACCGTGCTCCCCCTCCCACACACAGGTCTCTGTGGGACGAGGCACTGTGTCCCCCTGAGGAAGCAGTCGGGGTCCTCTCCCCAGCCTCCTTGCTGACCCCATGTCAGCTCTGCGTCTGCCACAGGCTGGGTCAAAAGAGCCCTAACCCTGCCCCTCAAGGAGCCAGCTGGGGAGATGGGCTTCTTCCCTCAAGACTTGCCCGTGCTGGTGGCCCCTGCAGCTCCTGAGTAGTGGGGCCTGTGCACGGAGCAGATTCCTGGGGTGACCTGCCCTGCCCTGCCGCTCCCCTCGGAACTCCGGAGGATACTGGGTTGGAGGGAACCACCGGTGTTCCCTCTCCCCTTGTCTTCCCCCCTCCTCCCAGCTGCTTTACTTAAAGTTGATTTTGAACTTTTTATTTGAGGAGACGAAGTGAAAACAAATCTATAAATATATATTTTTAAAATATTTAACTTTTTTTTATGGCGTTTTTCTCATCCCCCTCCCTGCCCAAGCTCCCCTTCCCTGGGGAGCCCTGGGGCTCCCTGGAGCTGGCTGGGCTTCTGGGGACAGAGCCGCCCCTTGAGCTCGGGGCCCGCCAGTGTGTGGGGGAGATGCTGGGATTGCCCGGTCCTGGGTTGTTTCCAGGAGAAAACCGGGGGAGGGGCCCTCAGGCCATGCCCCAACGGGGTGGGGAGGGTGACCCACAGCTCTGGGCCTCTTTTTGTCCTTCAGGGCTGTTGCTAGGGAGAGGGAAAAGGGAGACCAAATGTGGGGATGGGGGTGGGAGGGCGTCAGAGGCAACTGACTTCATTTGTGCCACACGCATGGGCATTGCAGCCTTGTGTGCCCCCAGGCCTGCAGCTGCCTGGGGCCCAAGTTGCAGTGAGCAGGGTGGGGTCTGGGAGGGGGTGGAAGGCAGGAATGGGGGGGCAGAAGAAATGGGAGCAGCTCTTGGGCTGAGTGTGGGGATAGGGGAGCCAGAAATGGCAGCTCTCCCAGGGAGTGAGCAGCTACTGTAACTTTTTAAAATTAAGACAAAAAGCCTTGAAGAAAATGACTTTATTTTTCTAAGTGTAACCTCAGTATTTATGTAATTTGTACAGGGGCCGTGCCCCACCCCCTCTACCTGCTTTGGGGTAGACCTTGAGGGTGGGCCAACATAGGGGGAGGGTCTTTTACCCTGTGTCAGAGCCTACCTTTACCACCTGTATCCAGAGAGGGAGCTTTTTCAGAACAGGGCAGCGGTGGAGTGGAGTTTTATTAACCCCTTAGGACTGCCTTCAGTAGGAACAAGCCTGCTTCTGTGATTAGGTGAAGGGGTGGGGGAAATTTTTACGCACAGCCTAGTTATCAAGGGGATGATTTGCCGACATGTTTGAGAACCTCCGAACCTCTAACCCCCGTTGCTGTCTTGCCCCAGTTTGGGGTGCCAAGATGGAAGTCATCTTTCTGGCTTTCTCCTGGAGGTAGCTGGGGGCTTATGGGTGGCTTACAAGATTGGGGCATGGCAAATCAGGGGCTAGAGAGTGGGGGAGCTTGGGACTCAGGTCTGTAACTGCCCAGCCCCTTTTCTCTGCTCTTGTTTTCACTCCACCATCACTCACTCACTCCCCCCTCTCACCCAGGGGAGGAGACCTTGATGAATTCCTCCTCTCCTTCCCACAAAAGACAGACCCAGTGAGTGAATCAGGCAAAGTGCTTATAATGTGTGTTGTGTGAGCGTGGCCTTGGGAGAACATGTGTGCGTCAGGGATGAGGTGGCATTTATATGTGCAGCGACCCTTGGTGTTTCCCTTCCTTGGTGGCTCTGGGGTGTGTGTGTGTGTGCCTGAGTGAATGTGTGTGTGTGAATGTGGGGTGTGTATGTTAGTGGTTTCTACTTCCCTGGGATGCTGACCCAGGAATAGTGGACATGGTCACAGTCCTATGTACAGAGCTTTCTTTTGTATTAAGAAAAAATACTCTTTCAATAAATGTATCATTTTTGTGCACAGACTGTGGGGTCTTTGCCTTTGTTTTCCCATATTGGAGGGAGGGAGGTGTGAACATGAATCAAACCCCAAAAGTTGCTGCTCTGAGAAGCAAACCTGGCTGTTTGGTGAAATGCTAAGGGGTGCTTTCGGCTGTTGAAATTCTAGGATTATACTTGAGGAACATTTCCGGGGGGGCTCGGGCCTTTATCTTTCGCCCCAGCTGTGCTAGGTGCTTAGGTCAACACAGGGGCAATTTTAATTAATAGGAAAAGTGCCGCAACCAATCGAAAGCATCGGGTTTGGGAAACTCACGTGATAAGAGGAAAGCCCTAGGGTGGGAGTGTGAGTTTCAGTGGGGGATGAGGAAGGCAGACCTAGTGAAGGGGAGGGAGGGTTTCAAAGTTGATATTGGATGGAAAGGGCTGCCTATGGCTACCGAGAAAGGAGCAACGTGACCACTACCCCGGGCTCCGCGGGCAGCCCCTCACTCACCCCTTCCCGGGCAGCTCTCCCCCAGCGCAGCAGCCCCCAAGTACTACGCATGCTCCGCTTGCACACGGCGCCGCTGCCGCGCTCGGCTGTGGGCCGCGGTGGGACCCGTAGCCGCCCGGCCGTGCGTGCACTCGCGACGTGACCCGGAAGGGAGCTGCTGAGGAGGCGGGGCCAGGACGGCCGGGCCAGGACGGCGGGGTCAGGACGGCGGGACCAGGACGGCGGGACCAGCGCTGTGTCCCAGCGAGGGTCGAGCCGGGCGGTGGGAGGTGAGAGGTGAGAGGAGAGTTCTGCGCCGACCCGGTACCTGCCTCGTTCCCTCCCCGTCCCTTGCCCACTTGCCGTGGGGCTGACGACAGGAGCCAGGTCTTGCTGAGATTCGCTCGGACCAGTCAGCCTCCTCCGACCGCGCCTCTCTATCCTCACCCCGCCCCCCAAGCCCGTTCCTGTGGCGATGCGGGCGTCCTCTACGGCTCCTGCTGGCCTGCAAGCTCGGGCCTGATCTTGCCACCTACGCCTACCTGCTGTCTCATCCCCGCATCCAGACCTTGCCTCCACACCTCAGTTTATTGCTCCTGTTCTCGGCCCTCCTTCTCCCCCCATTTAGGCCTTTCCGATGGTGTTGCTTCACCCTGCTCATCAGTTGTCCATCGCACATCTCTCGTTACCTCCCTGTCCTGCCCCCCATGCTAACTGGACGCCTACCCCCATCGAGGTCCACATCCCATGTTTCCCCTTCTCTTCACGCCTTTCTTCTATTCTCATCTTCTATCCCTGTACCCCAACATGACCCCTGCCCTGATCACCATTTCTTCATCTTGGTTTGTCCTCCGTTCTTATCCTCATCATTCCCTGTGTCCCCACACTGCTTCATAGTGTTTCCTGACCACTAGCATAGCCATCACCCCACATGTATTTATAATCCTTTCTGGCTTAATAGCGTTCCGTTTATCTGAGGACTGATCCTACCTTCTCCTTCTCTAAGAATAATAATATTAGATTCTGTTTACTAAGCGCTCACTGTATGTTAGAGGCTGTTCTAAATGCTTTATATAGTGATCTTAGTTTTTACAACAACTTCGTGAGTTGGGTATGAATATTATTACCATCTTGCAGAGGAGGAAACTGAGGTGTAGAAGTTAAGTAACCTCCAAAAGCATGCACACAGTAAGTGAAAGAGCCAGAATTCAGAGTCCCATTTATCTGACTCTGAATCTGTACTATTGATATATTGCCTCTCTAGAACTCTACTGTCTCCTGACCTCATTCCCTAGCCTTCAACTCCATGATTACTATGTCTGTCTATAACTACCTGACTTAGAGCCTCACCGTACCTACTGCATAAGTGCCAGGTGGGACCTGGTTTTTTTCTCCCATGATTTTACTTGGCCCCCTAGTCCCCTCCCCCTTTCCCAATATTCTCATACCCCTTTCCCATCCAGCCATCTGCACGTGGGGGCCTCCTTTCATCTCTGTTCTCTGTATCTACTGTGGCCTACCCTTTTATATCCACAGTCCAGTTTTACCCTGTCATTTATACTCCTTGTCCCGCCACTTCCCCATCCTGACTTTCCTGGCTTGTTCTGGCGCCACTGTCTCACAGGCTGCTGTCCTACCTGCTCACCCGTGTCATCCTTCTAAGTCCTGATCTGTACCCCTCAGCCGCCCTACTGTTCTGCCCAAATTGTCCTGATTAACTGTCAACTCTTCTTGTTACCTTGCCATTTATTCTTCTCATCCTCTTTTGTAATTTCTTCTATTTCTTAAATCTTTTCATTTCCTTCTATTGCTGTTTTTCACTCCAGTCTCCTTCTCTTATAAATCCCAAAGTATGTTCAAGTTATTCATTCCATCCTATTCTTGGCCTTTTCTCTTTGGCCTCTAAATTCCATGCAACCTACCAATCACCACCCACCCTGTCTACGCCTCAAGATTCCACCCCCTTCATGTAGCCTTTTCCCTTTCCAACACAGCCTCTGTCTTTCTCCTTGTGCGTCCCAGGAAGTCAGGATGGTGGGGGAACGGCGCCCTGGGGACCTCATGGTGCCCTTGGGGCCCCGGCTGCAGGCATATCCTGAAGAACTTCTTCGACAGCGGCCTGGGCATGATGGGCGTCCTGAATACCTGATCCGATGGAGTGTCCTGAAGTGTGGAGAAGTGGGCAGAGTGGGTGTGGAAGAGGGCAAGGCAGAGCACATCCTCATGTGGCTGTCAGCCCCCGAGGTCTACGCCAACTGCCCCATGTTGTTAGGTGAGCGGGCATTATCTAAGGGACCTCAGCATGAAACAGCTGGGGGTTCCGGAAGCTTTCCCCAAGATCCAGGAGGCCTGGATGATGTGGCAATGGGAGAGATGGAGGCTGATGTGCGGGCGCTGGTGCACAGGGCTGCCAGGCAGCTGGCAGAAGGTGGGACCTCGAGCCTCACGGCTGCTGTGCTCCACACCATCCACGTGCTCAGCGCCTACGCCAGCATCGGGCCCCTCACTGGTGTCTTCAGGGAGACAGGCGCCCTAGACCTGCTCATGCACATGTTGTGCAACCCTGAGCCTCAGATCCGTCGGAGTGCGGGCAAGATGCTGCAGGCTCTGGCAGCCCACGATGCTGGTAAGAGACAGCCAGGGGAAGAGGGTAAACACTGGGGAGAATGAGGCTACAGGAGTAAGAACAGGAAGAGGAGGGCTTTCCCAGCTCTGTGAGAATACCTAGTATTTGGTGGACATCAGTTTCATTGCACAGAGAAAAATATAAAATAAGCTATCACAGGTGCATAAACAGGATAAAATGATAGCACCTGGTTTATCTGTCCATTCTCAGTGCAGTGGCAGAGAAGAGAAGGGAATAAGTTTATATTTTTAAACTGGTTTGAGGTTTCTTAGTTGGTTTTGAAATCAGTTTGGTGGGTTATAACCAACATTTAAAAAAATGTAAAATATCAGTACATGGCACTTAGTAATGTAGGTTTGTAACCTGAAGTACATGTTTCAGTTTCATATGTGTGCACTTGTATTAGGTTACCATGTAAAATGTGTGTTCCTGTGAGTCTCAGTCACAGAGAAGTTTGAAAGCCTCTGGGGGTAGGGGATAGAGAGTCTGGGGGAAGGCAGCGGGTAAGTAGTGGGGATTGAGGAGAAGATACAGATTGGCTGTGGATTACAGGGAGTCGGGCTCACGTCCTTCTGTCACTGAGCCAGCAAGATGGCATCGAGCAGCACATGGATTTTGACAGCCGCTATACTTTGCTGGAGCTGTTTGCAGAGACCACGTCTTCTGAGGAGCACTGCATGGCCTTTGAGGGCATTCATCTGCCTCAGGTACCCTGGCAGCTGTGGGGGAAATGCTGTGTACAAGGCCTAGGGCATCATTTCTGAAAATGTGGTTCAGGACTGCGTCAGCCTGGGGAGCTTATTAAAATGAAGGTTCGTGCTACCCTCCCCACTCAGAATCTCTGAGACGAGAATCAGGAATCTCTGTTTTAGGGCACTCCTTGTGTGTTTCTTCTATAAATCACAGTTTGAGAACGACAGGTATGGGGATGAGGCCTTTATCTTTTTCTGGAGAGGATGATATTGAGGGGAAAAGAGAGGGGCTAAAGCCGGGAGAAGAGGAGCCTACACCATGGACTGTGTCCTCCAGATCCCAGGAAAGCTGCTCTTCTCCCTGGTGAAACGCTACCTATGTGTCACTTCCCTGCTGGATCAGCTGAATAACAGTCCAGAGCCAGGGACTGGAGACCGAGGCTCCCAATCCTCAAGGGAGGATTTTGGCCGGAAGAAAAGCCGGGGGCAGCGGGAGCTGGAGTTCAGTATGGCTGTGGGCAACCTCATCTCAGAGCTCGTGCGGAGCATGGGCTGGGCCCGGAACTTCAGTGAACAGGCTGCATCGCCACCCCGGCCAACCCGGTCCATCTTTCAGCCCGGCATTTCAGGCCCCAGCCTTTTACTCCCCACCAACGTTGCCACCCCCAGGAGGCAAGGGCGGGCCTTTCGCCAGCGCGCTGAATTCTCTAGCCGTAGTGGCTACGGCGAGTACATGCAGCAGACCCTGCAGCCGGGCATGCGAGTGCGGATGCTGGACGATTACGAGGAGATCAGTGCCGGGGACGAGGGCGAGTTCCGGCAGAGCAACAATGGCGTGCCCCCTGTGCAGGTGAGCAAGAGCGCGGTGGCGGGCCACCGTTGGGGGTCTGTCTTGGGTGGGGCATAGCTGGGGCATCCACACAGGGGACTCCTGCAGGCCACCCAAGGAGAAAACCCCAAGAAAATTGGAATGGTTTAAAGGGGGTCAGTGATGGAGAGGGAGGCTGTTTGGAGGGCTGAGAAAATCTGGCAGGAGTGGGTGGGCTGTGAGGTCAAGGAAACAGTTATTCCTTCCCACCCAGGAAGCAGAACTGACATGTTCAGACACCCTGACCCCCACCAGTGGAGCTGGCTAGGAGGGAGTGTGGGCGCGGAGGCCATCCGGATTAGGAAGAGATGAGAGGCAGGGCCTACCTGCTACGGGAAGGGAGCCTTTTGCTGAACGGAGGTTTCCCAAGCCTAGCCAGGTGTGCCCCTGAGGACTGTGTGTCCAGGTCTGGGTCCAGCCACGTCCTCTCCAGCCTGCACAGGTCAGGGTTCACAGGGTGGAGCCCTCTGTCTTCTTCTCTCTTTCTTCCTCCCTCCGTACTAGGTCTTTTGGCAGTCGACGGGCCGTACCTACTGGGTGCACTGGCACATGCTGGAGATCCTGGGCCCCGAGGAAACTGCTGAGGATATGGCTTCAGCAGCTGTGGAGAAGGGGGCGGGGGCCACTGTGTTGGGCACAGGTGAGCCATGGAGGGGACATGGACGTCGTGTCTCTGAACGGAGGAGGAGTGGCTGGAATGAAGCCCTTCCCGACCAGGAACTCCCCTACAGATTCAGAAATTCAATCTGTTCCTGGAGGAGCTGAGGCCGCTTATGCCTGTCTCCTCAGCACTTCCCTCCTGGGACTGGAAGCCGGTGGATGGGCTCTACTCTTTGCCGTACCTCCAGCCCGAGCCTCAGAAGAACCAGGAACTGGGATACCTGACCCAGGCTGAGTGGTGGGAGCTCCTCTTCTTCATCAAGAAATTGGATGTATGTGAGCAGCAGCCAATTTTACAGAATCTTCGGGAGAACCTGGATGAGGTATTACAGGCCTGAGATACCTGGGGGGTTTGGAATGGCATTGGAGGCGGGATCCTCTAAGGTAGTTCGCCATATGGGACTGCCTAGGGGAAGGCTGAAGCGAGAGGTTAGAGAGCCCGAGGGGTCCTGCTGGGGGAGGAGGGAAATGCGTGGAGGGTCTAGTATGTAGCAGGTGTGCAAGGCACGGTGGGAGGTGGCCACCCTTCTATTCCTGTCCCCGGGGCCTTTGCGTTTGCTCCTTCCTAAAAAATACATACCATTCTGTTGCCAGACCCTGGATGAGAAGGCCCTAGGTGAAATCTCCGTGCCCATAGCGATGGCTGAGGATCTGCTGCAGGTTCTCAGTAATCGGTTTGAGGGCAGCGCCCTCAGCGACCTGCTCAACTCCCAGATCTACACCAAGTACGGGCTGCCACCCAAGGCACTGAGCAGCTCGTCTTCTTCACGAAGTCACTCCAGTTCCCCAGATCTGGAAGAGGAGTCCAAGTCAGAGGCCAACTTCTCAGAGGAAGAGGCTGAGTCCCCCAAAGCAAAGCCCCTTAAGTTAGAGGCAGAGCCTGCCAGGGGAAAAACTGAGCCCCCCATGGCACAGAGTGATTCACAGCTGTTTAACCAGCTTCTGGTGACTGAGGGGATGGCTCTGCCTGCCGAGATGAAGGAGGCAGCCAGTGGTGAGTCAGGTGCTGGGAGGGGAGGCCAGAGAGGTTGGAGCAAGTCCCGGGTGGTCCCAGAGAAGTGGGTAGTCAGGGCAGAGGGCAAGCCGTGGAGGGAGGTCACTTTTGTATGGGAATATGCTTTGGAAGCGTGCATCCATTTTCCTTCATTCGACCTTGATTATCTGTAATTGATCACTGCTCCCTTTCTTCAGTATCCCTGGAAAAGGAGGGTCCGTATTCCAGAGGATCGTCATCTTCATTGCTTGACTATTAAATCCCTCACACTGAATTGGGAAAGTTCTAGGTGCAAGCTACAGTAGTGAACAGTGTGTTAAAATGTCAGTAGGATAACTGGACTTGACCTTTAAAGATTTCCAACGTGAAGGTGCCACAGTTTTTTTAAGGCATTGTCTTTCCCTCACCGCTTTCAGAAATGGCTAGAGCCTTGCGGGGTCCTGGGCCACGCAGTTCCCTGGATCAGCATGTGGCAGCGGTCGTGGCCACTGTGCAGATATCCAGCTTGGACACAAATCTGCAGCTTTCGGGACTCTATGCCCTCTCTCAGGCCGTGGAGGAAGTCACTGAACGGGACCACCCTCTGGTCAGTCCCGACAGATCCCTAAGGTTAGAACCGTGGAGAGGTGGAGGGGGTTATGGTTTAAGCTGTCAGTGGGGGAGGATGGTGGGGAAGGGAAGGAGCTATGAGATCAAGAGTTAGAAAGGCTAGGAGGAAAGAAGGGTCAGCCTGAGGAGTAGCTGAGCAGGAGGGTGGAATATTAACGATGGTTAATATTCTTGGAGCATTTGTTCTGTGCCAGGCCTTGTGCTTAAAATTTTATAAGCATTCTCTCATTAAATCCTCCTATCTCCAGAGGAGAACTTGATGCTGTTCTTATCCATTGTGTGGGTCAGGAGCTGAGGCTTAGAGAATTTAAGTAACTTGCCCAGTTTGACAGATAACAGAGCCAGGATTCAAATCTAGGTCCTTTTGGCTTTTGAGCTTGAGTTTTCTTTTCTTTTTTCTCCCCTCTTTTTCCTCCCTCCCTACTTTCTATCTATTAAAAAAATTTTAAGTGCTTCTTATACAAATAATACACAACTGCATTCTTATTTTAAAAGATCTAAAGAGTATGAAAGAATAGAGAATGAAAAGCCAAGGTCCGTTTTTAACCACTGTTGTCATATCCCAGCATATATCTTTCAGACCTTATAGAGATTGACATTTGTTAGTGTGTTTTCTGAGTTTGTATTTTCATATATGTGATCACACTCTGCCTGTTTCTGCAGCTTTCCCCCTGCATGCAGTATGTCTATACTCAGTATGTCAGTCTGCATGGCGCTGCCCCATTCTTCACTACTGCCTCGGACTCTGCAGTATGATTATATCCAAGTTCAAATATAGCGTTCTTTTTCAAAATTTTATTTTACTGAAGTATAGTTGATTTACAATGTTGTGTTAATTTCTGCTGTACAGCAAAATGATTCAGTTATGCATATATACTTTTTCATATTCTTTTCTCTTATGGTTTATTACAGGATATTGAATATAGTTCCCTGTGCTATACAGTAGAACCTTGTTGTTTATCCATTCTATATATAATAGTTTGCCTCTGTTAATCCCAAACTCCCAATCCTTCCCTCCCCCATTCTCCTCCTCCTCTTGGCAACCACAAGTCTGTTCTCTCAAATAGTGTTCTAATCGATCTGTTTTTCCTCATGTCTGCCAGCACTGGATATTAATCATTTAAAAAAATCTATCAGGTTGGCAAAATTTGAAGTGATTGGTATCTCCTTGTTTTAATTTCTTAGTTCTAGAGAAGTTAGGCATATTTGCACGCATTGTATTTCTTCTGCTATAAATATTCTTATCCTTTGCCCACTTTCTTATTGGGTCTTATAGTCTTTTTTTTAATGTATATTTCTTAATTAGTTAATTTATTTTTGGCTGCGTTATGTCTTCGTTGCTGCTTGTGGGCTTTCTCTAGTTGCGGCGAGTGGGGGCTAGTCTTTGTTGCGGTGCATGGGCTTCTTATTGCCGTAGCTTCTCTTGTTGCGGAGCACGGGCTCTAGGCGCATGGGCTTCAGTAGTTGTGGTGCGCAGGCTTAGTAGTTGTGGTGCACGGGCTTAGTTGCTCCACGGTATTTGGGACCTTCCCGGACCAGGGATCGAACCTGTGTCCCCTGCATTGGCAGGCGGATTCCTAACCACTGCGCCACCAGGGAAGTCCTTGGTCTTAGCCTTTTTAAAAAATTTGCAGACATTCTGGATATTAATCCATTACTTCTGTTTCAAATATTTTGCTTGTCTTTTTCTTTCAAAATCATATTAACTTAATTTTCTGAATATAAAATACATGCTCACTGTAAGAAAAATAGAAAATTGTGAGGATAACAATCGTCTGAAAACCCTTTATGCAGAGATAGTCACTGTTAACATTTTAGTAAACATCCTTACTTATATTTATTTATTCATATTCATATGCATTCATATGTATGTTAACTTGTTTGTAGTAAATCGTGGCTGCAGAGAGGGATATTTATTTAAAGCACGTTCGATTCATGTTGTAGTTATCATAAATCTCATGAGAGAAGACAGAAAGCGTCTCTACATGGGGAGGGGCTGTTAGCACTCTGGCCGCTGGTCCCCATTGGCACCTGGTCGAGTTAGGGCTCTATGGACCCCAGGACCTCTGGACCTCGAGTCCCCAGTGCGACGACAACAAAAAAGACAGAGATAAACACAGAACTTTCTCAGTGCTTTTATTTGCCTTATTTCCCAGAATTTCTCTTTTTGTCCCCCTTTCCTTCCTATTTCCCAGGCCACCTCCTCAATATGCATCTCTGTCACTGTGGAGAAAAATGTCAGTTCCAGCCTTTTTCCTCTTGTGATGCTCACTGTGATCTAGGAACTCTGGAGACACTTCTTCCTTCCCTTCAGATCAGCATTTCCACTGGACCCTTTCTCTAGCTTATGTGGCTGGGCTCTTAATTTTGTGGATAGTATCTTTCATTGTGCTGAAGTTTCACATTTTCATGTTGCTATATTTTCAACTTTTAAAAAATGGCTTCTGGGTTTCAAGAGGGTCTGTTCCATTCTAGGATTATAAAAATATTTCCTTATACTTTCTAAAAATATTTATGATTTTACTTTTCACGTTTATTTTAAAATCTGTTCGTGGTTTATTTTTGCAAATGGAGTGAAGCAGAGCTCCAGCCTTCATTTTTTCACGTAGATAGCCACATGTCTCTGCCTCACGTTTTGTATGGTCCTTCCTGTCCTCACTGTCTGAGATGCTATCCTTATCTCTCTTCTCATCTATTCATCTGTTTGGCTACCCTGTATTGTTTCCAGAGTTCTAATTATTGTAAGTTTATATTTTGATAAGTAGTAGGCAAGTCTACAATTATTTCTTTCCAAACATTTCTTGACAATTCTTGCATTTTTCTCTTCCTATACCTAAACCTGCCTGTCATTTTTTTTTTTAAACCTTTTGGGCATTTTGATTAGCATTATACTAAATTTATAGATTTATTTGGAAAGATGAACCAGAGATCATAACGTGTTTGCAGTACTCCCTACTTGATGAGGTGAAGAGCCTGAGACAGACTGCAGAGGAGAGGGCAGCAGGACTGGGACTGAGGCAGGGAGAGTAGGTTGGAGTGGGGTGGGGGGTGATGGACTGGATCTTGGTGGACAGGGTTGGGCGGGCAGTCAGACATGACTCTTGGGGTGGGGAACCCCGATGTCTCTTCTCTCTCAGAGAGAAGCTAGTGAAGACGCTGGTGGAGCTGCTGACCAACCAGGTGGGAGAGAAGATGGTGGTGGTGCTGGCCCTGCGCCTCCTCTACCTGCTCATGACCAAGCACGAGTGGCGCCCACTCTTCGCCAGGGAGGGTGGCATCTACGCTGTGCTGGTTTGCATGCAAGAATATAAGACTTCTGTCCTGGTGCAGCAGGCAGGGCTGGCGGTGAGTGGACCGGGCCTGGAGGTAGAGAGTGATGGGCAGGGTGGGCGGGTTGGGAGTGTGGCTGATCTCGAGGAGGTTCTCTGGTGATTCGGACAAGGAGGAGACATTGGGATGGAAAGATGGAGGTGGATGGAAGAGATCCAGCTGGACAGTCTTGGAGATTGAATGTGTATTTGGAGGAAGGGAGAAGGATGTTTGTGAGAATGACTCCCAGGTTGAAAATTGAGCAGCAGGGGTGGATGAGGTGGTCATTTGCCAAGGGGGAGAATGTTGGAGGAGGAAGAGGTGTGGAGAGAAGGTCAGGTTGAATTTCTAGGTATACTGACTTTCCCATGGCTTTTTAGTTACAACTAGGTGTCTGATTAAAGACTAAATTTATAGATGTGACAGAGTATTTTTTAACCCTTTTGTCTGAGTGGTACCAGTACACAGAAAATACCTCCTCACCAGATGTGGGTAAAGCCCAGCCAGCATTGCCATTGCCTTGCCTGCCCCCGGGCCCAGAGAATGGTGAAAGGAGGCCCTCGTTCAGGCAGGAAGAATTGGCTTCCTGAGTACTCCAGACAGAAGGGCTGGCTGGTAGGGAGGTATGGGCAGGGGACAGGTAGGCCTCGTCCAGAGCAGTTCTGAGAATGGATTCCGGCAGTGTAACGGCAGCAGCATGGACTGGAGCACAGGTGCTCTTAGGGCAGGCTTCCCAGGGAGAGGCCGGGAGGCTCATCCTTTATGGGGCCAGCCTGGTGCTGCTCCTCCCAAGAGCAGCCAAGCATTCCTAGTTGAGGCCGTGTCTGCTCAAAAAATTCCCGGATCCTTTCGAACCGCATGACCAAAATACGACATTTGCCTCTAAATTTGAACTCTTGCCCTATAACAGAATTGCATCTTTTTGTATATAACTTAAGGTCTACAGAATTCAGCTTGGGGGAGGGGGAGGTAGCCAAAGGGAAAAAGCCTCATTATGAGGTAGCATTTGCTTGAAGGGTCCAGCCCTCGCAAGGGCGATCGTCCTGAGAATTATTTCTAGTTTACTTCATCCTTAGAAGGTTTCTTCTCAAGAGTCAACCCTCTCACTAGCCAAGACATTCTCCACCCTGATGGTTTAGTGTTCATCCTAATTTAAGATTCTCTTTAGTACCAGCAAACAAGTTGGCCTATTACCAGTAATTTTTCCTATAATTCCAGCTGCTCTGCCTGTGAGTCAACCCAAGTAACCTCGTCCAGGCAGGCTGGATACTGCCTTTGGAGGCCAGGGGACATAGGGGTGGGAGTGTTGGCACACAGGTGCTAGCGGCAGTTGGGGGAATGGCCGAGGTGGCGTGGGAAGTGGGTGCGGAGATCGAGGAGAAGGGGGACAAGGAACTTCCGTATTTGGGACCCGGCAGCAGAGAAACTCCAGAGAGGTAGGACGACCAGGAGGACAAGAAGTTATGGAACTCAAGGGAAGAGTGGTTTTTCAAAGGGAGGAGTGGCCAAGCGAGATGGAAGACAACTTAAAGGAAAGCCTTGAAGGCAAGTAGAGGCTGTGAAAGGGCTCTGTCCTGAGGGGAAGCTGCGGAGGGGCGGCCACCCCAGCACTCAGCGAGCCTCAGTGCTGGCAGAGAGAAGTTACAGGCTCACATTACCATGGAGCCTTAGGTTTTTTTTGTTGGCTTTCTTTTCTTTTCTTTCTTTTTGATGTCCCATCACTACCTCTTTCATTTCTGTTTGCAAACAGCTCAGCTGCCCCAAAGTTTGAGGCCTAGAATGACGACCCGGCTCTCCCCTCCTCTGCATGGTGGCGTTGCCCACTCCTGACTCTGCCTTCACATCCCCTCGCAGGCACTGAAGATGCTGGCCATTGCCAGCTCCTCGGAGATCCCCACTCTTGTTGCCGGCCGAGATTCTATCCACCCTTTGTTTGATGCCCAGATGACCAGGGAGATCTTTGCCAGCATTGACTCGGCCACACGCCCAGGCGCTGAGAGCCTGCTCCTCGCCGTCCCTGCTGCCGTGATCCTGATGCTGAACACGGAGGGGTCAGGACCTCCCCTTCCAAACTCCAAACTCCTGCTAAGCCCCAAGCCCTGCTGCTCCCCTGCCCAGGTCTCATGCATTCCACAGAAATTCCCCTCACATCGTTGCCTCTGGATGAAAAGTGGTGACCCTCTCTGGCTGTTGTTAGAAGAGTGGCCAGTAGTTGAGGGTAGGGAGATTCCAGAGAGATCAGAGACACCTGCTCTTCCTTCCTGGAGTTGGGAGGAGTGACCTGAGGTCAAGAGGCCAGATGTCTGTCCTCAGGGGGTCCCCCGGAGCCCCACCCTCCCCAGCTGCAGGGCTTCTCCCTCCAGGAAGTTGGCTTCCTGCTTCCATTGCATTCACTCTCTTTCAACTTCTTCCTGGGTCACCTTCCTCCTCCCAGGTGCTCCTCCGCGGTGAGAAACGGCCTGCTTCTCCTCAACCTGCTTTTGTGTAACCACCACACTCTGGGAGACCAGATCATAACCCGAGAGCTGAGAGACACCTTGTTTAGACACTCAGGGATAGCACCGGGGACAGAAGCCATGCCCACCACACGCACCATCCTCATGATGCTTCTCAATCGCTACTCGGAGCCACCGGGCAGTCCCGAGTGTGCAGGTACCATCAGGGAGGCGGTGGTTGTGCTGAGGAATTGGTCCCCGCCCGTGGCCAGGAGGGCTCAGGTTTACATCCTAGTACCGTGCTGTAAAGACACGATGAACCTTCAGGAAATGAATGAGGGTTTTGGTGCTCAAGTTAGGTCTCAAGTAGAACTTCCTGACCAAGAGGAGAGGGGGACTGTAGAATAGGTACAAGGAAATTGTCTTCTCTGAATGGCTTTAAACATAAAAGGGTTCCCATCTGTCTGGGCTGGGTTTGGTCCGCTCTTATTGGACACTGGAAGGTTGGTTGAAATGACTTCTAGAGAGGCCTTCTGTAGAGGAATTGTAGCTTATGGTACAGAAAGTTGGTGACTAGAATGTGAAATACTGATGCCATAGGGAAGAAACCTTTTGTATTTAACAAACAAGTGAAACCTGGAAGTATAAGGGCAAATCAGAATAAGCACTGTGTGTCTTTTAGTCGGTACATCTGAAGCCACCATGCTAGGTAGTGTAGGGAAGTGACTGTAGTAGCTAATAGTTACTGACTTGTGTAATAGCAAAGCTGACAGTTAATAATAAAAGGTAGTTGTGTGACTATGAGATTAAAACTGTGCTGTTTAGACAGTTTTTGTCATACTAATTTTTTTTACAGATGTAGTTAGGTATATGTTTGGTGCCAGAAAAGAAAATCCCCCACAGTTGAGTAGAAATTTCAGACATCCTCACAACGGGAGGAAAATTGGGGCGCAGCGGTTATTTTCTGCATCTGCCAGTTTCTCAGTTTGACCAATTTGTATGACTCTCCTTCCTACCCTTTTTTGCCTCCTGTGTGTCTGAGCAGCAGCACTGGAGACACCTGGCACCCAGGGCCAGGATGGGTCCCCTGAGCTACTGATCCGATCCCTGGTGGGGGGCCCGTCTGCAGAGCTCCTCCTGGACTTGGAGCGTGTGCTATGCCGAGAGGGCAGCCCAGGGGGTGCCGTGAGACCCCTCCTCAAGCGCCTCCAGCAGGAGAGCCAGCCCTTCCTCCTGTTTCTGCGGACCCTGGACGCCCCCGGGCCCAACAAAACTCTGCTGCTGACGGCGCTGAGGTGAGAGGCCAGCTCAGGGGCACCCGTGCGTTGGGGGCAAGGGCAGCTGGCAGACTGCAAGGACTTCACCTGTTTCCATCCCTTGCCAGGGTCATGACCCGGCTTCTGGATCACCCGGAGGCCGTGGTCCTTCCCTGGCACGAGGTCTTGGAGCCCTGCCTCAACTGTCTGAGTGGCCCTAGCAGTGACTTTGAGGTACCAGAGCCCTGGCAAGGGTGGGGGAGGGAAAGGCAGCCTCTGGACACCAGCTGCCTAGTGAGGTTCTGGAGGGCACAGCACAGCCTTCCTGGATGAGTCTGGAACCTGGGAGGGGTGTGTAGGAAGGAGACCAGCGTCATCTGAGCGTCTCCAGAACTGAGGCCTTCTGGCTGCACCTGAATTTTAAGATTCTGGGTTTAGGAGAAGCCCACGTTCACCAGTCCACACAGCCCTTGCTCTCCGCCTTTGGGGTTTGTGCCTTGTGGAGCAAGGCTCAGACACCGAGGTTGGCTCCTGAGATAGCTTGGTCCTGGCAGGAAGAAGCCCGGGGAGCTACGCTCGAGCTCTGCCCCCGCCAACTCACTCTGGAGTCCCGGCACCCCAGTGTTCTGTGCCAGCCCGGCTTTGCTACTCTGCTTTCAAGTTCTCCAAAATCTCAGCCACCACATCCCCATTTCTAAACCCACCCCTCAGCCTGTACAGCCTGCCCTTTGTTTCCCTACGTTAATCTCTGTGGCTCTGGGCCAGATTGTTCAGGAGCTGCTCTGCTTCCTGTATCGCCTGGCTTCCATGCACAAAGACTATGCAGTGGTGCTCTGCTGCCTGGGAGCCAAAGATGCCCTCGCCAAAGTCCTGGACAAGCACTCGGCTCAGCTGCTGCTGGCCTGTGAGCTGCGGGACCTGGTGACAGAGTGTGAGAAACACGCCCAGCTCTATAGTAACCTCACCTCCAGCATCCTGGCTGGCTGCATTCAGGTGAGGAGGTGTGTGGGTCCGGAGCTGAGAAGTAGGCCAGAAGCAGGGGAAGGTGGTTCAGTGCATGTCCCTGTTTGGCATAAGTAGTAGCAGATCTAGGGCACTTGTTCCCCAGCCTTTACCCCACATGGTTCTGTTCTGCCAAAATTTGGGAAGAAAGGTGTTGAGTGTTCTGTTGCCCCTTGATTCTTTCTCCACATGTGTTTCCGTGTCTCTGCCCCCTCCCCACACCCCTTCTCTCCGATGTCCGGGCTGCAGATGGTGCTGGGCCAGATCGAAGACCACAGACGAACCTACCGCCCCATCAACATCCCCTTCTTTGACGTGTTCCTCAGGCATCTTTGCCAGGGTTCGTGCCCCCATCTACTTTCTCCTGCTGCCACCCCAGCATCTGTTCCTCCCTTCCCTTCCTGCTCCCTAGTCCCCTTCCTTTCTTCTCTATCAACTAACCAGGCTTCTTGCTTGCCTGCAGGCTCCAGCGTGGAGGTGAAGGAGGACAAGTGCTGGGAGAAGGTGGAGGTGTCCTCCAACCCGCACCGGGCCAGCAAGCTGACGGATCGCAACCCCAAGACCTACTGGGAGTCCAACGGCAGCACCGGCTCCCACTACATCACCCTGCACATGCACCGCGGTGTTCTTGTTAGGTGTGAGCGTGCCCATGTCCATGTGTGCCCTCACACGTGCATGTGCACACACACGAATATTCTGATATGCCCCAGTACACATCCTCAGAGGATTGCCCACATACACACAACCCCGACTGAACCCCTATGCCTGAGGGACACGCTGAAACCCATTTTGTGCAGTGAACATAGACACGTTGGCCTAATCTCCCTGAGCTAAGTGTAGACCTCCCCTCACTCCCCAAGCCTGAGCCGTGCTCCCCCTACAGGTCACATGTCACTGCCCTGTGGTTTTGGTCGAGGGAGAGCAGTGACTCACTTATCCACACCTCCCGTGGGCATTTGTTTATTGTGTACTCTGAGCCAGGCACCCTGCATGGGTCTGGAGCTGCACGGACAGTAAGATAAGGGGCCCGTCTTCAGGGAACTTACAGTCTTGTTGGGGAGCCAGGCTGGAAAATCAGTAAGAAATAGAGTAAGAAAAAAGTTACGGTTGATGTGTGCACTGGATCCTGACGCCAACTGAGAGCTCAGAGGAGGCTGCCGGAAGGAGGGGCTGACTGGGTTAAGTTTGCAGTAGAAATTGACGAGGTAAATAGAGGGCAACGAATACTCCAGGCCGAGGGACAGCGTATGTGCAAAATGGAAGCAAGAAACAATGATGTATTGGGGGGAACTTTAAGTAATTGTGTTTGGCTGGAACGAAGGGTGTGTGTAGTGAAGTGGCAGGAGAGGAAGCCAGAGGCAGAGCCGGACCACAGAGTTGTGTGATCTGACAACTTTGAGCTTTATTCTGAAACTTGAGGAGCCACTGAAGGATTTTAAGAGGGAAAGAGACGAAAGTAGGCTTTTTAATTTAGAGAACGCTGGCAGTTTTGCGAGTTTGGGTGGCAGGCTGGGGGAGAGTTGGAAGGCTTACTGAGTGATGAACGTTCAGTGAGGCGGAGGGGACGGAAATAGATGGTGAGGAGGTGGTGGACTGGGAGAGCTTGAGAGGTGGCGTCTACAGCGCCTGCCGCTGACTGGATGAGGGCGGCCGCGAGGGAGAAGTCATGTGTTCTAGTTGGAGAACTAGGTGGATGGCAGTTTTCTTTCCCAGGAGAGAGAAATAGGAAGAGGAGCAGGTTTCTGCAGACAAGACGACCGGTCCGTGTGGGCATGTAGGCTTGGAGGTGCCTGTGGGCGCGACATAGAAATGTCTGTTGGGTGCATGGCGTGAAAGCTCAGGAGAGCGATCTAGGGTAGAGATGTGGATTTGGAGTCATTAGGGTGTGAACTTTCAGCTGAAACTATGGGTATAAATGAAGCCACTTTGGGAGAGGATAAAGGGAAGAGCGGGGGTCTGGGGAAAACTGACGCTTAAGCAGAGGACAGGAGTCTGAAGAGGAAGTGGTGGGCTGAAGTTCTGAACCAAGACCAGGGCCCTGGTTCTCACTGATTCCTTTTTCCTCTGCCAGGCAGCTGACTCTGCTGGTGGCCAGCGAGGACTCAAGTTACATGCCGGCCAGGGTGGTGGTGTTTGGGGGTGACAGTGTCAGCTGCATCAGCACGGAGCTCAACACGGTGGGGACCCTGTGCCCCGCTTCCCCTTACTCTCCATTCTTCTGTTGGTCCCGAGGCCTTATCAGAAGGACCCAGTCTGTGGGGAGCTCCCACATCCCTTCCTCCCAGGCAGGCACTGCCTCGTAAGCAGCGAGACTAGAATTAGAGCCGTGGGGGCGTGTAGATCCACGGGCGCAGGGCGGGAGAGGTGAAGGGCACACACTGTCACAGACTTGGTTGCTGTCAACAGTCCTTCCCATTCCGCTTCTGCAGGTGACAGCTCTCTCTCTCTACCTCTTCTCCCCTGCCCCACCAGGTGAACGTGATGCCCTCCGCCAGCCGGGTGGTCCTCCTGGAGAACCTGAACCGTTTCTGGCCTGTCATCCAGATCCGCATAAAGCGCTGCCAGCAGGTGGGGCGAGGGCAAAGGCTGGGGGCTGGGGACCAGGAGGAAGCACAGGGTCTCCGCAGTGCCTGGATTCTCCAGCATTCAGGCCAGGCTCAGGCCAAGGGTCCTCCTTGGTCTGCTTGTGGATGGCCCAGGAACCTGTTGAGTTCCAGAGATGTGGGAATGTCTCCAGGGAGCCGAGGGTGTGAGGCCTGTGCACATTGCAGGGCGGCATCGACACCCGGGTTCGGGGCGTGGAGGTCCTGGGCCCCAAGCCCACTTTCTGGCCGCTATTCCGAGAGCAGCTGTGTCGCCGTACATGTCTCTTCTACACAATTCGGGCACAAGCCTGGAGCCGGGACATTGCGGAGGACCGCAAGCGCCTCCTCCAGCTCTGCCCCAGGTGAGTGGGCAGGAGGCAGGCAGGGAGGAGAGGGGATGGTTAAGGGAGCAGGAGATGTGCTTCAGGGGAGTCTGAAGGGTAAAGCGGCAGCTGGGATCGGGGACAGAGCAGAGATGAGAAGTGTGTGCTGAGGCGGGGAGCAGGGGGAGCTGGGTAAGGGACTGGCTCGGCGCGGGGTGATTGGGAGTTGAGCGTGCTTGAGTGGAGGCCTCAGGGAAGTCTTTAATCCTTGACCAGACACTCTTTGTTCCCAGACTGAACAGGGTTTTGCGCCACGAGCAGAATTTTGCCGATCGATTCCTCCCTGACGACGAGGCCGCCCAAGCACTGGGCAAGACCTGCTGGGAGGCCCTGGTCAGCCCCCTGGTGCAGAACATCACCTCCCCCGGTAACCGTCCCCACCCCTGGCCCAACTAACCCGCTCCTCGTAATTATTCCCAGGGCTGACCTGAGTTAATGCTCTTGGGTTCTTTTGGTTCCTGTCTTTATCCCTGAAGGCTTGTCACCTCAGTGTTCCTCTCCTTCCTGCCCCAGGGACTGCTCCCTGAGACTCTGGTATTTGAATTCTCCCCCCGCACAACCTGTTCCCATGTCCCCAGACTCCAGCTGAAGCAAACCTTGGTGAGGGGAGGACGAAGGCCCCGCTGCCCCCAAATCCTTTTTGTACAGTCACTCCTCCTCTGTCCTTCTCCTGGGCTCTCCCTTCCCCATCACCCATGGAGACCTGTTCCTGACCCATCTTCTTTTAGATGTGGAAGGTGTGAGCTCCCTGGGGTGGCTGCTGGATCAGTACTTAGAGCAAAGAGAGAGCTCTCGGAACCCCCTGAGTCGAGCAGCAGCCTTTGCCTCTCGAGTCCGTCGCCTTTGCCACTTGCTGGTGCACGTGGAGCCTCCTCCTGGGCCTTCTCCTGAGCCTTCCACTCGGCCCTGTGAGTCCCAGTCATGGCCAGTTGAACTAAGAATCTGGGCAGCGGTGATATCTGACTCCTCTCTCTCCTGGGTTTTACTCATCCTTTCTGCTTTGCCATGGGCCTTCCAAGGGGTCAGTTCCCAGGACGCTGGGACTCGCCCAGGGGCTGAGGTGAACCCCGTCCTTTGACCTCTGTGTCCACAGTCAGCAAGAACAATAAGGGTCAGGACCGGAGCCCTGGGCCTTCACCAGTTCTTCCAAGCAGCAGCCTGAGGAACATAACCCAGTGCTGGCTGAGTGTGGTGCAGGAGCAGGTGGGCAGAGGGAGCTGAGGTCGGGCGGGAGTGAGGCTGCTGGGCTGCCCCTTGGATGCAGTGTCCCCTCTCTCCTCAGGTCAGCAGGTTCCTGGCTGCGGCCTGGAGGGCGCCAGACTTCGTGCCCCGCTACTGTAAACTCTACGGGCGCTTGCAGAGAGCAGGCTCCGAGCTCTTCGGGCCCCGAGCAGCCTTCATGCTGGCCCTGCGCAGCGGCTTCTCGGGCGCCTTGCTACAGCAATCCTTCCTCACCGCTGCTCACGTGAGTGCTGGGAACCGCCGGCTTCCCAGTCCGTTTCTGCTCTGCCTTTTCACCTCCTTCCACCCGCCACCCTTCTACTCCACTCCCTCTTCATGGTTTGCTGCTGCCCTTCCCATTGCCCCCAGATGAGTGAGCAGTTCGCCAGGCACATCGACCAGCAGATCCAGGGTGGCCTGATGGGTGGAACCCCTGGAGTGGAAATGCTGGGGCGGCTCCAGTGGCACCTGGAGCCCATCATGGTCCTCTCTGGCCTGGAGCTGGCCACGACTTTTGAGCACTTCTACCAGTGAGTGCAGGGCTGGAGAAGTAGGGCATGGGAGGCATAGAGTCTAGAGACGGGGGAGACTTGAGTCTTAGAGGGAAGGTGAGGGAGGAGCAGTGGGGAGGAGAGATTAAGATGCAGAGATGGCCGTGGCACTGGTGGGAAGGACGAGGTGAGGGATGGCCTGTGACACAGGCAGGCTACAACAGAGGTACCTACGTTCTGGAGCAGGGGGCCATGCTGAGCACCCACACTGAGGCTCGGCCTGGGCTGTGCGCGCTGCAGGCACTACATGGCGGACCGTCTCCTGAGCGTGGGCTCGAGCTGGCTGGAGGGGGCCGTGCTGGAGCAGATCGGCCCCTGCTTCCCCAACCGCCTCCCCCAGCAGATGTTGCTGAGCCTGAGCACCTCGGAGGAGCTGCAGCGCCAGTTCCACGTGTACCAGCTTCAGCAGCTGGACAAGCTGCTCTTGGAGCAGGAGGATGAGGAGGAACAGGGCCTGGAAGAAGACGAGGTGAGAGCAAGGGAAAGAGTGGGAGAGCAGGAGAAGACTGGACCAAAGAAGGGAACCCAAGAGCCCTTGAAATCCTTCTGTCTCTCAGGAGGAAGAGGAGGAAGAGGAGGCTGAGAAAGAACTATTTATCGAAGATCCAAGTCCAACAGTTTCTGTACTGGTCCTGTCACCACGCTGCTGGCCGGTCTCTCCACTCTGCTACCTGCACCATCCCAGAAAGTGCCTTCCCACAGAATTCTGTGATGCCCTTGACCGCTTCTCCAATTTCTACAACCAGAGTGAGGAGATAGGGACAGGCAGTTGGAGATTGGGGTGAGATTTGGGGTGGCATCTCAGAGAGGAAGAGAAGAGGATCTTTGGACAGGAATGTGTAGATATGAAGAAAAATAGTCTCTAGAGAGAACCATCTCCTAAGGAAGGGTGGAAAAGTGTGGGTTACATCTTCATTAATTTCTCTCATTTTCTTCAACTTTGTATGAATTTGTTCTATTTTTCTTTTTATAACTTCAAGTTGCATGCTTACTTAAGTTTTAGTCCTTTCAGACTTCTGATTTTCAAATGAAACTATTTAAGCTATTCATTTCCCTCTCAACATTACTTTTGGCTGCATTCAGTAAGTTTTTTGGTTTTATTTATTTTTTTTTAGTTTTTTTGGACGTATCATTAGTATTCAATGAAGTGCACAAATCTTAATTATAGCTTAATGAATTTAACGTCCATATGCCCTCCCATAAGCACTCCCCAGATCAAGATGCAGAACATTTCCAGTACCCCAAAAGGCTTCCTCCTTCATGTCCCCTTTCTAGTCAGCATCTTCTTCCAAGAGAAATTATTCTTTTTCCGTTTATCATAGATTTTTGCCTTTAAGCATCAGGTAAGTGGAATCATAGAGTGTGTATTCTGCTGTGTCTGATATCTTTCACACAACGTCTGTGGGAGTTATTCAAGCTGTCAGTTATGTCATTACTTTGTTCTTTTGCATTGCTTACTCATATTCCACTGCATGAATGGTGGACATTTGGGATGTTGCATAAGTTTTTATCATGTAGTATTTTATTATTGTTTAGTTCTAAGAGTTTTCTAATTTCCATTTTATTTCTTTGACTTACTAGTTTTTTTGAAGTATATTTAAAAATATTTATTTATTTGGCTGTGTTGGGTCTTAGTTGCGGCATACGGGATCTTTCCTTGAGGCACGTGGGCTTTTCTTTAGTTGTGGTGCACGGGCTCAGTAGTTGCAGTGTGTGGGATCTCTAGTTGTGGCATGCAGGCTCCAGAGTGGGTGGACTCTGTAGTTGCAGCACGTGGGCTCTTTAGTTGTGGTGCGTGGGCTTAGTTGCCCTGTGGCATGTGGGATCTTAGTTCCCCGACAAGGGATTGAACCTGTGTCCCCTGCATTGGAAGGCGGATTCTCAACCACTGGACCACCAGGGAAGTCCCGGAAGTATATTTTTAAATTTCCAAACTTTTATTTTGCTTAGTTATCTTTCTGGTTTAGACTTTAACCTTCATTCCCTTGTGGCCAAAGAACATGATTTCTATGATTCTGAATCTTTGCAATTTATTGAGACTTCCTTTACGGCCCAGTAGATGGTCAGATTTTATAAGTGTTCTATGTATGATTAAGAAGAATGTGTATTCTTCAACTGTTGGATATAGATTTCTGTATATTCCACTAAATTGACCTTGTGTTGTTCAAATCTGTAACCTTACTCATTTTTGTCTGTTTGCTCTATTACTTAAAGAAGTATGCTAAAATCTACCATTATGATAGTGAATTTTTAAACTTCTAATCATGTCAGTTTTGCTTTATATATTTTTTGACTGTATTAGCAGATACAAGCTTAAAATCATTTAACAGTGCTGTCCAATAGAGCTTTCTGCAATGATAGAAAAGTTCTTTTCTGTGCTGTTCAATATGACAGCCATTTGTGTCTGTTGAGCTCTTGAAACGGGACTAGTGTGACTGAGGAGATCGATATTTAATTTTATGTACTTTAACCAGTTTAAAGTTAAATAGCCACATACGACTAGTGGCTACCGTAATGGACTATGCAGGTTTAGAATCTTCATGGTCAGTTAAGCCTCATTATTGTGAAATGACCATCTTTCTTTCTAGTAAAGTTTTTTCTCTTAAGGTCTATTTTTATCTGGTATTAATAGTATACCAGCTTTCTTTTTTAAAAAAATTCTTTTGGGCACGCCACACGGCATGCAGGATCTTAGTTCACCGACCAGGGATGGAACCCGTGGCCCCTGCAGTGGAAACGTGGAGTCTTAACCCCTGGACCACCAGGGAAGTCCATATACCAGCTTTCTTTGATTAGTATCTTTCTAGTATATCTTTTTCTATCCTTTTACTTTTTTTTTTTTTTGGATTCATCCTTCTTTTAGGTCTCTTTTATTGTGGTAAAATATGAATAGCAAAGTTTGCCATTTTAACCATTTTAAAAAAGTATAAAATTCAGTTGTTCCTTGAAAAATTTTTTATTTGGAAATAATTCAAATTTACAGAAAAATTGTAAGAATAATATAAAGAGCACTCATATATTCTTTATCCAAGTTTACTTTTTGTTACCTTTTCACTCCATTTGCTTTTATCATTTGTTCTTTGTGTACATATACATATCTATAAATGTGTATATGTATGTATATGTGGCATGTGTATACTTTTTTCTCATGAACTGCTGCATATATGCTGGCTCTTTGCCCCTAGATAATACACATTTCCTCAGAATAAAATCTTCTCTTATAAAACCGCAGTACATTTATTACTTTCAAATATTTAACATTCATATAATACTTTTAATCTATTTTCCATATTCTAATTTTGTCAATTACTCCATAATCTCTTTTTTTTTTCCAGTCCAGGAGAGGATCCAGTCTAGGATCACCCGTTATGTTTAGTTGTCATGTCTCTAGTCTCCTTTAGTCTGGAACAATTCCTCGACCTTTCTTTGTCTTTTACAATGTTGACATTTTGGGAGAATATAGTCCTTTAAAATTTTCTAAGTAGTTCCTATCTTAAGTTGGTATATTTCCTCATGATTAGATTCAAGTTATGCATTCCTGGCCAGAGTACTAACTGATATTAATACTTCTCAGGGTATTACATCTGGAAGCACAGGATTACCATCTGTCCCTTGTTTGTGATGTTAATTTTGACAACCTGGTCAAGAGGTTGTTTGATTTCTCCACTATATAGTTAATATTTTTTCCCTTGCTACTATTAATAAGCAATCTGAAGGTCCTGCTGTATAGCACAGGGAACTCTGCTTAATGGTATGTGGCAGCCTGGATGGGAGAGGAGTTTGGCGGAGAATGGATACATGTGTATGTATGGCCGAGTCCCTTTGCTGTGCACCTGAAACAATTCACAACATTGTTAATTGGCTATACTCCAGTATAAAATAAAAAGGTTAAAAAAAGTAAGCAATCTGTTGGCAGCAGTATACTTTAAAACATGCCAATATTCTACTCTCATCAGAATTTCCCCCAGTAGCATTTTACTTTTTTTTCTTTTTTTTTTTTGGCAGCCTCTGTGACTAGCGGATCTTAGTTCCCCAACCAGGGATTGAACCCGGACCCCCGCACTGAGAGCGTGGAGTTCACCCTTCTTACTAATTTTAAATTTTAGTAATTTCATATACACAAAAGAGTATATAAAATGTACAGGTTGGGCTTCTCTGGTGGCTCAGTGGTTGAGAATCCGCCTGCCGATGCAGGGGACACGGGTTCGTGCCCCGGTCCGGGAAGATCCCACATGCCGCAGAGCGGCTGGGCCCGTGAGCCATGGCCGCTGATCCTGCGCGTCCGGAGCCTGTGCTCCGCAACCGGAGAGGCCACAACAGTGAGAGGCCCACGTACCACAAAAAAAAAAAAAAAAAAAAAAAAAATGTACAGGTAAAGCCAAAAAAAAAAACAACCAAGGAACACCTTTATAGATGTGATTCTGCCCTGAGGTTTTATGCATTTTATTATTTTGGATTTTAAAAATTCCTTTTTTGTCTCTATCAGTTTTGGAAGTTATGCATTCTATTTCTATAGTTGATTGCCCTTATTTTATTTTTTGTTTTGTGGTACGCAGGCCTCTCACTGTTGTGGCCTCTCCCGTTGCAGAGCACAGGTTCCGGACGCTCAAGCTCAGCGGCCATGGCTCACGGGCCCAGCCGCTCTGCGGCATGTGGGATCTTCCCGGACCGGGGCACGAACCCGTGTCCCCTGCATAGGCAGGTGGACTTTCAACCACTGCGCCACCAGGGAAGCCCTGCCCTTATATTTTTAATGTAAACTTAACTTGTTACTATCACTTCCCATCTTCCTGAACAATAAAAGGACCATAGAAAATCTTAATTCCAGCTCTAACTCCCATCTTGTATCTTTTTTTACCTCCCATCTAGTCATCATTATTATTGTTTTATTCAGTTTGGATTTACCATCATACCAATTGCTTTAGTCACCATTCCTCTTGCATTAAAAAAATATATTTTATTTATTTTTTTGGCTACGTCAGGTCTTATTTACAGCATGCAGGATTTTTTTTTGTGGCATGCAGGCTCTTCATTGTGGTGCATGGGCTTTTCTCTAGTCGTGGCGTGAGGGCTCCGTAGTTGTGGCACACAGCCTCTGTAGTTGTGGTGCACAGGCTCCAGAGTGCGTGGACTCTGTAGTTTGCAGCACGTGGACTTTCTCATTGAGGCATGCGAGCTCGGTAGTTGTGGTGCACTGGCTTAGTTGCCCTGCGGTGTGTGGGATCTTAGTTCCCCAACCAGGGATTGAACCCACGTCCCCTGCATTGGAAAGCAGGTTCTTTACCACTGGACCACCAGAGAAGTCCCTCCTTTTGCATCTTGATCCTTCTTTCTGAGTTCAATTTTCTTCCTAAAGTACATCCTTTAGAAGTTTTTTTAAAAATTTTTATTGGAGTATAGTTGATTTACAGTGTTGTGTTACTTTCTGCTGTACAGCACATGAATCAGTTATACGTACACATATATCCACTCTTTTTTAGATTCTTTTCCCATATAGATCATAACAGAGTATTGAGTAGAGTTCTCTGTGCTGTATAGTAGGTCCTTGTTATCTATTTTATATATAAGGACTATGTAAATGTCAATCCCAATCTCCCAATTTATCCCTACCCCCCTTCCTTCCTGGTAACCATAAGTTTGTTTTCTACATCTGTGACTATTTCTGTTTTGTAAGGAAGTTCATTTGTACCATTTTTTTAGATTCCACATATAAGTGATATTATACAGTATTTGTCCTCTGTGTGACTTATTTACTTCACTCAGTATGACAGTCTCTAGGTCTATTCATGTTGCTGCAAATGGCATTATTTTGTTCTTTTTTATGGCTGAGTAATATTCCATTGTATATATGTACCACGTCTTCTTTATCCATTCCTCTGTCAGCAGACATTTAGGTTGCTTCCATGTTCTGGCTATTGTAAATAATGTTGCAGCGAACACTGGGGTGCATGTATCTTTTTGAATTATGGATTTCTCTGGGTATATACACAGGAGTGGGATTGCTGGATCATATGGTAGCTCTGTTTTTAGATTTTTAAGGAACCTCCGTGCTGTTCTCCATAGTGGCAGTACCAATTTACATTTCCACCAACATTTTAGAAGGGGTTCCCTTTTCTCCACACTCTCTCCAGCATTTATTGTTTGTAGATTTAAAAAAATTATTTATTTTTATTTTATTTTTGGCTGCGTTAGGTCTTCATTGCCACGTGTGGGCTTTCTCTAGTTGCAGCAGGCGGGGGCTACTCTTCGTTGCGGTTTGCAGGCTTCTCATCGCAGTGGCTTTTCTTGTTGCAGAGCACAGGCTCTAAGCGCGTGGGCTTCAGTAGTTGTGGCTCGTGGGCTCTAGAGTGCAGGCTCGGTAGTTGTGGTGCACAGGCTTAGTTGTTCCATGGCATGTGGGATCTTCCCGAACCAGGGCTTGAACCCGTGACCCCGGCATTGGCAGGAGGATTCTTAAACACTGTGCAACCAGGAAAGCCCTGTTTGTAGATTTTTTGATGATGGCCATTCTGACCGGTGTGAGGTGATACCTCATTGTAGTTTTGATTTGCATTTCTGTAATAATTAGTGATGAGCATCTTTTCATGTGCTTTTTGGCCATCTGTATGTCTTCTTTGGAGAAAGGTCTATTTAGATCTTCCACTCATTTTTAAAAATTTAATAATTATTTATTATTTACGGTTATGAGAAACAAATTTTAAACAAATTTGCATACATGTTTTGTTGCTGTGATATATGAGAGACTGATCAGTAAAAGGTTGTCAAGCATAAAAATATCAATGTATTGCATCAGGATAAAATTCTGTGGGGGAAGTGAAATGGAAATATAATTTCAAGGAGTAAAAGGAATGATGTAAAATGTTTGATTGTTACAGAGCTTGTCTTGTACTTTTTAAATGGAAGATGGTGGCTGTCACATCATAATGATTTTTTTTTCAACACCTTTATTGGAATATAATTGCTCTACAACGGTGCGTTAGCTTCTGCCGTATAACAAAGTAAATCAGCCATACATATCCCCATATCCCCTCCCTCTCGCGTCCCTCTCCCACCCTCCCTATCGCACCCTTCTAAGTGGTCACAAAGCATCGTTCTGCTCATTTTTTGTATATTTTGGAGATTAATCTTTTGTTGCTTCATTTACAAAGAAGTCTCTTAATTGATGGAATATTGTTGGAAAACTTTTATCAGTTTTTATTTCAGAATGGCTTATTTTCACCGTCATTTAAAAAATCATTTTATTATGAGAAATTTTATTTAATTAATTAATTTCTTTTTGGCTGCATTGGGTCTTCGTTGCTGCACGCGGACTTTCTCTAGTTGCGGCAAGAGGGGGCTACTCTTTGTGGTGGTGTGTGGGCTTCTCATTCTGGTGGCTTCTCTTGTTGTGGAGCATGGGCTCTAGGTGCAAGGGCCTCAGTAGTTGTGGCTCGCGGGCTCTAGGGCTCAAGCTTAGTAGTTGTGGTACACAGGCTCAGTTGCTCCGCGGCATGTGGGATCTTCCTGGACCAGGGCTTGAACCTGTGATCCCTGCCTTGGCAGGCGGATTCTTAACCACTGCACCACCAGGGAAGCCCTATGAGAAACTTTAGACATACACAAAAGTAGACAGAATAGATAAACTTCAGTATACCAACATGTATCAATTCATGGCCAATTTTGCTTCATTTGTACCCCACCCGTTTTCCCTAGCCCTCAAATTTAAGGTAAGGACTCTCTTTTTAAAAGCAAGGACACTACAATTATCAAACTTACAGAAATTAGTAACAGTTCCTAATATTATCAAATATACAGTCAATATACATATTTCCCTAATTATCTCGAGCTTTTAAAATTAGGGTGTTTTTTTTTTTTTGCCTATTGAGGATCCAAACAAAGCCCACACATTACATTTGATGAGTTATATCTCCTGTCTCCCTTAAGGTATAGGTTCCTGCCTCTGTTCTCTTCCCCCTTTTGCAGTTGTTTGTAGAGTAAACTGGGTAGTTGCCCAAATAGAGTTGTCCACTGGCTGAATTTTGCTGACTGTGTCTACACGGTGCCCTCTAGGCACCGTACTCTGCCTGCTTTCCCGAAGACTGATATTTAGATGTATGAGCTTGTTCAGATTCAGGGTTGATTTCTCGGGCAAGGGCACTTCTTAGGTAGTATCGTGTACTTCCTCCTGGAGGTTGTCTCTCTCTGTGATGTTAAAGTCGATCAGTGGATTTCACTGTTGTCTGTCCAGTTTATACACTATATATAATTTCCCATTAGCTGTTCGCTAGATGCTCATTCATTCTCATTGCCATTAGGGTTAGGAACTAGTGACATTCTACTTTTGTCATTCCCTCTCCATGTGTTAGCCAGAATGCTTCCTCTATAAAGAGAAACTTCCTCTCATCAGCTTTTTGGTTACCCAGAAGTACCATTTATACAGGAAAGGCTTGATTCTCTTCTCCTCCCCTTTATTTTTAACCAGTTTTCAAAATAATGTGTTGGTTCTCTAGCTTCCTCCAAAGATGACTGGTGAGGTCTTTTAAAAAAAATATATCATTTTGAACTCATGGCTTTTAAAACATTTCATGTGTTTCAATTCATCACAGGTGTTATTTTTTTTTTTGATCTTCACATTGTCCCATCTTTGGCCAGAGAGCACCTCTCAGGCTGGCTCCTTTTGATTCCCTCTCCCTTTGACAGCATCCTTGTTTTCTAGCCTGAGCAAACAGCCCAGGCTCACAGGAGAAGGAAGAGACCCAGCTCAGTGGGTCTTTAAAACTGTCAGCTCCCTGGGAGCAAAACCCAGCTCTCCTCTCTGGTGTTTCTGCTGTGGAGCTCGCCTGGTGCAGGGCTAGGCTCAGGGTGGGCTCCCAGGTCCCTGTGGCAGACACAGAGGAGGCTGAGCTCTGGATGCTGGACGAGGCACCTCTGTGTCTGTGAATGCTGAGCCCTGCTCCCCACAGAGACTAGCAAAGTTTGGCGAATGGTGCACCCTCACCTCAACGCTGACCCCTTGTTTCCCTTACCCTATCTCCACATTTTCCCTCAACACTTTTGCAGGTCAGAACCATCCAGTCCTGGACATGGGACCACATCGGCGACTGCAGTGGACGTGGCTGGGCCGGGCTGAGCTGCAGTTTGGGGACCAGACTCTCCATGTGTCCACCGTGCAGATGTGGCTGCTGTTGAATTTCAATCAGACAGAGGTGCCGCAGCTCCTTGGCCTCTCGCTGTCTTCTCTGCTTTGTCTTTCACTGTTCTTCTCAAGTCTCTCCTTCCTTCTGTCCTCCCTCTTATTTTCCTTTCCCTTGACTGTCTTCTCCTGACTGGCCCTGTTTCTTCTGACCAGGAGGTGTCGGTAGAGGCTTTGCTGAAGAATTCTGACCTCAGCCCCAAGCTGCTGCTCCAGGCCCTCCTGCCCCTCACCGCTGACAGCGGCCCTTTGACCCTGCAGGAGGGTCAGGACTTCCCACGTGGGGGTAGGTCCGAGGGGGGCTGGGCTGAGCCTCTGCTCCGAGGGGGCGGGGCTCTCCGGGTGGGGGTGGGGCTCTCCGGGTGAGGGTGGTGTAGGGAATGAAAATGGGGTCCCCTTTGCCCCCACTCCTCTGTCCCTTCCCCTCGTCGGGCACTGACTGGGAGCGGGTTCCAGGTGTGCTGCAGCTCCGTGAGCCTGGGCTCTGGCCCCGTGGGGAGGCCCTGTGGCTGCTACCTCCCCAGACGTACCTGAACGTAGAGAAGGATGAGGGCCGAACCCTGGAGCAGAAGAGGAACCTCTTGAGCTGTCTTCTTGTCCGTATTCTCAAAGCCCACGGAGAGAAGGGCCTCCACATCGACCAGCTGGTTTGTCTGGTAGGCAAAGGAGACCACGATGGTGGCGGGAGAGGGAGGGAGTCGTGCTTGGGGGTGGGGTTGGAGGCAGGGGTCATCACAGGGAAGGTGAATTGTCTCATCCCTAGACCTGGTAGGGTGACATTTCCATTTGGGTTTTCTATTCCCGACGGGCAGTTAGACAGACGGTAGAGACCAGACGTGAGTGCTGACCATGTGCCAGGCTCTATTCTAAGAGTTTACGTGATTAAGTCATTTAATCCACACAAAAATACTATGAGATAGGTGGTGGTGGAGTTATTATTATTATTACTATTATTATTATTGTTCTCATTTGACAGATAAGAAAAATGAGGCATGAGATAGTAACTGATCCATAGTCACACAGCTAGTGAGGGCAGAGCCGGGCATTGAACCCAGGCGAGCTGGCTTCTCTGGGTAAAAGCGTCCCGCCTGTTTCCTCTCCTCCTGTCCAGGTGCTGGAAGCCTGGCAGAAGGGTCCAAATCCCCCTGGAAGCCTGGGCCACGCTCTTGCTGGGGGCGTGGCCTGTACCAGCACCGATGTCCTCTCTTGCATCCTGCACCTCCTGGGCCAGGGCTACGTGGAACGACGGGATGACCGCCCCCAGGTCCTGATGTATGCCAGCCCGGAGCCCATGGGCCCCTGCCGAGGTCAGGCAGAGGTCCCCTTATGTGGCAGCCAGACCTCCGAGACCTCCAAGCCTAGGTAGCCACCCCTAGCTCTGTCCCCCTACTGCCACCCAGGACGGACAGCACTGCAGTGACACAGGAGGGGTCGTAGCGCCAAAGTCACGCTCCCAGTGGAAAACTATTTCATTTCTTTCTGTGTCTAACCCCATTTTCCCTGTCCCTGTTATCTCCCCCATTTTGCTAGTCTTCATTCCCCCTCCCAGCACCGTCATCCCCTTCTTTGCCTCCTTCCCAAGCAGGGGCCTTGCTCCCCTCAGCCTCCTAAAGCCAGCCCTGAGGCAAGGGACCCAGACATGTAAACTCCTTTCTGGGTGTCTTTCATTCTAAGCAAAATTGAAATATTATGCAGATATGTATTGAGTACTACCCATGCACTTTGCTCAGTGAAATACAAATTCTAGCTTTCAGGAAGTCTGTTCTACAGAGGAATTTGCCGTAGGATTCCCCTAAGTAGCTGGCACCCCTAAAGCTTTTTACATCAGCTCCAGTTCACCAGGAGTTGTTACGGCTCTGTTTTTATGCCTGCTGTTCACACTGTGTGTAAAGCGAGTTCTCTAGAGTAACCTTTCTCCAACTTTTCGCATGCACACACATTCAAATTCAATTGAGCTCCCGGTGACACTTAGGCTGCTGGTCCACAGACCGCACTTTGAGGTGTAAAGCTGTAGATTGTTTCTCACCAGACACCCTGGTAGTATTTTGGGCGGGACCTGCAGTAGGATTGTCCCATCCACTGTAGGTCAGTTAGCATCGTGACCCCTGCCCACTAGATTCCTGTAGTGCCCCCAGTCATTGCAACTGCCAGCTCCCCACTCTTACAAATGCTCCTGTGGAGGCTGTGCTCTGACGGTTGGATGGTTATCCTCAGGTTGGTTAAGCACATGTGGATGGAGATGTGCAAGCGGGGACTGAGGGACCAGGGTGGGGTTCAGCTAGCAGGTTGGATAAGCAGGGCAGCGAGACTGACCGCTGACTCTTCTCTCCCTCAAGCCCGGAAGTTGTGGCTGCCCTAGCATCCCTACAGCTGCCTGCGGGCCGCACCATGAGCCCCCAGGAGGTGGAAGGGTTGATGGAGCACACGGTGCGGCAGGTGCAGGAGACGCTGAACCTAGAGCTAGACGTGGCTCAGCACCTTCTGGCTCATTTCCATTGGGGCGCCGAACAGCTGCTGCAGCGCTACAGCGATAACCCCGAGCCACTGCTGCTGGCGGCCGGGCTGTGCGTCCCCCAAGCCCAGGCTGCCCCTGCACGCCCGGACCACTGCCCTGTGTGTGTCAGCCCCCTGGAGCCCGATGACGACTTGCCCTCCCTGTGCTGCATGCACTACTGCTGTAAGGTAAGGCCCTGCCAGCTGCTCTCCTGCCCCGGCTCTCGCCCGACAACACAGCTCCTTGGGAACTTCTGGGCTTCAGCCCCAGCACTGCCATTTCTCATCCTGGACAATGTTGAACGAGTCTCTTAGTCTCCCTTAAACTGGTTTTGTCATCGTAAGTGGTGCCTTGACACTCTGCAGGTTGTTAGGATCTGGCGGTACGTGTCAATGGTTCTCAAATTTTGCTGCACATTGTAATCACTGGGAGCTTTGAAAAATCCCGATGCTCAGACTCTGCCGCAGACCGATTAGAATCTCTCAAGGTGAAAGCCAGGCATCTGGAGTTTTAAAAGCTCCTCAGGTGATTCCAGTGTTCAGCCAAATTTGAGAACTATAGGTAGATAGGTAGGTAGGTAGGTAGATACATACATACACACACATATACAGAATCAAGGTACTTTCTAAATGAAAAGTGTTATGAAATTCGTGATGACTGTAGTTTATGGTTTCCTTGTCACCATTCAAGGCTCTTTATCCCAGAACATCATCACTTATTTTTACCATATATACTCTCATTTAATATAAAAATAAGAAGGAATGGTTTAAACCAAAAAAATAGCACAAAAGCAGAGGGAAGCATGAGAAGTCAGGCTGCTGTAAAGCTGAGGCAGAGAAGGCTGTAGTTGGAGAGGGAGTAGTCCTCAGAGGGGGAGGGTCTGAGGCAGGAAGCCAGGTACTGAGTGCCTCATCTTCCCTGCCTCACAGCTTGTGGGACCGGTGCCCAAACCCATCTACTTAGCAGGATGAGCTCCCTTGTTGCCCTGAATTCTAGTCGCCTCTCTCAGCAGCGCTGCCCCAGTCAGTGGTGGGTGACCGGGGCTGTGTGCGTTTGCATGCGTGTGTACTTGTACTTTTTTCTCCTTCCCTTTTGCTCGGCTTCAGGTTACTCTTCTCACATAGTTGCCTCTGCTCCCTTTTTCCAGGTTCTTAATTATTTCCTTTACACTTTCACTTTTTCATTCAACTAATACTTGTCATGGACTTACTACGTGCACAGCTCTGGGTGCTGTGTGAGGGAGTGGGGAAACCCCGACTGGCAAGGACTCGAGAGCTAATACTAACTACAGCTAATATTTATGGGGGACTCACTCTGGGCCATTGTGCTGTTTTACACACATCATCTTGCTTAATTCCCAGAATAGTTCTGTGAGGTAGGTGAGCAAACTGGTGGGACAGCGGACGGAGAGGCGATTTGGGAGGTGGACAGGGGCCCAGATGGGTTGGGTTGGTGGACCGTGGCCTTTAGTTTATGGGAAGCCCTGGTGGGTTTTAAGCAGGGAGATGATATGATCTGATTTCCATTTTTGAAAAGATCACTTTTTGTGGAGAAAAGACTTGGACGGAACAAGAGTGGAAGTAGGGACACTGGTTTGGAGACTGTTGTACAAAGAGGCAAGAGTTGGTGGCAGCTGGGCCTAGGGACAGTGAAGAGGGGAGTGGACGGATTGGGACACATTTGGAGATAGAGCTGACAGGTTTTGGTGACTTAGGACAAGGGAATCAAGGCAGTTCCTGGTGTGTTTTTTTTTTTTTTTTTTTTTTTTTTTTTGCGGTACGTGGGCCTCTCACTGTTGTGGCCTCTCCCGTTGTGGAGCACAGGCTCCAGACACGCAGGCTCAGCGGCCACGGCTCACGGGCCCAGCCGCTCTGCGGCATGTGGGATCTTCCCGGACCGGGGCACGAACCCGTGTCCCCTGCATCGGCAGGCGGACTCTCAACCACTGTGCCACCAGGGAAGCCCCCAGTTCCTGGGTTTTTGACCTGAGCATCTGGGAAGAGGGGATGTGTCATCTTTTACTGAGTTAGGGAAAATGTTTGGGCTGAAGGGCAGATTTTTGAGGGGAAATTCAATCTGTTTTGGCCAAGTGAAGTTTGAGCTGCTTTTGCTTTGTTGGACACCTGTGTGGGACTGGCAAGTGGACAGTGGATTTTTGAATTTGGAATTAAGTGGAGAGGCCTGGCTGGCAACACCCAGGGAGAGAAGAGCAAGCCCAAGCTGTACCCCGACCCTGTAGAGGTGAAGAGACGGGGAGCCAGAAAGTGGGACTGAGGAAAAGCAGGCTGATGGCAGAGGTCCCAGCCAAAGGGGAGCCAGTGGCAATGCAGGAGCGATCAGACAGGAAATCCTGGGGTCTGGAGCAGTCGGAGGTGGTTTCCCAGGGTGAGGCTTGAGTGGCAGAGGGCGGGAGGGGGAGTCCAGGCTGGAGACCGGATTCCACTTGGCTGGGCAGCAAGAGCCAAGGGCACACCCAAAGCAGCGGGGCTCCTTGTGGGAGTGGAGTAGGCTCTGAACTGAGATGCTGGCCTTCGTCCTACAGGGTAGGGCTCCCACCCCGTGGTGGTGAGGGGCCCTCATGGCCTGTGTGCTTACAAGCGTGGGGGTCTGAATTTGGAGAAATTTACCCTGGATGATCTCACAAATGCAAGGATTTTGCATTCAACTTCCCAGTTTATCTGGGCTTGTTTCACTATAGAAGGGGTTGGTTTTGTTTAGCACTTTGAGTGAAAATAGTCCGGTGAAGTGCTTCTTATTTATCCTGGAGCTTTGAAACCACCTGGGGGAACTCTCCAGGGGTTGGATGCATCAGTTGGGGAAGCTCGGGTGGGTCGTTAATGGAGTCTAATGGAGTCGTTTGGAGGCTCGGGAGCTCATGGTGTCAGGAGCTATGGGGGGAGGAAGCGCACTGACGGGACCGGCTCCCGCGGCAGGTGAGGGGTGAGGGGATGATGGCCTGGGTTGGCGGGGGCAGTGACATGGAAGCAAGAAAAGGATGCAAGAGTTGTGAGGGCTCCAGCACTGGGGACTAGGGGAGCGGTGGGGTGGCTGATTAGGATTTGGGGGCACAGCTGGCAAGGCTGCTTTGTGGAGGAGGCTGAGTCTGGGGAAGCGGGAGCATCGAGACAGGCACTGAGGTGAGCAGTGGAGCGGGAGGCAAGGCTGCAGCTGCGGCGCGGTGACCCTGGCCAGCCCCCCAGGCCTCCTTTCTCTCTGACCTTCTTGCTGTCTCCAAATCTTTCTTAGAACTTGAATCTTCTCCTTTTTCTTGATTCTCTTTTCCCATTCCCTTCACATCCATCCCAACAATAATTATAATTACATTACCACGGCCCGCACATCCTCAGAGGGAACTGTAATCTGGGCCAATCTCAGGAGGACTCATGGAGGCCGGAAAGCTTAGGGTCAGTTTCGGGGTTGATGTAGACGCAGGCTTGTCTCTGGCCTTGTGCACCGTCAGGGAGGGGTGCTAGGTGTCACACTTGTGCTGCTCCTGTGCTGCCCCTGAGCGGCTGCTCCTGTGTCCCTCCTAGTCTTGCTGGAATGAGTACCTGACAACTCGAATTGAGCAGAACCTTGTGCTGAACTGCACCTGCCCCATTGCCGACTGCCCCGCCCAGCCCACCGGGGCCTTCATCCGCACCATCATCTCCTCGCCAGAGGTCATCTCCAAGGTACCCCCTCCTCGGAGAGGCTCCAGTGCACAGCCCCAGGGAGTGGGCTGACACGCGGCATGCAGGGGGCCCGGAGGTGTGACATCTGGAGAGCCAGGCCCTCACCTCGTGGCGCCTGCATCCCCACAGTACGAGAAGGCCCTCCTGCGTGGCTACGTGGAGAGCTGTGCCAACCTGACCTGGTGCACCAACCCCCAGGGCTGCGACCGCATCCTGTGTCGCCAGGGCCTGGGCTGTGGGACCACCTGCTCCAAGTGTGGCTGGGCCTCCTGCTTCAACTGTAGCTTCCCTGAGGTGGGTGCCCACCCTGGCTCTGCCCTGGAGCCAGGATCCACACCTCTCCCTGCCACCCACAAGGACTCTTCCCTGTCCTCCCCACACTGCCGTCCTCCAGACCTGACCTCCCCCTCCCTCCCCACAGTAAGGGCTGGGCTGCATCCTCACTGCCCCTCCTGCTCTAGGCACACTACCCTGCCAGCTGTGGCCACATGTCTCAGTGGGTGGACGATGGCGGCTACTACGATGGCATGAGCGTGGAGGCCCAGAGCAAGCATCTGGCCAAGCTCATCTCCAAGCGCTGTCCCAGCTGTCAGGCTCCCATCGAGAAGAACGAGGGGTGTCTGCAGTAAGAAGGGGGTACTGTGGGCACCGGCAGGGTCAGGGGGCATGGGAGAGGGTGGGAGGCCTGGCGGAAGGAAGGGGCAGTGGGCCTACCCGAAAGCTCAGCAAACAAGGGCAGTTACTCAGCCACCTTCGCTGCACCCTCCAGAGTGATTCCTGGATCTGAGTGTTCCTTCTCCCACTTTTAAGTCTACGCTGTATAGGGGAATTCAGAAGCCAGGGTGTGGTCAGTGAGGATAGGTAAGGTTAAGGAGACTAAGAGGGCATGAGAGGGACCAGGGCATCGTCAGTGGTGTGTCCAGGCCCTGGGCATTCCTGGCGTGGCCCTGGCCAGAGGCAGGAGCCCTCTGACCAGGCAGCTTCCTCCACAGCATGACTTGTGCCAAATGCAACCATGGATTCTGCTGGCGCTGCCTCAAGTCCTGGAAGCCAAATCACAAAGACTATTACAACTGCTCTGCCATGGTAAGGGGCCGGCGCCGGAGGGAGGGGGCAGAGGCCCAAGGGCAGTGAGGATGAGATGCTGCTGCAGGGCCTGGGCACAGACGTCTCTGTGTCCCAAGCAGCCGAACAGCTGTTGGGGCGAAGGCTCAGTGGGGAGAAGACAGAAGCCACCTGGGCCTGCAGGTGCTGAGAGTTCTATCTTGGGAGGTCTGTGCATGAAGACCTTCAGCTTGGGAGTCAGACTTCTCACACCGAGGTGGCTCCGGAGAGGCCGGGGCGGGCTGGGCACTCCCAGGAAGCACCAGCGCAGAGCAGAGCAAGGACTCTGAGTCACAGCCTGGCTCCGCTGTGTGCTCGGCTAACCTGTCCAGGCCTCAGCGCCCTTATCTGTAAACGGGGATGATAGTCTGACCTACCTCACAGTTATGAGAATTGAATGAGAAAACCTGGGTAAAGCATCAGAAGGCCTCCATGAATGGTAGTTGGTCTGATTATTAACCTCATCCTGTCCTGCCAAGCACCCGACAGCCCTCTCGACCTGTCTTTACCAGGTAAGCAAAGCAGCTCGCCAGGAGAAGCGGTTCCAGGACTATAATGAGAGGTGTACTTTCCATCACCAGGCCCGGGTGAGCAGCAGGGGGAGACGGCTGGGTCGGTGAGGAGGTCAGAGGGCTGGGCCGGAAGGCCGGGTAGAGGCTAGAGGTCCCAACGGGACGAGTGCTCTTCTGACTGGGTGGGGATGCGCGCGCTGGCACTGACTGCCTTCCCTGTGCAGGACTTTGCTGTGAACTTGCAGAACCGCGTGTCTGCCATCCACGAGGTGCCCCCGCCCAGATCCTTCACCTTCCTCAGCGACGCCTGCCGGGGTCTCGAGCAGGCTCGAAAGGTGTGGGGCGGGGCATGGGGGCGATGTGCCCAGGGGTCTGGTGGGCTGGGAGAGGGAGGGAGGGAGGGAGGAAGAAGCTGGCGGGAGGCGGCCTCAGCGGGAGCGGTGGCCTGGGCTCCGCAGGTGCTGGCCTACGCCTGCGTGTACAGCTTCTACAACCAGGACACGGAGCACATGGACGTGGTGGAGCAGCAGACTGAGGCCCTGGAGCTGCACACCAACGCCCTGCAGATCCTCCTGGGTGAGCCCCCTGTCCACTCAGTGCTCTCTCCTGCCCCCTCTCCCCCAGCACCCACCCCCGACACACAAACGGGTGGGTGACCAGAGCCAGCTGCCCGCCTTCATTCTGTCCCCTTCCTGTCCTTCATAGCCTTATCACCGTTATAAAGTTCCGGTCCTCAGGTACACAGTACACAGCCCTTCACCCGGCCTTTGCTTTGGTTACGACCTGTCCCCACCTCTAGGCGCTAGGCCCCGGTAGATGTGGGTGGCACATAGTGGGCGTCCAGTATGCATCTGTGGAAGGACGGGAAGAAGGGAGGGAGCCCCTGTACCCTGCCCCCTCTGCAGAAGAGACCCTGCTGCGCTGCAGAGACCTGGGCTCCTCGCTGCGCCTCCTGCGGGCGGAGCACCTCAGCACGGGCCTGGAGCTGCTGCGGCGGATCCAGGAGCGGCTGCTGGCCATCCTGCAGCACTCCACCCAGGTAGCTGCCCACCCAGCCCAGCCGCCCTGGGGGATCCTGAAGGAAAGGCGTCAAGGGCAAATGGACCTGGCGTGCATCCCAGCTCCCAGGCCTGCCCCTTAGCCACCTGGCATTTCCTGCAAAATGGAGTTGGTTATCCCAGATCAAGGGTATTTGGCCAGTTGCTTGCTCCCCAGAATCACTTGGGGAGCTTTCTCAGATTCTTCACAGATGTGGATTTAGAATCCTAGAACTGGGGGCAAAGGACTGGCATCCACCAGAATAGGGGATCTGAGGTTCTTTCTGGCTCTGATACTCTGATGTCGAGTCTAAAGTAGGAATCCCACCCTCAGGGAGCTTACGGACTGGTAGTAACTTGGGCAGAAAAGGCGTGAACATACATGGGAAGTGGGGGTGGTGCCTCACCACAGTATCCTGGGTCCCTGGAGCCCACCTCCGAGTCATGTTATACAGAGGCAGTGGCTTGTGAAGGGCGGTGCTGAGCGGGGGGCATTCCTGGCAGGGGCCGGGCCCCCCTCGGCCCTCAGAGGACGCTGGGTGAAGCGAGGCTGGGCACAGAGGCCCCGTGTCCTCTACTCTCCTGCTCCCCGCATCCTCCCGTCTCCTTTCCAGGATTTCCGGGTTGGTCTCCAGAGCCCATCATCAGAGGCCCGGGAGGCGAAAGGATCCAACGTGCCCGGCAGTCAGTGAGTGGAGGGGGCAGAGCCACGGAGGGGGCGTGGGAGGCGCTAGGCTTCCTCTGGGGCTGAGCATGGCGCTCTCCCAGGCCCCAGGGCTCCTCGGGGCTGCAGGTGGAGGAGGAGGAGGAGGACGACGACGACGACGAGGACGATGTGCCTGAGTGGCAGCAGGACGAGTTTGAAGAGGAGCTGGACAACGACAGCTTCTCCTATGACGAGGAGTCTGAGAACCTGGACCGAGAGACTTTCTTCTTTGGTGACGAGGAGGAAGACGACGAGGGCTACGATTGAGGGGTAGGATGCAGGGAGCACTGGAGCCGCCGGAGTCCTGGGGCCGCGGGCTCAGGAGTACCCCCTTCCCCCTGTCGTGAGGGTAGGCGGTTACCAGTGTCTGTGGCACCGTCTTCTGTTCACTGAATAAACTTCTTTTTTTCGTATACTTCTCTGGAAGCAGACCAGACAGCTTCCTCAGTGGGCCACTTCAGCTTCCCCCTCCATCGCACACACCCAACCCTCCTCCTCCTTTACTGTTTTCTTTAGGGTCCAGACTTCCATCCTCAGAGAAAGCCCACGGCAGACCTGTGTGACTTACACCGATAAAAGGAAATAAAGGTCCACGTGATACAGGGCCAGGTACAGGCTGGCCCACTTGCCCCAGCCCCAGCCCTGCATCAGAGACAGAGAGGAATGGCCACTCCCACGATCGATCAGCTTCCTCCACACTCCTGAGTGTTCCTGGGGGGAGCTTGAGGGTGTTAGGAAGTATCCTCGTCTTGGGGGCCTGTGGACCTTTAAAGGGTCTCTACATCTTGAAGTGGGATGTTAAGAGGATATTTTGGGGGACCTGCCCCCACTCTCACACAGACGGAAAGTTAGAATTGTAAACATGCCATGAATCTGGTACTGGGGCTAAGGGGTAGGAATGGTACTAGAGCAGGTCTGGGGTCAGGAGAATTTAATAAGCTGGGGTGAAGTCAAGTGGTGGGGTCAGGGGAGCAGCCACCGCTCAGGAGGATCCGTCGCAAAGTACCCATCCAGCACGGCCGCTGCCTCTGCCGCCTTGTAGCCCCACACCTGGACCTGCGAGCCGTCGGCTGCTCCCCGGATTGTGGCTGAGAGCACTGGGAAGGAGGAGGGAGGTGAAGGTGGCTCCCTCCCACACCCCCCCTCCGCTCCCTTTCCTGTCCCTTTTTGGGTGGGCACTGTGTTCAGACCCCCTGCAAGGAAAGAGCGGAGGGTGGGGTCCTCAGCTGGGGAGGGAGGCAGGGGCGGCTGTCCAGAGCTGGGGGTGCTCACCTCGGCCAGACTGCGGGTGCAACAGACACAGGACTGGTTTATTGCGGGCCACGGCCCGGCCCAGCTCGTAGCCTATACCCAGAGGGGGCTGGGCCACTTCTACACAACCACTGGGAAGACAGAGGAGACCACGGCTCACTCGGGCTTGTAAGGGAGACATGACAGAGTCTGGCTGTAGTGGGGAGGGAGCTCTAGAAAGTCCTTTCTAGGTGGGGAGTCCAGGTGTGTCCAGGGGATCTAAGACCCCCGGGGAGTTTGCAGGCAGGGTGAGCGCCACTCACCCTTTGCCTGCTGCAGCCAGGCCAGGTCCTGCTCATGGATGAGCCTGTCGCCCCCAGCAGCCTTTTCCCCTGTGGTTGAGGGAAAGCTGGTCAAGGGCCCACCCTGGTCCTCAGTTCCTCTCCTCTGCTGCCAACCCCCGCAAGGGCCCACCCAACACTAAGATTCCATGAAAATGAGTGAGGAAATGAAACAGCCCGAAAGATAAGTTTACTCCTGTGCAAGGGGATGTGTGATTAGGACCAGAGGAGTGATACAGATGAGATGAAGGGAAGGAAGAACTAATTCACCGTGGGTCAGTGCTCGGGGTGGAGAGAAGGAGGAGTCACATCCCAGGTGGGGGAAAGGCAGGCAGTAGCAAGAGGCTGGCCCCGTGCAGGGGAACTAGGGCCTCATAGGCTCTCAAACTGTGGTGGGTATGAGAACCACCCGAGAACTTGATCGATCTACAAAGGCCCAGGTGTCAATGAACCCAGGCCGATCTCCAGGTGATTCTCATAGCCAGGTAAGTTTGAGAACCAGTGCCAGAATGCAGAGTATAACCAGTAGGGGTGTTGGCAAGGAAGGCAGGAGAGGCGCTGGGGTCACAGGGCGAGGAGCCCAGCTTTCCAGCTTGATTAAAGTCCACTAGGAGCACGAGGCTCACAGCCCCCCAAATCAGAGCACAATAACTGGAGAACTTGTTAAAAATAGACTCTAAGGCTTTATCCCAGAATCTGCATTTTCAACGTGCTCCCGCAGATGATTGTTGAGCACAGTGAAGTTGGAGAGCCACCAGGCAGCGGGGCACAGACCCTAAAACCAAAAAGACTTAAGCTTCAGGGTCCCTGGCTTGCACAGGCCCTTCCCAAAGCCCCAGCAATTGTGATTGGTAGTTTCGTCTTTTTAAAGAGGTTGCCCAGAATTGCATTGGGTCCCTCAGATCCTGGATCTGCCCCTGATGGGGAAAAGGGAAAACACTTAAGGTTTTCTGAGAAGTACAAGAGTTCTGGCACCGGGCTTCTCTGGTGGCACAGTGGTTAAGAATCCGCCTGCCAATGCAGCGGGCATGGGTTCGAGCCCTGGTCCGGGAAGATCCCACATGCCACGGAGCAACTAAGCCCGTGCGCTACAACTACTGAGCCTGCGCTCTAGAGCCTGCGAGCCACAACTACTGAGCCCACCTGCCACAACTAATTAAGCCCACATACCTAGAGCCCGTGTTCCACAACAAGAGAAGCCACCACAATGAGAAGCCCGCGCACCGCAATGAAGAGTAGCCCCCGCTCGCAGCAGAGAAAGCCTGCGCGCAGCAATGAAGACCCAACGCAGCCAAAAATAAATAAATAAATTGATTAAAAAAAAAAAAAAAAGTTCTGGCACCAGTTCCCAAGTAGAAAGTCAGCCAGATTCCGGGCCAATCACGCCGCAGGGGCAGCACATACTGGTAACAGTCTGATCAGAAGGCCTGAGAGAGACGGTGGTCGCAGGAGCTGGGGTCTGTCGGGTCTGAGGGAGGGCTGATACCTCGGCCCAAAGAGGGGTAGCAGGAGGGAGAGCTTTAGTCCTAGATGGGAGGGAAGATGCCAGCGGGTGAGGCATCTCTCTGAAGCAGCCCGGCCCACTCCTCTCTACAAACGCCTCCGGAAAGAGCCCGACAAAAGTTTTCCAAGGACCCAAATGTCAATACTGTAACTGAATGCGGAGAGTGGGCTCACAGGTCGGACGCACGCGGGCCGCCATTCTTTATCGGGCAGGGGCCCTGCCGGGAGCTTCCCCGCAAGAGAGCGGGCCTGGGTCGAGGGGCCGGACCTACCCTCGCCCTCCCGGCCGTCCGCGCCCCGCTCCCCGGCGGCCTCACCGCGCGCGCCCCGATCGGTGGCCTCCACGTGCTCGGTGAGCTCCGCCCCAAAGCGCCGCAGCCGCGACACGATCCGCCCGTACAGCTCCCGGTCCTCGCGTCCGCCGGGGATGCTCCCGCCTAAGTACAAGGAGGCGCGGCCCGGCTCCCCGCGCTCCCGCCGCCGCCGCCGCACTTCCCTCCCCGCGCCAGGGGGCGCCCGCCTACGGCACGTGACCCGGCCAGCCAGCGGGGCAACGGTGCAGGAGTGTCCACACTTGAGAAATGGAGACGTCAACCGTACCCACGGGAATCCACCGCCTCCCGGACTTCTTTAACTCGTCCAGGTAGAACGCGGGGTCCTCCCGATCTTATACTCTGCTCCCCGCCGCCCCCAGGCCACCGCATCTCTGCCAAAGGCAACTTCATCCTCTCAGCTCCTCAGCTCCCAAAGCTTGGAGTCAGTTTTGACTCTTCTCTTTCCATCAAACCCTACCTCCAATCAATCGGCCACCCCTACGGGTGGCTTCTCCTTTCCAAATAAATACAGACTCTGACGCCCACCTGTTGGGGAACCAACCTTGTGTCAGCGCCCCCCCATCCCCCAGTAAAGCCTCTCTGCAGACACCTGGTTGTGGTGAAGGAAAGGGCAGTGATTACTGCAGGGCTCCAAGCAAGGAGTTCAGGACAGGAGTGCTCAAAAAACCCAAACTCCCCTTTGGGGTTCAGGAAAGCATTTTTAAAGGCCAGGCGAGGGAGGGGAGTCCCAGGGTAGGAGATTAACTCGAGCACAATTCTCTGATTGGTTGATGGTGAGGTAACGGGCCGTGTCACAGGGGTGAACATTATCAATCCTCAGGTTCCCTTAGGTCTGGGGGCTACGAGCTCATGGTCATCAGGTAGTTAATTTCTTCCATTTGGTGGTGGTTGAGCATCTGCCAAACAACTCAGAAAATGTGCAGATACTGTTATCTAGGTACTTCAGAGAGCAGCTAAAGCAGAGGATATGGGAGAGGGGTCTGTCCCGGGAAGGCCCCATAAGGTCCTGCTTGGTTACACCTCCACCACCTCTCTCAACAGCACTGTCACCTCTCTTCCCTGCTACACAGTCTAGTCTCCAGCGGGGGAACCCTGTGAACACATTCGTTGGGTCATGTCCTCCTCAGCCAAACCCTCCAATGGCTCCCACCTCATGCTGCCTTTCTGGCTCTTCCTCAAGCAAGCTGGACATGCTCTTGCCTCCAATCCTTTGCATTTGCTGTTCTCTGGAGCCCTTTTCTCCCAGAGAGCTCTCTGGTCACTCCTTTACCTCCTCCAAGTCTGTTCAGGTCACCTTCACTGACCACCCTCTTCAATATGGCAGCCTCCCATCCCTATCACCCTCCTGCGCCTTGTCTTTTCTCCTCTCATTACCATATAACTGATTTATTTTGTTGTATGTCTTTCTACACTCAGTAGAATGTAAGTCCCCAGAAAGGCAGGTATTTTTCTCTGTTTTTTTATCCCTAGCTTCTAAAACTGTGCCTGGCACATAGGAAACATTTATCAAATATTTTTTGAATGAATTAGTGGATTAAATGAGCAGCTGCATTTGATAGCACTTTGTGATCTGCTCAGCCCTAGACTAAGCTAATAGAAGCAGAGTCTGCAGGGAGCCAGGCAAACACACCATGGCTCACTGGTAATAACAATGATTTCTCCCTCATTTTATTTTGAAAATTACACAAATATAGGACAAAAACTTCAAGTGGAATGAGAGAGTACACAGTGGAAAGGGAGTCCTGAGACCCCAATCCCATTCCTCAGAGGAGTGCATCATCGGAGGTTTCTTCTGAATTCTTCCTGATTAACTATAAAATACCAAAGCATGGGGTGACAGAGCAGACACAATAACCATTTTTTTAAAAAATGCAAAGACACAAAGAGAAGGCAAAGACATCTTAGGCTATCTCTGTCCTCTGATGCGCCCAGCTCCAAAGATACATGAACCATGGGGCAAACATGTGTGCATAGCTGTGCACTAGTGCTCTCAGCACCTTTGCACACACAGCCACAGGTGCATACTTAGGAGGCTGGCCTCAGGTGCCAGAGGCCTTGAGGGGCAAGCTCCTTCACTCTCCCTACCCTTGGTCATGCCGTCCTCTGGTTCTCGCCACAGGTGAGGAACACACGTGCACATATAGACACAGAGCATCTTGTTTCTGCCTCGGTGTCTTCAAGAAAATAAGCCAGCCTCCGTCCCCTTAGCTCCCACACTTCTGATGTGCCTAACATCCCCACCTCAGGCTGAAGGAGAAAGAGGAGAGAGAGATTTTGTCTGTTTGTCTAAATGCGATATAAAGCCCTGCGATTGGTTCTGTGTCCACAGTTGAGTTGGGTGAGGATGCAGAGCCAGCCACGGCTGGCAGCTCAGATCCTCGGCTCAATGCAGAGAGGCCTGAGTCGGAGGGACAGGGCACTAAGTGATGGGTTGGGGGATCAAGGGTGGTGGGCAGGTCAGTGTATCCAACTTGTATAACAGTAAAGGGAGCAGCAGAAGACTATCTATTGCATGATTGTATTTAAGTGAAGCGTCCAGGGCTTCCCTGGTGGCGCAGTGGTTGAGAGTCCGCCTGCCGACGCAGGGGACGCGAGTTCGCGCCCCCGTCCGGGAAGATCCCACGTGCCGCGGAGCGGCTGGGCCCGTGAGCCATGGCCGCTGAGCCTGCGCGTCCGGAGCCTGTGCTCCGCAACGGAAGAGGCCACAACAATGAGAGGCCCGCGTACTGCAAATAAATAAATAAATAAGTGAAATGTCCAGAAAGGGTATATTTAGAGATACAGAAAGCAGAGCAGTGGAGGGCTGGGGTGGGAGTGGGAACTGACTGCAGGGTAGTGCCCAAGGAAATCTTTTGGGGTGATGGAGATGTTCGAAAACTGGACTGTAGTGAAGATTGCACAACTCTATAAATTTACAAAATATTAAATTGTACACTTACAAACAGCAAATTTTATTGACATGTAAGTTATTCCTCATAAAGCTGTTTTTATTTATTTATTTATTTTTATAAATTTATTTTATTTTTGGCTGCGTTGGGTCTTCATTGCTGCATGCGGGCTTTTCTCTGGTTGTGGCGAGTGGGGGCTACTCTTCATTGCGGTGCTCGGGCTTCTCATTGCGGTGGCCTCTCTAGTTGTGGAGCACAGGCTCTAGGCGTGAAGGCTTCTGTAGTTGTGGCACATGGGCTCAGTAGTGGCTCACGGGCTCTAAACCGCAGGCTCAGTAGTCGTGGCGCACGGGCTTAGTTGTTCCATGGCATGTGGGATCTTCCCGGATCAGGGCTCGAACCTGTGTCCCCTGCATTGGCCGGCAGATTCCCAACTACTGTGCCACCGGGGAAGCCCTAACACTGTTTTTAAAAAGGTAAAAATAAACTACTGAAAATAGCAAGTAGTATCAATATAATGCGATTCAACAATTATCAGTTTATGACCAATTTATGATCTTGTTTCACCTAACATGCGTATTCAAATTCCTCGCTGTCCTATTGTGATGCAAATTGGCTACGTGTTTAACACTGTCTCCATTCCCTCTGATAATGTTTTCAAGTACTTTTTTGTTACATTTAAAAATCTGTATGGCTTGACAACTTCTAAAGGGGAAGATAAGATTTCTTTCTACTAAGTGTGATACTGTGATACTTTAGGCGTTAAAGCACAGCTAGTTCTTCTTTTCTAGTTTCATATTGGCATTTTAACAGATGGAATTTTATTTTAACAGACGGAAGTAGCGTTTGTTGTAACGTGTATGTAACCTATGTTAACTTCGTGGTCTGAAGTGTCTAGCTATCAAGCAGATTCTTTAGTAGACCAAATCTTTTGTCACTGAAGTGTTCTGAAGCATAGACCTTGATGTTTAAAAGAAAAATATTCGTTGAAGCAACTTTTCACCTTCTGGGATCTGCTTTTTAAAACTTCCATCCCCCGTAGTTATCAACTGCATGTGCCAGGTCTCTAGAAATTAGTATGTTAAACTGAACCAACTTGATGGGAGTCACTATCCATACATGGGGCTTGTTTTCCAAAGAAAAGTATTGTTTAGAGTAGTAAGATTATAAGCCTACCTAGGCATGTTGTAAAGCCGTTTGAAAAGTAACTGAGAGCAAGTTTTGTGAATGGAAATGTAGTGCTCAAGTCACATCCTCCTTTAAAAGTTGTAACAAATACAGATGAATTAAAAAGAAGTTATGTGAGGGCTTCCCTGGTGGCGCAGTGGTTGAGAGTCCGCCTGCCGATGCAGGGGACACGGGTTCGTGCCCCGGTCCCGGAAGATCCCACATGCCGCGGAGCGGCTGGGCCCATGAGCCATGGCCTCTGAGCCTGCGCGTCCGGAGCCTGTGCTCCACAACGGGAGAGGCCACAACAGTGAGAGGCCCGCGTACCGCAAAGAAAAGAAACAACAAGAAGTTATGTGAGAAAAAGTAAATTGAAGATCATATTAATTCATTTGTAAATTTTTTTTGCTGCATCGGGTCTTCGTTGCTGCGTGCGGCTTTTTTCTCTGGTTGTGGCGAGCAGGAGCTACTCTTCCTTGCAGTGTGCAGGCTTCTCATTGCAGTGGCTTCTCTTGTTTCGGAGCACGGGCTCTAGACACGCAGGCTTCAGTAGTTTTGGCACACAGGCTCAGTAGTTATAACTCGTGGGCTCTAAAGCGCAGGCTCAGTCAGTAGTTGTGGTGCACGGGCCTAGTTGCTCCGCGGCACGTGGGATCTTCCCGGGCCAGGGCTCAAACCCGTGTCCCCTGCACTGGCAGGCGGATTCTTAACCACTGTGCCACCAGGAAAGCCCTGTAAATATTTTAATGTGTCTCTAAAAGATACTCTTTTTTCTTTAAAAAATATAACGATAATACTATTATCAGAGCTGAAAAATTTAGTAAGATTTTCTTACTGTCATCAAATATTTTATCAGTGTTCAAATTTGAATTGTCTGTTTTTATTGGTATATCCAATTATGTTATAAATGTTTGTTTACAATTTATGTGTTTAAAATCAGGAGCCACGGGACCTTCCTGGTGGAGCAGTGGTTAAGAATCTGCCTGCCAGTGCAGGGGACACGGGTTTGAGCCCTGGTCCGGGACGATCCCACATGTCGCAGAGCAACTAAGCCCGTGCACCACACATACTGAGCCTGCGAGCCACAACTACTGAAGCCGACGCTTCTAGACCCTGTGCTCTGCAACAAGAAAAGCCACCACAACTAGAAGCTCACGCACCACAACAAAAAGAAACCCCCGCTCTCCGCAACTAGAGAAAGCCCATGCGCAGCAATGAAGACCCAACGCAGCCAAATAAATAAATAAATAACTTGATTACAACCTATGAGAGACACACCTTGATTCCGGACTCACAGAAACACAGATAACAATATGAAAAATAAATAAATAAATAATAAAAATAAAATCAGGAGCCACATCAAGTACACATATTGTGATTGACTGACATGCCTTTTAAGTCTATTTTAATCAACACGTTCCCCTTGTATATCTTCTCTCCTCCCCTCATCTGTCCTGCAGAGGTTCTTACAATCTGGAGTTGACTGATGATATACCTGTAGTGCCATTTAAAGTGTTCCTTTGTGCTATAAATTGGAGTTGGATCTAGAGGCGTGACCAGATTCAGGTTCAATCTGGGGCAAGACTACATCACAGGTGGTGGTGTGTGCTCCCATCACAGGGCACAGAATGTCTGGATGTCTCTCTTGTTTGATGTTAGCAACCATGGATGCTCAATGCCCAGACCCATTCGTTCATTCATTCATTGGATATACCAATAAAAATGTCTTAATATTAAAATAAAACTCACCAGCAGTAAACCACCTTAAGGCAAATGAAGTATAATAAAATACTCTTATAACCACCACTCATGCATGGCAAGAAATAGAGCTTCTCCCACTCAGAAGTTTCCATGTGCCCAATCCCAATCTCGGCCTCCTCATTCCCTCCAAAAGTAACCACTGCCCTTACTTTTATGGTAAGGACAAAAATAGACTTCCTTATGTTTCTTTATGGTTTTATCACCCAATGTGCATCCCTCGTCATATACTTTAACCTTCTTCATTTTTTATAGGCCTTTTAAATCTCTTTTAATCTATAGCTTTGGGGATACATTTTTTAAAGCATGTGTTTTGTGTGAGACACTCAGTGGGCACTCAAAGAACTAAAAAAAAAAGGAGTGAAGAGGAGTCTGAGACTTGAGACTCTGTTTGGCTTGGAGAAGGGCCAGAGTTAGCTCAAGAGTCGAAATCAAATCAATGTCATGTAGGGATGTGCGAGGAGTGGAGAGATTCAAAGAAAGTAGAAATCAAGCATGGGGGGTATCCCTTCTGGTTTATCCTTGCACTCCAGACATTAACACCCAGATCAAATATCACTTCCAGCCAAGAAGGAGTAAGTAGCAGGGGGCAGATTTACCCCCCCCTTATATTTTGTTTCTTTGTTTTTCAAATGTGACTTTCCTCTCTCAGAATGTTGTAGAGAGAGCAGGGCTGAGATTTTCTGCCCTAATATATACTATACCCACTTACTCAGGTACATTCTTAGTTTGATTTCCTCCGCATCCCAGCGTCTAGGCTGTTTTCTTGCTGGTGACGTCATTTATGAGGACAATTTTGTGAAAGTGGGGAACATCTGGGGTCCTAGGCCTCGTCTTTCCTGGGTCGGGAATCTATAGAGGCCAAAACAGGAGACTCAGCCTTTGTGCTCAGTTTTGTATTTTCTTGTGAATAATTATGAATTTTAAAATTTATTAGAATATTTAGCAAGTATGAGAAAAGAATGAAGAATAGTATATCAAATATCCTTGTATCCACTACCCAGTTTCATCAAATCTTAAAATTTTGTTGTATCTATTTCAGATCCATATATATTAAATTATAATATAAATATTATAAATATACATATATTACACTATTGTGTATATAATAGATATGTATGTATATAGTATTGATATCTATGTATAAAAATAACCTAATACCTAAAATAGATAATATAGTAGATAATATATTATTTATATATATGATAGTCTATACACACATATACCTTAGATCATGCTTGTTAGTTATAGTTTTATTTTCAAATCTTCTATATCCTTACAATTTTTTTTCTTTATTTGATTTATCAATTACTGAGGTAATTTTGTTAAAATCTCCCTTTGACAGTGGATTTTGAATTTTTTTCTTGTAATTTTAACTATTTTTACTTTGTATTCTGAGACTAGTAGGTGACTACAAGTTCAGAATTGTTATATGTTCTTGGTGGTATGCATTTTGTCCTTATGAAGTGACCCACATTTTTTCCTAATAAATTCTTTTGGACTCATACATTTTTACACCTTCTGTTTCAACCTTTCTGTATTCCAAGTGTGTCTTTAGTAAGCAGCTTATATCTGCATTTTAAAAAAGCTGATGTTCTATTAATCAATGAACTTCGTCAATTTATATTTATTGTGATTACTTATATGTTTGGAAGTTTTTCCTATTATCCTGTTTCATCCTTTATATTTACTATGCTTTTTCCTCGTTTCTTTTTGTTTGTTTGTCATGCTTTCTCCTATGTGGACTTTTTAAAGTTGAGATATAATTGACATATAACATTATATTAGTTTTAGGTATACAATATAATAATATGATACACATATGTATTTTGAAATGATCACCACAATAAGTTTAATTAACGTCCATCACCACACATAGTCACAGATTGTTTTCTTGTGTTGAGAACTTTAAGATCTACTCTCTTAGCAACTTTCAAATATACAATACAGTATTGTTAACTATAGTCACCATCCCCAGGGCTTTATTATCTTATTACTGGAAGTCTGTACTTTTTGACCACGTCAACCTATTTCACCTACCCCCACACTCCACTCTGGCAACTATCAGTCTGTTCTCTGTATCTATGAGGTCATTTTTCTTCAGATTTCACATATAAGTGATATGATACAGTATCTGTGTTTTTCTGTCTGACTTATTTCACTTAGCTTAATGTCCTCAGGGTCCATCCATGTTGTTGTGACTGGCTGGATTTCCTTTTTTATGGCTGAATAATATTCCATTGCATATATATATATATATATATATATATATATATATATATATATACATACACACACATCTCCACTGAAAGGGCACAAGTGTTCCCTTTTCTCCACATTCTCACCAACACTTGTTATTTGTCATTTATTTATTTATTGGCCACACAGTGCGGCCTGCTGGATCTTAGTTCCCTGTCCAGGGATTGAACCTGGGTCCACGGCAATGAAAGTGCAGAGTCCTAGCCACTGGACCACCAGGGCACTCCCTCTTGTCTTTTTGATAATACCCATCCTGACAAGTGTGAGGTGGTATCTCATTGTGTTTTTTATTAATTAATTAATTAATTTTTGGCTGCATTGGGTCTTCATTGCTGCGCACGGGCTTTCTCTAGTTGTGGCGAGCGGGGGCTACTCTTCATTTCAGTGTGCGGGCTTCTCATTGAGGTGGTTTCTCTTGTTGTGGAGCATGGGCTCTAGGTGCGCTGGCTTCAGTAGTTGCGGTGTGCGGGCTTAGTTGCCCCTCGGCACGTGGGGTCTTCCTGGACTAGGGCTCAAACCCGTGTCCCCTGCATTGGCAGGTGGATTCCTAACCACTGCACCACCAGGGGAGTCCTCATTGTGGTTTTGATTTACATTTTCCTGATGATAAATGATGTTAAGCACCTTCTCACGTATCTGTTGGTCATTTGTGCGTCTTCTTTGGAAAAATGTCTATTCAGATCCTCTACCCATTTTAAAATCAGATTTTTTCGAGTTGTATGAATTCTTTATATTTTTTAGATATTAGCTGCTCATCAGATATATGATTTTTAATATTTTCTCCCACTTTGTAGGCTGCCTTTTCATCTTGTTGATGGTTTCCTTTGCTGTATACCTTCCCATGTTTAACAGAAAAAAAACCTGGGAGGACACATGAAACAATGACGTTTCAACATTGGTCATCAGGCGGCCTAAGACAGTGACTTCTGAAAGACGAAACAAGCCAGGTGAGAGTATTGTTTGCAGGGTTTCTAGGCTGCAGGCAGGAGGGATCCAGGCTGAGCCTGGCTGTTTCCTTGAGCTGAGGAGATGGAAGGGGAGGCCAAGGCAGCTAGTTTGCAGGACAGAGCACAGGATAGGAGAGAGAGCTCTGGAATCTTCAGAGGGTTCCTGGGAGAGTCAGCTGAGGACTGATCAGCACATATGTGTGAGGAAAGTATCTGAGGTGGGAAAAGAACCATCTGAAATGAACAGAGAGAACAATCTTTGGAGCTCACACAAGATGGAAATCATGCCTTTCCCTCCAGCTGAAGGGGTAAAACCTCATAATTCTTGGGGCATTAGGTAAATGATACTAAAGGGTTTGCCTCAGTGGTGGGGAAAATTAGGCCCAGACTAGATGCTTCTCAGTTCCCTCCTAACGAAGACTTAAAAAGTAAGCCTTGAAAGGATCAAACTGTTTCTAAGTAAATTAATTGCATCCCAGAACAAAGCTCAAGAGTATTTACTGAAGCACAAAAATATCCAGGATACCACAAGGTAAAATGAACAATATTTGGCATCCAATTAAAAAAATTACAGTATGGAAAGGAGCAGAAATGTATGACCTACAGTGCAAAGATAAACCAACTGAAATGGTTTCAGAAATGATTCCAATAATAAAATTAGTAGACAGTTCATTAAAAGAATTATTACTATTCCATGTGTTTAAGAAGTTAGAAGGAAAATTAAAAATGGAAGATTTTTTAAAGACCCAGGTCAAACTTCTAGAAATGTAAAGTACAATAAAAAAAATACATTGAGTGGGATTCATACCAGATTACATGCTGCAAAAGCAAAGATGAATAAACTTGAATAAATAGCAGTAGAAACTATCCAAAATGAAACACGGTGAGAGAAAAGACTGGGAAAAAAAATGAACAAATCTCAGTGAGCTGCAGGACAACTTCAAGCAGCCTGGTAGACAGAGTATTTGGAGTCCCTGAAGGAAAGAGAAGAGCAGAAAAAATATTTGAGTAAATCGTGGCCAAAAGTTTTCCGAACTTGATGAAAACTATAAATCCACAGATACAAGATGCTCAACAAACCCCAAGCACAAGAAACATGCATACAGGGACTTCCCTGGTGGGCCAGTGGTTAAGAATCCACCTTCCAATGCAGGGGACTCGGGTTCGATCCCTGGTTGGGGAACTAAGATCCCACATGCCATGCCACAACTAGAGGCAACTAAGCCCGCATGCCACAACTAGAGAGAAGCTCGTGTATGGCAACAAAGCCCGAGCACTGCAATGAAAGATCCCATGTGCTACAACTAAGACCAGACGCAGCCAAATAAATAAATAAATATTTTTTTAAAAATTAAAAAAAAGAAACATGCATACAACTACTCCAAGGCACATAATAATCAAGTAGCTTAAAAACAGTAATAAAGAGAAAATCGTAAAAGTAGCCAGAGGAGTAGAAAACATGACATACAGAGAAAGCAAAGATAAGGATAACTGCAGATTTTTCATCAGAAGCAATGAAAGCTAGAAGACAGTACAGAAACGTTTCTAAAATACTGAAAAAGAAAAAAGTCAACCTAGAAGTCTAACCTAATACTCAGATCAGACTGTCTTATCTCTGCTCAAAGTTCTTCAGTGATTTCCTGTCTAAAAGTCTGAGTCCTCTGTACATTGACTCTGCGACAGAGATGCTCATGCAGTAGGCTTATTGGGATGTGCTCTGAGGGTCAATATCTGGGGAGGACTGAAGGAAGCAGCACTGGGCAGAGTATATGCTGAGTTTTGACGCAGATTCAACAGAAACCTTGGCTCACCCTATCAGGGGTTCGCAAATGGGATGTTCCTTCAGAGCGGCCTTGAGTTGGGGTGATGGTGCCAGGCCTTTGTACTCACGGGTCTATCATCGATTGGCTATGGGATGCCCCAGGAAGGGCACATGATCTTGGGGATGGCAGCTCCCTTGGTCAAGGACAATTCCAGACAGAGAGTGAGCTGAGAGAGCCAGTCTTCAGCACCCCAGGCAGCCAAGGAAATGAGTCTCTGGATTCTGAAGAAGGATCTGGATGGCTCACCACATTGTCCACTATGCTTCCAAAAACTAAATGGAGAGAATCTAATCTCCTTAGCACAGCACACAAGGCCCATCATTCATTATCTTGCACAAGGTCACCCCCAGCTCACCACACACTGTCTTCTCAGCCTGGAAGTCTGTCCCACCCTCTGCCCTGGGCCCACTCATCTGTTGAAAAACTCCTACTAATCCTTCAAATTACAGTCGAGTGCACCTCTTCCAAGAAGTCTCTTCTGGCTACTTTTGCAGATTCAATGATCCTTCTTGCCAGCATAGAGGTTAGAAGCATGCACCCTGGGGCCAGGGTTTGAATCCCAGCTCTGCCACTTGTTAGTTGTGTACGTAACTTAAGGCAAATTATTCAGCCTCTCTGCATCTCAGTTTCCTCATCTATACAATGGGTATAACACTAATACGCTACCTCAAAGGGTTGTTATGAGGGTTAAATGAGTTAATATGTGAAAGGTCAGAACAGTGTCTGGCAGAAGTACATCGTTACTGCTATTATTATTGTTGTTGTCGTTGTGGTTGTTGTTGAAGTTACTCAGTGTGCATTTGTTGAAGACACGAAGGATGGAAGGAAGGGACCTGAGAGAGACAAACTGCAAAAGTATGCTCAGGGAATGTTGAGTAATCCAATCTGTCAGAAGGGTAGTAATAGCCTATCTGGGCCCATATTGGGAAGAATGTTTCATGTCACAGTAAAGAGTGTGCATCTAATTTGCTAAGATAAACAAGAGTTTGTCAACAGATGGGAGAAAGGACCAAAGAAAGAAAGGGCCAGGTTGAGCCAGGAGGTAAGGTGTATATATATATATATATATATATATATGGCGAGGTGAGAGTTACAGGTGAGGGATGGTGTTAGAAGAAATGGGGGGGGGGCGCTTATGAGAGGATATAGATGAGGGGAAATGAATTTAGAGGAAAGTAATATGAAAGTATGGAAGATTATGTGGGAAAATCAGTTGAGGCTGATGGGAACAGGTGAGGAGTAATAGAGACATGCTGGGAGTGGAGAAGATAAAGCAGGATGGAGACAGGTGTGGTTTGTGGGGACAGTTAAAGAGTGACAGGGCCCTGCTGGAGGATGGGGGTCAAGCGAATGGCAGAGACCAGTGAAGAGAATCTATGAGCAGAAACAGGTCCATACGAGAGAGAATCCTAGGGCCGCAGGAGTGGAGAAAGGAGCATAGTAGACTGTGATGTCAGAGCAAGGGCGGTGATGTAAGAGCCGGGGCGGTGAGGAGGTGATGTCAGGGCTGGTGCTGATGCTGGCGGCGCAGTGCATTGTGGGCAGCTCCCCGCTCTGCCGCTGCCGCCGCCGTCGCCGTCGCCCGAGAAGGATCCGGGCCGGGCCGGGCCGGGATGGTCCCGGTCGGGAGGCCGCCGCCACCGCCGCCGGAGGGAGCGGGCCGCCCATCACCGTACTGAGCCGCCCCCGCCCCCGCCCCCTCTCCGCCCCGGCCCCGGGGGATGCGCCGCCCGGAGCCGCTGCCTCCGCCGCCGCAGCCGCAGCCGCAGCGGGCTCAGAGCAGGTGAGGCGAGGCGAGCCGAGGCGAGGCGGGGCGGGGCCGGCCGGCCGGGCAGGGGTCGGGGAGGGGTCTCCTTCCGTGAACCCATCGGGCCTCCGGCCTGGCTCACCTCCCAGCGCAGCCTTCTCCAGTTCCCCCTCCCTGTGCCGTCTCCGTCTCCGCCCGAGGTGGGACGCTGGCCTACACAGCCTGGGCCGCATCCCGAGGCCTGGATCGGCGCCCTGCCCCCCAGCACACCCACCCTCTCCAGCCTGTCCTCCAGGGGTTTTGCTCCTCGCTTCTCACCTCTGTCCCCGTCCCTATGGCTTCACTCTCCTGGCATCCCTGACAGTCGTTCCCTGCTGTCTCCATAACCTCTCTCCCTGTCCTCCCACCAGCCTCCTTGCCTACTTCCTCATCCCTTCAACTGTGCCCAGAAGCCCCTCTCATGGTCCTGTCCCCCCTCTTCACCTGTCATGATTATCCCTCACCTGTCTCTGTCTTATGCAACCCCCTCCTCTGATCCTGTCACCCCTGTCCCTTGAATTCCCTGAGCCCCCTTCCACACCTCTCTTCACCTGTTCCCATTACCCCTCACTGATCTCCCTCACCTCTCCTTACCTGGGCTCCTGGATTCCCACACACACCTGGCTTACACCTTGCATAGGTGCACACCAACACTTATATGCACATGCCATGATGAGCTCGCAACCACCTAGATATACACCCCCAACACACACACCTGCACGCACACACACACACATCATCGGTCCCACACTCTCATACATACACACTTGCTGACAGATATAAAACCTCCTCCACAAACCCTCTCTCTCCACACACCCATCCCTCCACACACAAAAGGGTCCTGAGGGGGTGGTCATGGGGCAGCCAGGTTCCTTGTGTCTGTGTCATCCAATGCTAGCCTGGGCTGAGTTCAGTCCTCTGAGGCAGAGAGTGGGAAGGATGCTGGGCAGGGAGAGGCAGGGAACCCTCATTTACCCTCTTGCCTCCACTCCCCCTTTTCTCACCTCACCTGTTCCTCTATGCTTGCCCATCTATAGAGTGGGAGCAGGACTCACATCTTCCTCATCAATCTATAGAATCCACCATCACAGAACTGGAAGGCCCACCAGAGGTCACCCTGTTTAACTCCTTAAGGCTCCCTCCCGACTGGTTCAATTGCTTCTTCAATCTTGTCCTCAACCTGTCTCTCCACCTTTATTCCAGAACCCCCCCATCCCTCCCTCTCCCTTCATCCTGCCATTGCTCTCACTGCCCTCTGAATTCCTGATGCCCCATTTGCCACTTGGCAGAAGGAAGGCAGAGGCCTATGTAATATCCTCACAGTCCTGATACTCTGAAGTTGTGTGGATTAGAGGAAACAGTCAGCTGAGTCATTTGGCAGAATAAGAGTGGCAGTGTCCCTCTCCCTGAAGATCCCTCACGGCACACCATGACCTGTGGAAGGTTGTTTCCACACCTTCGCTATCCCACGCTGCCCCTGTACCAGGATGGTCAGACACAGGAGCCCTGGGGAATGAGTCCATCCCAAGTAAAGACAGGCTCATGGAGTTCCCACCCCATCCATTGGTATCTTAGGCACTTTCCTCCTCTCCACCTCCCCCACCATACCCAGCCTGAGGAGCTTCCTTCCATCTGTGACTGTCCAGGGTCACTGGGAGGCCAGAGCTGTGTACTTATAAAAAGTGTAGGGGGAAAGGAGAGAGGAAAAGATCCATTCCTGTACCGGGGTGGCAGAGATCTCAAAGAGCCACATCTCTTCTGGCCCCTGCCCACACACAGGCACATCACACACCAACAGACACAAAACCACATATAAGCACATGTGGACACAGATGTACAGACACAGAGACACAGACACATAGATAGACACACACAAAAAGACACACAAAGACATACACACTCACACAGAGGGTACATGCACAGACACACACATGTGCACACTGACATTTCCCTGGGTAACACTGGCTGGCTTTCCCAGCCCTCACACTTGGGACACTCCCCCTGATATCCAACTTCTACCTATCCGAATGCGACAAGAGCTGTGTTTCTTCCTTAGCAGACACAGAAAAGTGTGAGCAGAGGCTCTCTCACCCACTGGCCATCCACACCCACTGCCCCCTGGCACATCTGCCTTCTCTTAGGCCGCTTCCACATCCCAGCTGTCCTCACCACCCCCCCAGTTCAGCCTGCCTCTCTCCCTCTGAGTGGCCACAGGGCTGCCATACCTCTAAAATCCACGTCTTGAATCCATTGCCTTATGTTCACCCCATCACTCACATCCTTGCTTCTCACCCCCGTGGCCGTGTCAGGGGTTTGGGCTCAGCTCTAAGTTCCGTTGCAGCCTCCTCACTCAGCACCATCCTCAAAGGGCTGTTGGATAGCTCCTCACTTTCAGATAATCACATCTCCCATGGTTGATTGGAGGTCTCTGCCACTCTGGTGTGTGTCTTCCCTAGGTCACCCTTTGGTTCAGCAGGTCTCCCCTTTCAATAAGCCTCAGATACACAGTTCCTTGGGAATGGTGTGGCACCGGAAATGTGTGGGTTTGGGGGCCACAGATAGAATCCCCAGACTGGTCCTTCTCAGCTCAGGTCTCCCCTGCCTAAGCACTGATTCCAGTCTGGGGCGCCCCTCGGTCAGCAAGTCTTCCCCACATTAGTTAGCATATGTCTCTTTGGGAAACCCTTTCCCCACAGCCTGTTCACACATCATTTTCCTCTCCTTTTTCTATCACATGTGTGTGCCCGTCGCTGGTTTTCACGTCTCCAGTTTGTAATTTGTATCTCCCTTCCTGTGAATGGCATTTCTGTCTTCTCCTCTGACCTCCACTTGGTTTTTACACAATGCTTCTCCCACTGACCCCTGGAGCATCCACCCAGTGGGCCAGGGAAGGATGCCTGCCAGGAGAATGGAACTCCCCTCCTCCACATCTGCAAGTGGGTCCCGGGTCCTAGCCTGCCCCCCTCACAGTCCCTCCCCACTCCCCCAGGTAGATGGCCCCCTCAGGGCAGGCCCTGCGGACACCCCTCCCTCCGGCTGGCGGATGCAGTGCCTAGCGGCCGCTCTTAAGGAAGAAACCAACATGAGTGGGGGAGGGGAGCAGGCCGACATCCTGCCGGCCAACTACGTGGTCAAGGATCGCTGGAAGGTGGTGAGTGAGTGACCCAGCAGGGCAGAGGGAGGGGTGGGGAAGGATGGGAGGAGAGGATCTGGAGGCCTGTTAAAACAGGTGCCCTTGGCGCCCCTACCCTAAGAGGGAGGTGCCCCTAAGCTCATTTGCATATGGCTTGCAGGTCATTATTTTGCCTACACTTGAGGACAGTCGCTTTCTCCCAGTGCCCTCTCTCCAACCCCGCCGTCTCTCACCCCTTTCCCCGCTAGGTCACGTTGGTCGGGCCCAGCCTGCAATAACTCCTGGTTGGATGTCGGAGCAGGAGCTGCAGAGCTCATTGAGGGGAGGAGGGCGGGGGCGGGGGAGGGGGCCGTTTCTCTGCTGGACCTTGGAGAAGGGCAATGAGTGAGCCCCTCCTCTTCCGTAGAGGACAGAAAAGCTTGGGTTCGGGGAAAGAGGCCCTGAAGGCGGCTCCCACCGCATCCGCACTCCATCTTCTCTATCCACCCTCCTCCCTTCACTGCTTCCTGCGGCAGGTGCAACATGCCGAGACTCCATCTCCCAGAGTGCCTTGCTCCTCCAGCCCAGGACTTCGGGCTGCTCGGTCTGCTGGGAGTTGTAGTCCGAGCCTCTTCAGGGCTTTGCCTCTCGGATGGGAGGGCGACACATGAGGGTCGAGGCAAAGGCAGTGTAGTGTATGTTGAGCGGAACCTATGGTGAATCAATCCCTGTCCCACCGTCCCCTCCTTTCTTTCCGATGCTTGAGGGCACTCTGATGTCCTGTTTTTATGGGGGCAGGATGATGTGGGGCAGAATTTGGGGTGACTATGTGAGCTTGTGGGTCTGCATAGGGTGGGTGCTCAGCTCACCAGAGGTGCAGGGTTGAGAGGAGAGTGGGGCCTGGCTGCGGGCAGGTCTCCATGGCAATAACTACCCAGTGGGCAGGTCTCCTAGTGGCCAGGGAGAGGGGCAAAGGTGGCAACGTTGTTAGAGATGTCTCTGGGACTGCAGGAGGTGAGGGAGGGTGCTGGAGGAGCCAGAGAGCTGAGGGAAAGGGCTGTCTATGTCCCAGAGGCGGACTTCCTGGGGGGGAGAGGAAGGGGACAGAAACTGGGAGAGGAGGAGCCAGGGCAGTAATCAAAGGCATGAGGGTCTGGCAAAGTGAGGAGTGTTCCTCCAAGACCCCACCCTCACCCCCTCCGGGTCCTGTTCAGGGCGTAGTTTCTGGCAGATTGGAGGCAGGAGGACCTTTGCATTGAAGAGGTGAGAAAAAGAGGGTATTCCCGCACATACTGAAATTGGGTTAGAAATTTCCTGTGTTTTTGAGGGAGGGGGTGAGAGATGAGTGGGGAGAGAAGTGGCAGGGGTGGAGGGGAAAGGGGTAAGCCCTCAGTTTTTGCCAGGTGACCTTGCTTTCCCCTCCCTCCCAGGACCCTGGAGAAATAGAGAGGGTGGGGTGCCAGATGCCTCCCCTCAGCCAGTCTCCGCGAGGGACGGACAGAGAGTGAGGCACAGCTCAGGAACCAAGAAAACTGCCCAGATGGGCTGTGCCAGGAGAAAATGAGGGTCCATGGCACTTGGTGGAGTATTTAAAAATAATAGCAATTTTTTCTTCTTGAGGGGTGCCCCTTAGAATCAGAATGTCAAACTATAATAACAATAAAAACTTAGCCTTTATTTGGAGCACTTACTGTGGCCGAGTGCTATGCAAAATGCCTTACATGCATTATCTCAACAACCTATGGAGTAGATACTGTTATTATCCCCGTTTCACAGTTGTGGAAACTGAGGCACAGAGATTAGCTAACTTGCTAGGTTCCCATGAGTAGTCAGTGGAACCAGGTTTGTCTGACTGCTGGGGCAACAGTCACTGAACTATGTTGCTTCCTAAGAATTAGCCCATCTGAGAATCAGGATCAGAGAGCCGAGGGAGAGTTGTGACATATATTCTAGTCCAACTCTCATTTTACAGAAAGGGAAAAGCGGAAACTCACCCCAGTTCACCCAGAGCTGGGCCAAGAAACCTGGTTTCCTTTTTCCTAAGTGAATGCTAGTCCTATTGTGTTGTGTTTCTTGAGGTCCTTCGGCAGGGGAGAGGGTTCAGAAAAAATTTAGGAGGGGAGGAATAGGGTCTGGTGCAAGGAGGTTGAGAGAACATTCCTGTCACTGGGTTGTGGACAAAGCTGTTTTGTGACTTTCGTGGGCCTTGGGCACTTTTGCCCTTACCGGCCCCTTCCAACATAATAAAGTACTAAAGATTGCAATTGTATGACTGCATTGCTATAATGAGGAATGAATTAATACTATATAAGAAAAGTTTTTGATCTAAAAGTTCATTTTCCCCTTCTGATTGTAAAAGAAATGAAAACATTTTCATGGCCTCCTAAAAGTATTATTAGGGTGCCTGCTGTACTCCCCTGCCCCCAGAGGTTCTGTAATGGGTGGGTGGGGGGTGAGGGAGGAACTAAGGAAAGAGAAATAGACTCTGTTTGGAAGTGGAGGTGGTAGAGAAATACCCTTTGGCATCCTGGGGAATTGGAGAGTAGGTGTCAGAAATGTCCTGGGTGCCCCGAGCCCTCCTTACCATCTCCAGCAAGGATTTTGGAGCCTGGCGGATCTGGCCTTGAATCTCAGCACTCACGCTGTTAATCACAGTATAGTCAACGGTTCCTACATTATTTCAGTTAAGACTGTGGGTTCTGCATCAGATTCCCTGGGTTTAAGTGAAACCCGGCTTTGCAACTTAGTAGCAGTGTGAACTGGGGCAAGGTACGTAACTCTCTGTGCCTTAGTTTTCCTTTTGTGCAAAATGACAACTCCTGTGACCTTCCTTACCTGTGTTGCTGGGAGCCTTTGGGGATGAGCTGAGATGATGTCTCTGAGTCTGGAGCACAGAAAATGAGGTGTTTCCTCCATGTTCCCACAAAGAAAACCGTAAAGGAATCTAGAAGATACTAGAATCTCCCCTGAGTTTCATGTTCCCAGAGGAAGACATGCCATTGCTTCCCTTGAGTCTGCATCTGTCTCCACCTGTTCTGAAATTCTTCTAGAAGTCTGACCTTAACTTTCATCTCAAGTAGAGAGGGACCCTGGTTTCTCACTGTTCTTCCTCCCTCCTCTTTCCTGGGCACAAGAACCCAACCAGCCTTCCACTTGTCTTCTAAATCTTCCCTTCATCCTTCTCTCTTTTTCTAGAGTGTTTACAACTGTAACCTGCTGGGAACTGCCAGTCCTCAGCTCTGCCCTGCCCCCTTTCTCTCACCATTCCCATGTTTCAACCACCATTAAACATTTATTGGGCATCCGGGTGCTGAATAAATGCCAAGGGGAGGGCTCAGATGCAGGAGGCTTAGAGTCAGGAGTTTACAGATGCTCAGAGCAGCCTCCACCCAATCATGAGCAAGCCCAGCTGCGGCTGGCACGTTACAAGCCAACAGGACACAAGTGAGGACTCTGGAAGAGGGCAGGCCACCCATGGGTGGGGGGTTCCCTGGGAAGGTGAGAATTGAACTGTATAGCTTTTTTTTTTTTTCTGTTGAGGCATTTTCTTTGCACAGATGTGTTACATCCCTAGAAAAAGAATGCCAGGATTTTCCCTCCTGTGTTTTTTCATCTTGCTTCCTCACAGTTCATGATGCCAGCTGAGGTTATCAGTACAATGAAACCACACTGACGGGACGGAAGCAGATTATTCTGCCATTTTTCTAGATCTTTGAGCTGCACATCAAATCTGGGGCTGATCACTCTACACTTGTTTAGCCTGCCTGTGAGGTTCACAATAATTTTCCCAGCTCTGTGAGCATCACTGATTTCAAACTCGCCAATGTAACCATGCTTCAGCATCCCACTTAGAAACTGGACGGTGACTTTGGAGCGCAGCCTAATAAGAACCTGGCATTTGCCTCACTTTGTTGATGCTCTTGAGAGCATCAGCCAGGACCTTAGTGTGCACCATTATGACGACACGGAAAGATGGAAGGAAGAGGTGTACATCTTTCTTAAACAGAATGAGTCCTAACTTAGAACTCAGCACCGTCTCCCCTGTCCCCTCATCATTACCAGCAGCACCCTCACTCTCCAAGACCCCTGGGCCCCTGACTTAATCCCGCCCCATAACTCAGCTTTGCTCATCTCCCCTGGCCAATTCTTCCTCTATCACAGTTCTCCCCTCTGCCTTTTCTCACTGCCTGCCCAGGGATGCTGGGAGAGGTGGGGGGGGCCCAGAACATCAGAGCTCCACTGCAATGCTCCCTGGGAACACACAGATTCTCTTCAAACCTCCATCCCCACCATGTTCCCCGGGACAGGAGGCTCACCCTGGTTTTGGGCATCTGACCTGGGGCCTCGGGAGTGATGTGAGCTTCAGCAGGGGGCCTGGGCAGAGAATACCCTTTGCTGAGTCCCCTCCCCCGAACACTCCCCTCTAAATGCTCTCTGCCCCTGGTGTCATCTTTCATGAGACTGCCAACCCCAGGAAGGGCTGGCCCCCCTTGGGGAGCGACCCACCTGACGCTGCAAGGTTCTGGAAATTAGTTTTGCTTCTGGATGGAGGCTGCTCCGTCTAGGTGGGGGATGGGGGGAGCGTGATATTTATTGTCCCTTAAAAGGCTCACGAAGGCCCATTATCTCTTCAGAATCCTGCATCGGCTTGTCTCCTTGTCTCTGTGGAGTCTCAGGTCTCATAACTTTCTCACTGCCCACTCTGACATCTAGCCCCATGCATGTGTGTGTGTGTGTGTGTGTGTGTGTGTGTCTGTGTCTGTGTCTGTGTGTCTGTGTGTGTGTCTGTGGATAGTTGTACACCCATGGACTGAGCTCCTGTCTCCAGCACTAGGAGAGAAGGTGTGAGCACGGGTGGGTGGGGTGAAGAAGGGAGCCATGGGGTCCTCCCCTTCAAGGACGGCCCCTGCCCGCATCCCTGAAGGATGTGACCCGGTAATGGGTGGGGTGCGGAGCTGTTCAGCCTGATCCCTGTGTCCCCTGTTCCCCTTTCACCCGTCTCTGTAGCTCAAAAAGATCGGGGGCGGGGGCTTTGGTGAGATCTACGAGGCCATGGACTTGCTGACCAGGGAGAATGTGGCCCTGAAGGTGGAGTCGGCCCAGCAGCCCAAGCAGGTCCTCAAGATGGAGGTGGCTGTGCTCAAAAAGCTGCAAGGTGCGGGTCCAGGGCCAGATGGGAGGGAAGAGGTGATGGAGCCAGGGGCTGAGAGGTGATGGGCCAGGGGATATGGGAACGGAGTCCAAGAGCGATGATGGGCCTAAGGGCAGGGGGAGGTGGGAGAAGTGGCCGTGGGGCCAAGGCTGGGGGAACCAGGAATCGAGAGTGCACGGGAAGCGCACCTTAGGGCTGGGAGTGAGGAAGAAGGAGTAGGAGCTGGGAGACCCCTGTCTGTATCCCTCAGGGAAAGACCACGTGTGCAGGTTCATTGGCTGTGGCCGCAACGAGAAGTTTAACTATGTAGTGATGCAGCTCCAGGTGAGTGCCCGTGGCCCATCCTGCCTTCACCCTCCCCCAGGAGCTCTGGGGGTGACTCCTGGGGTGGGATGGAGACTGTGGCCCTGGGAGGAACGGGGAGTGGGCGCAAGCCTTTGTGGCGAGGCTGGGAAGGGTGTCGTGGCGGTGGTGGTCGGATGGCAGCTGAGCTGGGCCTGTCCCCACCCCCACCCCCACCCCAGGGCCGGAACCTGGCTGACCTGCGACGCAGCCAGCCCCGAGGCACCTTCACGCTGAGCACCACTCTGCGGCTGGGCAAGCAGATCCTGGAGTCCATCGAGGCCATCCACTCCGTGGGCTTCCTGCACCGCGACATCAAGCCGGTGAGGGCTGCCCCCTCCTCTGAAGCACACACCCCACCTCCTCTCCCTCCCTGGGGCCCCTGGTTTCTTCTCCAGAACAGTGGTTGGGTGGGGACAGCCTCTTCTACCTGCTCTCCATCCCAAGCTCCATCTCCTCCTCTCCTTGCCTCTCAGGAGCACCCCTGCCTGCCCCTTGGGCGTGCTGGTGTCCTCCCCTCTTTTCTCTTCTCTTCCTTTTTCTCACCCCTGACCTGAATAGTCCTTGAACCTGGAAAGGTGAAGGGGTTGGGGAAGGGTGGAAGGATTGAAGAAGGAAGGGGGACGAGGGGCTGGGGCTTGGTAAGAGATTCCAAGTAGCTGATTTTGTAACATCTTGGATCTTGGTGCTTGGACCCAATTTAAAATGGTGAAAACTGAGGCTCAGAAAGGTTGGTTGAATGGCCCAAGGTCACACAGCAAGAACAATGCTGGTCTCCTGATGCCTCAGAGCAGGACAGTTACACTAAGCCACACAGCCCTGCTGGAAGCCACACAGCCCTGCTGGGAGTTCCAAGGATTCGGAGCCAGGAGGACCTTGGCTGGGTCACCTCTTGCTGTGTGATCTTGGAGGAGCCTGCAGTTTGCCCTCAGTTTCCTCCTATATCTAAAACGAGCATAATCACGCCTGCCCCTCAGATAAGGTCGGTGACCTGCTGTACATATTGATGTTTTACTCTCCCGTGAGTGTATGTGGGGTGGAAGGCCTCTCACCGGAGCTATTTCTTGGTGTCCCCTGAGGTGGGCCTGGAGCCCCAAGACTCACAGCTACTGTCTTTCCCCAGTCAAACTTTGCCATGGGCAGGCTGCCCTCCACCTACAGAAAGTGCTACATGTTGGATTTTGGGCTGGCCCGGCAGTACACCAACACCACGGGGGACGTTCGGCCCGTGAGTACCGCCGCTCGCGGGAATCCTGGCATCCTCGCCCCGCCCCCTGATCTGGGGACCCTTCACCAGTTTTCCCTGCAGCTGCCTAGACAGGCCCGGCCTTGTGTTCAGTGTCACCCAGTGCTGGGTCCACACTCGGCCTGTCCCCCTCTCCCCCTTGGCCTGGGTGGATGCCACTTCCACGCCCTGTGGTCTGCCTGGTCAAGCGCGGATGCAGGGGCAGTGAGTAGGGTCAAGAGACGGGTTCAGGACTGGGCTTGATGTGTCAGGTTGCTCCTGACCAGGTTGACTCGGGAGTGCGGGGTGTGTGGGGGGGTGATGGGGGAGGAGGCAGTCGGGGCTAAAGTGGGCAGAATTAGGTGGCTTGGTAAGCAGGGTTGAGATGCGGCCGAGGTCAGGGACAGTGGGTGACGTTCCGGGTGGTGTTCTCCCCTCTGCAGCCTCGGAATGTGGCTGGGTTTCGCGGGACTGTTCGCTATGCCTCGGTCAACGCTCACAAGAACCGGGTGAGTGGCAGGGCGGGACTGAGGGATGTGGGGACAGTAAGGGCAGAGGTCAGGAGCAGAGTATGCTGCTGAGGAAGAGGGCAGGGCAGGCAGCTGTGATGGGAGGTGGGGAGGGGAGTGCAGGGCAGGGGCTGGAAGATGCCCCCCCAGAGACCCTGATTGGAAGAAGGCTCAGCGGGCACCTCCCCTTGACGTCACCTTCTTCCTTGTTTTGGGGATCCCCTCCTCTCTGTCCCCACCACAAATCTCTGTGGATGCGAAAGCACACACGGAACTTTTGACTGTGGGATTCTGTGTGTTGGCGGGTCAGGAATGGAGCCGTGGCTTCAGGGAGACCCCAGCTCTGCCCATAGGCACCCTGACTGGTGTCCCTCAGTGAAGGGTCAACCTCCACTCCCAGGGAAGGACCTGAGAGCCATGGGTGACCCCCTCCCTGCTCCCACCCCCAGGAGATGGGCCGCCACGATGACCTGTGGTCCCTCTTCTACATGCTTGTGGAGTTTGCAGTGGGACAGCTGCCATGGAGGAAGATCAAGGACAAGGTGAGAGCAGGACAGCTGGGTCTGAGGGCAGGGAGGGGGTGTGGGGCAGCTGGGGCTCCATCTCCCAGCGCCCTCTTGTCTCCAGGAGCAGGTAGGGATGATCAAGGAGAAGTACGAGCACCGGATGCTGCTGAAGCACATGCCCTCCGAGTTCCACCTTTTCCTGGACCACATCGCCAGCCTCGACTATTTCACCAAGCCCGATTACCAGGTGGGAGCCTGCCTGCCTGCTCCTGCACCCCCGACGCCTCTCTGTGGGTGACTGTCTCCAGCGCCACCCATCCTGCCGAGGCCCTGCGCCCCTGCCGGCTTGGCCCTGAGCACCTCCCCTGGTCTTCCAACCGCACGAAAGAAACTGTTCTGTGCTCTTGTAAACAGTAGTCACAGCTAAGATTTATCAAGAGCTCACCCTGTTCTCAGTACTTTTCCTGCATTAACTCATTTAAGCTTTAAAACAAGCCTTTGGTGATATTGCGTGTTCTTTATGTTATTATTCCAGCACTTAACAATTAATGAAGCCAAGTGCTTTCAAGGACTTTACACTGAAACTCTGCAGGAGGCCAAGTGGGATGATTATCCCCATTTCATAGATGAGGAAACTGAGGCCTGACAGCCTGGTTAGGAGCAGGGCAGGGCTCAGGCACATCTGACTCCAAGTCCAGTGCTCTTTCCAAGGCGCCATCACTACACTCCCAGGGGACCCACTGATCAGAGAATGTTCTGCCAGGATGCACTGTGTGCCAGGCACGGCTACACACCACAGGGAGCACAGATAGGGTCAGGCACACGGTGGGCTCGCAGTGAAGGGGGTCTTGCTAGCAGATAGAACCCTCTGGAGAGAGCTAATTCAGAAGTGGAAAGGTCTGTGGGGCTGCCACCTCCTGAACCCAGGGACCCGGTTGTTGGCAGAGATCCCTTACTCGGGCAGTGGGAGGCCAAGCCCCTCAGGCCTAGCTCAGCCTCATGGGTTCCCCCAGACCACACAGCTTCGACCACACCCTGTGCTGGGCCCTGGGCTGGCTGCTAGAAATGTAGAGGTGGCAGATAGGCCTGTGAACAATTCAAACCGCTGCTCTGTGCCTAATCGTGTGGGCGGGGGATTCAGGGAAAGCTTCAGAGTGGAGAGGACAGTGGGAAAGGCACTGCAGGCAGAGGAAGCAGCCTGTGCAGAGGCATGACCCCAGGTGGTGGGTTTGGGAAACTACTGGGGCTGCTTCTGCTGAGATGGTGGAGATGGCAGAGGAGGCTGGGGCTGGTAATCAGGGGACAGATCTCCAAGGGCTTGTGTCCAGCCAGTGGAGCTTAAGTCAAGATGATAATCTGCATGCTGATTTGCATACTTTGTGCATGTTTTCATTTAAAATCAATGTGCCCTTCTTTCGATGCCCCTTCGTGGCCCATCCCTGTCCCGGAAGGCCCCTCTCTTCCCCCTGCAATCCCAGCAACTGCCCTCTCCTCCTGGCTAGCCCCTGGGTCACCTCTCTGTCCTCCCGCCACCCCCATCCCTGCAGCTGATCATGTCAGTGTTTGAGAACAGCATGAAGGAGCGGGGCATCGCCGAGAACGAGGCCTTTGACTGGGAGAAGGCGGGCAATGACGCCCTCCTGTCCACGAGCACCTCCACCCCACCCCAGCAGAACACCCGGCAGACGGCAGCCATGTTTGGGTGAGTCTTGGGAGGGGCGACGGGGGGCAGATGACCCCTGCCCGAGGTGTCACCTGAGAAGCCAGCCCTCTCCTCCTCTTCCTACCTGGACACACCTGGCTGTCTCTCCTGTTCTTGGTGCTCAAAAGCAGGCTTCTTGAATCCCAGGAAGTTCTGCCACACCTCTACCTTCAATCTGGAGATGGAGGGGGCATCCTTATTTGGAGTTCTTGTTTGTTTTTTTTTGTTTGTTTGTTTGTTTTTTGTGGTATGCGGGCCTCTCACTGTTGTGGCCTCTCCCGTTGTGGAGCACAGGCTCCGGACGCGCAGGCTCAGCGGCCATGGCTCACGGGCCCAGCCGCTCCGCGGCATGTGGGATCTTCCCGGACCGGGGCACGAACCCGTGTCCCCTGCATCGGCAGGCGGATTCTCAACCACTGCGCCACCAGGGAAGCCCCTTATTTGGAGTTCTTGACCTTACTGGGGAGCAGGGAGCCCTGAGTGAGATTCCCCCAGCACCACAGTCTGTCTGTTTCTTGGTGGTCACACGCATCCATTCAGGCAACAGGTCTTGAGCCCCGGCACCAGGCCCTGTGGGGGCTCAGAGAAGAGATGTGCAGCCCCTGCCCTCCAGGCGCTCTCAGTTGAGTCTGGGATGTTTGTAATCGATGGGTCAGCGATTTCAGATCTAACTGAAAAACACGAAGATAGAGTGGCCCAGGAAGGGGCCAGAGTGAGAAGGGTTCCCCACCCAGCCCCAGGGGTGAGCCAGGGGACACACTGCAGAGACTCCACAGGACTTGCCAGCACATGAGGTGCCGGGTCTGCAAAGACATTGGTCCAGGAACTCCAAAGTGATTCTTTCTTTAGACCCATTTCCTAGTCTCAAGGAAGCCAGCCAGAGAGATGCAGTGGGGAGCTGGCAGGGCCAGAGAGCATCGAGATCTCCTAAATAAACAGAGCCAGGTGGTGCCGTAATTGCCCTTCAGCCTCTGACCACCTGAGCCACCTGAGGGTGGTCTGGTTCCAGAGGGTTTGCAAGCCAGGGATGGAGATGGGCCTACGGACGCCCTGACCCTGCCGGACCTTGCCTGTCCCACTCTCATGGGTGGCGGGTGGTCTCCAGGGCCTGTGCTAGAGGAGAGGGCACCCCTGCCAGCCTTGCCCACGGCCCCCTCCTGGCCTCCACAGGGTGGTCAACGTGACGCCGGTGCCCGGCGACCTGCTCCGGGAAAACACTGAGGATGTGCTTCAGGGCGAGCACCTGAGTGACCAGGAGAATGCACCTCCAATCCTGCCGGGGCGGCCCCCCGAGGGGCTGGGCTCCAGCCCCCACCTCGCCCCCCACCCTGGGGGTCCCGAGGCTGAAGTCTGGGAGGAGACAGATGTCAACCGGAACAAACTCCGGATCAACATTGGCAAAGTAACTGCAGCTGCGGAGGGGGACGAGGGTGGCCTTCCCCCTCCCACCTTGCTCCCCACCCGCGGGGCCCTCTCCCCAGCCGCCTGCCTGCTCGCCCTGCCTCCCTGGCCCGGCCCCATCCCAGGATCACCAGCATCCCAGTGCTCGGACCTCCCTCTCTCTCCTTCACCCCAGAAAACCACCTGCCCACAGCTGCCCCGTCAGCCCCACTCATGGAGCTCCCCTGTCCTGCAGACCCCCTGTGTGGTGGAGGAGGAGCAGAGCCGAGTTGCGGGGGTCCCCAGCTCCCCGGTGCGTGCCCCTCCAGACTCACCGACAACCCCAGTCCGTTCTCTGCACTACCGGAGGGTCAACAGCCCTGAGTCGGAGAGGCTGTCCACGGCGGATGGGCGGGTGGAACTGCATGAGAGGAGGTGGGTCTGGAGCCAGGGGGATGGTCAGGGGCCCCTGGTCCTCTCCACCTTCACACGGCTGGTCTGGAGGAAAGTTCAGATTCCAGGCAGAGGTGGGGGGACCCTGGAAGCGTTAAGAGGGTTCTACTTGGGCCTGGGGTCAGACTCAGTTAGAATCAGTGACCAGCCTGGAGAGGGGGTGGGGGATGCAGAGGGCCCAGCTCAGACCACAGAGGGGTGTGGGGCTGGAGGAAGGTGTAGGAGGAGGTGAGAGCTGAGGTGGTAGGTGGGCGTGCTTCCAGAACCTCTTTCCCTGGTGACTAATTACAGATGCCTCAGAGCAGTTGGTGAGGCTCCCTTCAGCTCTGGGGGAGGGGCCTGGAGAAGGATTGGGGAGTGGCTGAGGAGAAGACAGACCAAGTTTTGAGGGTCAGGCCTCAGGGATCTAAATGTCAGGGAGGGACCTGGTTGGTGGGTGGGAGTGTTGGAGAGTTTAGAGTCAAGGTGAGCCTTTAGGATGGGGGATGAGAGGGCGGCTGGTTGACCTTGCGTGGCTGATGGTCGCTAGGGACCAGGGCCCCATCCTCATCTTAGATCTGATGCGTGGGACAACCTCAGGTGGGAGACATGACCCCACCTCCCTTGGCTCTGGGTGGGGCTTTACCTCACAGCAAGGCTGGGGCCTTCTCTGCACCGGGAGAGACGTCTCTTCCTGGGGCCCAGCCCTGGGGTAGGAGGTCCCTGCCTCCTCAGGCCCCAACTCGGCCAGGAACCCCCCCTTTGGACTCTGCCCCGAACTGCACGCCCCCTCTGGGGTGGGCACAGTGCCCGTCTGGGGTGTGGAGATGCCCAAGTCAGGGCAGCCCTGTGCCAATCCCTGTGGTGACCCCGGGACAAAGAGACGCAGGCCCTGTCCCGAGGGAGCCGACAGCCCTCACACACACACACTCACATCCACACACACTCCCACACTCATACTCACATCCACACCCACACACTCATACACACTCACTTTCACACGCCCACCGCACTCACGCACTCACACACACACACACCCTCACCACACTCGCACTCTCACAGGTTGAACTACCCGGGACAGAAGACCACATTTTCATCCATGGTCGCCCAGAGGGTTCAGGAAACAGGGAGCAGTGAGGAGGGGCAGTTTGGAAGGGATACAAGTGGAGAAGGGAGGTGGGAAATGCCCTGAGCAAAGACAGTCCTGAGGAGCACATTGGTTTGGCTCAGACTGAACCCTTGTTTCAGGGATGCTGGGGAGAGGAGAGGGCTGAGGAGAGATTTTCTGGAAGGTTCAGGATCTCAGGCAGGGCAAAAGGGTTTAGGGTGCTCCGGGGCACTTGAGAGCAGGAGAACATATGAAGCTGGTGAGATCAGGGTGTCCTACCTCCCTGCTTTCTTCAATTCCCACTCCCTCCACAATCTTCGGCCCCTCTCTTCCTCTGGCTTCCTTTCTCCTTCACATCTATTTAAACAAACCATGCTCTTGGGAAAGGAAGTGACATTAGCCACTTACACGGGAGTATGAGTGTAAGATCCGGGTACCTCCCTCCGGGGGTTTTAATTTAAGCCTTATGAACAAATTGATAAAAATGTTGTGCAGATTGGAGTTGGCAGGTCCCACACAGGCCGGGGCAGGAGGATGTTGAGAAAGCCCCACAGGAGGCTTTGATCTTGCACCCCTCCTCTCACAGGCTCGATGCAGGGAGGAGGATGGCAGTCCACCCCCTGTCCACAGCCTGAGTGTGAGTGAGGCCTCCGTAGTTCTCAGGGGGGCGCCCTGGGCATTTGGGAGAGGACAATTCCTCCTTGTATAGCATCCTACAACCAGGAATACCCTCACCTTGGGGCTGGTACTCCCCAGTTGAGAACCTCTGCAAGTAACGCGAGATTCACAGCACAGATTAAGATAACGATGAAAGAGATGTCCCCAGGTAGGATCAGGGTCCCAGAAGCAAAAGTCAGAAGGGACCCAGCCCCTGCCTGGCAGGACTCGCAGTCTCCTGGGGGGGCAGATTCGTAAATATACACATGCTCCTCTCTGTGACGAGAGGGAACACAGGCAGCGCTGGGAAGACAAACTAACGCCCATCAATGCAGGAGGGAACAGCTCCCTGCAGGAGGTGACATTGAGCTGGGCTGGACAGCAGAGGGTGGGAGGACAGGCTGTGTGTGGGGAGCGGCATTCGTAAAAGGCACAGAGGTGTGAGCAATTTGGGGAAAAGCAAGTGAATTTGAGATGGGTCTGGCTAGGGGAAGGGGGAAATGGGGCCTTTGGCTGGCCGTCAGGGGCCTTGAATGCCAAACTAAGGCATGTGGACTTTGTCCCGGGATGGGAGTCACTGGAGTTTGTCGGAGGTGGTGAAACCAGCCAGGTAGGCTTGAAGGGTGGTGGTAAAAGAGGCTAGAAAACCATCAGCAAACTCGAGGGCCAGGTGGGTGTGTTTGCCCTGGGTGCAGCGGGAGAGAGCCCGCGTGGGGTGGGAGCCCTGGCTGGGCAAGCATCAAGTTGCCTTTAGGACCATCAGAAGATCCAGTTTCCTGGGTGTGGTTTGGAGGACAGTGTTCCTTGGGCACAGGAACCAGATTTTACTTTTTGCCTGTTTAGATTCCTGGAACACAGTAGGCATTCAAAAATGCCTATGAAAATGCCATTCAAAAATGAATGAATGAGATCTTTGCAGGGACTGAGGTTGGAGGGTGGCAACCCAGGACGTGGCTGAGCCTGGCCCAAGGTGGGAGAAGTACAGTGGTCAGGGGGTCTCAGGCATCAGGCTCCACCTTGCCACCTCCTTGGGATCCTTGGGGGTCCCGAGAGGCTGGGCACTGAGCCCCACGTTGGGTGGCTTTGCAGGTCACGAATGGATCTGCCCGGCTCACCCTCGCGCCAGGCCTGTTCCTCGCAGCCGGCCCAGATGCTGTCAGTGGACACAGGCCACGCCGACCGGCAGGCTAGCGGCCGCATGGACGTGTCAGCCTCCGTGGAACAGGAGGCCCTGAGCAATGCCTTCCGCTCGGTGCCGCTGGCCGAGGAGGAGGACTTCGACAGCAAGGAGTGGGTCATCATTGACAAGGAGACAGAGCTGAAGGACTTCCCCCCGGGGGCTGAGCCTAGTACGTCGGGCACCACGGACGAGGAGCCCGAGGAGCTGCGGCCGCTGCCCGAGGAGGGCGAGGAGCGTCGGCGGCCAGGGCCGGAGCCCGCCGTCCGGCCCCGGGGACGCGGCATGCACACACTGGCCGAGGAGGACCTGCGGCTGACGCCAGCTCAGCCCCTGCCACCCCAGCTGAACCAGGCCGATGGCCGGTCAGAGACATCACAGCCCCCCACGCCCGGCAGCCCTTCCCACTCACCCCTGCACTCCGGACCCCGCCCTCGACGGAGAGAGTCGGATCCCACGGGCCCGCAGAGACAGGTAAGGTTGGGCTTGCACCCCACTCCCCGCCCCCGACGCCCACAGTCCTGGCACGTAGCCGGGAGTGCTCCTGTGTGCTCCCTGGGGGCTGCCGACTAGCACCCGACTGTTGCAGCTCTGATGAAGGGAGACAGGCTTAAGGGTCTGAAACCAAGCTTATGGGGGCAGCAAGGCTTCCCAGAGGAAGTACCCTCCCAGGTCTGAGTTGAGTCTTGCATTCTGGGTGGTGTCAGCCAGGTGACAAAGCAGGAGAAAGACCTCCCAGGCCAAGGGGACAGGGTGTGCAAAGGCCCAGAGGTGGCAATCAGAAAGCACTGCTCTGCTTGCACTTTGCAGCACATGAGGCTGCGAGGTGTGTTCTGGTGCCCTGTCTGGGAGGGCCTTGGGGTTGGGGCTGGATTCTGAAGGCTTGGTGAGCCACCGCAGGCTTTTAAACAGGGGTGCGACATGATGACATTGGTACTTTTGAAAGATCCCTCTGGCTGCTGTGTGGAAAATGGATTGAAGGGGCACAAAACTATCAGCAGGAAGGCCACATGGCAGGCGCCAGCGGGAGAGTGCCCTGGTGGCTTGGACCAGGGTGGGGACTTTGGATTCGGGGCAAGGTGGATGGAGCCGAGAGGTGTTGGGTGAGGACTGAGGGAGCTGTGACGGAGCAGAGGGGTTCTCCACTGATGCCCGGTGTTCTGGGTGGGTGGCGGTGCCGTCACTGAGAGGTTTTAAAAGGAGTATCAACTCAGATTTGGATGCAGTGACCTCGTGGTACCTGTGGGATGTCCACTGTGGAGGCATCAGTGCTCAGGAGAGAGATCTCGGCAGGAGATATGGATTTGTGGGTCTTGTAGCCCACAGGAGTGGATGATGTCACCCAAGAGGACACCCAAGAGGGTGGGGAGAGCCAAGGCTGAAGGCAGAGCTGGGAGGGGAGGGGTGAAGGGAAAGGGAGTCCTTGAAAAAGAGTGAGATGAAGGGGCCAGAGCGTGGAACACCTGGGGAGAGGGCTCCTGGAAGTCAGCGCAGGAGCTGCTGAAAGGGGGTGAAGGTAGCAGGGGATGTCCTGTGGTCAGGGCAGGCTCCATGCGGGGGTGAGCCCTGAGGACCAGGATGCTCAGACAGTGATGGGGAGAAAAGGAGCCAGGGCAGCAGGGACCCTAAACTGGGCACAGGGGCGGGCATGTTGGGGGTCCTGGGTGGACCCGGTCAGGCTGCCATGGCACCTTCTTGTGTGGGAGGACTGGGGGACAAGGCAGGATGGGCAGGGAGGGGCCAGATGGTGGTTGCATCATAAATGCCAGGGTGAGGGTCCGCAGCACGTCTCATGGTATTTTGGTTATTTTCTTCTGGCAAACATGGGGTGTCAGAATAGGCAGAAGGCCACTAGCCTGGCCTGGCTTCTCTGTGTGGGGTAGAGGCTGACCTCTGATCCAGGAAGTGGATCCAACACTCACCCTGGGTGTTGAATGGGGTCTGTGCTCCCTCAGAGGACTGGGGAGAGCCAAGGAGGTGATGCCAGAGGGCTCAGGGGCTGTGCCGCGTTCCACTGGACTGTCCCACGTCGGGGGCATGCACGCAGAAGGCTCTGGGAGATGCCAGGTGCAGGGCTGGGGCCAGTTCCGCTGTGTGCTCAGAATCGGGAGGTCTGGCTGGGAGATCACAGGTGCTCTGGAGAAGGCAGCTCCAAGAAGGGCTGTCTTTAGGCTCCATCCCTGTGTGTAGAAGGGACAACCTCTGAGCCAAGATCCTGAGGAGTGTTCGTCCTGGCCTTGCCCTGGACACTGGAAAGTTGGGGGCTCAAAAAGTGGGGACCATGAGCCTCCATTCAGAGAGGTCCTAGCCAGCCTGAGTTGGAGGCTCAGCCGGGGCAGGATGTGGGCAGCATGGCTGTGTTGCTGACCTGGACGCTGTGCCCACCAGCACCAGCACTGGGAAGCAGGAGAAGGAGTAAGATCTGTTTGGGCTTCCTTGCTCCCCTCTCATTCATTTGTGCATTCATTCATCACCTAGTCATTCCCTACTTACTGCGCATCTACTCTGTGCCGGGGACCGGAGGCATCAGAGATCAGACACAATAGGTCGTGCTCTTGGGAGGTGCGGAGTGGAGGAAAGGAGAGAGGGGGTGGTGGTGTGGGGTGGAGAGAAAGCCCAGAATTAAAATCAGGAGGCTGAGTTCTGGACCTGGGCTCTTCCAGTCCCTTCCTGGTGACTGTAGGCCAAGTGGGTCTCAGAGTCGGGGTACTGAGCTATCTGGCAGGTTTTTCTTGCCTTCAGATGCACCCCCCCACCTTGTCCTAGGAGTCAGCCTCCCACTGGGAAATTCCAGCCAAGGGGGTGAGGAGAGATTTGGGGGAGCAGACTCAGGCCTGTTGTACAGTCAATCTTGGGCTCAGGTCCTCCTCGTGACAAGGGCGGGCATTGCCTGTCTCAGCGAGCGATGAGCTGATGAGTCGTGTGAGTCTGGAGGGGATGTTAGGTGTGTGCGAGCCTTGGTCTCTCCACGGTGTACAGAAGGGAGTTTGGTCAGCTTTCTATGGCCGCGCGTGTGCCATAGAATGTCATTGTCAGCTTATCCAAGAGTGTGCAGTGGTGTGTGGGTGTGTCCACGTGTGTACACACGCATGTGGGTGCACATGTCAGAGTGTCTGTGTAGAGCGCGTAGTGGGTCTGCAAGTGTGTGGAGATCCATGGAAGCCTAGAACGTCACAGCTGGCAGGGTAACCATCACAGTGGTAGTTCTAATGAGGATATGATAGCTGGCACTACTCCCGAAATTCCATATTCTACATGTATATCCTTCACAACAATACTGTGCAGAGGCCATCCCCACTTACAAGGTAAGGAAACTGAGGCTCAGAGTAGCTAAGTCTTTAGCCCAGGGTCACCAACTGCTAAGTAGTAGAAGCAGGATTTGAATCCAGGCAGCTGGCTCCAGGACTGTGCCCGGAGCCACACAGTCTGAGGCCTGTGTGTTTAAGAGAGGAGCAAACATAGGCCAGAGAGAGCAGATGACTTGTGCAGGATCAGAAAGAGCCTTTGTGGGGTGCGTGTGTGTGTGTGTGTGTTGCATGCACGCATGTGTGTGCGCCTGCTGGCTGGACTGTGGCAGCAGGTGTGCCTGTGGGCGTGTCACTGTGTGTGGTGCAGTCTCTGTGTGTGTCTGGGTGTGAGCACATGGGGCAGGACATGTCTTGGAGTATTTCAGTACAGCAGGGTGAAGCTGACTCCTTCCTTCACCAAGGGCAGGGGAAGAGGGAGGGATGCACTGGCACATTTTTTCCTTCTTTTGGTCTGGAAAGAGTCCTGAGCCCAGCCTGGGTGGGGGATCCAAAGCTGGCTGCACACTGGAATCACAGTTTGTGGAACTCCCCCCATCCTGTAATGTAGCTAGATTAAGTGGCTCAGGGCAGGCAGGAAGTCTCTATAGGGACCCCACCCTGCCGCCTTTCTGCAAGGAAGCCCCTCCTAGTCTCAGCTCCTTCTGCTTGGTGTCTGATGTGTGAACTTCCTCCTAACAGCTCCTAAGATAGGAGCACCTGCAACTCTGTCACCTACCCCCGTGGGGAGCAGGGACAAGGATAATGTGGAACCAGGCAGTTTTAGAGCATCTATGGTTCTTTGGTGTGCATAGCATGGTACTTTAATTTTTTTCTTACACACACCTTGTTTTCTTCTCTCCGGAATTTACGGTGCAAATTAGAAGTGACCGGGAAAGCCAGGGCAGAGGAGAGAGCAGCGGACAGAGTGTATGATTTGGGGGAGGGATGTTTACCCTCCTTCCCGGTTGTCTCTGGCTGATAACCCAGCGGGTCAACATTCCCTGAGTACATGGACATTTGTTTGGCAGCCCCTAGAGCATTTCCCTGCCACGTGTGCGAGGGGCTGGGGGACAAAGATGAATCGGAGCTCACAGTCAAGGGGGTCGGGTGGGGATGCAAAGGTGGAGACATGATGTTTACAGTCAAGGGACACAGGGAGATAACAGAGAACTTTCCTCTGCTAGGAACAGGGAGCCAGCCTGCCTGGGAAGCTGGGGTGGCCTCAGAGACATGACACTTCAGTGGGGCACTGAGGACAGGGAGGTGGCCACAAGGAGTACCTGGCCTGAAAGGGCAGGAGCACACTGGGATTAAGTCCCTCTGGCAGCTGAACAAACTCTGGCTGAGATGCTGAACTTGAGCCTCCCGCATGTGCTGTGAGAGGGACTGTGGGCAACTGTGGGTACCCCTGGCCCTCAAGTATCCCCAGATGGGCCTTGGACCCCTAACCCTCAGTGCAGACAGGACTGGTTCAGAAGGATCCTAGACTTGGCCACAAAGCAGCTGGAAGGGAAAGCAGAGTGAGGGCAAACACAATCCTACAGAATATTCTGTCTCCTGGCCTTTCTGCTGGAGGTTCCATGCTGGGTCCCTGGACCCCCATTCAATGGCCTCAGGGCCCCCCTCCTCCTCAGCCCTCTAGCAGCTGGCCCAGCCAGTCCTCACTGGCCCCGCCTAACGCTGTGTAAACTGGCCTCAGTCCCAGGAAGAGCTAGGGGTCAGGATGGGAAACATCTGATGACAGCCAAGTCACCATTTCCATCCCCATAAGCCTGGGACACTGAGCCCCACTTTCCCTTTTCCCTTTGAGGGCACGAGGGCAGCAGGGCACAGGCGGGATTCTTCCCGACAGTGGCCAAGTGAGGTGGCCACAACTGGCCATGTGGCTCGACCTTGCAGAGCACAGGGTAAAAGCCGAGAAATGATTTCAATCGACTCCTCCACCCCCCAGTCCTCTATCCCTTTCTTCATTCTCAAGAGTGATTTAAAGGGTAATAAAACAGTTCACATGACACAGCATTTACACCATGGCCAGCACTGTTCTAAGGGCTTTGCATATTATAACATCTGATCCTTATAAAGGTCCTATGATGTGGGAACCATAGTTACCCCCATTTTACAGACGAGGAAGCTGAGGCATGAAGAAATAAAGTAACTTGCTTGAGGTCACTCAGGTAGTAAGTGGTGTCGTTGGGATTCAAACATAAGTGGTCAGACCTCAGAGTCCTACCCTCTGCTACATTGTCCCTGAGACCCTGACTGCCCCTGTCATGGGGGCAGGAGTGCCACCCCAGAGGACGTGTAGCTGCTGTTCTCTAGACCTCATTAAGGGCATGGAGTCCAGCCAGGAACAAATGGTGCACAGATGCTAATACATTTTAGAGCGGCCTTCCTTGGGGGAAGGATTTCCCCAGCCCAGAGGGAACCCCGAACTATGTAGAGCTAAGCCAGGAAGGCATCCCGGAGAAAGCGAGTGACCAAGGTCTCTGCAAGGAGACCATGGTGTGAGGAGGAGGCCGGGAAAGGGCATTGGAGGCCGGAGCCTAGATTGTGAGGCAGGAAAGTACTACAGTCTGCACCCCTCTCTACCCTGCCGGACCCTGCCGACCTGCCCGGGACGCCGGTGCCGCAGGGGCTGTCAGCGGTGGGGTGGCCCCCCGAGACGGAGCTGTCGAGTCTGTGCCTGACGCCTCTTTTCCCTCCACTCTCTTGGTCTCTTTCAGTTGGAGGAGGACAGACTCTCGGGGCACTCCCTCCCGCGGTACAGCCCCCTGCGACGACTGGCGTCCTCCGTTTTCTCCTCCTCCACGCTGGAGACCGAGCATTACCCTCACCCTGGCGGCGGCGGCTCCTCCGGTTCCCTCATTCAGCGCAGCCGCTCGGCGGAGAGCAGCCCCGTGCGGGCGCCCCACCGGCGCCACGCGCCCCTGGCCGCCGGCAACCACAGACTCGTGCCCTCGGTGCTCCGCATCTCGCGGTCACAGCTGCAGCAGGTGTGGGCCCGCTTCACGCACAAGACCTAGGCTGGGCCCCCCCACCTCCTGGAGGGGGCAGGTGGGGGGGGTGGGGAGCAGGCAGAGACCGTGGTTCCTTCCCAGGACGCAATAATCACACACTCATACACCCTGTCCCTCCCCATCATGCAATACAGCCCCCTATAACGTTGGCCCAAGGTACTGTAACGCCCCGCCCCTCACCCCCCATCGTCTCCCTTTGCTTGGTGCCAGCCAAATGGTGCAGGGAGGGATGGGGCTGTTGGTGCAGTTTCTGGGACAGGACAGGGGCCCTGGGCTGGAGCCACCAGTGAGTCCAGAGTCCAGTGGAAACCAAGGTGTCAGGGAGAGGCATGCTGGGTCAGAGTCAGTCTGGAATGGGGCTTATTCTTTTTAATCTGTGATCTCTTGGCATAGTTGGGCCTGGTCCACCCTTGAGGGGAGTGCCAGGAGACTGGGTCCCTCCTGGTGTGCTGTGTGTCTGTCTGTCCGCATGGGGCAAGGCGTGTGGCCCTGTGTGTGAGACGGGGACCTGGCCAGCCATATTTGGGGCTTGGTGGGAAAGTGCCTCTACACTCAGTGGTATGGGAGGAAGCAGCCCTGTAACCCAGTGAGCACTTCCCATGCCATTGTCACAGAGGACAGAGTCCTTGCCCTCCCACATCTCAACCCAGGAGGCCTGGAGCTCAATCCACTGTCGGCTGCCCCTCCCCCAAGGCATATGTGCCATCATCCACTGGTGGGATTGGTTGCCTGGCTCAGCTCCTAAGGAGCTGAGCAAGTATGAACAGGGGCCTGGGATCTGCCTCTCAAAGCGAGCTGGAGCCTTGGGGTGAAAGGACCCCGTCTAGTAGCAGTGGCAGAGAGGGTGGTTGTAAAGGATGAGGTAGGACCTGTGAGCTCAGGACAAATTCCAGACACAGCAGTCCCACCACTGCCCCGCTCAGAGGGTGACTCCTTCCTGTGGGTGCTCAGCCAATCTTTTTTGCCCCCCAGGGGTGGTGGTGAAGACAGAGCAACAGAGCACCTGGTAGGCTGAACAGATGGGGATCTGGAGATGGGTGGGGGATCAGGATGCCAGATTGCTTATGCTCTTTCTGCCTGTTTCTCAGCACCCAACCTGTCACTGCAGGGACCCCCAAGGTTCTCTTTCTTCGTTCCTGCCCGTGTCAGCCAGCACCTCTGTTCCCCTGGGGAATGCGGCAGTGGTGAAGATGGCTCCAAGAAGGGGAGTACCTGTATAGGGAGGGAAGGAGGGGAGGAGGCCTGAAGGTTTGCAAAATGTTCATTGCAGTAAGTTTGCGTCTGTGTGTGTGCTTGTGTGCGTGCAGGTACACTTACGAGTATGAGTGTGCTTATGTATGAGCACTTGTGCACGTGGCACGGTTGTCACAGATAGATGCTCAGGCTGTGTGCTGCCATTTACATAGACCCTAATGTGAATGGCATCCACTGAAGTTGCACAGTGCTGCAGTCCTGTGGGGGGGGGTGTGTATGAGTGTGCATGTGTGTGTGTGTTAGGGAGTCAGAAAGATGTTTGTGCAGTCCTTGGTAGTTTCCTATGTACCTACTATCATCCTGGCTCCTCTTTCTCCCTCCTTCCCCTCTTGATGTCTGCTTCCCTCCCAACTCATCTCCCTTCAGCTCCTGTCTCTGGTTGCGGTAGAGGCCTCAGGGCCCCTGCCCCAGCCTAGGGATGCCGTAGTGGGTGGGCAGTGCCCTGAACCAAACTGTTCTCATGGATGGCTCATCCATGTGAGCTAAGCCTGCACCCACCACTCTCCTTTCTCCAAAATCTGTTTCTTTTTGAGGATATCTGAGCCAAGAGCACCCTCTCCATCTAGGAGTGAAAGCCAGACTCGGGCCCACCCCCATCCTGACTGCTCATTTTTGAACCTCCCCAAGTCCAAGCCTCTGTTGCCCTCCGGGATGTTTTGTGTGGCTCTGCATCCTGCAGTGGCAGAAAGTAGAGGAGGGTCAGGGTAGACCCTCAAGAAAAGAGGGAAAAACACAAAGCACAAAGGTGAGGGGGTGGGATGGACAGTAGCCCTACTCCCCGCCTTCTGGCACTGCCCCCCTCTCTCCCTGCTACCCTCTGGCCCTCTTTCCATCCTCTCCAGCTAGTGGCAGGGGCTGAAATGAAGGGGAGTCTGTCCACCAGCCACTCTAAAAGTCAGCAGCAGTGGGAGCAGGGCCCCTGTTATCTGGGACTAGATGAAACCAAGCACTCCGTTATCCGGCATTTCCTTCTAGAGGGTTCCACTACCCGACCCTGAGCACAGCTCCCACTCAGTGACCAGCACCCTGAGGTACTCTAAGATCCCAAAGTGCCTTGTGACATATCAAAGATGATGGCACTAGCTTCAGCCTCGTTTTAGCATTAAACACATATTTCTGTTTCCAAAGCTTTTGGAGGTGGGGAATCCTGTTTAGCAACCCCAAAGTGGCTGAATTTTCAAACACACAAACACACACACACACACACACACACACACACACACACACACACACATACACACACCAGAACTGATAACTGTGGGAGAGGGTGTGTCCTTTAAAGTAAGATCATGATTCAAAACATTTTGTCCTTTGGGGGACATCCTTATACGTGTTCTCCGTAGTGGAGGAGATACTGTCTTATAAGCCATAAAGCTCTGAACTAACAGGAAGTGATCTTGATAATATTAAGATTATCTCAGGGCCCCTGCCCCAGCCTAGGGATGCTGTAGTGGGTGGGCAGTTCCCTGAGTCAAACTGTTCTCATGGATGGCTCATCCATATGAGCTAAGCCTGTACCCACCACTCTCCTTTCTCCAAAATCTGTTTCTTTTTGAGGATATCTGGGCCAAGAGCACCCTTTCCATCTAGGAATGATTACCTTTTGAAGGTAGTTTTGACTTTTGGAACGTCTAAGGCCATTTGAAGCCACGTGTGTTGGAGCAAGTTCATGTGAAGCTCAGCAGAGCCCTGCATGGTTTGGAGTTGGGGTGCCTGTCTCTAGGTCCCAGGCTGGGTACGGATGTGCAGTGTTGTCAGGCTCCTTTGGGTTTCCCAAAGAAGAGGTCAGAGTGTTTCAAGAAATGATACCCTGCTTGGGGAAAGCACATAGCCTCCCCAAGGTCGGCTTTGAAAAGAAGCAGCACTCTTTGTTGTATTGGAAAATGATATTTTCATACTTTAAAGTCACACCCTGCATGTAGTGGTGGCTTCCAATTATTAATTAATTTATTTTATTTAACAGTCACTGGCACACGGAGCTTATTATGTGCCAGGCAGTGATCTAAGCACTTTACAAAAATAACTTGTTTAATCCTCATAATAGCCTAGGAAGTAGATCCCAGTATTATCTGCATTAAATGGATTAATCAGAATATCTAATTTACAAAAGCATATTAAAAACCCCACCAATGCCGAATAACTGAGGTCTTGTTTGATGGGAGTTTTAAAGCGTTTTAGTCTGTGTATTGGTCTATTTACTATTTACTGTCCTTTCTGGTTGGCCCCTCCTCGCTCTATCTAGGAAGAAGGAAGTTGTCTATGAGTCAGACTCTCCTTCCTTCTCCATCCCAGAGTCCAGGTGGGGGTCACTCCAGAGTACTGGGGTTGGTTGAGATGGCTGGACCCTGTCTCTCCAGAGACCCCAACCTCTCAATCCCACATGGCTCCAAGCATCCCATAGCAGCTCTGGGGATTAGATGGGCGGAGTAAGAGTTCCGGTGAGAAAGCAGGTGCTCAAAAGCCTGTCCTCAGTGGTATTGGTGGAATCCTTGGGGTCAGGCTCACAGGCAGGGCAGGTACTAGCATTGGTGACCACTGATCATGGAGATGTGATATGTCACCAACTCACATGTCAAAAGGAGCCAAGCAGTGTCAGGGAGAGGGCACTTGTGGGGATTGTGGTAAACAGAGGACCACCACCAATCCTCAGCTCAGCCAATTGTTGCCAGTATCTTTCACTTTTTAAGTGAAATCTCACAATTTTAAATTAGTGGCATCTAACTTTTTTAAAAGCAACAACTTTTTAAAGAAAAATCACTGTGTGAGCTAAACAAAACCGGTTTACAGGCAGAGACCCTGAACTCAGTTTGAACCTCTCTGAGCCTGAGGACTCACCCCCCCCCCAAATCTATCCAAGGCTGTAGCATGCAAATGGGGGCAGTGTTCTGCCCCAGGAACTCAAACTGGGTGGGCTTCTTAAGAGAAGGCAGTTCGTGGCCAGGGGCGCTGTGTGCTGTGTGCTGTGTGTACATGTCAGTGAGCTCATGGTGTGTGTGCCTAAGTGTGTGTGTGGGCCGGTGGATTCGTTCATGGCAAGTGAGGTCCTCCTTAGAGGACCAGTATTTTCTCTGTGGGACAGGAACCTGAGTCAGTGAAAAACACTCTAGTAAATTCTCAGTAATGAATAGACACCCTCCACCCACTTAAGGCAGCTTGGGTCACAGCAATAACCATTCAACACTCACCCCCGCGGCTAGCATCCCGAACCCAGCAATCTCCTTTGCGTTTCCAGTTGTGGGGAAAAGGGGAATAGCCCTGCCCAGCACATGGGGGAATAGTGGAAACTCTGAGCCATGCTGGTACCTTAACCCTTGCTCCCCCAGCCAAGAGGGGCAGGCCCCTCCAATCCCAGGAAAAGCCAGGGTTCCCCTCTGTGGAGGGGCCCAGGACCCTCCTTTGCTATTTCTCTCCTCTGCCCTGCTTAGATCTCCTTTTCTGGGGCGGGGTGGTGCTGTCTGCCCAGGCAGTGGTTGGGGGGGCCTGGGCTACTGGGGTGGGCAGGAAGAGCTGTGGCAATGTGTCTATATTGGGTGGCCAGGGGAGGGAACCATGCTTAGGGAGGATATGGGGGCCCTGGCTGTGGGAGCATAATGCTGTATCCCCTGCTGTCCTTGGGTTGATTTGGTACCTGAGGATGGAAGAATAGACCTCTAAGGAGGGCCCGAACACCACCCCACCCCACCCCAAATCTCCACTGAGATTCCAGCCCATAGGGCAGGAATCAGCCCACCCCCATGGGCAGTCCTTGGTAACAAGGAGTGTGGCAAATCACTCTTCTTAAGTTGGGGGGCATGTCCCCAAAGTTTGCATTATTCCCATTAGGGACAGAGGTGCCCTCTGGGACTGGTGGGGTCAGCCTCTGAAAATTTTAAAGCATCCTTCTCCCTAAGGGAGAGGCTCCCAGCCTGAGGACCACATCCCTCAAATATCCCAAATGGTTTCTCACACCACCCAGTGGGCTTCCCAGCTTAGGGAGCCCCTGGGCTTGAATGGCCCCAGCCCCCCAATTGAGTAGTTAAGAAGCAGTGGGGGAAGAGGGGCAATGAAGCCCAAAGGACTATGGGAACATTTCTAGACCTCCGCTTCCACTTGGTTCCGCCGTGCGTCTCACCACGTACCCTCCCTTCTATCTGCACAGGCTCTGAGGGTTGGGGGGCTGGGGTTCACCTTGCCACGACTAACAGCCCCCCCCCCCTCACACACACACAGCTGCAGGCACACTTCATGCACTCTCCGGACAGCAAACTAGCGGCCCCCCCACCCCCGAGAGCACGAGGATCGTGTTTCCGGGCCCCTCTCACAGGTTTATCACTGTATCAGGACCCCCATCTACCACATTCCCCTTTGTCCCCGACCCCTGGACCCGCCCCCGCGGCCGTCGCACCACGAATGTACGTTCAGTCTTTTTAACTAGCTGCTAAGCGGCGTGATCAGGGTACCGCCAGGCCTCCGAGCCCCCGGCTCGAGACCCGCCCCTCACTCACGTCGCCAGAGCTTCCCTCCCGGGCGCCCCGACGTGTGCGACCCGAGGGGAGGTCAGCCTCTGCGCCCCGCCCCCGCCGAGCTGCCTGCTGCTAAAGTCCTCCCCCGGTTATCGCCCCCAGCCGCCCGCCGCCCCCGCCCCGCGCTGTGATTGTGTTAGCTTCCCCTCCGCGGGCTCTCGGTCGCAGGGTCCCTGGCGGGGCGGGGCTGGAGTGGTAGCTCGCCCCTCAGGGCTTCAGGGCAGGACGCTGACGAGGGCTGGGAGGGAAGCTGGCCAATTCTCCGGGCTCGAAGAGGCCCTGTCGCCCACCCCTGAGTCCAGTTACCTCACCGCCTACAGAGCTGCCCCCTCCCCCCCCAAATAACTGGCCTTGCAATTGGATGCCAAAGAGCCCAGAGTTGAGGGGGACCCAAGCTTTGAGCCTAGGTCTCTCAGAGCCACCCAACACCCCCTTTTGGCCCAAGCCCCTGCGTCCGTGTCTCCTGCCCCACCCCACTTACACCACTGAGGGCCCTGGGGGTCCCCAAACATGCCCCCGCTTCCAGCTCTTCTCTCTTCCCACCCCCGAAAATAAAACTCAGGGACCAACATCTGCTTCCTTTGCACTTGCTCCGTCGACCCCTGCCCCCCCACTTGGAGGGGCTTCCGAGGGTGAAGAGGCGGGGTTCGGGGCCCTTGTGACTGACAGTATTGAGCGAGGAGAGGGCTGGCCCCTGCCCCCTAAGAGGTGAGACTGGTGGGATGGGGGAAGCTCAGCCCTGGGGCCCACCTGAGCCCTTTCCCTCCAGGGACCCAAGGAGCCCCCTAGCATTGTTGGGAGACACTTCCTGATCGAGATGGGGAGGGGAGCGAGGGATAGGAAGGGGGTTGGCGAGAGGACCTCCCTCCCGGAGGTCCCGAATCCCAGCCTGTTTATTCCTGGGCTTCCCCATCCCATCATACCCGCCCCCATTTTGTACTGCAATAATACTGTATTATAAGCTTGCACTATTTCCCGACCCCGGCCAGCATAAGCATGCACGAAAAACTCAAAACCACACACACACAGGAAGATGGGACGCTTTTTTTTTTCTTTCTCTCTCTCTCCGGGGTGCGTCCTCAGTGTACAGAGCGGCGTCGGGGGGGCCCCGGGCCCGGGTAGAAGAGCATGCACTGAGACCCCGCCCCTAGACTGCGAGTACTGTACAAATCCAACACTTGAAACTGACACGCACACGCGCGGCGCCGCCGGGGAGCGGGGTGGGACACGGACACGCACCCCCACGCACACGGCCACGCGCAGGTGGGGGTGGGGGGCGCCCCGCCGTCACGCGTCGCTGTGCGAGGGATCTTGTGCCTTTTAAAGTCCCTGTATGTTAATGCAGACAATCCGGAGAGCTTGTGTACTACCAAATCCTGATTAAAGACGCCTTCCAGGAACCTGCACTTCGCCTGCTTTCTTTCACCCTCCTCCTTCCTAACCCACCATTCGATGCAGAACCAATTCTGGGGTCGCCGGGCTGGGCAGAAAGCAGGGTCTAGTCTTTTGCTGACTCACGGATGGGGTGGGGGGCAAACTCCAGATCATGGATCCAGCCCCGCTCCTACCTCCGCTAAGACAGGCTAGATCGGGAGGGGACCAGAGGTTTCAGCCTAGTTGGACTTGAGAGACCCTCACGAGGCAGCTGGCTGTCTCCTTTCATCCGCAGGAGGGCTTTGGGGGTGGACTCTGGTCTTTGGGGCTGACTCCAAATCGCCAACTTGCTGGAGGGGGGATGCGGAGTAGGGAGGTGGGTGCACTAATCAGTTTTCTATGGATCAGACAGTTGAGGCCAAGTGTGTGCTGGGGGTGGGAAGCCAGAATGCCAGAGAGCCCTGTGGGAGGGAAGGGCACGGGAGCCTTCCCCCACCCCCTGTTTTAATGGAAGGTCTGAAGTAGTCCTGGCTTGGGGGAGAATGGTCTGTTGAGGGGGATCAGTGAGAGAGTGGATTGTGCAGAGCCAAGGGAATGCAGGGATAGAATGTGGGTTGAGGGAGAACTAGGACAAGGAGCGGGTGGGACACAAAGAAGGAGAGGATCGCAGAGACTTTGGAGACGGCAGAGAGAGAGGGTGAAAGTGGAGGGGGGCTCACCCTCTCTCTGTCCCCCACCCCACCCCTGCAAACCTGCAGCCACAGCACCAAAAGAGGAAGATACTTTTCTCGGGGCCTAAAGCAAGTGTGTGGGTAGAAGGGCAAGCTACAGCTGCATTTCTTGACCCGCAGAGCATTTAGAATGTCCCCATGCTGTCAGATCCTTGCCCTGGGGCAGTCAGGGAGGGGTTGGGGACACTGAGATCTGAGGGTCAAGTATGGAGGATCTGTAGAGACCTAGGGTAGGCAGCTGCCTTCCCAGGTCATCTTACCCCTTCCACCCAGATGACTGTCATAGGCCAGTGTGCCCAGGGTGGGTGGCACCCCTGGGTGTGGGGTGGAGGAGCATAGGGAGGGCTCTTGGCTTGGCAGATGTTGTTTGAGAATAGAGACCCAGACAGACAGATGAAGAATCTGGGAAAGTCAGAGGTGGGCAGAGGAAGCTACCCTGTTGACTTCTCATCTCCAATTTTCAGTCTGGGAAATTATGGCAATTGTGGGGGGGGGTCCCCTGGGGAGGAGGGGAAATGGGAGGTATGCACTGGGCAGCTGCTGAGGGAGGAGATGGGGCACTGCTGTGAGAGGCACAAAGCCCTCCCCGCTCTACAGTGAGGGAGGGGCGGGGTGTCAGAGTTCACACTCCTCTTGTCCGTCGGCAACCCCCCTTCTTTGACCTTGGGACTGTGGGCTGATGTGCAGTGCACGATGTCTGGGACTGGCTAGGGTCCAGGCAGGAGAGTTGCTCAATGCACGCTGTGTGGGGATGGGGGTATGTGGAGTAACCTGTCTCCAGCATCAGTAACAGAGAAGTCAAGGCTGAGGAGAGCCCAGTTTTGTTGGTGGCAGGGGCAGTTGGGAGTCTGGTCCGTCTACCTCTGTTCACTTTTCCGGCTGATTGGAGTAAACATGGGCTTGGGCTGAGTTCTGAAGCTGGTGAGGCCACATGCCGCTGCTCTGGGCTCAGTGGAGGCAGGGGGAGGGCTGAGGCTTTCATTCTCTCTGTCTCAGCTCCAAAGGCCTGCCTCTCCTCCTCCCACACTATTCAACCTCACCACATCTGCCTTTGGCCAAACTCCATCAGTTCACTAGGGAGCTTTTTTTTTTTTTTTTTTGCAGTACACGGGCCCCTCACTGTTGCGGCCTCTCCCGTTGCGGAGCACAGGCTCCGGACGCGCAGGCTCAGCGGCCATGGCTCACGGGCCCAGCCGCTCCGCGGCACGTGGGATCGTCCCAGACTGGGGCACGAACCCGCGTCCCCTGCATTGGCAGGTGGACTCTCAACCACTGCGTCACCAGGGAAGCCCCACCAGGGAGCTTTGAAACAGATTTCTGGGCCTCATCTCTGACCTACAGAATCTAGGGAGTAGGACTCAGGGCTCTGTGGTTTTTAAAGAGCACCCCCGAGTAATGCTGTGCCAACATGCTGGAGTACCACAATGAGCAGACTGGAATCATAAAGGGCCACTGCCCTGGGAAGGGAGCAGGAAGGTGTGAGCTTCCGCAGACCCTGACTTCCGCTTGGTGACACCCAGCACTGTTTCTTCCCCCTGAGATAGACTGGGAGAGTGTCACTGCTGTCCCCCTCCCATGGTGTCCTCAGGCCTATAGGGCCAAGCACACAGAGGCTATCCAGTGACCGTTGGCTGACTGAATGAGCACAGGATCACATGGGCAAATGGATGAATACTCATTGGGCAAAGGCATCCAGGGGAGGCCAGAAAGAGTGTGGGAGGACTTCCCGCTCTCTGAGGAGGGAGGAACTTGAGCCAGCCCTGGTCCTCCCCAACATGGAGCCAGACGGGGAGGGGCTTTGAAATAGAAAACCCAGCATGCCCAGGCCAGGGTGGGCTTGGCAGTGATCCTTAGGGCAAACCTGTCCCTACTCTGAGGTTCACAGCTCTGCTAAAGGGCAGAGGGTCCTGAGTTTCTCCACGTGGGAGGATGGGAGGCCAGTGAGGCAGTGGAAAGAATTCTGAGTTCTGGGCTACCCTGGGTGGTGTGCTTTGTGACTTGGGCATGTTGATGCGTGTCTCCAAGCCTCAGTTTCCCAGTCTGATATTATCAGTGATGCCTGATTTCCAGTTCTAATCCCTCATCCCTCCCATGTAATGGAAGGGGAGGGCTTTAAGATGAAAGGAGAGAGGGTTCCAGCTATGATCATCTAATGTGGGTGCTGTGAGCAGAGGATCCATCCTATGGATGGGGCTTTTCCTGAGAGATCCAAGAACTGGCCTGATGGCAGGGGAAAAGGTGGTTCTAACAGGGATGCCCAAAGTGTCTGAGATGGGACAGGGAAAATAGGCAGAGGTTCTGCTGAGAAAGAATGGCTTGGTGGGGTTGAAGGATATCCCTGCTGGGTAGGATGTATCTAGTGCTGGGTGGGTGAGTTCTGAGCCAGACAGGATAAAAACATAATCAGAACACACCCCAGCATGTGCTGGGGTCCTCTCCCGTGTCTGATGCTATTTTGTCTTGCATCACTCCTCCCCACTCCATCAAGGCCTCACTGATGGTCTGATTGTGAGGAAGATTACAGCAGTTAAGGAGGGAAGAAGTCACAGCCTTGAGCAAATCTTGGCCTTGGGGATTCCTTCCCCTCCATCAGCCTTTGGGCTGACTGCACAGAGACCTCAGCTGGGAGAGCCACTTCTTTCCCCGCCCACCGCCCCCCACCCACAGGTGTGGCATCCAGGAGTTTCTGGGGTTGAGCAAGGAATCAATGATCTTCAAACCAGAGTGAGCAGGGTGGGGGTAGGAGGTGGGGGGCAGGGTGGGGAGGGAACTAACATTTATCAATCAACAGCTATAAGCCAGACCCATTGCTAACATGACCTCATTTATGGTCACAGCCTTGGTGGAGAATGCATTATCCCCATTTAATTTCCTAATCTAAAGATTTCACACTCCATGCAAACAAGGACCCAGATCTGTCTTGCTGATCCACAAATTCACAGCCTCTAACACAGCGGCCAAGGCAATAGACATTCAAGGACTTCTTACTTCTTGAATGAATGAATGAATGAATGAAAAACCCTTAAGAGGCTCGGTGTTTATCAAGAAAGAGAGCCATGTAAACACGTGCTTGTGAAATAGAGGGTGGAAGGTTCTGTAATGGAAGGATGTGGGAAAACAAGTAGAGTGATGAAGTCTGCTTGGTGGGTGGACAAGAAGCTTTTGGGGAAATGAGCTGTTTTAGCTGGTCCTGGAGGAAGAATAGGAATTTGTCATGTCAATAGAGAGAGTGAGAGGAACCCCTGGGCAAAGGAAACTGCCTAGGGAAAGACTCAGAAGTGTGAGATGCATGAGGCATTTAGAGAACTGCTGGAATATAAGTGGGGGACCAGAGGGTGCTGCTCAAAGTAAGGTTGGAGCACAAGGTAGGAGTCAGATCATGGGGTGGGGTGGGGACAAGTGGGGGAGTGGGGATGCTCATGTGCCAAGCCAAAGATTGAACCTGTCTCCTGAGGACTGTGGGGCCCACCATAGTTTTCTGCAGGTTTGAAGCCAGAGAAATGGAATCAGATTTAAGTTTCAGGAAGATCACTTGGGCAGCTGTAGGAAGAACGGATGGGCAATGCAGAATGGAAAAAACAGGCTGATGGCTGGGGAACCACCAGGCAGGACAGGGCTGTGCCCATGGGCATAGGGCAGCAGACACAGATGTTCAAGAGGAATGCCTGGCAGGACTCCCTGATAGTCTGGATGGCACCTGAAGGTGTTGGAGCCCCTCCAGGGCTTCTGGTCTGCATGGGCTGTGTTTAGGAAAACAGAGGCCCTGTGTGTTCAAAAGTCTAACAAAGTGCTGGATACCATCAGTACCATCCCACCAGGAACAAAGCCATGTCAGCCCTAATGGGGCCTGGTGCATTGTGGGTGCCTGGGGATGTGTGTGATTGACAAGGGCGGAGCTAGAGAAGACACAGCAGCTGAGGTCCTGGTGAGATGGTCAGGCCTTTTGAGTCTGGAAGGAAGGGGGCTAAAGGGAAATGTGGCAAGAATCTAGAAAACCAAGGACATGCCATCACATTGCCAAGAACTCTGCATGAAGCTTCAAAGGGTAAAACTTAATCAAGTGTAAAGAAACTGCCTTTCATAGGCTGGGTGTGAGTTTTTGGAGGAAGTGTGGACTCAAAACATACCTACAGAGGACTGGAAAATTACTGGCTGACAGGCAGGTGGGAAGGGGGCTGGAGCTCTAGGGGCCCAGCCTGCACTTCAAGGGGTGGAGGACAGCCTGAACTTTGCCCTTGTCTGACAGGTTCTGGTGGCCCTGGTGGCCAGCTCCCTGGCTGCAGAGGAACTGTGCCCTGTGAGGAAGCAGTGAGGGCTGACCCAGACACTTGCTGCCTCTCTCTGGACCTGGTTTCCTACATGGTGGCTATGATGGCTTGCAGTTGTCATTTTCTTCTGTTGATTGAACTAGAGTTGCCTCTGGGTTTCAAGATACACATAGGATACAGAAGAGTGGGGGTAAAGGGAAGACTGGTAGACAGAAAAGCCACCAGGATCAAGGCCTGGGACCTCAGGGGACCTGGAGCACGAACACAGTTATTCATCAGAGATTTACTGAGCACTTACTAGGTGCCAGGGACCATTCTATGCCCTGGGGACAGAGCGATGAGCAAAACAGCCCCAGCATGTGCTCTAGTGGAATTCACACTCTCATGGGCCTCCTAGCCTGGGAGTGCAGTCAGGCCTTCTCCGGCCCAGGATGGGGGGGGTGACCTCAGTGGGTCCCTGTGTGTGCCCCTTGCAGGTATTCTCCGTGGCGCCCCCGTTTGAGGTGAATGGTCTCCCGCGAGCTGTGCCCCTGAGCCTGCCCTACCAGGACTACAAGAAGGATCTCTCTGATTACCGCGAACGGGCTCGGCTGCTCAACAGGGTCCGGAGGGTGGACTTCTCGCACATGCTACTTGCCACCCCGCAGGTCCCGCTGGCTCCTGTTCAGCCTCAAACGAATGGGAAGGAGGAAGAGGAGGAGGAGGAGGAGGAAGAGGAGGAGGAAGAAGAAGAGGAGGAAGAAGAAGAGGAGGACGAGGAGGAAGAGGAGGAAGAAGAGGAGGAAGAAGAGGAGGAGGAGGAGGCAGTGGCCCTGGGGGAGGTGCTGGGGCCACACAGTGGCTCCAGCAGTGAGGGCAGCGAGAGGAGCACGGACCGGAGCCAGGAGGGCGCCCCGTCCACGCTGCTGGCCGATGATCAGAAAGAGTCCAGGGGCCGAGCCTCCATGGCTGATGGGGACCTGGAGCCTGAGGAGGGCTCCAAAACGCTGGTGCTCGTCTCCCCTGGCGACATGAAGAAGTCGCCTGTCACTGCCGACCTGGCCCCCGAACCTGACCTGGGCACTCTGGCTGCCCTCACTCCTCAGCACGAACGGCCCCAGCCCACTGGCAGCCAGCTGGACGTGTCTGAGCCAGGCACCCTGTCCTCTGTCCTCAAGTCTGAGCCCAAGCCCCCTGGGACCGGGACAGGGCTGGGGGCTGGGGCAGTGACCACAGGGGCAGGGGGAGTGGCAGTCACCTCCTCGCCCTTCACCAAAGTCGAGAGGACCTTTGTGCACATTGCAGAGAAAACTCACCTCAATGTCATGTCTTCTGGCGGACAAGCCTCCCGGTCTGAGGAGCTCAGCTCTGGTGGCGAGCTGGGCCTGGAGGTGCCCTCTGATGGAAGGGCTGCGGAGGAGGGGGCCTCCGTGTACCTGGAGAACGGCATTGCCCTATCAGAGCTGGTGAGCTGTGTCCTGTCCGCTCCCCCTGGGAGCAGCCCCTTGGAGGTGACCACAGACTCACTGCCCAATGGCCCAGCCCTTGCCGATGGACCAGCCCCGGCGTCCCTGCTGGAGCCGGGTCCCGAGAAACTGGTCACCATCTCCCCCAGTAGCCATGCCATGCCAGGCCCTCGCCCCAGGAGCCGAATCCCTGTCCTGCTGTCTGAGGAGGACACAGGTTCGGAGCCCTCAGGCTCACTGTCCGCCAAAGAGCGGTGGGGCAAGAGGGCCCGGCCACAGCAGGACCTGGCGCGGCTGGTGATGGAGAAGAGGCAGGGCCGCCTGCTGTTGCGCCTGGCCTCTGGGGCCTCATCCTCTTCCAGTGAGGAGCAGCGCCGTGCCTCTGAAACGCTCTCAGGCACAGGCTCCGAGGAGGACACGCCTGCCTCTGAGCCCGCGGTGCCCAGGAAAGCCGGGCGGGCAGCTGCCACCCGGAGCCGGATCCCCCGTCCCATCAGCATCCGCATGCCCACGCCTGCCGCAGCCCAGCAGCCCCCTGACAGGCCCCAAGGCGCAGCCCCAGCATCTGACACAGCCATCACCAGCAGGTGAGAAACTGCTGCTAGTCCCAGGGCAGGCAGAGGGTGACTACAGAAGGCCTCCATCAGCAGAGGCTTCCCTGGAGCCAGAGGCTATTGATAATTCAGGAAGGACCCTCAGCCACACCCCCTGTCCACCACCTCCCCAACTAAGTCTCTCTTCTGACTCAGGTCCCAGCCCTGTCACTGGGCTCAAGGGAGTGGCTGCAGAGAGTGTGTCTGGAGGGGTTCCAAGGAGACCAGGCTTGGGAAAAGGTTGATGGGGGCCAGTGGGGTCCACACACAGCCTCTGGTGTGCCATGGGGCATTTGAGGCCAAAGGATAAAGGCCAGAATAGTTGGGAGAAAACATTATTCATATTAATATAAACATGGGTATATAATAGAGTAGAATGTAAAATCCATGTGAATTTTAAAGATAAAACAGAGACATCAAAGAAAGCCTGGAGCAAGCTCTTTTGGTAGCAGCCTGGGAGTGTGTGGCCCTTAGAGGTCCCGTTCTGGAGGATGGGGCACCATGCCTCAGTTTATCCATCTGTGCCAAGGTCTCCTCAGTTTCATCCAGCTCTGAGGATGCAGGACTCTGGAGCTCAGTGACCAGGGAGATTCTGAAAATGTCTTTTTGTTTCTTTGCCCTCCTCTTGTCTCTTGCCTTCTGCCCTCCGCACCACCTCCCGCAGGCTCCAGCTGCAGAAGCCCCCAGGGACGGCCATTACTGCTGACCTCCGTCCCAAACAGCCCACCGGCCGTGGCCCGGGCCCAGGGCGAGCCCAAGCCGGCACCAGGCCACGAGCCCCGCGCAGTCCTGGCCTCCCCGCCTCCTCCGCGCACTATCCCAGCGCCTCCCCCCGGAGCCGGTCCCTGTCCCGCAAAGAGAGCCCCTCTCCCTCGCACCAGGCCCGGCCCGGGGCCCCCCCACCCCGGGGCGCCCCGCAGGCCCGGGCCCAGCCTGAAGGCACCCCCTCCCCGGGGGCCCCCAAGAAAGGACCCAGAGGGAAACTCCAGACTCAGCGCGCAACCAAAGGCCGGGCGGGGGTTGCGGAGGGTCGGGCTGGGGCCAGATAATGACGCGCGCGGCGCTCCGTGGCCCCTCACCCTCACCCCGGCCCCCCACCTGCAGCCGGCCACACTGGAACAGCTCCCAGCACAGCCTTACGCGCCTGACGCGCGCCACCCGCGGCCCCAGCTTCCTGCCTGCACCCGCGAGGACGCGCGCCAGCACACGCCGCGCCCACCCGCCGGCCCCGCGGAAGGGGACGCGGCGCCGCGGCAAAAAAGTGTCCGCCTCCCCATCCTTCCCCGTCTCCGCCCCTCCCCCTGCTGCCCTTCAGGTGGGGCAGGCTCACCTTACGCCCCGGGGAAGGCTCAGCGACTCTTCACCAAGAACTTCACGAATGGGGACGCCCTGCTCACCACCAGGCCTCTGCTGCTCTCCAAGTCCCCCCAGGGAACTCTGCTTACACACCCTGCGGCGCCTTTCCCTTCGCCTGACCCTCTTCCAGCCAAAGCTACACGCCCCAACCCTTTCGGAAAGGCAGCCTCAAATTCCAGAAGTGGAGGCTTCAGCCTCCCACTAGGGGTTAATCTCACGTCTCCTGGGAGCTGTGGTGGTTGGAAAGGGCTCTTCTCAGCTGCCAGACGGGGGTTGGGGAGGTGAGACCTAGGAGCCATTGGTCTACTGTGGTGTGAGGGGGCAGGTCTGACCTGCCCCAAAGTCAGCACCATCCTGGACACCCCTGTAGGAGGCAGTGGACAGGTGATGGGGGAAGGGTGCTCCCTTGCGCCTCTAGGGTGCAAAGACCCCCTCCCCCTTAGTTTGTGTGGGACCTCAGTGGGAACCATCAAGTGTGTGTGGCCTGCCTTCCTGGGCAAGTGTTTCCCAATGGGAAGTTGGAGGGGGGCTTTACAAAAGGTTTCACCCCTTCCCTTTGTCCCCGGATCTAGTGCTCAGGACCCCTCACCATCAGGAATTCCTTCTTGCCATCTAACCTCAATCTTGCCTACTGCAGTTTCAGCCAACTTCTCTCTCTCCTGAATTCAGTGGAGGTGGAGAATGGCTGGTTATCATCTTCTCTGCACTGGCCCTTTGGAGATTCAGGGACTCAGTTCTAGCTGGGTCACCCTCCCTGTCCTCCTGCCTGTGGGGAGTAGGCTGGATCAGACCATCATCTCCTCCAGTGGGAGAGAGAGCAGAAATAGGCAGACAGACAGACAGCTGGCCCCTGGACTCAAGGCAGAAAGGCCCTTTTAACTTCCAGATTGTATGCTTGTGTGATAGGTCCAGCCCCAGTCCCCTCCGCCTCCAGCTCACCCTTCAGCCTGTCCCCTCTTGTCCTAATCCCAACCCATGCGGCTGAGCAGTCCCTGCAGTGGGTGAGGCCTCTGCTGCTCCATGAATGGATATGGGGCCTCCTCCTGGGTCTGGCTTCTGCATAATTCATCCCAGCTCATCATCAGCCTCAACTGCCTACATCTGGGCCGAGGGGCTGCAGAAAGGATAGCCAACCCTGCCTATCTGGGACAGGTCCCCCTGCAGGCCTTCTCCATCCTCAGCACACACAGCCTCTGCCCCCTGGCCTGGCCCCTCTGTTCTTCCCTGGGTCACAGAGAGCAAGGCAAGACAACCAAGGGAAGAGGAAGAAAGGTCCCAGCCTGCCCTAGTGATCTGGCAGCATCCAGCCACCATCACTTAGAAGGATGCCCATGAGGAAATTTGCCCCGAGAGAAGCCTCGTGGTGCCAGCTGAAGCCCCTGATGGAGAGTCGGCAGCTTGGGCAGCTGCTTCTATGCCAAGGTGGTGGTTTCTCTGCAGACCAGCCCAGGGGAGGACTCCAGGGTGGATGGCCTTCGAGGTTCACCCTATGCTGACGCAGAAGCTCCCAGAACACTCAGGAAACCTCTCCGGACAGAGCCCTCTTTGTCAACCCGAGACCCTCCCAAGGCCTCTGCTGCCCTCTGGATCCAGCAGAGGGGGTGGAGGAAGGGCCACTCCCTCCCACCTAGAGCTTCTCCGAATGACAATCAGCTCGTGCCAGGTGGGGACCAGGGCATGACCCCTGGTGCCCAGGTCCTGGGCCTGCTCCTTGCCACCAACCGAACTGTGAATGTAGGGCCCCCAGTCTCACCCCTGCCCCAGGACCAACAACACCCTGGTTTGGTGTTGGGAGGGAAAAGGGGGCGGTCTGAGAGAGCCCCAGGCCCATCCCACCCTCTAGCTTCACCCAGCACTGGAGCTGGGCAGAGACACAAAACCCTGTCTGCCTTTGGGATTCCGGACCTCCCTAGGGCTCCCAACTGACCTCAGGCCTCCGCGTCATTGAATGTCACTGAGGTGGGGGGAGGAGAGGAAGGGGCGAGTGTGCGAGTGGGCTAGGGGACTGACTCTGCTCTTCTCCCTCAGAAGGATCCAGGGCAGAGGAAACCACACCTTCCAGTGCCCCCACCCCCAGCTGCAGCTTCTTCCCCCTTGGGCACCCATTCCCTGCCACCAAGCCTTCCCAGTCCTGAGCGCCTTCTCTATAAAAGAGTGTCACACCACCACCACCACACCCCTCCAGCATTTCCTCATCACCACAGCCTGTGTCACTGGCTCGGATGCAGGTCTGCTCACCCCAAAACATGCCTCCCCTCCCCAGCCGCACTGTGCACGAAGAAGGTGCAGGCGAGGAGCCGGGCCCCAAACACGTGGGCTGACCCCTTCCCAGATCCTCGCAGGGGCCTGGCTTGCTCAGTCTTCTCAGCTCCGGGGACCAGCCCTGGTGGCCATGGGGTAGGGGGCAGAGAGTTGCCCTTGCCCTCCCCCTGGGGAAGCCACTGAAGAATGTTTACATGCCAAAAAGAATGTAACACCCTCCCCCATCCCTCCTAGTCACTGCATGGCCTCTGCCCACCTTGCACCTGTCCACCCCCCACCCGTACCCCCTGGAAGCCCCTGTCATGATTAGATCGGGTCTCGGAAGGGAAGTAGCCATCACACCATTAAAAAGCCTGTGGACCTTTCTTTCTGTTGGCCTGGACTCTTTTTCCTTTGGGAGAGAGGGCAAATCCCAGGCCCTGGGGTTGGGGGTAGACAGGAGAGAAGAGAGCAGGTTGGTGGGAAAGTGGGGAGGGACTGTCATGGAGGCAGATGGTCTACAGAAAAGGATATGGAAGCTCAGGATGGATACCGGAAATTTGCTCAGGGTTACACTGGTGGAAGGGTCTGGTCCTGCTGTCTCTGACAGCAAAGCTCAGGCTCTCTTGGCTCCCCTGGCTCCCAGAGACTCTAAGTCTAGCTTTGTGCAGAGAGGGAGGGAGGAAGAATTTTCATTGCCCCCAAAATTAACAGACAAAAGTACAAGTGTTTGGAAAACCATAAAGTACAGCAGCTTACAGGCAAGGAAGATAAATGGTCATTATTCTAACAAAATCTATGAAAATCAACGAAGGAACAGAGCCTCCACTCCTAGAAATGTATCGTATGGATATACCTGTAAACTTGCAAAATTACATGTGTCCCAAGTTATTCATGGCAGCATTCTTTGAACTCCGCAAAGCCTCATCTGCAATTCTGAAAGCCAAAAAGTTCTGAAACTTGGGAGTCTTCCCATTAGATTGGCATAAACTCATTTGGTATCAAAACCTGCTAAGACCGTTTATAGTCTTTATTAATTCCATTTATCATACATGTTTGCGGTGGAAATATTAATGTGTTTGATTGCACGGTGCTGCCTTAGATCCTACTAGGGTGTTTCATAATATATGGAATATGCACTGAATTGCCTTTCTAAAGATAAATATATTCTGGATTCTAAAAGACTTTCAGTGGTTTGGGTAAAAGACTGTAGACCTGTAAAAGCAAGCGCTCAGAAGCCATCTAAATGTCCGTTAATTGGGGCCTGTTAGTAGAACATGGCCACCCATGTGGCATCGTGGGGTACTGTGAAGCTCTACAATGAAGGAGGTGGCTTTTTGTATACAGTAAAAGAACTGTGTGTGTAATGTCCAACTGTGTAGATGAGTTAGAGGCCTCTGGCTGCTTTGCGATGTGACCTGGGGGAAGGGAGGCTGCAGTATAGTGTACTTGCTGTACTTTTTGCATTCTGGACCCTAAGTTCACTATGTGTGAATCTTTCACCTAGGCAATACATAAACAATTTCTGTCCCAGGGTAGGCTCCCAGCCGTGTCTGAGATCAGAGGGAGAAGGGCCCAGGCTTTGATGTCCTGCTCTCCCTCCAAGAAGACCACTCCACCACAGCTCTGACATTCCAGAACCTGTGTAACCATCTCCTGTTTCCCTCCGTGACTTTCTGGGCCCCCATTTCTTTCGACATGATGCAAGGGGGCTCTAGGGTCTGATTCACTAGGTTTCAGTGGGGACCCCACATGCTTTTACCTTCCTTCTTGTTCAAAAATGTCAAAAGCAGGTCATATTTGTAGTAAAAAGGCAAGTGCTAAAAGCATATAGAATAAAATGTGAAAGCCTGCCATCCACAAATGTGACCATCTACAGGTAACCCCTGTGAACCACTTGGTGTATACCATCTCAGACCTTCTTTTATGTTTATAATAATAGCACTCTCTCCATATATATTTCTTATAAATAGAGGAGCATATTATACCTACTATTCTGAAACATGATTTTTACACCCAACAATGTCTTAAAATACAGATCTTCCTTGTTTTTAGTATATCATAGAGTTGTACAAGCAATCATCACAATCAATTTTAGAACATTTCCCTCAACTCCGAAAGAAACTCCATACCTATAGCAGTCACTCCCATTTCCCCCCCAACCCCTCCAGCCCTAGGCAATCACTAATCTACTTTCTGGCTCTATATAGATTTGCCTATTTTGGACATTTCGTATCACTGGAATCACACAATATGTGGCTCTTTGTGACTGCCTTCTTTACACAGCATGTTTCCAAGGTTCATCAAATTTAGTTTTTATCAGTACTTCATTCCTTTTTAGGGCTGAATGATATTCTGTTGTATGGATAGACAACATTTTGTTTATCCATTCATCAACTGATGGACTTTGGGTTGCTTCTACCTTTCGGCTATTATGGATAATGCTGCTATGAACATTCATTTACGAGTGTTTGTGTGAGCATATGTTTTCATGTCTCTTGGGTGTATATTCTAAGTACATAGGTAGAATATAGAAGTAGAATTGCTGGGTCATATGGTAACTCTATGTTTAATATGTTGAGGAATTACCAAACTTTTCCACAAGGGTTATACCATTTTACTTTCCCACCAGCAATGTAGGAGGATCCTCGTGTTCTTTTTAATGGCTACGTAATAGTCCATGGCATGAATGTTCTATCATCTATCTAACCAGCTCCACGTTGTGCTTGCATTAGAGTCTTTTCAACTTCTCACTATTTCAAATAGTGCCAAAATCAACATCTTGGCTCCTATCTTTGCTTATATCTACAAGTCTAATTCTAGGAGAAATCCCCAGAATAATCAAGTAGATGAAAAATGATATATTGTTCTATTAAAAAATTTTTTTTATTATTATGAATGAATGAAAGAATGCCAAGGACAATTCATTCATTGTTGTTTAGAATTCCTTCAATCATTCATTCGTTCAACTAATTCTGAGCCCCACATGTACCAGAGGCTATGCCAGACATGGGACACCATCCAGGAACTGAGACAAGGCAGAGTGTGCCCTCTAGAAGGTGGCTGTAAATTAACTTTCACTTTACACGAGATTCTATGTGTGCTGATACATGAGACTCAGGTAGGGCCTCCCAGGCCAGACTGCAAACTTGAAGGAAGGCCCTCCAATGAATATGACTCTTAGACTGAATTTTGAAGGAGAAACAGGAGTTGGTCACATAAAGAGCAGCCGGGGCAAGGTGTGGAGGTGTGAGGACTATGTGTGGTTCAGTGTGGTGGTCACTAGTGTGATTCGGGGAGTAGAGAGAGGAGTGAGGGAGGGCAGGACCAAGCCTGTGGCAGGGGTGGGCTGTGCCAAGGAGGACAGATTTAGAGGGTTACAGAGAACCCCTGCCCGCCCTTCTCCCCCAGGAGCCTGAGACCTGCGAGGCACACTCACTTCCCTCACAGCTTGGCTCCACAGGTGAGGACCTGCCCAGCCCCCTGCTGACCTTCTCTCCACTCTCTCAGAAAGACTATCTTTTCTGTTCTAGGGCCAAGAGAGCTCTGAGGACAGCAGCACAGAGAAATGAGTGGCTTGAGCAAGGTTCCTCAATCAGGGGCTTGATAGGGGCCAAAAGACCCAGGACACTGGAGGGGCCTTTGTTAGTAAAGAGAGGTCCTTGGGGGACACTCTGGAAAAAAGAGACCAGAGTGGGAATGTGGAGGGTGTCATGTCTCTGACTGTCATACACTGGGGCCTACTGAGATTTTCCCATTGTCTACTCAGGAGTCAAGGCCAGGATAAGAGCTGAGACCAAGCCAAGGCTGAAGGGTGGTCAAGATGAACTTCTAAGTCCTCAGCTGATGCAGGAGCCTAGTCTTGCCCATGGTGATGTGGTGATGGGGGAGGAGAATCTGCATGGTCAATGGAATTTGGCCATTAGTCAGAGGGAAATATGAGACAAGCCCATTTTCATCCATTCCAGGTGGCATCTTCTGCATTCCTCTCCATCCCATGTACAATTAAGCCCAAAGTAGTGTAACATCACCCATTGCCACCACAAACAATTTTACCACAATCACCACCTCTATCTCCATTATCTACTTCTAACTCTATTACCCACCACTACCAGCACCCTTATCACTCAAATCACAGATACCCTTCTCCATCACCTGCAGTCACCACCACCATCACCATCACCACCACTAGGCTCTGATGACACGATTAACAAGAGAGACAAGGGCTTCCCTGATGGCGCAGTGGTTGAGAATCTGCCTGCCGATGCAGGGGACATGGGTTCGTGCCCCGGTCCGGGAAGATCCCACATGCCGAGGAGCGGCTGGGCCCGTGAGCCATGGCCACTGAGCCTGCGCGTCCGGAGCCTGTGCTCCGCAACGGGAGAGGCCACAACAGTGAGAGGCCCGCGTACCACAAAAAAAAAAAAAAAAAAAGAAGCCGCCTGCCCTGATCCGGGAAGATCCCACATGCCGCGGAGTAACTAAGCCCGTGTGCCACAACTACAGAGCCTGCGCTCTAGAGCCCGTGAGCCACAACTACTGAGCCTGAGAGCCACAACTACTGAAGCCTGCATGCCTAGAGCCCCTGCTCTGCAACAAGAGAAGCCACCGCAATGAGAAGCCTGCGCACCGCAACAAAGAGTAGCCCCCACTCGCTGCAACTAGAGAAAGCCTGCACACAGCAACAAAGACCCAACACAGCCAAAAATAAATAAATAAATAAAAGAATATACTCCATCAAAAAAAAAGACAAAAAAACAAAAACAAGAGAGACAAAATTCTTGTTCTCCAGGAGCTTATATGTCTTCAACATGACCACCACCGCCATTTTCACCATCACCACCACAACCACCACCACCATCAGTATCATCTACCACATAATCCTCATCACCACCACTGCCCTCATAACCACATCACTATTACCACTATCCCTATAGGCCCATACCCTTCACCCCTAGTCCAATCACCATCATTTCTGCCATCAGTATTCCCACTCCGTCACTGGTATACCATCCATCCCATCACCATATTTCCCACTACAATGGGTTCTGTCATTACCACCATCATCAATGTAGGAAATGATTACCCGGATTGTAGCAATGATTAATGGTCAGTGAAGCCCCAAGTAAGATAGGGAGGTCACTCAGTGGAGAGAGAGGCAAAAGAGTAAGAAACACTAAAGTGTAAGAAGTCTCTACTGCAGGCAATCCCAGATATGGAATTGTTTACCCCAGGAACTTATTCTTTCCCAAACTCTCCAACAGTTCTAGTGTAATTTCAAGTAAGGAGTTGTTGTTTTTCCAGGGCACAAGGCTACTTCTCATCTAGTCTCGTATGGGTCTCCTTCTATCTTGGCCTCTGAGCCCAAGTTTGGATCCCCAGGTTGGAGGAGCATGGGGATGGTTTAAAAATTTAATCAAAACCAGCTCTTGACTGGTGATTCAGAGCTGATCAGTACCCTGGTTAGACTCCTGGTATTTCCTACCTTGCTTGTCCTTGCTTTTCCAGCCTCCAAACATCATGGTCATTGTCACCACCATTCCTTGATGACATCAGAGAGGAGAGCTGCCATATGCGGTGGAGGCAGGGAATAAGATGAAGCCAGGGGTACAGTTAACGTCAAATTGCTCTCTGTAGAAAGGGGCTTCAGATTTAGATCTGAGTTGCCTAGAAGCCAATGCAAAGAGGGAGAGGTGACTATTAGCTACGTCTCATGTTAAGGCAGGAGAGAACCCTCAACTGTGAAAACGAAGGCACCACAGCCAATGCCCAGGGTTGGCCTCATTGGCTGCTCTCTCTGGCTGTGGAAAAACCTCAGAGCATTCCCCTGTGGAGTCGCTGGAGGGACCATGGTGATGAGATGGCTGTAAAACTTCTCTCTCAGGAACCGCAAACAGTTATGGTATTTTATATTTTTATAGAAATGATTACATAGTGTCAAATGAGGGAGGAACCCACAATGTAGGGGTTGCATATGGGTGAGAGCAAGAGGGAAGGAGTTTCTCACTCTTGAGCTGGTCTCCAGAGTGGCTGAGGCATGCACCAGGTGAATAGGAGGGAGGCCAGGGCTGCCCTCAGGACCGCACCCAGGGTACTGGAGGGAATGGGGCATGGTGGGGAGGGGTCAGAGACAGGCTTGGGGAGAGGAGTCATATGGAGGGTCATATGGGCCAAGCTAGGGAGCTGGATTTCACCCTCCAGCAGAGGGAGCTGGTGAGGGGTTTTTTGTTTGTTTGCTTTTGATGTGTACCATTTACATAGTCTTTATTGAATTTGTTACAATATTGCTTCTCTTTTATGTTTTGGTTTTTTGGCCGTGAGGCATGTGGTATCCTAGCTCCCTGACCAGGGCTTGAACCTGCACCCCCTTCATTGGAGGGCAGAGTCTTAATCACTGGACCATCAGGGAAGTACCATGGTGAAGGGTTTTAAACAGAGATATTACGCTGTCAGATTTGTGTTTTAAAATGTTCATTGTGGTGGGTGTGTTGAGAGGGGTGAGACTGGAGGTGTGTGGGGGGGTGGTTGTATCACTTGTTTTAACCCTCTCGCCAGACTGCACGCTCACTGGGGGCAGGGACTGTGGCCGAGGCATCTTTGTACCTTACAGAATGCTGAGGTTGCACTAGAGACTCAATATCTTTTACTATTATCACCTCCTGTCACCACAACCAAATCACTGCCCTCACTCCCAAGCCTATTAGCATCACCATTAATACACACCATGTCAACAACTTAGCTCTTTTCCCAGAGCTTTCTCAGGGAGCCCAGCCTAGGGCAGACTGGAACATCTCCAGCTCAGCAGCTTGGGTCAAAGGCCTGGGCAAGAGTCAGGGGTCCTGGTCCTCCCTCCAGCTCTGCTGCTGAGTCACTGTGTGAACCCAGCAAGCCGTGTTCCCAGCCTCCCAAACAGTTTCTCTTAACTCTTCAAAGTGGGGGCTAGATTAAATAAGAGGTTTTCAAATATGTTTGTAGCTTGGGCTCTTTAGAAGCTTATTTGCCAACCTGGTGTTTGGAGAATCAGATCAGAACAAATTTGACATTGCTGGCTTTCCCTGTGCTTTCACGGCAGGGGGACATGAATGAGAACTGAGTGGGGAGTCAGACAAATTCTGAGTCTTAGGCATTCATTGCAGGCAACTATGCCAGGACATTGGCAAACCCTTTCCTTCCCTACCACCACCCCCCAGACACCACGGGGTAATCTAGGAAGCTCCTGAAATAGGGGCAGAGGGCAGGCAGAAGGGACTGTGTATGTGAGAAGAGCCCCTGAGTGAAGAAGTGAGAGGGTGATAGGTCTCGGACCCCCAGATCAGCCAGGCTGTCCAGTGTGGTTCCAGGTGTGTCTCAGGCCAGGGCATAAGCTCCAGGTAGGGGTGCAGGGAGGGCTTGTGGCTCAGCAGGAAGAATCCTTCACCTGGTTAGGGCCTGGCTGTCAGTCTTGCATCCTGAGCTGCCGGTCAGGCTGTGGCTGCAAATAGACAAAGCTGAACTAAGGCTTCACAGGACAAAGGGCATCCAGGGGGAGCTGGAACTATGCTCCAGGGGACCTCCCCTTTTAGGCACCCTTGGAAGCTCTGCTGACCAAGGGGCTAGGGCCTCACCTCCTACATACCCAGCTACCCCATCATGGCAGCCCAAGGTTGCCCCACTTGGTCCTTGAGCACCAACATGTAAGTCCCAGAGCCACGGAGTCAGTGACTACCTCTGAATGGATGGCAGCCCCTCCCCCCAGGCACTGGGCCAGACAGGCAGGGATCCCTGGAGACCTGGGTGGCCTGGGAGGGCCCAATCCTGGGCCAGCCCCTGAGGGCTGGATTCTGGCTGCAGGCTCTCTGCTCATCAGTCAGTCTACTCCCGCCTCCAGAGTCCAAGGGTCCAAGTGGTGGGCAGTTTGAGCTGTGCTGGGCACTACAGAGGGAGTCCGTGCTGGAGAAGGTTGGTGGGTGGGCAGCATGGGATTCGAGGAGCTGCTACACAAGGTGGGAGGCTTTGGGCCCTTCCAGCTGCGGAACGTGGCACTGCTGGCCCTGCCCCGTGTGCTGCTGCCTATGCACTTCCTCCTGCCCATCTTCCTGGCTGCTGTGCCAGCCCACCGCTGTGCCCTGCCTGGAGTCCCTGCCAACTTCAGTCACCAGGACGAGTGGCTGGAGGCCCACCTGCCCCGGGAGCCTGATGGCAGGCTCAGCTCCTGCCTCCTCTTCACCCATCTCCAGGCCCTCCCCAACACCACGCTGTGGGGAGGGGGGCAGAGCCCTGGGGAGCAGCTGGAGGGTGAGCCCTCCACAGTGCCCTGCCCTCAGGGCTGGGAGTACGACCACTCGGAATTCTCCTCCACCATTGCAACCGAGGTACCCGAGCTGGGAGGTTGGGGGACATGCGAGTGGATGGGCCTGCCATTGCCTTGGGTGATTACCATGTGGGCATTAGACACATTACTGTACCATTTAGAGTCTCAGTTTACCAATCTGTAGATGGGATCTATAAATTCAAAGCACTGAGCTTCGTTCCTGGCTTGTAGTAAAGCCCCTATGTGAGAGCTGTTATTATTAACTGGGAGGTGGTGATTAGGGCAGGTGAGGGCTAAGATGGCTCTAGGGAGCTAGGGCAGAGATTTGAGAAGGGTGTTTTTGTAGTAAGAGGTGGAGAAACAATAGAGGACTCCTCTCTCTTCCTTTTTTCTGGGCCCCAGGTCTAGGATTTGCATAATCCATCTAGAGGAGTGCAGGTCGGGGCAGTCTCTCTGGGAAGGAGCAGAACTCCTGTTGTCACGGTCAAGGCCTTCTATGGGAAGACACTGAGGCTGCAGAATTGGGGAGGGGCAAAGTTTTCCACCCCCCAAGCTGGGGTGAATAGACAGGGGCCTATCTGACATGGAGGTACCAGGATGGCACAGTTGACCTCAGAAGAACCTGGGATCTAGGAGAAGAGGGATTGGTACCAGCTGGAGAGGGCCCTGTGCCCATAGGAGGCCCCTCCCTGCCTGTCCCTGCAGTGGGACCTGGTGTGTGAGCAGAAAGGCCTGAACAGAGCCACTTCCACCTTCTTCTTCGCCGGTGTGCTGGTGGGGGCCGTGGCCTTCGGATACCTGTCTGACAGGTGGGGTGAGGTAGGGGGGCCAATAAGGGTGTGGGGTGGGGAACCCTTCCCACTAGCTGGGGTATGGGCCTAGTATACCTCTGTCTTGGGACTTCCCTTCTACAGGGCGCTGACCCTGCATGACCCCTGTGCAGGTTTGGGCGGCGCCGTCTGCTGCTTGTGGCCTATGTGAGTTCCCTGGTGCTGGGCCTGGCATCTGCAGCCTCAGTCAGCTATACCATGTTTGCCATCACTCGCACCCTCACTGGCACGGCTCTGGCTGGCTTCACCATCATCGTGATGCCACTGGGTGAGGCAGGCAAAGGACGGGTAGGGCCTAGAAGACTGCAGGGAGGCAGTTGTCAAGGGTGAGACTGAGCCCATCTGGCCCTTGCTAACTGTCTTCCTGTCTCCAACCGCGCCCTGGGTCCAGAGCTGGAGTGGCTGGACGTGGAACACCGTACTGTGGCAGGTGTCCTGAGCAGCACCTTCTGGACAGGGGGTGTGATGCTGTTGGCACTGGTCGGTTACCTGATACGGGACTGGCGATGGCTTCTGCTGGCTGTCACCCTGCCTTGTGCCCCAGGCATCCTCAGCATCTGGTGAGACCTGGGGGGTAGCTGGGGAGTGGGAGATACAGGAGGCCAGAGACAGAATTAATCAGAGGCTGAGATTCGAAGACAGACTGAGAGAAACTGTCAGTGACCAACAGAGAGAAAGAGAGACAGAGATCAATACAAAGAAAATGGCACCAGGCATGTGAAGCAGAGAAACAGGGAACAAAATATAGAGAGATAGAGATGGAATGACAGAGAGAGAACCACTGAGAGACAGTGAGAGACCAGGACCGAAAGACAGACTCAGAGGCACAGATAGAGATGAACACATGAGTGACAGAAGAGACAGAGCCAAGCACAGACAGGCTGGCGCCCTGGAGGGGTGGGGGTGGTGGCAAAGCCAGCACAGGGGTAGGGAATCCAAGCAGGAGGGTGGGGGGCTGGGTGAGGTGGGCATTTCATTGCCTCCCCCAAATGAACTGGTTTTGGATGATCCCTGTGGGTATGTCTGTATGTCTGTCTCTCTTTCATCCTATGCCCTCCTGTCACCTGTGGGTGAAGTGGGTAGCTGGTCCTGGGGGCTGAGGTTTTGGGAGCAAGACCAATTCAGCTGAGTAGAGAAGGGACTCCCAGGCTGTGGAGGACCTAGGCCAGGGCAAGGAAGAGTGGGAAGAGGTGGCTTTGAAATTGGGCCTTAAGGGATGAATAATAGTTCATCAGGTGAGGAGGGCTTGGGAAGAGAACACATTCCAGGCTGAGGGGACTGTGTGGGGAAGAGCCTGGAAGCTGACAGCCTGTGGTGTGCCCAGGAGGGAGATGTGGCTTAGGGTGCTCTGACTGAAGGGCCTCCTCCTGACCCCCAGGTGGGTGCCTGAGTCTGCACGCTGGCTTCTGACCCAGGGCCGTGTGGAAGAGGCCCACAGGTACCTGCTTCGCTGTGCCAGGCTCAATGGGCGGCCTCTGGGTGAGGACGGCCTGAGCCAGGAGGTGAGAGTGAATGTATGTGTTGAGTGCATGCAAGTACGTGTGTGTGTCCACTCTGTGTGCAAGAAAAGCTCCTGGCCCCCAGTGGAGTGTTCCAGATTCTTCAGGATGTCCTACTGGCCCTAGTGGGCCACACCCTTGACTCAGGGCCCACCCTACTCAGCTCCCACGTGCATCCCCTCCCCCACTACTGCAGAAGAGAAGGATGGAGACCCAGGGAGAACAAAGTGTCTTGCTCAGGCCACACAGCCAACTCCGATGTCACAAACTCTCCTCTTTCCCCACCAGGCTCTGAGCAAAGTGGCTGCTGTGGAGCGGGTGGTCCGAAGACCCTCATACCTAGACCTGTTCCGGACACCAAGGCTGCGACACATCTCATTGTGCTGCATGGTGGTGTGGTAAGGGGGCTGACCTGGGCCTGGTGGGGTGGGGGAGGGGCACACTCCACTGGTACTGAGTGTGAGAGGACAAGGGACAAGTGAAACTGTAACTGCGGATGGCAGGAGTATCCACCTCTAGGGAGGAAGGGGCTCTGGGAGGTCAGGATGGAGCAGGCACCAGAGACACGTGGGGTTAAATTCAGGCTCTGCCACCTCCTTACTGTGAGCCCTTTGACAGGTCACTTAACACTCTGAGTCTCAGTGCCTCTTCTGTACAACCGGACGCTGTTAGTTCCTATCTCACAGTGTTACTGTGAAGATTAGGTAAAGGTGCTTGGGCTACTGGCATATGCTGCACACTCAGAAGGGATTATGGGGACACGGAAGACCGTGGGCAGCGGGCTCCGAAGGTGGGGGAGACGGTCCCTCTAAAAGGCCAAGGCTCCTGAGAAGAGAGGACAAGGGGGTGCGAAGGAGGACCCCTGACGGGCATCGCGACCTCCCTCAGGTTTGGAGTGAACTTTTCCTATTACGGAGTGAGCCTGGATGTGTCGGGACTGGGGCTGAACGTGTTCCAGACGCAGCTGCTCTTCGGGGCCGTGGAGCTGCCCTCCAAGCTGCTGGTCTACCTGTCGGTGCGCCACGCCGGACGCCGCCTCACGCTGGCAGGAACGCTGCTCGGCGCCGCCCTCGCCTTGGGCTTCAGGCTGCTGGTGTCCTCCGGTGAGCCCCGCCCCAAGCCCCCGCCCATTCCCGTAGGCCCCGCCTCCTGGATGAGAACCACCCCTCCCCCACCCCGCCCCGCCACTCCGCCCTTTCCCGGAAGCCCCGACTCAAGGCCTGTTAAGTCCGCCCCTCTCCGGAGGCTCCACCTCCTATCCTGGGAGAACCTCTGTTCTCCTGCAAGGCCTCCTCACCGCCTGAATCCCTTTTCCTCAAGAGGTGAAGTCCTGGAGCACCGCCCTGGCAGTGATGGGGAAAGGTTTTTCTGAAGCTGCCTTCACCACTGCCTACCTGTTCACATCGGAGTTGTACCCTACCGTGCTCAGGTGAGGGATCCCAGGCAAGCCACCTGGAGGGAGGGCTTGTTAGTCACAACTCTTATCAACACGCCTACATACACACACTGCACCCCAGTCCCTGTCGCCCATTCCTTACAGAGCTAATCAGAGCTGTCTGTGTTTGCCTAAGTCTGGGAGGAGGTGGGGCATTTAATCTTCTTTACTAAGTGACCTTGCTCAAGGTCAGACAACTTTTCTGGGCTTCCTTTAAAAGAAAACAGTCGCAAAAGGCCCCATCTGTCCATCCCATCCTACTCAACACAGCCCAAGCAGAACTGCCCTTGGGGGTTGTCTCTGGACATAAGGCCCTGGCCCTTTCAGGTAGCTATTGACAGGTGGGGAGGAGATGGGTAGGCAGCTGGGCATGTTTAGAAAGCCTTGTGTCTCCTCTAACATGGCAGGGTCTGTTCCAGCTGCTGACCCCTTCCTTTCACGCAACCCTTTCCTCATCCTCTTTCTGATGACTTTTTTTTTTCCTTCAGCAATACCTGATTGGTACTATCAGAATGGGGGCCCATCCTCTGGTGGCTGCTGGTTTGGGGGCCCCTGGCCTGGGGGTGGGTGGGAAGACCACCTGAAAGAAGACTCAGCTTTCTTAGCTGTCTGGGGAGAAGGGGGCACCAGGCCCTGCCAGCCCAGAAAGGGAGCCCCGTGAGGCATGACCGCAAGTAGGTGTGAGCACCAACCCCCTCCATCCTTTCTCTCTGAGCAGACAGACAGGGATGGGGCTGACTGCACTGGTGGGCCGACTGGGGGGCTCTTTGGCCCCACTGGCAGCCTTGCTGGATGGAGTATGGCTGTCACTGCCCAAGCTCGCTTATGGGGGCATCGCCCTGCTGGCTGCCTGCACTGCCCTCCTGCTACCAGAGACAAAGCAGGCACAACTACCAGAGACCATCCAAGACGTGGAGAGGAAGAGGTGTGTGCATAGGACTATGTCTGTGTGAGCACATGCATGTGGGTATGGGTGCTCAGGTACCTGACACCTTAGGTAAGATTCAGAGAGGAAGACATGTCTGCACATGTGTGTCTGGTGCATGTATGTGAGTGTGTGGGGGTGTGTGATCTGAGGTGTGTAAATTGCATGTATAGAAGTGTACATGAGTCCATACCTGTGTATGTGTCCAGGAAGAAGAGGATGTGTACACACACTCAGGTATGCCTACATGTCAGGGATGTCAAGCATGTGTGGGAGTCACTTGTGGGAGTACATGTGTTTGTATATCAAGAGCTGGGGGGAGCCCTAGGCCAGCCTTATGGGGCAGGCTGGGGTGGTAGGCTGGGAGCATAATCCCCACCATTGCTCATGACTCCTTCCTCCTTAGTGCCCCATCCAACCCTCAGGAGGAAGAGATGCCCATGAAGCAGGTCCAGGACTGAATGGAATCAGGGGCAGGCCCTCCATGGAAGTTCTGCAGCAGGGGCTGGGAGAACAGAAGGGCAGGCCCTCTGACCGGGGCTGGGGGCAGTGAGGCCCCTGCCTAGGGCTGGAGTTGCCCCCTCTCTGTGCTCATCCAGCCTTGACTATTTGGCCTCCAGCAACAGAGCAACTTCCCAGAATGCAGTGGGCTGCTGAGAATTCTGGCACCCCTCTCATGGCTGGGGGGATTCTGTAAATAAAGGTGCCCCTTGGGTTAGGGCAACAGTGAGGAGCTGTGGGATGAGCCCTGGATGGGAGGCCACTGAGTCTGGCCCTGGGTTCTGGTCCCAGCTTTGTCACTGATTTCTGGGTGACCATGGGCATGTGGCTTTCCCTCTATGGGTCTGTCTGGTCATCTCTCAAATGGATAATGAAGCCTCTTAGCAGACCTCGCCACAGGATCTATCTGTTCTCATGCTCAAATGAGATGCTGAATAAGGTGCTTCCTCTAGAGATGGTGCTAAAGAAAGAACTGTCCTATGACGACTTCTGGTACCAACAGGGCTGGTGGGCATGCTGTCCACTGTGTGGTGCTGGGAGCTTCCCAGTGCCAGAGCCAGGGGACCAAGAGAACAGAGCTCTTTGTTCCCATGGCTGGCTTTGCTACCTCCCAGTCACTTTGCAGGGTACTGCATCCCCACACCCCTACACTCCCCACCTCCAACCCACTGTCTAGGCCTCATGCCCAAAGAAGAGTTGAAGGCATGGGAGCCAACATTTTATTGGAGAAGCCAAAATAAACACAAGTTTTATGAGTACCTTGAAGTTACAGAATTTGCTGGGTCAAGGGATTGGGAAGACCAAGACACTAACCTTCAAATGGGGTGGCCTATGTCCCCTGACCAGATAGGAATGGGAAAGGGAGGAGTTGGCAGAGAAAGTCTAGACTCTGGTCTACCAAGGAGCCTAGGCCCAGGCCGCCAGAATCCCACCTTCTCCCACCCTCATGGGACTAGAGAATTCTGTAGCTTCCATTGGACCATGGAGAGGATGATGGGAGGCCTGAGTTAGGATGACCTCTGCTATCAGCATCTCATTTGATCTCCACGGGGTCATAGATGTAGCAGCCCACATCACCAATGTTCACACCTGAGAGAGAGAGCCCCATCACCAAGGGCCTTGGGGCTGGGGAGGGTGCTGGGCTGAAGGCTGGAGGGAATTGGGAGGGGTCTGGGGTGTGTTTGACCACAGGGGAAGTTGTCCACACATACCCACAGACCCACATGCCATACTTTAGGCCCATTGTCTGGGGTGGGGCTGCCCACCTTTGGGGCCAAACAGGTAGCCATAGCAGGGGATGTGGCAGTAGGGGACGCCGTCATGCTGGGACACAGAGAGAAAGAGAGACGTCTCAGCTTGGCTCTTTTCCCATCTCCAGCCTCCCCCATCCCAACATAATCACCCACCCCCGCCCTGCTCACCTCAGCGTGACTCCCAGCAGTCAGGGTCTTCCGGCACCGCTGGCACCTCAGACAGGGTCGGTGCCAATTTCTGCCCAAAGACATCACCTTCTCAGCTGGTGGGGGAGAGATGGTAGTTCAAGGGGCAGGGCAGGGAGACCCACTTGCCTTGTACCACCTCCCTACCCTTTGATGCCCATCCTGCACCCCTCTCTCCTAGCTTTCTGTTGTCACTTACCGAAATAGACGGGTTCCTTACAGCCAGGGCACAGCGAGGTCTCCCCAGTGAACGTCTTCATGTGGGGAGGGCCTTTAAGGGGAAGAGGCCCCCGCCAGGGCTGAGGTGGAGGCCAGGCCTAAACAGGGCCCATCAGCCCCGCCCTGCATATGGCACTGTCCTCTTCCAAAAGCCAGGCTCATCCTAGAGCCTCCCACCCACATGGCATGAGCCTGCCTTCCTCAGGCAGAGCTGAGTCCCCTCTGACTCCACTTCCTGCCCCATCCCTACATGCAGGAGGGACCACCTGCTTCCTTCTCATCCTCCCAGGGGCTCAGGTGCCCACCAGCCCAACCCTGTCAGCAACTCAATCCTCAGGAAACCTGAGCTGATATAGGAGCTGGCCAGGGCAGGGGTGTCAGGTGTTGGGGAGCACAATGTCACTGCCCACTCCAGGGGATGGAGGAAGGAACAGAGAGAGGGGAGAAGTGGAAGAATGTGAGGGGCTGGCCCATCTCAATGACCCTTTACTCTAGGTCATTCCTTCCATGGCCCTGGCCTGGGAGGGGCCTGAGTTCCAGGCCAGCTTTGCCTCTGACTAGCTGTGTGACTACACAAGGTCATTTGCCCTCTATGGACCTCAGTTTTCTCAACCGTAAAATGGGGGTGATAATGCTACCTGCCCGATTTACCTCTTACTCAGCAGCTGACACGAGGAAACATCAAAGAAGGGAAGAAGAGAAGCCTTTGCCATGAACAAAGTTGTAGGAATGTGAAGCAAAGGACTAAGTGGGATACTGCCACTGTGTCCCCATCCCCTGTTCCATCCTGGGGAAGGGTCAGGAGGAGGAGTAGCTGGGGCTCAATCTCACTTACTTTTCTTGACCTGGGGGAGGCCAGTCCTGGGCCTGGGGGGGCTGAAACTGCTGGGGCTAAGGGGAGTAGCGCTGGCAGGGGTGGGAGTGCGGGGTTTGTAGAGGTAGGAGCCCACACCACCAATGTTCACCCCTGCAGAGAGAAGAGGGGAGGTCAGGCTTGAGCCTCCAGCTCCCAGCGACACAGAAGGTTCTGCTGTCCCCTGGCCCATTCCAGGCTGGTACTTACCCCTGGGTCCAAAGAGAGCCCCATAGCATGGCTTGTGGCAATACGGCCTTCCGTTGTGCTAGGCACAAGCAGAGGGAAGAGGACTGCTTAGGCCCCAAAGGGGCTCTCCTGTGCCCCACCGGCTTTTTTCCCCAGGACAGGCTGCCAGGTGTGTCTGTCTACTGGCCTGGGCTGCGGGGGCTGGGAGCAGTGAGGGGTGGGCTGGCATGCCAGAACTGCCATTGTGGTCAGGGAGAAAGGGAAAGAGCAGGTCAGGAAGCAGTGCTACTTCCCTCCCCCACCTGACGAAAGGCATGGGATCCACCAGCACAATTCAGGCTCCCCACATGCTAGCTGGTGTGGTGCCTATTGGGTAGGTGATCTTGGGAATTGGCTGCTGAGGTTGCCTTTGGTGGGCCAATGGGGCTGAAACCGGGGGCTGGTGTCTCGGCGACAGTGACAGACACAAGGCTGTGCACCCTAGCCCGGCCTCACCTCTGCATGCCCTCCTGGGGACAGGACGCTGTGGCAGTGCTCACATTTCAGACAGAATGGGTGCCAGTTCTTGCCCAGGGAGCTCACCTTCTCTGCTGTGGGGGACAAGGTGCAACTGGGCAGAGCCAGGCCAAGCACAAGGCGCCCTCCTTTCCCCCCTGTTCCCCCCCACCGTGATTCCTAGAGACGATGTGATGTGTCTCCGGGAGGCCAGTTCCATCCCGCCCGAGTGCTGTGCGCCCCACAGGTGGAAAAGGGGGCTGGGACCACACCGTCACCAGCTCCTTGCGTCCTCATGGAGCCCAAAGGCTCTCACTCGCCCCGTCTTCTCCCCTTCCTCCACCCAGACCTCACCAAAGAAAACGGGTTGCTGGCAACGCGGGCAGGTCCAGCTCATGGCTCCGCTCTGAGCAGCCGGCGCCGCACACTGTAGTCAAGTCCGCCGGGGTTCAGTTCCCGCCCCCTTCGCTGGCCCCTCCCATGGCTCAGCCTTGAGCCTCTTTGGGCTGAATCCGCTGCTCCTCGGTTCCCACTGACCGCCAGAAATTTAGAACCACTCCACCTGGGGAACGCAGGCAACTTTGCGGTTACTTCCAAACAATGAAGTCTTGGACCGGTGGACAGGAGAGAAGATCCTGAAGCTAGACTGGGAGGGGAGGGAGTAATGAAGACGCCTGGAAGGGTGGCACTAGTTCCTGGCTTGGTACAGAGAGGAAAACTGTTCAGAGTGTAGACGCCATGAAAATACTATTATTTCCCCAAAGCGAGGAGTTAGGCATTCTTTGAAATGGTTTCATTCCGCCTTCTCCGTGGCAGATGTTAAGAGTAACGGAATCTGGAGCCCATCTCTGTTACTTACTCATTCTTTGGCTTCAGGCAAATTACTTAACCCCCGCTCTGCCTCCGTTTTCTTATCTGTACAATGAGTAAAGCAATACGTTTCTCCCTCATAGGACTGTGGTGAGAATTAGATAAGTTAATACTGGCAAAGTGCCCAAACAGCACGTGGCACCAAAATGCTATAAAAGCGGTAACTATCGTTATGATGGATGCCATAGTGAACCTACGACTCAGTTTGGAAGCCCCAAAACGGGGTCTGCATACTATAATTTGCTCATAAAATTATAATGCTTATTAAATTTAAAAGTATAATTCAGACACCAATTACATATTCCTAATTTGGTTTAAGATGTTTTAATATGTTAAAAGTAGCTCAGCAATGCTTCAAAGGACACTTCAAGAAACATAAACCCACAGAATGAAAGAAAATGTTTGCAAACATATATCTGATAAGGGTCTAGTAATCAGAATATATAAAGGATTTTTACAACTCAACAATAAAAAGCAACCCAATTAAAAAATGGGAAAAGAATTTGAATATTTTTCCAAAGAAGATATACAAAGGTCAACAAACATGAAAAGATGCTCAGCATCAATTTGTCATTAGGGAAATGAAAATCAGTAACATAATGAGGTAATATTATACACCTACTAGAATGGCTATAATAAAAAAAGATGAGTGTTAGTGAGGATGTGGCAAAATTGGACCCCTCATACAATGCTGATGGGAATGTAAAATGTGCAGCCCTTCGAAAAATAGTCTGGCAATTCCTCAAAAAGTTAAAACTTAGAGTTACCATATGACCAAGCAGTTGCACTCCTAGGTGCAACTGTCTACACACACACACACAAAAAGCATATGTCCACACAAAAACTTGAACATGAATGTTCATAGTATTGCTATTCACAACAGCCAAAAGTTGGAAAAACCCAAAGCCCATCAACTGATGAATGGATAAACAAAATGTGGTCTATCTATGATAACATTATTTGGCCATAAAAAGGAATGAAGTACTGATGCATGCCACAACATGAATGGACCATAAAAACATTACATTAAGTGAAAGAAGCCAGACACATAACACCACATATTGTATGATTCCATTTATATGAAAGGTCCAAAAAAGGGAAATCCATAATGACAGAAAGTAGATTAGTGGTTGCTAGGGATTTAGGGGAGGGACAATTGGGAGTATCTACTAATGAGGACCAAGTTTCCTTACAGGAGAAATGAAAATGATCTGGCATTAGTGGTGATATTTGCACAACCTTGTGAATATACTAAAAATCATAGATTTGTACACTTTAAAAGGGTGAAATTTATGGTCTGTGGATAATGTCTTAATAATTATACCTGAAGGGAACTACTTTTTTTAAAAAAAGGTAGCTCAGTGGACTTCCCTGGTGGTCCAGTGGTTAAGACTCCGCACTTGCAATGCAGGGGCCATCGGTTCGATCCCTGGTCAGGGAAGTTCCTCATGCTGTGAGGTGTGGCCCCCCCGCCCCCCAAAATAAAAAAAACGACAACAAAAACTGGTAGCTCAGCAAATGAGGGGCAGAAGAGAGGCCTGATTACTTTGTGCCAGGGCCCCAGCAGAGGAGACAATCCCTCGATGAAGTATCATGGTGAAATGAAGAGTTTTCTGGGAATAAGTTCCTGTGTTTTGTCAAGTCAGTTCAGAAATGGCTGAATGGGGTGTGTGTACTAAACCCATCACTGGGTTGCAGAGCTGTGCCCTGCTAGGTGAAAGGAGTCCTATTTGTGTCTTAGGAGTTGGAGACCCTCTCTGGACTTCAATCCCCTCAGATGGGCAGTGGGGATGGGACTGGTGTCTCTGAACTTCTGCTTAACACTCCTGTTTCCTCACTTGTCTCCATGAGTACTTCTTGCTTCTAACAACACTTGCTTTATCCTCCTTGATGACTTCTGAAGGTGGAAGGCTTGCACATTATGAAATGAACTTTTCTACACTTTCTCATTATTTGTTTCTTGTTTTGGGGAACATTTCAAGATCCTTAGTTTTATAACTGTTTCTGGAAGGGAATCTTCTCTAACAAACTGGAAAAGTACTAGTTTTAGTCTCCACTGATATTTTACTCTCGTGTTTCTGCCTCTCATGTGTCTCTTCTTCAAGAAGGCAGCTTAAGTTTCACTGCCTTTTGCTCTCTAAGGCTCACATGAAGAAGGTCCACATTAGAAGGTTGGGAGGACTTCATTGTTGTATTTATTCTTGGACATGCTGCCTCCTTTAGGAAGGCTAACTTCATCTGTCCAAGGATCTATCCTCAGAATTTCCAGGCCACATCAAATAATCCTTTTCTAAGGTTCCCCACCTCTTTCTGCATTCGATTGCCTCGTGCCCACGCCTCAGCCTCTTAGTTGGGTCATCTTTACCCTGGCAGGCAGCACAGGGCCCCATATAAAGAAACAAGCACCAAAGTGCTTTACTCCTCTCCGTCTTCTGTGGCCTTCTGATATTGTATGGCCACAACAGACACAGTATGCCTCATCTTTTCTATTTCAGTGCTTATGAAAGACTAGTTGAGGCTCCTCCTTTTCAAATATTTGCCATCCATTTACAGGTACAACAAATCACAGTATTCCACTCTTCTTCCTTGCCTGGCTTCCATTATTCTGACTCTAACCCAAGAGGTCTTTGTGAAGAATGTTAACAGGGAGAATTAACATCTCTTGTAGGAATGTGTTTGCAGTCACTAACAGTGGCTGTTTTGAATACTTTGTGTGACTAAAACCTCTAAAATGATGTTTTAACAAATAACACAAATGGATAAGTCCAGTTGAGTGTAAGTATTGCCTACTCAGTTGAGAGGGTGTAATTTATATTATCTCTTATAAGAGGCAGAACCCTCTTTCATAAAGATAACTATTCCCTTGGTGCCCCGCCCCACTTTTTCCCTGCACAGACCTCTGTCACAGTATCTGTAATGTTGTGTTACACTTATTTACCTTTCTAACTTTCTTCAGTTGACAGGATTGATTGAGACTTACTTATCTGTGTATCTATAGTATCAAGTATAGTGGGGGTGCTCAGTAAACGATAGTTACTATTATTACTACTACTATTATTAAAATCTTCCACTAACACTCTTCATGTTTTTATTGTCAGGTACATATATGTTTTAGATTGTTGTATTTTCTTGATGAATTGACCCTTTCATTGTTGTTGTTAGGCTGAAGAAACAAGCTTTTCAACTCTAGGTGAGTGGTAGTGGGAGATAATGGCCTTAAACACCTGGAGGACTGTCACATGGAAGAGGCATTAGGGGTACTACCGAGACCCCTGGATAGAAGTCATAGGGAAGCAGATTTGGATTCAGTCCACAAAAAGAACCTTCTAATAGAGCCAAATATGCAGTGACTGCTTCAGAAAGTAGTAAGCTTCCCGTCTCTGCATGTTATAAGTAATGCTGGAGAACAAACCAACTAATTGTCATTGTTGCAGAAGGAATGCAAGCATCATATACAGACAGATCGTTAAGGTTTCTTCACAATTTGACGATGTATTATTTTGTGAATCCATTCCCCAAGAGTTTGAAATCTGTGTTAGCAAGAGAGCATTGCTAAAATAGTGACAGCTACCACTTATGGAATGCCAGTCGTAGGCGTTATACTTATTATTTCTGATTCTACAAAACCTGATGAGGGATTTAAACATTACATCACCAACTGTATAGAAAAGGAAAGTGGCTTGGAGAGGTTAAGAAATGGTTCAACACCATACAGACCCTCATGCGTTGTGACTCTTGAACTCATACTTTTTCTACTTGATGCTCCTAAGCATGGTTTCTGCTAAGCTACCCATGTGTTTCAGTCTGAAAGGATACTACTCTTGTCTGTACAGTATCTCTGTACTAACCTATCCAGGTAAATAATGGGTTGAGATACAAGAGGCAGGGAAATGTCATTAAAACTTTTCCATGGCTTATCGGTACCCTCAAGATAAAGTTTTTAACTTGGCTCTAGGACCCTCCACCTTTGCAGTCTTCTAAGCCATTTCTCCTGTTGCCTCAACCTCTGTAATTACAGTAAATGAGCTTCTTAAATCTGCCAAGTTCTTTCCTGCCTCGGGGCCTTTGCAAAAGCAATCTTTTTTTCTGGGAACTTGCTTCTCCATATCTTCACCTCACTAATTCTGCTCCCTCCCCTCACCTATTCAATACCAAGCTATTGGCCCCAGGCACTCCCTCCTATAGCATCTTGTGCTGGGGGTAAAGGGGGTACAATCTATGACAGCTGTGTTTTCCCTGCCTGAGTGCCGAACCAAATGAGGGGAAAAGTCAAATGGAGAACCCATGATAAAAGCTGAGTTTGTAGCTTAGTGGGAGGGTAAAATAGGTCTACCAACTTCCCACCCACCTGCCCCGCCACATTCTAGGCTTTGTCTACCTCATTACTCTGTGAGCCCTATGAGGGCAGGGACCAGGACTGTTCTGCCAACCACTGCATATGCTTCCAATGCTTTGCTCAATCTCTAGCACATGGTGCTCAATAAAAATTTGTTGGTGAATGAATGTTAAATGTTGCACACAAGTCTCCCTCAAGTATGAGTAGATGGAGGACCAGTGAGAGAGATGTGTGATTACGAGTGGACTGGTAGGGGTTGAGAGTTTTGTTATAACAAAAGCCCTGGAGCAAGGGGAGCTCAGTTGTCTAGGAGGAGACTCAGAAGTTTGTTTCTTAATATACATGAGGATCAGCATGTATGATGCAAAATGGAATACGATTTAAACTGATCCTGATTATAAATACTAGGAGACTAATACAGTAAAAACTGAAAATTTGCTTCCGCAGCAAATCAGTCCCACTAATTACAGTCATTCACAAGAACTTACTAATTAAGCCTAATTAGCATGTAGCACAATTATGCCTATCATTAAATATATGGCAAAAGAGAGAATGAGGGAAAAGTGTTGTGTAAACTGTAAAGCACCTTACAAATATGGCTGCTATCATGGGTCAGGTTGGCACTGCAGTGAGTTCTGATTATAACTATAAATTCCACTCATTTTATACCTTTGTAGGCTTGTTCAAGTATATGGCCATATGCTTGTCACTTTAAGGCATTATCAAAATTTGTTATCTACCGCTGACTCTTAAAAGGTTTCACTCAGTTCTGTATGTTAATGAAAAATCAGTCTTACCTCCTTATCGTTGTGTTTCTCAACCTTTATTACCCATACCCTTGTGCTTTCTCACTCCATGTTTTGTTTGAATATCCCCTACAACTAGTAAGTTTTACTTTCTATAGTTTATGAACAAAAAATAAAAACAAAAAATAAAAATAGAAACATACACACAAAACAAAAACAGACTGAAATGCTTTCTTAAAATACACTAATCCTCCCACCTGTAGATAATTGCTGTTGTATAATCACACATTATTTATGGCTCTTGCAAGAGTCTGTCCAATTTTTCCCTTGTTTCCCAGCATCAACTTGCCATCATATGAACCTGTTGAGAGCACTCTGTATTAGCTACTTGTGGTTAGCTGCTTAGGGCTATTGAGTGAGCTACATTTTGTGATTCAGTGGTATCAGTTGGACTAATTCAGAATCAAGACTGGCTGGAAAGGACTTCTTGACCCTTCACTATGTGTGCCTTCAACCTATGCTTGTGAAGAAATCAACAACAGCTTTAAATGATGGTTTTCCATGCAAAGATGGATTTGGCCTCCCAAGTATCACTTGGGAATGTGTATTTCGTCTGAAAGTATATTTTAGAAAATGACCTCCAAATAATTTGCAGCATGAAAAATGTATCCATATTCTGGAAACTGAGAGAAGAATAAGAGTGAAACTTGGTGGTCAGCTTACTTATAAATCTGATAGATGGTGACAGTGCTCCTTGGTGGAAACTACCAGCAACTTCCTCATCTTCTTACTAAGGTCTGGGGGGTAATTTTTTTTACAATATACAAGAATAGTCCTTCCATGTCACAAGACTATATAATAAGACTAAAACAGTTTAATCTTATGAATTCAGACAAATGCAACTGCTTACCTTTTTATAGAGGAGTGTTTCAGTTCCTCTATGAAGCTCAAAGTCACAGAATCAGGAGCCATGTTCTAGCATCTTCCCAACTCCAAAATGACTGGGCTTTTTCTCTTCTTCTCCTGAGCTTTTGGAACAGGTAGAACTGTAAGATCTTTATTTCTAATCTCTTACTACCCCATACCCTCACTACCAAAAAAAGGGCAGCAATTACTAGTACCTTAGTAGGGATAAGAGCCTGAGCACCATCTTTTGATAAAAAGCCACAAAGAGGGAAGGCTACAAACAAAGAAGGCACTGAATCTTCACAGCTTTATAGAGGACATTTTATTTTCTACTTAGAAGCATTTCCTTTGGAGAACTTCATCTACCCCCACTGCTTATTAATTCAACTTAGTCTAGATTCCTCATTAGGGTAGACCCTGTCTTCCCAGGGTGAGCTTATGACCAGGGCCTGGTCTGGATACTTTATCTACCTGGCCACAGTAATTGTTCAGAGATAGAAATGTGGCCCAAGTCACACTAATCAACATCCTCCCTGAGATTTTTTTGGTGCTATAAGGAAAGATACACCTCATTTTCTAGACAGAGCCCTATAAGAACCATGGCAGCTTGAGACTGCAGGGGCTAACTTGCACCTGAGTGGAGAGAAAATAAGAAGTTAAGCAGAGCTGAGGAAATGGGGAACAAAGAGTCCTGATGACATCTCTGACCTCCTGGATCTAATTCTGACTTGGTTTCCCAATTACCAAACCACAAATTACCACCTATTCATTTTTTTCTTAAGCTTGTGTGAGTTTAGTTTCTGTTACAACCAAGAGTCCTAATTAATACAATATGTACCTTTATACAGAGAGAAGTGCTTCTTCTTGTGTTTAAGAATTACATCATGTTGTGTAAAGTTCTGAAACTGTAGATAGTTTTATACACACATTTTCTTAATGCATGATTTTCAGGATAACCTTGTAAGAAAAAGACTAGAATATGTAAGAAATGGATCTTAGACAAGTAATCCAATTAAAAATAGACAAAGGATTTGGACAGTTCTCCAAACAAGATATACAAATGGCCAATAAGCACATGAAGAGATGCTTGACATCATTAGTCATTAAAGAAATGCAAATCAAAACCATAAGGAGATACCACTTCATACCCACTAGGATGGCTATAATTAAAAAAGAAAAACAGAAAATAACAAGTGTTGGAAAGATGTTGAAAAAATGAAACCCTCACATTTCTGGTAGGAATATAAAGTGGTACAGCTGCTGTGGAAAACAGTTTGTTTGACAGTTCCTCAAAAAGTAACATATTGTAATGTCACAGAAATGGCACAGCAGAGATCTCCAAGAATCAGTTCCTCCACTGAAGCTATCATTAAGCTGGCAAAAACTGACAGAATCAACTTTTTCAGAACTCTGGAATCTAATAAAAAACTTACAATGGAGTCCAACCAGTGGTGTGCTTAATGAAAAAAGCAGCTACAAAATTTCAGTAACAAAGCATTGTAGCATTTTTGCTTACCCATCTAACATCCTCCATTCCGCAGCTTGGAGGTGGCCATTGGGACAGCAGCCCATATTCCTGGTGTGGCTTGCGGGTGCCAGGGGAAAATAATATGCACCTTGTTCTCAAAAGATTGTAGCTGTGAATCTTGCCCTATCTAGCGGTTCCCCGAGGAATCTGTGCTGAGGCTGACCTTGTTTTGCCCCCCTCAAGCTGGAGCAGCTTTCAAAGCATCCATTGAAAGCATTTAAAGACATATACTACCAGTGGCTGCATAGAGAAGGAAACAGCGAATGAAACAAGCAGCAGACAGATCTAAAAGTCTGGAATGGAGGAGTCTGAGGAGGAAGATACATGGGGAAATAAGAACTCTGAAGAGCTACCATGTGTATGGGGAAATCCAGCATGTAAAGTATATGCCCAGAGACAGATAAGAGTTCAGAAAAGAGCTGAGAGGACCCTAGGCTTACACCTTTGGCTGAACTTTGGGTTCCATGCAGCCAGTGAAGGCCAAGGCAGAGTTTTAGGCAGATTGGCTTATTAGCATTGAAGTGGTGCCCCAGGTCAGTGTCTGCAAAGACCAAGAGAACTGGGTTTTTTGTCTGTTTGTTTTTGTTCATTTTTTCACGCCAGGCATTTAAGGAAATCTCTGTCAGGTCACTGACTGCTGAGATACTGGAACAGAGATTTAAGGACCAAACACAAGCATACAGTCTTAGCAAAAATAGTTTGGAAAAGTCAGTAAACAAATGATGACTACAGACTTCAATAATCAACAACAGCAAAACTTGGGAGGGGGATCTGACTCCCAGATTTACACATCATAATATTCAAAATGTCCAGTTTTAAACAAAAAATCACAAGGTATAAAAAGAATAAAGTATGGTTCATTCACAGGAAAAAAGAAGTTTACAGACACCATCACCAAGGAAGCCCAGACTCTGGACTTATTAGACAAATATTTAAAATCAAATATTGACATAATTGAAGGGGAAATAGACAGTTCTACAATAACAGTTGGAGATTCCTGTACTCCAACAATGAATAGAACATCTAGACAGAAGTTCACTAAGGAAATAGACAACCTGAACAATTCTAAATAAACTAGATCTAACAGACATACAGAATACTTTATCCCAAAACAGCAGAATACACAATCTTCTTAAGCTCACATAAAACATTCTCCAGGATAGATCATATGTTAGGCCACAAAGCAAGTCTTAATACATTTAAAAAGATTAAAATCATACAAAGGATTGTCTCCAACCACAATGGAATAAAGCTAAAAATCAATAACAGGAGGGGGCTTCCCTGGTGGTGCAGTGGTTGAGAGTCCGCCTGCTGACGTAGGGGACACGGGTTTGTGCCCTGGTCCGAGAAAATCCCACATGCCGTGGAGCGGCTAGGCCCATGAGCCATGGCCACTGAGCCTGCACGTTTGGAGCCTGTGCTCCACAATTGCAGAGGCCACAACAGTGAGAGGCCCGTGTACCGCAAAAAAAAAAAAAAAAAAAAAAGATTCAAAAGAGAAATTATTAAAAAATTATAAAATACTTTGAGATGCATGAAAATAAAAACACAACATATCAAAATGCATGGGGTGCAGTGAAAACAGTGTTCAAAGGGAAACTATAGCTGTAAACATTTTTAAAAAGAAGAACTCAGTTAAGTATCTGCCTGCCGATGCAGCGGACACGGAGTCGAGCCCTGGTCCGGGAAGATCCCACATGCTGTGGAACAACTAAGCCCGTGTGCCACAACTACTGAGCGTGTGCTCTAGAGCCTGCAAGCCACAATTACTGAGCCTGTGTGCCACAGCTACTGAGCCTGTGCTCTACAGCCTGTGCTCCACAACAAGAGAAGCCACTGCAATGAGAAGCCTGCCAAAATAAATAAATTTATTTTAAAAAAAAGATCTCAAATCAACAACCTAACTTTTACACCTTGAGGAACTGGAACCAAAAGGAGCCAACAAAAGCCAAGTGAAAATACAACCTACAGAATGGGAGAAAATATTTGAAAATATCTGGTAAAGATCTAGTATTCAGAATATATAAAGAATTCTTATAATTCTATAACAAAAAGGCAAACAACCCAATTAAAAAATGGAAAAGGACTTCACTAGACATTTTTCCAAAAAAGATATAAAATGGCCAAAAAGCACATGAAGAGATGCTCAATATCATTAGTCATCAGAAAAATGTAAATCAAAACCACAATGGTTATAATATATGAAAAAGGAAATTAAGTGTTATGAATATGGAGAAACTGGAACCATCATACATTTTACTGGAAGGGATGTCAAATGATTCTGGTGCTGTGGAATACAGTTTGGTGGTTCCTCAAAATGTTAAACACAGAATAACCATATGACCCAGAAATTCCACTTCCAGGTATATACTGAAAAGAACTAAAAACAAGTACTCAAACAAATACTTATGCATGAATGTTCATAGCACACTATGCACAATAGCCAAAAGGTGGAAACAACCCAAATGTCTATCAATGAATTAATGGATAAATAAATTGTGGTATACACAGACAATGGAATATTATTTAGCCATAAAAAGTAATGGAATACCTATACTTGCTATAGCATGGATGAACCTCAGAAACATTCTTCTAAGTGAAAGAAGATAGAAAAGGTCACTGATTGTATGACTCCATTTATATGAAATATCCAGAATATGAAATCCATAGAGACAGAAGGAAGATTGGTGATTGCCAGGGCCTGTGGGGAGGTAGGAATGGGAACTAACTGCTTAAGGGACACAGGGTTTTATCTTGTGGTGGTGAAAATGTTCTAGAACTAGACAAAGGCTTCAGTGGCACAACACTGTGAATGTACTAAATGCCACTGAATTGTTCACTTTAAAGTGGATAACTTTATGTTATGTGAATTTCAGCTACATAAAACAAAAAGCATCTGAGATAGCAGTTATATTTCAGGAAAGTAGTGACTGCAAGAGAATAGGAGAGGGGCTTCAGGGGTGTTGGTCACATTCCATTTTTTGATTTGGGTGTTGGTTACCTGAAGTGTTACACAAACTGTTCACTTTGTGAAAAGTATTGAGCTTAACACTTGTGTGTGCTTTTGTTTTGTCATATGTACCTTATACTTTAATACAAAATTATATTTTTTAAAAAGTTAAGAGTTGTCATGACCCAGTACATACCCAAGAGAATTGAAAAGTATGTCCACATAAATACTTGTACACAAATGTTCACAGCAGCATAATAGCAAAAAAGTGGAAATAATCCAAATGTTTACCAACCAATGAATAAACAAAATGTGTTTATATCTATACAGTGGAATATTATTCAACTATAAACAGTGAAGTATTGATACACGGTACAACATGGATGAATCTTGAAAATGTTAAGAAGCCAAACACAAAAGACCACATATTATATGACTCCAGAATTGTCCAGAATAGGTAAATTCATAGAGACAGAAAGCAGACTGATGATTGCCGGTGGCTTTGGGGTAATTGGGAATGTCTGCTAATTGGTATGTGGTTTTTAAGTGGGGTGATGGAAATATTCTGGAATTAGATAACAGTGATTGTTGCACAATCTTCAACACACAATCTTCTTGTACACACTTTAAAATGATGAATCTTATGTGAAATTTAATGTTATATGAATTATATTTCAATAAAAAAGTAGATTTTAAATATTTAATCATTCATAATGTATGTGAACTCTAGTGTATCAAATTTTTTTTTTTCCGGTATGTGGGCCTCTCACTGCTGTGGCGTCTCCCGTTGTGGAGCACAGGCTCCAGACGCGCAGGCTCAGCAGCCATGGCTCACAGGCCCAGCCACTCCGTGGCATGTGGGATCTTCTCAGACCAGGGCACGAACCTGTGTCCCCTGCATCGGCAGGCGGACTCTCAACCACTGCGCCACCAGGGAAGCCCTAGCATATCAAATTTTAAAAGTACAAAGGGAAAAATATTATTCTAAAAAATGTTTCCTTTCCCTCTGCCCATGCCCTAGATCAGCATATCTCAAAGGTGCACTCCAGAGATTACTGTAGAAGGGAGGTGTAAGCAGCAAACCAGGGGTTGGTAGGTAGGTGAGTCACATTTAGGAATAAAAGCTGTGACCAACACCCTTGATTGTCCCTGAACAGAGGAATGTGGTAGCTGATGAGAAACAGATCTTGGACTGGAGCAAGGGAGAGAAAGTAGTGGTGACAAAGTGTTGGCAGCCCTGGCACCAGGCTGCTTTCCATTGCTTCATCCACAGGGTCATGCCTAAGGAATGAGTAGTCATTAACTGATATAAGCTCAGCAAAAAGAGGCCCTGAGATACTTTTTACCCCTTTCTTCCTTCTTATTCTATCGATGGCTTTGGCTGTATATTATGCAGTTCTTTATATTTATAGTGTTATGAGTAGTCCCAAAAGTTACCCAAACCACAGATTTAGTTGGGCAGTAAAGCAGACCTCCAGGACTCTAAAAGTGCCAGCATTTACAAATCAGAAATAAAACTAGGTTAACAGTTTTAAGGGTAAATTTGGAGTTGGGGCAGCTCAGATTTAAATAAATCTCAGAGTTTAAAGGACTTAAAGGTCAGGTTCTCATCCTCACTGTGTTCCTGAGCCCAGTTCCAAAGCACAAAAGGGCATAAAAGAAGCACCTACTGGCTTTTTAGATGAACAGATATTAACGTGTTTCCTTAGTATTTTGAAATGCTTGCCTGTTTCAGTGTACCAAAAGTTCTACTGTGTGTAGAAGAGGTAGTAAGACTGAATGGAAACTGCAAGACAGCTGTCTTGAAGTCTGAAATCCCAGGATTTTTCAAACACATCCTTTGTGATTGTCCCCCCTTCATTGAGACTCCTTTGTCTATTTATACCCCACTCCTCTAAGGACATACCCAATTTTTACCCTGATTCTTGTATGGACCAGGAAGGAAGGCTAAAGCCAAGATAGGAGATGTTCTACTTGCTGGGAGCATTGGGCCCAGAAGGGATGAGAAGATCTGAATTCCACAGTTTTAACGTAAATGAGATGGAAGTTAGGAGATAATTTGAAATGAGGAGTGGAAAGTTTAAAATATACACCCTTCTATGCCTATCCTCATCTTGTTCCTCCTCTACCAGTATAAAGATATAGACATACATAAATAACATATTCGCTCACCCAACTCACCATTTCCTGGCAGCTAAAATAACAGGGCCTTCTCCATAACCCATTCCTGCCCCAGCAACCATACCCACCTTCTGGAAGTCAGACCCTAGAGGTGAATGCCCATTGGCCCCAAGGGCGCTCATCATTTCTGTGCCTTCTATCCCTGCCTCCCTGGGGCAAAAATGTCTTCTGCAGTCCTTCCTTCTAGAAATATGAAGACTTCTGCAATTGCTCCTGAAAAGAAAGGAAGATAGGTGGGTTAGAGTTGGTAAATGTCATCATAATCATCCTTATGTAGGTATACCGGCTATGGGAGGGCTGGATTGAACTTTAGGAGGGGCAAAGTATCGGAGAGAAGATGAAAGAAAACAGTACCAGAATATGGTTGATTTAATTTTTTTGCTATCTTCCTCTACCGTAATGTAACTCTGTCTCTATTTTTTTGGCCATGCTGTGTGGCATGTGGGATCCTAGTTCCCCAACCAGGGATAGAACCCCTGCCCCCTGCAGTGGAAGCACAGAGTCCTAACCACTGGACCACCAGGGAAGTCCCTCTGTCTTTTTTTACTCTGCTCTTTCACTTCTCTTAAACATGCTCGTTTCCTTTGTTTTCTACAAAACACTTTTCTTGCCTGATGCTCCATGAGTGGAAGGAATAAAAGCCTGTAAAGCTTTCAATCAATACATCTAGATACGAGTTATCTTCTGTCCTTCTGCATGCAACAAAGACTTTGTGGTATCTTTTGTGTACTTGCATTAAAGTAAGCTTTGTGAAGACAAGCATCTTGATTTATATAATGTCCAAGTGCTTGTACAGCATGAATGGAAATGCATAACCAGCTCCACAGAGGTAGGAGCTAGAGAAAGGGAAGAGGAGGAGAGGAAGATAAGTGGTATTCTTGAATGTATGTAACCTAGCCTTGATGGGAGTAGAGGAATTTAGGAAATCTTGAGGGAAAAGCAGCAAGACCTATTTGTAATAATGGAAAAATGATGTGAGTGGAGACAGAGATGCACTGAGTGGGAAGAGACACAACTTAAAAAAAAAACCACTATTTTTTAATAAAGTATACAGAAGAGAAAAAAAACCCTGTAATTCCACATCACCAGATAACCCCTACTGACATAAAAACTTCCTATATGTGCATGTACATATTTTATGTGTATAAAATATTTGTATTTTATATAAAATGCATTTTCATGGTCTGAATATTCAAAGAAAAAAGATAAAAAACAAAGAGTGAAAGCATCACTCCTTCCTCTTCCAAAGGCAACATTTTTTGGTTAATTTTTTGGTTTCCTTCCAGAAATAAAACTGATGGCTTGATTTATAATTCTGATGACATGATGAGGATGCTGGGCCATGAAAAGTTGAATTACTCCTTCAGCTACATCAGAGGGATTTGGGGTTTAATTTACTTCAACATGCCTATGAAATCTGGCTGGAAGGAGAAAGGGAGCCATCTGAAAATCAGAGTCCCCAAAGTCTTTTATTGCTAACTCTAAAGTCAGTGTACCCCTACCCTTCCTATCCTGTTTTTCTTCTAGGAGCTTCAGGAGCAATGTGTCCCCCTCCTGGCCTGGCACCACTATTCCAGAATGCTGTTGAAATGAAGGGGCCACGGGCAGGCAGTCTTGATATGCACCCACTGCTACAGACATTGCCTTGTATACAAAGATCTAGGACAGAAGCAAGAGGACAGTTGGCTTCTGCAGTATTAAGCACCCAGCAAATACAATCAGCAATTTACAGCTTTACTCACTTATAAACTGCTAAGTATTCACAGTTAATTAAAAAAATAGCTACTATTACCACACTGATTCTTTTAATGAATTGTTATTGAGCACTCTTAATGTGGCAGGCAACTGTGCACTGTGAATACAATGATGAAAAAATAGTAAACAAAGCCAGACTTCCTGCTTTCGAAAGTTTATAATCTAGTTGGGGGGATGGGTGGGAAGGAGGCACATATTAATCAAAGAAACACATAAATGTAAAAGTACAACTACATTAAGTGCTACAGTGAAAATGCACATGGTCCTTTGAAAGTGCATAAGGGTCTTTTGGTTAAAAATTACGGACATTACTGTAACATTAAACTCTAAAAGAAATGTGCTCACAGTCCCAAACTATTTTCATTTGTCTATGTTCTCACAGAATTGTCAATGAATGAAGACCTTGCTTAGGTTCTCATCCTGGGCTTGGCAGGTAAGCTTTGTGAAAGTGAGAACCAGAGCTTTGGAATATGTATTTTCTAAAAACCCCACCTCACTTAGTTCCATAATTTATAGGCTGTCTCCTCCATGGTCCCACCTCCAGCTTTTTTTTTTTTTATAACACACTTAATGTCCCTACTGGATTCCTGTATCCTATACATCCAAACCCCCCATTCCCACTTCCCCATTCTTCTTCAGTCCCTTAACCTGGCAGTCTGATAAATGGACATATGCTCTGGCATGCTTTACTACCAAAACATTAGCTAACTTTTTGACTTGTTTTAGAGAGATGGAGTGGCATAGCGTAAAATGGGTATACTTAGTAGAAAGGTCACTAAGAGTATTATGTGTCCTGAAGCTAGTTGTGAAGAAAGAGTTTTATAAAGCAAGACGTCTCCATTCACAAAGCCAAGGGGAAGTTTTGGGGGGTTACCTACATAACTTAGGTAAAACTTGGTGTTTGCCCAAATTTAAAACTGCTGATCACCTGTTCTCACAATTGAGGGAGTCAAATAACAACTGCTTCTGATGTTTGCAGAAATTTAAACCATAGTTATATGACACCATAGGCCACATGTGAAGATTAGGGCCCACTCTTTGCATGTGCCTTTGTCTCCTAAGATGAAAATTTATTCAGCACTGTGATAGTACTGAATAAAAAGAAACAGGCCCTACCTCTAGGCGCTGGCAACTGGATTAGAGTTCTGCCCTTTCTTTCACATTGCTTCTCTAGATAGGCTCCAAAACCTGATCCCACTGATCAAAGAGGAAGCTAGCAACACTTCCCGCCCAAACTACAGAATCCTAAAAGCTCTGTCTCTGCTGGTTCAAGGCAAATATGAAGAACACTGTTGCTTCAACTCTTAGAAGTGGGCATTATTCTAGAAAAAGCCTAAGATTGGTAGGTGCCTTTGAGTTATCAAGAGAGTACAAGAGGAGCTGCTCTAAGTACTCCAGCCCCAGTTACTTCAATTAGTTCTGCCCTTCCTAGATTTTGCCTCTTTTCCCTTCTCACCCTTCTCAAGTGGCCCTCTCCTAACCTGGAGAGTAAGATTCTGACTCCTTCTGAGATGGAGTGAGTTTAGGACTGAGATCTGGATAGGATTAACCCCTCTCCATGCTTACCCTAAACCCACCCATCTCTCCCCAAAGGGAGGTGGAACTTACTAAGTGAACAGGCCTGAAAATGAGTAATAACTGGCATTTTAAACTCTTATGTTCTCTGAATTCCTGTAGATAGGCCCCTAGAATGGAGAGGGAGTAGTTCTCTGGAGAAACAAATAAATCTCTGAAGCTCACCTGGGTTTACGTTCTGCTAAAGGGCACGTTCTGAGTCTGTTTATGGTTTCCAGGTCAGAAAGATGCATTGAACTCAGGCTTCAGCCTAAAAAGCAGACCTAAGAAGACTGCTCAGGATGGCCTGACCCTGTACACATTTGGTGTGAGATGGAGATAATGCTCCTCCATATTAAAGAAAAAAAAAATCCCTATGGCACAGTGAGGCAAAGAAACTTGTCTAAAATTACAGCAAGGCAAATGGCTGAGGAACATCGAAGGACCTAACTATTCCAAATCTGTGCCCTTTCCACAACATGAAGAAGGGAGGCCAGTACAACTTCTAAACTTCTAAATTAGTCAAGAAAAATAGCCTCCTCGCACTCAACCTAGGGATTCTGTAGCTCTGCACACAAGGAAACAGGAAAACAAGAATTCTTAGGAAAAAAGATCAGCAACTTTGCATTATTTTTGAGGAGTGGGAGAATAAGACTCTGAAGCCTCTGTTGAGCCAGGTTATAAATTGCTGACAACAGGGGTATCAAGAGGAAACTGGGGCAGAGATTAGAAAATATAAGGAACAAGCTCCCTGATCCCCAAGAGCACCCTCAGCAAGAACATGAGTATTCTTGGAGAGCTCAGTTCCCAGAGGAGCATCGGGAGAGCCAACATAAAGGTATATACAAAACTTCACAATAGAAAGATGCCAAAACCAGACCACTGGTGCCTACTCACTACCCATCCAGGAAGCACTGGGGCACAGACTATATAAGCTAACAAAAGTAGCCCTAACAACTGGGGAAAGAAGGGTGGGAGGGGGAGACAGGCAATAGGGCAGCAGCATTGTTCTAGTTTCCCTGTGGAGTTCAATTGTGTGTGGTTTCAAAACAAAAATCCAGAAAGAAACATGAGATTAATACATTTATTCCAAGTAATTAACACATTAAAAATAAAGTTAAACTTGTCCAAGCCACTCATAAATCTTTAATCTTTTGAACAAAATGTACAACCCAAAACATCACACTACGGTGGAAATAACTTGGGAAAGGGAGAGGCAGAGGAAGGAATACATATGAGTGTGGAACAGAGAATGAGTCCAATCCCAAAGCAAGTTTCATATCTTCTACCTCTTTAGAACAGAAATGGCTGCTAAACAATTTCACACAAAGTGTCAGTGGATCACAATACAATGAACAAAGGCTATTTCGAAAATAAAACTGACCCAAAAAGCATATCTGCTCCTGGCACTGAGGCATGAATAAGCCTTACCGATTTGTTGTCTTCCAAAAGTGAGCCTGCTAGATTTTCTTCCACGTTTACCGAGGCCATTTCCAAACAGGTTTGTGGATTAGCAGGACCATCTCAAGGAAAGGCAACAGAATGAGGGAAGTGTGGGGGTTGACATGCCACAAGGAAGTAAACAGTAAACAAAAGAGCTACTCACGCTGCACTTCAAACAATGTTAAGGCAGGCCCATCCAAATGGAAGCCTAAGAGATGCACAATCCTTCCTTCAGCAGTAGTTTTCCATTTCAGCAGGTTTTCTTGTGTTTCTCCCAGAGATCCATCAGCTGCCCAAGAAATTGGGTGGGAATACAACACAGCAATTGGAGAAGTCAGCTCTGTCTCCCTCCTCCCCCACATTCCAGAAATGGCAGAGTCAAAGTCAAAATACAATCAAAGCACACTATATGGTGAGCCAGATAGACATTTGATTTTAATGACAAAGTAGGAGAAAATAAATTGGCAAAAAAAAGAAAATAATAATTAACAGAAAATACTTTTTTACAGATATGTATAGAAATTATGATTGATTTGTCTGGTATCTTAAGGAAAACAGAAGAAGGAAAGGAGGTAAATTTTTTAGCTTCCATGAACATTTACTCTAAGATGCTGACTGCATCTCTTGGTGTAGGCTCCAGATGAGACAGCCAACTAGTCCTGGATCATCTGGGCACCTGATTTCTAGAAGCCAACTTGATTCATCCACAAGTAGCTCTGAATTTGTATTCTCAGTTGTGAACACTGGATTCTGTGTGGTCCTGGATGGCATCAACTGCAGTTTCTTGTGCAGCTATTTCCTGAGGGACCGTATTGCCTCCAACTACCTGCTCCCTTGTATGGGACCCTGAAGCCATAGATTTTATCATATTCAAAGGGCTGTCATTGTACTCATCTATTTGAGGAATTGCTACCTCCGTGACGGATGCATTTGGTATTTCTAACTGTAGTGGTCCCATCTCCAGGGAACTACACCCAGGAGGGTCACTTGGCTCAGAGAGAGGAGAACATATCTTCTCTTTTTGAACTCCAGATGTCCGTGTGACGAAGTCAACAAGGTCCGGAAGGCAAGCAGATGGCCCAAGGCCTAAAGGATTAATTGCTTCTGATTCCAATCTGAGTGAATCTTGTTTCTCTAACTGAGAAGTTTCTTCTATTTCCTCAGGCATCATTCCTCCTGCTAACAGGTCAAGGGCCTGGTGTGTTCCCTCTAGGTTCCCCAAGCCAAGGCCAACATTTTCCATTGAAAGTCCAGTTTTCAAAATGTTAGGAGTGATCCTCCCAGTTCCGGGATTAGATGAGTTTTGTTCACCCTCTGCTCCGAAGTTAAGCACCAGGGTTTTGGGAGAATCTAATGGAAACTCAGAAAAGGATGGTATTGGTTCAAAGTCAGTGAGAGTGGAGGGATTACTTCCTATAGGTGACACAGAATTTTCTTCACGAACTTTCTGAGACAGGGCAGTTGCGGATCTATGTGCTGGGTCTACCCGAGTATTGCAGAAATCAACACCTATATCTCCCAGGTTCCCCAGGGCAGCAAGCTCTTCTACTTTTAAGTTTGTAACTTCAAAGTTTTCTAAGGCCTTGCTTTCTATTGTCACTGTTAGTTCTGGATGGACATCTCGAAGATCCAGGGCTTCTGCTTCAGGTTTCTCTGGGCTCTCCCAGGTCTCTGGCTTCTTGTTCTCATCCCAAACAGTAAGTTCATAGATCATTTTACCCTGAAACTCTTTTGATCTTTCTCTCTTCAGTTTAAGGCTTCTGTACCTAGAGGCTCTAGAAGCTGATCCTGGAGCTGAATTTTCTAGCCACTCCTCACTAGCAGTTGAAACTCCTTGCTCCTGTTCACTATCTTTCAAACACATATCTGATCTGGCTGGGGACTGAAGAAGCAATTCTGGGGCAGAAATTTTCACAGGTGTATCTTGTGGGTTCTGGAGTAAAGACCTACCTTCTGACGGAAATGAGTCTATTTTTGCCTTTGTGGAAGAGAGCGCCTGTGCGTTCAATTCAGTCACTACTTTACTTTGAGTTTTACTTCCTGTTATCAATTTATTGGACTGTTTAGCCTTTTTGTCAGTCATTTGCATGTTGGGCTGTTCTACTTCTCCTTCCCACATGTACCTGTTCCCGTGGTTCAAATTAGAATCCTCTACACTATTGGGCCCAACATTGGTATCTGTTCCCTCTCCCACTGTCCTCTCAGAGAGCTTTGCTCCCCCTTCTTTTAGTTCAGCGCTTGTCTCTACTTCACTTTTTGCACAATCCTTAGATTGGTGGAGCTCTTGGCTGTCCTCATCCTGGTTACTAGATTCCACAAGGTGTGTTTCTAACAGCTTCTGAGATTCCATGGTATGACAGTGTACATGTGACAGCTCAGGGGCTGGCTTGACGCCTGGTGGCCCAGGGTCTCCCAGGTCAAGTTCAATTTTCCCCTCTGGAGATACATCCCTATTAGCATCACTCTGGAAGGAACTAGAAGTCCACATGGCCAAAGTCTCTGTCTTTGGGGTAATAGTTTCATAAGGCCTGTTTTGGCACAACCTTGTCAGAGGCTGTAAGAAGCCATAGCTGCTGCCTCTGCTTTTTGAGTCTATATTTTCTACAACTGACCATTTCCCTAGGGACACCAGAGGTTTTGAAATGGGCTTTTCAGGGCTGCTGACTAAAGGAGCAGAGACCGAATTTCTATCTGGAGGCAACTCCTCTTGGGATGCACTGCTGTTCAGAGTAGAAGTAGAAGAGGTGTCTGAACTTTCAGCTCTATTTTCCCCATTAGCCAATGGACCACCACTCAGCTTAGTCTCAGGGGCCCCTTTTCCACCACTACTGTAGAATATGTCGTACAGATCCTTAGCATTGGCTGTGGCTAAGCATGAATTTCGCTTTTCCAATTTTTTGGCTTGTTCACTGAACACACTTGAGAGAGGAGGTGGAGGACGCACTAACACAGAGAATAGGGTCTGGTCCCGGTCACTCTCACTCACCCCAGGAGCTGTTTCATCAGAAGGAATGGCAGCTGGCTGTGCTGAGGCCATGATGGCTACCGGTAATACTGGGTTCAAAATGTTAGGACCCAGGAAGCCAGGGCTGACAGTGTGAGATATAGTTGGGTTTGATTTTACTGGAGCCAAAATAGCATTTGCTTGAGCAGGAGATGGGGCAGCTGGATGAGGTATAACTGGGGGTGGTGGAGGTGGCGGTGGAGGTGGCGGTGGTGGAGGTGGTAGCATTTGTTCAGGTACATGTGATGGCTCATTCTTTTCAGCCAGCACCATTTTTTCCTCTGGAGACCCTTTTAGAATCACCTCTTCCCCTCCAAATGCTTTAGAGATGATGTCGGGAGGCAAGAGGAGATCAGCTGAAGACTCTTTAACCACTGGCAGAGGCTTAGCAGTGGTTCCAGAGGACTTGATGGATAGAAAGGTGTTAAGAGGAGCTGGCTTGCTCACTGTGGCTGAACCTGACTTGCGGAGGACTGTGGATGGGATAGGCAGGTTGGGTCGGATCTTAGTCTGGGTTGAAGTTGTCACTACAGGCATCCAAGGGCTAGTATGTGCAACAACAGTTTTCCCAGAGAGTTTGATTTTGATGGGCTTTGCCTTCCCAGCTTCAGCTCTGCCATCCTCTTTGTCCTTACTATTTTCCACAATCTCTTCTTTGGGAATACTTGGGGCCACTGAACTTTTTTCCTCCTCTTTTTCTGGCTTCTTCCAGCTGAATTTTCCAAAAGAGGAAGATGTTGGTGGTTCCTTCTTTACTTCTTCTTTTAATTGGAGTTTGATGCTAGCCTTCCTTTTATTTTCAGCCTTTTCAGGGGAGTTCCCACCTTCAGAAACTTGGTCCTCTAATTCCTCAGACACCCTGTCATCCTCCTTTACTTCCTTCATGATCTTTGCCTTTTTTTCTTTCTTCTCTTCCTTTGGTTTCTCACTGAGTTTGCGCTTTAGCTCACTCTGCCGTCGCCGTTCTGTCTCTAGGACCACAGCCAAGCCAGCTTGGCGGTCCAGATTCCGCCGCTCCTCATACAATGGGTTTTCAACCACATATTTCTAGGAAGAGAAAAGATAAAGGCTCAATAACTGGTCAAAATACTATTAAAGAGAAAAGTTGGCCCTACCACTGTTAAAAGTCATTTAGTGGAAATCCTCAGTCACCTTGCTCAAGGATAAATGGTTCTCTCAGGTCAGCACTGCTTACTAGCATTGAGGAGAATGTCCCAGTGATTATATGGAATTTGAAATATTAATGATTTTTTCTGGCTCTGAGTTTGTTTGACAACATCAAAAGGATTACTGCAGAAAGTAGGAAACTCCATAGGCTACTACAAAGACCAACCTTGTATTTCTCATTGTGTTGATAACCCTTCACATGTTGCTCTCCAGAAATTGGATCCCCCAAAAATTCCTCACAGAGCTGGCAGTAATATCCAGTGATGGGAATCAGAAACTCAGAGCCTGGAAGAAGTGGAAGAAAGTCAAGAAAATAAGTCATTTCTACCCAAGATGACAGCAACCAAAGGAAATCCCACTTCCCTTTTGTAGTAAAATGGTTAATGGTATAGAGGACCTTACTCACTTTCAAGTCAGAAGGAGCATTTAGATGAATCCCAGTGGTATGTCTTCCCAACTTAAAGCTTAAACTCAGGACCTCTACCCATTCTATGTTCTGGGAACACTAACTGGTTAATTCAGGAGTTTTCTGTGTCAGACTCAATTTTGTTGCTGATTCTCCTCAAACTCCAAGTAGCACTAAGCAACTTAGGAGATTTAAAAATTATACTCCCAAATAGCCCAGTACTATTGGTATGAGAATATCTCATGTTGGTATTAATTACTTAAGAATCTATCTTCTACAGATGTAAAGGATGTAGCAGCACTGACTACTTATAAAGGTAAGAAATTAAGAAGTTTAAAGACAAAGAAATTTTCTATTTCTCAACTTAGCCCCTAATAACAACTATTCAAAAATATTTTATAGTTCTTAGTTGAAAAGGAAGTCATATTGCACCTCTGACTGTTCTTTTTTACCTAGATTGCAAGTAAATAAGATTTTGGTGCATAAGCCAGTGATGAAGAAAGCCGTACTTTAGTCTATATGCTGCCAAAGCAAGCACAAATAAAGTTATATTTTAGAGTGGTATGTGTATGTTTAACATCTGTTAGATTTTTAGCCATATGGGTAGAGATCATTCTTGTCTTATAGCTCTCTTTATTTCTTTAGGAACTAGTTTTGCACATAGAAGGCAATCTTACAGCTTTGTCAGAAGTAATGGTTATGTCTCACCCTATGCTGCTTCCTTGTACCTTAGTTCAGGGATACCACTTCCCTGACTGAATGTAAGGAAACCACAGAAAAGGCAGGGAGGAAACACACCTTTTGCAGGAACAGTTATCTTGTCAGTGCGCTTTACAGCATCTTGCTTGGCTTCACTCTGGGTCTTTGAAGCCCAAGGTCTGTTGTAGGGATCCAGTGTCTATTTGCAAGAGGCAGAGGTGCTCATACACAGCACTAAAAACTCAATGACCCACTTCTCTCTCTTTTTCTCCCCCACACCAGGGGGACCAGAAGCCCCCAGCTTCCCACCCCCACCCACTCTGCCAACTGTTTAAACGGAAATCACCTGTGGAAAAGGTAAACATATGTTAGAGCAAGTACTAGCAATGGATAAAATGAAACAAATAATCAGGTACTCAAGGAATCAAAAGAGGCAGAAGCCTCACTTACACTTGTCATGGTGTTTAGTTACAGGCAGGTCCCCTGGACTGAGCCCTGGGGATGGTGTCTCCTTTGTTGGTATCTCTTGGCTCTTCAGATTGGGGCTCCTGCCCATATGAGAATGTTTCATTTTCCAGCTTTGTAATGCAGATGGGGGTATAGGAGTTTGACGGGAAGGAGGGCAAGAATGGAAATAATAGAGGGCAGGATACCTACCTGTGTGTGCTTCTTATTGTGCATATGAGTGAAGAAGTCAAACATGGTCCCACAGATGGTGTTGCAGTCTTTGCACCAGTGATTGCCAGCATCATAATACTCATAGGTAGCAATGGGCTGATCAGACTGCTTAGCAGCTGGCTGGGGGCTCTCGGCAGGCTTGGGGCTCTTAGTATGGGGATTCTCATTGTTTACCTTTGATTCCTAGAGGGGGAAAATCTGCACTAAGAAGGAATTCAAAGTAGTCTAGATCTGTCTTGTCTCAGAAAAAGCAAATAGCCTACCACAATAACAGAAATAAGACCATATGCACATATTTCCAGTGCCTAAAGCTGCACAAACTAGGAAAAACCCCATGAGAAATCTTCCTGCAAGGCTCAAACAGAACTAATTAGATTCCATAGTGCCATGTCATCATGGAGACTAAATAATAATGGCAATATATTTACTTATATATCCTAAAATATCTAGAATACTCAAGATTATGGAAACACTGGTTGCCTCTGGGAAGGGGTAATAGAGAACAGGAATTGATAGAAGTCTTTTACTGTATACCTTTTGGTAGATGTTAAATGTGCTACCTATGCAATTAAATACATTAAATTTATCAATCATAATGACAACTAGGGAGGGAAGAAAAACCAAAATGGAAAAGGTAATTGACAGATTAAGCAAGTGCAAAAAATAGATGATAGTGAACTCTCTTATCACAGACACATCCTGGTATAGATAACTAGAGAGCAAGGATGGCATAGACAAAGAGGACAGTTATCTATGTGGGATGACTTAAAAGGATCTGGGTAAAATATTTCTAACTGTCTAAAGTATCACCATTAGAATTTAACACTTTTGAGTTAACATGAATCCTCTTTTAAAACATATCAACTCCCCAACATTAAGTTATCAATAATAAATATTTTAAGGCTTCCCTGGTGGCACAGTGGTTAAGAGTCTGCCTGCCAGTACAGGGGACACGGGTTCGAGCCCTGGTCCGGGGGGATCCCATGTGCCGCAGAGCAGCTAGGCCCGTGCGCCACAGCTGCTGCTCCTGAGTTCTAGAGCCCATGAGCCACAACTACTGGGCCTTGTGTGCCACAACTACTGAAGCCCAAACGCCTAGGGCCCCATGCCCCGCAACAAGAGAAGTCACTGCAGTGAGAAGCCCGCACACCTCAACTAGAGAAGGCCCGCGCATAGCAACAAAGACCAAAAGCAGCCAATAAATAAATAAATAAATAAATAAATAAAATACTTTAATATGAAATCATTTGTCAGCAAGCTGGGAATAAGATAATTTAGGATAACATTGGGGAGTGAGGCACAGACAAAAGGTAAATTTTGAAACACAGAGATGGTAAGTATGAATGAGGTTCCACAGTAGACAAGATCAGGGAACGGGGCACCCTGAATACTGGCTGGTGGGGAGAGGAAGACAATATGGAGAAAGGGAAACAATTAAGACTTCAAAGATAATCTTTCCCTATTAGAGTCCTATTCAAGAGTCACTAAAGAGATCGCACCCAGCAGGTAAGGAATGGGCACATGCATACACTGCTGGTGAGTACTAACTGGCACCATCTTTCCAGAAGATAATCTAGGAATACGTATTACATACCTCAAAATTCTTTATACCCTTGACCCAGCAATTCTACTCCTTGACATTTATCCTTAGGAAATTATGTCAAACTACAGGTGATTTGGTTGGTTAAATAAATTTTGGTATCCATACAACAACAAAAATAAGCTCGCTAAAAATGATATTATAAAAGTCTATTTATTGACATGGAAAGATGTTCATGATAGACTAGGAAAGTAAGTAACAAAATACATCTGAATAATCAATACAGATATGTAAATAGGCACAGAATGTCAAACGTCACCTTATCCAAAAGACTTTCCCTAACTACTCTATATCCCTTACCCTGTTTTCTTTTTTTAGGCACTTGTCATTACCTAACCTGCACTTGTTTACTTATTGACTATCTTCTCCCATTTCATTAGAATAAGGACCTTGTCTGTATAGTTCCCTGCTATACTTCCCATATCTAGAACAGTGTCTGGCACTTTTTTGGAGATCAAGAAATACTTGTTAAATGAACGAACAGAAGAAGGGAATTTGGAATAATAAACACCAGGTATTAGTAACAATTGTGTCTAGGTGAACTGACTGTGGAATTGTGTGTATGTGTTTATTTTTATGAAATGACCTATTCGAGAAAGAAAATCTCAAACCAACTATGCATTTTAAAAAGAGGCAAAGAAAGAAGAAATACCAAGGACAGGCAGGAAACAGAGCTTGTAGAGAGAACATTCCTTACTGCTGAAATGAAAATCCAATTGCAACATATCCTTGTTAGCTTCAGAGAGCCTGAAGGCTCACTCAAGTCAAGATGATAGATTATCATGGGGTTGGTGCATAAATGGAACCCCAAACAATGTGTAAGTCAGCTACAAATGGTCAGAACTTTCAAGCTCTTCTGTCATCAAAGGCCCTGAACTCAGTGATCCTGATAAGAATAGTATTACCTGGTTGAGAAAGAGAACTCTCCCAGGAAGACATGAAAAAATTAGAGCTTGGTTGACAGAGAATACAGAATATCTTCTTCTCTAACCCCCAACATTAACTGACCATCTACTATGTATTATATATACCAGATGCCATGGTATTCTCAAGAAGCTCTCATTTAGTGGAAGACACAGGCATGAGAACAGGCATGATCTTAATCATGTTTTCGATAAGAGAGAATGGAATGAATCTTATAAAGAAACAAAGTAATATACTATGGGAGTGCTAAAAAAGGGCTGACTCAATCTGTATGGAATTCAAGAATTCTTCACGGAGGTGGTAGTATTCAAGTTGGACCTTAGTGGATGAGTAGGGTTGGGAGACAGGCTAAGAGGATTATTAATGCAAAATTAGAGCGGCACAATAGCATAATGCACATCTGGAAAAGTCCAAGCATTCTAAGGTGGCAGGAGTATAAGGTGTAGTGTCATATTTTTTGAGCACTACCCATCTGCTACGTGCCAGGCACTGAGCTATGTACTGGGGACTATATAGGAGAATGAGACAGATATGGTCCCTGATCCCTTGAACCTTAAAATCTAATTGGGGAACACATGTAATTATATAATTACAACTGCCATAAATGCTAAGAAGGAAAATGTCAGGTATTATGATAGTGTATATCAGACAAATTTAACAACCTGGAAAATGAAGGAAGGGAGTCAGGGAAATAATTTAATCTGCGATCCGAAGATGAATATGACTTAGTTAGAAGACAGGATAAGAAGAGTGGGTTTCGCATGGTAACCAGAAGGAGAAGACACAAAGACATTAATGATGAAACATTTAAGGAATGAAAGTATCAGTAACGAAATTACAGAGAGCAAAGGAAAAAAGAGGCATGAAATGAGGCTGAAGAGGTAGGCAAGGAAGTATCTCAATCACCAGCTGAATATGGAGAAAGAATTAAGTGTAGCAGCACAAGCAAGAACTGAAGGTGGCTTGAACTTGGATAGCAATAGAGATGATGAGATGAATGGAATTGAGATTTACTTTGGAGGGAAAATTGGCAGAATCTGTAATTGACTTGGTGTGTGGAGCAGTTTGGGGGCGGAGCACTAAGAATGCTCTTCAGGTTGTTGGCATGAAAACTGTTGGATAGTAGTATCATTCACTGAGATGGGTAACAACAGAGGAAGAAAAGGTTAGAGGGAGGTTGAGCACAATCTTAGTTTACTTCAGGAATATATTGATTTTGAGGTGTTTATGAGACAATGAAGTAGAAATAGTGAGTAGTCTGTTGGACACTCAGATTTGAACCTTAGAAGAATCACCTGAGCTAGAATATAAAACGGCAAGTTGTCAGTATGGTATTTCAGCATAGGACTGAATGAAATGACCTAGGGAGAAAGCAGAATTCTAGAGAATTAGGCTAGAACTGAGCCCTGAAGAACTAAAATATTTAAAGATCAAGAGATAAAACAGGAGCAACTAGCATACAGGAGGAAAATAAATGTGACAGGAGCCAAGGGAAGAAAACATTTTTTTAGGGGACAGTGGTTCCCTATATCAAATACTGATTTGAGAACTGAATTTGAGGCTGTACAACAGTGGTGACCTTGTTGCTAAACATGAACCTACAAAATGGCATTACAAGTTATGAGAAAACTAGAAGCCAAATTGGAGTGAGTTAAGGAGTAAATGCTAGAACTAGAACATGGAGGGCCCAGGATTCTACTTTGTGGGCAATGGGGAACTGCGAAAATTTGGAAGGAGAATACCATGATTTGAACTATGCTTTACAAAGATAACTCTAGCAAGAGTAAGAACAGGTTGGAAAAGGATGCTAAGAAAATGGTTAGTTAGAAGGTTTCTTTAGGAGTCCATGGAAATAAAAGATACAATAAAAATGGAAAAGTTGAGTTGTTACCTTGCTGTTGGAAAAGGAGTTTGAGGACGATGACACTTTTTCTGGGCTCCTGGATTTTTCTGCTTTCCCAGTCTTCTCTGTAGGCTCCCTACTGTCATTTGAAGACTTCTGAGATTTATCCAAAATGTTAATTCCCAAGATCTGAGCCACTTTGTCCAGTTCAGACTGCTTTTTTTCTGCCTCTTCTGCCTCTTGTCGAAGTTCTGCAATGTCCTTCATAATGTTATCCTGAAGCCGACTCACCTCTACCAGGAGTGGGTCTTTGTGACCATCCTTCTCCCTTCGTTTCTTACGCAGCATTTCCCCTGAGTAGTCAAATGTCAACAGAAAGAAGCACAAGCAAAGTTAACAAGTCATTCTTCAGTCATAAGGACTAATTCTCAAGACTTTATGGTCACAAAATCTTTCTCCATAAAACATTCTAAAAGCAGGTGAGACTTGCATTCCACATGGGCTGGTTTAGTTGAAGCTCCTATGGAGGTAAAGTGATTGAGTGATTACATTATTTCTTATGTAAGGGTTATTAGCTAAGGATCTATGGACAGGTTTCAGGGAGGCACTGCATGAATCCCTGAAAGGGTATATACAAGTTTGTGTGCACGTGTAACTATGAATCCCATGGCTGTCCTCTTCAGAGAACTAAAGAATTATTCAGAAGGCAAAAAACATTCACATATTTGACTTTATCTGAATTAAGGACCCTTCACCAACACCTCCACTGAGTTTTAGGTTTTGCCTCAAGCTCACCTAATGTTATCTCCTATTCCAAATTGCAGGTCCTCATGAATTAATCCTCACAGTATTAATAACTAAGTTTCTCATCCCTAAACAGCCCGAACCCAAACAGAAGAAATTATATCTTCTCCCACTCTCTACTCTTCCATGCTATCACCAAGCTGTAATATAGAAGCCTTGCTAGGTTCTTAGTGTATATGTGAATTCCTAAAAGCATAGATGAAGAGGTGGAATCAATAGAGGCATCATGGAGCATCTTCTTGTGCCAAAAAGGAAGTACTCAAAAAAAGATGGACACAGGAGTCAACTTAAAGGGGGTCTTACTGACCAAATCTGGGGCAATTTAAGCATGAAGATAAATAATAATAGTATAATCTATTAAGAATCCATGAGTTTATACTGTTATAAATGGACAGATAAATGGGGGAGGAGGTGTGGGTGGAAAGCTCCTCCTCATAGTAGAAAGCCAGCTAATTAACGAAGATGGAATGATGAAATTAGAAAATTACTATTTAACAACCATCATAATAATAACTGATTTGGGCAAGGATCATCAATGAATGCTAAAACTAGCGGGCCAAAATTTGAGGAGTAACTGAATATTCACATAGTCTCAAAGTTATCTTCCCTATAAGATACTTATTAACTGAAAAGGGTAAAATAGTAACCTTACAGTAGAGAAACTTGGCAGATGCCACCTTAACCAAATGATCAAAGTTGACAACACCAGTATGGGACAAATCAACACCTGATATGAACTTAGCATCACTTCTGTGATGTTCTTGCCAAAAATGCATAACCTGAATTTAATCATAAGAACACATCAGACAAACCAAAATAATTAAAGGACATTCTACAAAATATGTGACCTCTTCTGGAGATTCGGGAACTACTACAGATTAAAGAAGACTAAAAAGAACATGAAAACTGAATGCAATGTGTAATCTTTCATTTTCTTTTGCTTCAGGACATCATTGGGACAACCGATGAAATATGAGTAAGATCAGTAGGCTAGTATATTACTGTTAATTTTCTAATTTTTATAAGCATACTATGGTTATGCAAGGGAATTCTTTGTTGTTAGAAGACACACTTAAGTGTTTAGGAGTAAAGGAATACATATCTACAACTTACTCTTAAACAGTTCAGGAAAAATTATATACACATATGCACAAACACAATTGAGAGAGAAAAATGGATAGGGCAAATATAGTAAAATGCTAATAATCATGGAACCTGAGAATTCTTTACACTATTAATGCAACTTTTCTATAAGTCTAATTATATCAAAAATTTTTTGAAAGTGAAGCTTCAGTGTCAATGAACATGTCACATGTCTGAGAATCCCCAAAGCTCTCCATTTGGGTCTCCTACTAAAGTTACAAAAGGAAGTCATGCAAAGAAGTGTCTGATACCTTGTTGTTTATGAAGCCGCTCCAACTCGGTCCTGAGATAGTACATCTTCTTCTGGCGAGCTTCCCGGTCACTCTTCAGCTTTTCCCTCTCTTCAATAACCTGCAAAGTACAAAATGGTAAGAGATCCGTTAGCCTCCAACATCCCTTTTCTATCGTTCTTTTCCATAAAACTTCACATTAGATAATATCTGAATGCAAGAATCCAAATGCCTGCACATAGAGGCTCTGACTTTATAGTGAAGCTGATATTTCATTCCAATCCAAGTGCCAGAATAGAATTATCCTTTCCAGAACTGTACTGACCAGAAAGTACTTTTTTCATACAGGAAGCACTACACTATTAGACAGTAGTTCTGAGCCCAAAAGGAGCCATCAAGAAGGTAATTAATATGTGTTACGGATGAAGCACTGTGTTAGTTGCATTACATATATCATCTTATTTAGTCATATTATGTTTCACAGTAAGAAAATTGAGGTTGCAAAAGACTAATATAACAAAAGATCATATAGTAAGATGATTTAAAATCCAGATACGCATGCCCTAAAGCCCCTGATCTTTCAACTGTATTACTCACCTAATGGAAAAACAAATATGGTTTGTCCGTATAAGGAGCTCACATGAAAAATCCGTGTATTGTCAGCCCTGACTTATGTACTAGGTTTTTAAACGTAAAGTAAAGGGAAAGCACTAGTCTCCAGACAGTGTGTCTGAAGTCTTAGGTTTTGTTGTATGGAACGTATCTTCCTCTTTCCCAAGACTTAAAAAAAAACCCAAAAGGCTGAAGTTCAGGGCACCCAAGTACCATGGAAAATTAAGAGGTGTTTTTTGTATTCTCAAGGATTAGCGAAATTTCTGTTCAACTGCAAAAAAAATGAGATTAGGTGATTAGGCCTACAATTTTGCCTTTTCTACTCTTTTCCTCAGGTCTTTTACAATTTATTTATTTATTTATTTATTTATTTTTGGCTGTGTTGGGTCTTCGTTTCTGTGTGAGGGCTTTCTCTAGTTGTGGCAAGCAGGGGCCACTTTTCATCGCGATGTGTGGGCCTCTCACTATCACGGCCTCTCTTGTTGCGGAGCACAGGCTCCAGATGTGCAGGCTCAGTAGTTGTGGCTCACGGGCCTAGTTGCTCCGTGGCATGTGGGATCTTCCCAGACCAGGGCTTGAACCCGTGTCCCCTGCATCGGCAGGCAGATTCTCAACCACTGCGCCATCAGGGAATCCCTCTCCTCAGGTCTTTTTTATTAGCAAAGCAAATTTACACATATTACAATTTTATCATCCTTAGGTCACCTTGTTTAACAAAATGAGTTTTTAGTTATTAAGGACCTGTAAAATTAACAGTACATATTAATTTTTCTATTCAAAATTCTTCTATTCTGTATTCCTCATCCCTACATAATTTTTACCTACTGCTCTAAAGCATCTAGAATTATTATATCTTTACCCCAGCCACTGCTCTTTCTATAGCCTGGGAACCCGATGAACAGTATAAAGACTACTTTTTAAAAAAAAAGTATAAAAACTACTTTTGACACTATAAAAACTTTAAAAAAAGTATCAAAAAATATTATTATTCCTGGACTCTAAGTTAAACCAGAATAAGCAAAGTTTATTTCTTGGTTTAATTACCAAGCAACAACTAGTTATTAGTTTTAAAACCCCATAATCACTACAGGAAAAAGATCCAAAACTCACTGGGATGAAACATAGATTTCCTGATTTCTCTTTCACCCAGCCCAATTTTGGTTCCTCTCTCCCTGATGAGGTCATATTAAAGACTTCAAGGTTCCCAGCTCCTACCCATAGGGTCCTAAGATCTTCCCAGACCTTAGGTAGAGAAATAAACATAAAAAAGGAAAAATGTCTAGCAATCACAGTGGGACCTACGGCCAGACTTTAGTCTAAATGAGAAAACATAAAAGAATATGGTAAGACAGCAGTCTCTAAAGACTGCCTTGGGCCTTGCAAATTTTCAGCTTCCTCTAAAAGACAAAAATTTATGTTAAAATAGAAGATTCAGGCACAGGATGCCCAAAGCTAATATTCACCTTCTGTTTCTGGGAAGCACGGTTCTTCTCATCAGAGATCTTCTCCGGATTATATCTTATGAGTGATGGGATGGACACATGGACAGGCACTTGGGCAGGAGGAATTGAGCCCAGCACTGACTCCTCCTGCTTGGGCTCATCAGGAGTCACAGTGGGGATCACACGGAGATTGGGACGGCTACGGGTAGCTTGTTTGGTAACTGGCATTATCCTGTGTGGTTCAGGTAGAGGGTGGTTTGAAGGTTGGGAGGCAGGGTACATGGGCCACCTTGAGGCTGCATATGCCATGTAGTGCCTATAGGCATCAAAGGAAGCAGGGGGAATGGCAGGTCCCTGGTAGTTTGGAGGTATTCGAGCTGTAGCAAACTGAGAGGCCCTTGGCATATGAAACTGAGATAAAGAAGCAGGGTGTGGAAGTCTAATTGGGGCAGATGGGGCTGATGGCAACATGCACCTGACTGCAACAGATGACTGAAACCCACTGCCAACCACCTCAGGTCCTGCAATATGACCCATTGGATGGTCAGACTTTAGGAACGGGGGGCTGTTTTTTGTGAGCAGGTAAGGATCCACAGGGGAGACTGGGTGTGGATGGGATACCTCTGGGGAATGGGTATTGCTATGGTGTGCCTCTCCACTCTCCAGTCTGTGAGGATCTGCAGAGCGCCGATCAGCTGAGAAACGGCGGTCAACTGAGGAACAGCGGTCTGCTGAAAAGTGCCGGTCAACAGAGGAACGGCGGTCAGCAGAGGAACGTGATGGCTTCTTGCCATGAAGTCGTTCCTGGGTGCGTGCAGCCAGTTTACTAATTTCTGCTACTCCAATATCCAGCCCTATGGTCTTGAGCAAGTCATGAATCTTCGCATATTCTGGACTGGTCTCTTCTATTGATTCTAGCTTTACAGCTGGAGCTGAAGAGGGTAGGGAGCTTCCCTTCTGCCTCATAACTTCACTTTCAGAGCCCCCAAGGGGCTTTGGTGGAGATTCTGCCTTTAAATCCTCTTCTTCATCCCCATAGAGAAATTTCTCCTCATCCTCAATGTCAGGGAAGCTACGTCGCCTCTTTTCGTGTGTACTGGTAGAATCTGCTAACATGCTCAGAATGCAGGAGAAACCACTGCCATCCTGGCTAGCTCTCTCATGAGGAAGCAAGAAGTCTGTGTGTCGCTCTGGTCCCTCAGCCTTCATATCCAATTTTTCCTTGTGGCACAGAAAACTTCCAAACTTCTCTCTGAGGGGACTGCTGTCTTTGGGTATGCCAGGGAGGGGGCCCCATTGGTAGAGGTTGCCCTGAGATTCCTTCAGGGTAGTCTCTACCATAGTTCCCTTGTTGTTTTCAACCTCTGAGGCAAAAGCAGCAATAGCACCACTTAGTGGAAGAGATGAGTGTCCAGAGTAAAGGGAGTGATCCTGGCTGGAGCTGGTACTGCTGGAAAAACTCTCAAGCTGCAAAGACAAACATAACTGAATTAGCCTCTACGTAGAATCTCAGAAAACTAGTAATTGAGATAAATACTTTTTTCTTCTTGAATAAATAGGGAAAAGATAAATGTGGATGAAAGGGAGGTCCTTAGCCATGTTCAAGATTTGGGTTCCCGTTTCTCCAGATGGTTCTGCTGTAGCAGGGGGAGACAAAAAAAAGCAGATTGAGTCTTCATTTTTGCCCATTTGTTGTAGTCTTTATCAAGGAATTTGAATTCAAAAGGACTTTAGAGATGCCCTAGCTTACTTGCCTTCTTTTTTATGGATCCCTGAAAGAAAAAAACATAAAAGCAGAACTACTTTGGTTGAAGTAGGGTCAGGAAACTCTGTTAACCCTAACTGATTGCCTTCCCTTACTTCCCTAAGTGCACTCAGGCACTTCTTCAGAAACATTTAGCTCCTAAAGGGACAGATAAAAACAAGTGCTCATGCCTGACCATCTTTTCATAAGTGAGAAAAAAATATCAAGGTCCAGAATGGTTAGGTGACTTATTTAAAAATCACACAGCAAGTTGGTGGTAGAGACGGGTCCAGAATCAGAATCATCTGATTTCTGGTCTACTGTTCTACCACTCATACGTTTTTTTCTTCTCTTTAAAGAGAGATGAGGAAAATTCAGATCAGCTCCTCCCTTCGCTCTTCAAACTTCATTTCCAAGAAACCCATATTCAAAGATCCTAAAGGACTATCCAATTTAGAGGCAAAAAAAAAACTTTGATACTCTCCAAAATGTCTGTTTAGAAAGCCTAATACTTGACAATAGAAGCCCTCTATTGTTGCATTATGAAGCCTACAGTTTCCTTTGGAGAGTCCTGGAAGGTATGGCTCATAGGCATAACAATGTTGGTCCAACACATATTCCAAAGATACCTTAGGGACACAGCCCCCATGAAAGTAACTAGGCTTTAAAATATTACAGGGACTAGCAAGAGACCCTAGAAGAAATGCAGCATAGACCTGCATGGAAGGCTCCATGTCCACCTCAATCCGCTTTTTCAGAATTGACTTCTTGGGCATCACAGATACTTCCTCTGGCCGATGTAAAGAATATCCTGGCTCCGATGCTGTTAGGACACCTGACAATCCAGGGATGGGACAGCCAGTGCCATCACCATCAACTCCCACCAGTTCCTGACTCAAGCTCCTACTTCGTTCCTCCTCTTCCTCTCGCTTTCGCCTGGCAAGGTCCAGCTCTCGAAACTCAGGGTCTAAAAACCTAGGACTCGGGCTCCGTCTACGCTGTCGATAGTTGCGGGCCCCCGATGTAAAACCTGGGTGATCACCTCCCATGCTGTGTATCTTCTCTGTGTCATCATAACGGGGCCGTTTGGCCTCCCGGCTCCTTTCCTCAGGTCGTATAGAGTAGGAGCCTTTGAGTTTGTCTCTATTCCGTTCCGTTCCCCGCAACAGCTCATCATGACAACTGACATGGGGACTATAATCAGATCGATGCAGGAAAGTTTCTCTTGCTCGGTAGTCCTCGTCAAGTTGTCCCAAGAAGGGACTGAGAGGTGCCTCCTCCCGGGAAATATATCGTTCAAGACCTCGAGAGCACTGGGAACTTCGAGTGAAGACAGAATCATCAGTCAGGTCATCCCTGAGAAAAGAGACAAGCATCACTGAATATAATGGACCTAGTCTCAGACAAGGCTAAGAACTGACATCTGGCAAGGGGGCTATAGAATGCTTAGAACAAAAGACAATAATCATGAAGTCCAAGAACAAATCTATGTATATACATGGAATACTTCTTCTCCCTTTCCCCAGGGCACAAGCAGCTGTAGCCTCTAACTAAAGGAAGATACTACTAATGTATCTAGACAGAATTCTTAGGCTAATCTCTTTGATTAGACTTTGGGGATGCACAGTATCATGCTAGGGTCTGGGAGATGCAAAAACACCACTACCAGACTACAAAGAGACATGGGTTACCCAGCTTCCAACTAGCTAAATTCTAGCTCTTTGCTACTAAAACTGTGGTCTGAATCAGCAACATCAGTATTACCCAGGAATTTTTTAGAAATGCAGGTTCTCAGGTTCCACTCAGGCCTACTGAATCAGAATCTGCATTTTAACAAGCCCTCCAGGTGATCTGTATGCACTTTAAAATTTGAGAAACACCAGTTCAGATCAATGATTTTCAAGCTGTGTTCCACAGAGATTCTGAAGAGTGCTCAGGAGCTGCCTAAATGAAGGAGGTTAAGAGCCTGCATGGCTCTGGGCCTTCCACCTCACTCAAATCATACTGGTCCCAACTTTATCTGTTTATTAAATAAAATTCTATATAATATTTCCTTTGGAAAAAAAGAGTTTCACTGTGGCGAAAAAAATTTTTTAACCATTGATCTATATACAATTGGCATGATTTTCTCATAAGTTTTAGAAGGTTCTCCAATGCTTTGTTTTGCTGGCTCATATATTAAAACCCATAAAACTCCCTCACAGCCTGTTTTGTTACCCTCTTTCCTGCCTTGCCTGGATATCTACAAGCACTCTGCTAATCTTCGGCCCAAAAAAAGAGTATGTGATGGTTTATCTCACTATATATTTTTATTTTATATAAATAAAAAGGTCTTAGACTTTCATGGCATGAAGGTAAAAATACAGGATGGGACATCTGTCCTTTGAGCACAGATCTCTATACCATGCACAATATCCTAATCTTTTTGGGCACTATGGTCAGAGTTTCTATTGCCCCCTAAAAGTTTCTGACTTAAATCACAGATAGAAATAAAGATCCCCTAGCACTTTAAGCATACCGCTTTGAAAAACTAACATGTCGCTCACATTTCAGAGTGAATTACTGTCCAGAGGATGGTAATTATTGCTGTCTTCTACATGCTAGTAGCTACTTCTGTTTTTTTGTGAGTTTTGAGAACTGACTTTTTTTTTTTTTAATAGTTGTTTTCCTATTTCTGGGACTAAGTAGAACATCCAAGAGTTGCTTTTTCTCTTTCACCAGCCCAGCCTTTTTTCAGTTTTAGACCTGGGTAACAGCTATAAATAACTTTATGAAATACTATAAAGGATAAATTTTATCACCTCCTCTATAAGCATGCCACCTATGGGAATTGAGGTTCCTGTTATTCACCTCCTCCCTAAGAATTTGGGCAATTTTTAGGTCCCAATGTACTATGAAATAATAGGAAAGAATAAGAATGACCAAGGATGATCTCCGAAATCAAACATAACTAGAGTAAACCATTTTACTCTGTAGGTTTGTCAGCAATGAAGACATCTATTTCCAGGGAGGAACATCCATGAATTGAGTCACTCCACTGCCAAAACACCATCTACCATACATAGTCTCTGATCACATTAGTGTAGAGGAAAATCACAGGCTCCATGGGTAGTGGAAAGTTCATCCATGCTGCCACATTCTGCTCCTCACCAGAACTATTACATGTCTCCACCAAGCAACATACTAGCCCAAGATCTAATCCAACATTAAATATCAAGAAGCTAGAAATAATGAAATTGCTCTCAGAAAGACTCACTCCAAACTTGCAATCTCCAGCAAAAGGAGGCAAAAAACAATGAAAGAAGGAATAGCAACAGTTAAAAGAATGAGCTATCATGTAAATACAGGCAGAAATCAGGTTGATTAGAAGTTCACGTCCTCCTTCCCCAGTTCTCCCAAAGGATAAGAGAGAGAACTGGCTGCAATAAAAGTGAGTCCTAAAAAGGGCCCCGATCCCCTGCAGCTCAGAATAGTCCACTGACAAACTCTCTCTGAAAGCTTTGGTTAAGTCCAACTCTTTCTAAAATAAAATCTACTTAAAAAATTGATTGTTCAATGTAGGTGATGGGTACATGGAGGCTCAGTGTACTATTCTACTTTTTCTGTGTTTACAAATTCCAGAAAACAAATTAAAAAAACATATAGTATACATCCACATAAATTTGTACACCAATGTTCATAGCAGCATTATTCATAATAGCTAAAAAGTAGAAACAACTAAAATGTTATCCATCCATCACTGCTGAATAAACAAAATACATACAATGAAATTATTATCAGCAATAAAAAAGGAATGACGCACTGTTATATGAAAAAACATGAATTAATCTTGAAAACATTATGTTAAGTGAAAGAAGACAGTCACCAAAGGACCACACGTTGTATGATTCAATTTATATGAAATGGCCAGAATAGGTAAATCTATAGAGACAGAAAGTGGATTAGTAATAGGCTTGGGGCAGGTGGTGAGATTAATAGCTAACGATAAGGTAATAATAATAAAACTGATCATAGTGGTAGATGTACAACTCTATGAATATGATAAAAGTCACTGAGCTGTACACTCTAAATGACTGAACTGTATGGTATGTGAATTGTGGCTAAATAAAGCTGCTTAAAATGTATATAAGGAAAAAAAGAAGTCCTCCAGAACCCAAACTTCCCATTATTTTCCTCTGCTGAATCCCCAAAATGCCTGAAGAAAGCTGTTTGCTTCTGTCTGTTCCCTAAGGCAAATCAGAGGGAAAAAATTCTACTCCCTCAACCTACGTCAGGGCAAGGAGGAGTTAGAAGACGAGAATTCCATGAATGGAACGTATAATGTGCATAGTACTTTGATAAACAAGGGAAATCAACCTCACATCCACAAGTTTTTAGAAGCTAAGAGTCTTCATACATGTTCACATTCCCTTTTCAAAATAAGTTACAATCCTACACACAAGAGCAGCCATGGTGAGGAGACTGATAACCCTTGATTTGGCTATAACCCAAACCAGGTATTAAAATTTAACAAATTCAATATGGGAAGAGAAAGAATACAGGGTCTCAGGAAAAAAAATAAACACACACCTACATACAAAGGATGGAAATGGCTCATTTCATTAACTGAACACTGGACTCACAGTCAAGAAGACATCTTGAGAATGCCAACATTCCTATGGCCTGGTTATAGCCAACAGTAATTATCCACACAAGCTATATTGAGCAAGAGTGCTGGGGGCAAAAAGTCTAAAGAATGGCCTGGGACCTCCTTTTAGAATCTTAATCTCACTTTCTCTAAAATAAATTTGTCTCTCTGAAACAAGATTCGTGAAAGAAGATTACTACCTCAAACATCCTAAGAGGAAATTTTTAATTTTTATAACTTAAACAGACAATTGGCTATCGGAAGCACACATGCATAACAAAGTTTATGGAAAAGGGAGGTGATACCCCAGAACTAACAAGAGGAAATGCTAAAGTTACCTCAAAACCTCAGCAAGGAAGGAAGAGAATCACACCACGTACCACCTACTCGGACTGCCTACTCAATCATCTCCCAAAATAGCAGCAGCCAGAAATGCAAGGGCTGTTGCCTCAATTAATAGTCACACACCTTGAAACTCAGAAGTTTCAGTGTTATATGACTGTCCCGCCTTGCTTCACTACATTGAATAGCCACTGAAGCTTTGAAGTAAATATTACCAAAGGGCAGCAGTGCTCCTCACATTTCCTGCCCAGCTGTCCGCAACCTGCATGCCTATACTCTGTGCACTACTGCATGGACAATCTCAGTTTGAAAGAACATTATATTGATTTACTGCTACTGCTAAACATTTGTGAAAACTCCTAGTGTATGGGGCAGAGACCATTAATAGACATGGTTCTCAGCTCTCAGAAAGAGTGCCCTCCCTGTACTCCCATCCTTACTCTTTTACTTTTATGAGGTGAAAAACACCTAATGTGATTATTTACTTCCCAGATATACCTAAGTTCCTAGTACCTGAGATCTATATTTAATACTATGAAGTATTAAATGCCCTTCCTCAGCCCTCAGTGGTTGTAAAGTAATAACTGAAATTAAACATTTTAGGGACTTCCCTGGTGGTCCAGTGGTTAAGACTCTGCGCTTCCAATGCAAGGGGCAAGGGTTCGAGCCTTGGTCGGGGAAACTAAGATACCACATGCCACACGACGTGGCCAAGAAAATATAAAAAAGAAAACACACATTTTAAAAGATCTCTCACTTTCTAATAACGCGTATGTGTTTCATATATATATATATATATATATATATAACATGAATTTAGCTAAACCTTTTCTTTTTAATTAATTAATTTATTTATTTATTTTTGGCTGCGCTGGGTCTTTGTTGCTGCGCGCGGGTTTTCTCTGGTTGCGTCGAGCGGGGGCTACTCTTTGTTGTGGTATGCAGGCTTCTCATTGGGGTGGCTTCTCTTGTTGCGGAGCATGGGCTCTAGGCACGCAGACTTCACCAGTTGTAGCACATGGGCTCAGTAGTTGTGGCTCGTGGGCTCTAGAGCACAGGCTCAGTCATTGTGGCGTACGGGCTTAGTTGCTCCGCAACATGTGGGGTCTTCCCGGACCAGGGCTCGAACCTGTGTCCCTTGCATCGGTAGGCGGATTCTTAACCACTGCACCACCAGGGAAGTCCTACATAATTCTTTCAGAGTCTACCCCACTGAGAAAGCCTTTTCCAATGTTATACTTTGTACTGGATGTAGGGTATAACTTCAGTGCTGTCACCACCCTTTCAAATACATCATTCAGAAAACAGCAACATTTCTACCTTCAAGCACTACTATTGTGTGTCCTGTCTCCGATGAAGCCTACCTGTCCACATCCTCCAGATTATCCACTGGTGACCCCAGTCGATCACTAAGCCGCCGCCGTTCTGGTATGCCAACACAGAAGTGGTCATTGCCAACAGTGATCCTTAAGCTCTGTTCCAAAGAAGAGTCAGAACGCAGACCAGGAGAGCGTCTCTACAAAAGTAAAAAATAACACAACACTCAATAAGGTCAAGATATCTCCACACTCAAAAATGTTCTCCTCCCTAGTCACAAAGCTGTGGTCCTACAAGGTGTGAAATGGCTACGGTTAAGATTCTGCTCCAAAAATAAAGGACTTTAAAAAAAATTATCATTTTTCTTAGATGAAAGTCCATGCTTCCAACCCTCCTAATCAGTGACCTCTTATTCTTTAATTTCCTGGTACCAGGCATGGGGCTAGAGGAGTGAATTAAGCCTGCTCCCAGAACCTATACATTTCTAGTAAAGGAGGCAAGCCAAAAACAGGTTAAAAAAATAAAGTACTTCTGATAGCACTATAAAGTGCTATAAAGTCATTAAAACACAATAACATGAAAGAGATTGGGGAAAAGGAGCTATTTCAGATAAGCTGGTTAGAGAAGGCTTTCTGAGGTGATACTATTTAATTTGAAGCCTGAATGATGAGATGTCAGCCTTGCAAAGAACAGATGGAAGATGTTTCAGGCAAAAAGAACATGCTCTGTAATGAGCTTAGCATGTTTTGGGCAACAGAAAGGTGGCCAGTGTGACTGCAGCAAAGTGATAGGAGAAGATAGGCAGAAGCCACAGTTAGGGAACTCGGATTTTATTCCTAGTATAACAAGCCACAGAAGGGTTTCAAGCAGGGGAGTGATATGATCTAACAATGTTACTTCCTCCAGATGCTCACATTGTTCATAACCCTCATCTTCTTTAGGTCTTTATTAAAAGTCACCTTCCCAGAAGGCCTTCTCTGGCTAACTTATCAAAAATTATAACTCCCTTCTGTTTCTCTTAGCACTTAATCATATTTAACATGCCAAGACTTTTTACTTCTCTATCGTATTTATTATCCGACTCCTGCTGTTACAATATAAGTTCTATGAGGGCAGGGGTTTTTGACTGGTTTGTTCAGGATTGTATCCCCAGTGCCCAGAACAGCATGGTAAACGTTCAATAAATACTTCTCAAATGTATAAAATGAAGGTCTTTAAAAATCATTTTGATTGCTGGGTACAGAAAAAACTGGATGGTAACAAGAGTGTAAAGGAGCCTAATGTAATAACCTGGGCAAGAAGTAACAGGGTTTAGACTAGAGTGATGGCAGCAGGAGGACAGTTTGGAGGATGTATTTTGGAGGTAGAGCTGACAGGTTAGATAGATGAAGTTATTCGTATGGATTGGGAGAAGGGAGATGATCACTGTTTCTGGCTGAGCAATGGGTGATGTCAATTACTGAGACAGAAAAGACTGGAGCAAATAGGTTTTGCGTTGGAGAAGAAAGGGGAGGTTATACAAACTAGTAGTTTTCTGTCTTCCTTACTTTCTCGGTAGAGACTAACATTCAGATTACACATGCTCAGCTACGAAAATCTTAACACAGTGACAAGTCACCTCATCTATGACCAGAGTTCCCAGATACTGTTAGAGAGCCACTCGGTAAGACAGAAACTTTGTCACGGGTTTGTTTGTTTGTTGTTGTTGTTTTTAAAGATTGGTGAACTGATAATAAAAACAAATTCCAAAACACCAGATTCTGCCAGGAGGCTCTACTAGGAAGGTGGTTATGGTGAGAAATCAATATTACGTCTAAACTAAACTTCTTAACCTCATGCTCTGTCCCTTTAGCAGGGAAACATAACAGTTAAAATCAGGGTGTTGGGAACCAGGCAGAGATGAACTGAATCACACTCCACCACTTCTTAGCTGTGTGGTCTTGATCAAGTTACTTAAACCTCTCTGAGTTCCACAGTTGTTAGATAAGGAGGAACCCTCACCTCAAACGGTCGTTAATGTTCAAAGAGAACGTGTAAAGTGAAGGGCTAAGCATCATTCCTGCCACATAACTAGGTAAGTGGCAGCAGCTATTACAATGACTGTGGGTACTCACACTTCGATTTCGGAGATGCAGCTCTAACTTAGAGAGCTAACAGTTTACACTCCCGGTGTCTACCCTGGAACTGTGTAAGCCACCCTAACTCGCCACAAAGACATTTCAGCCATTCCAAGATCCAGGGCGCAGCTCAGGTCTAGGGGGATACAAAACCACGGAACTCTGAGGACACCAACTACTGAAAAAGTACCAGGCACACGGCTTGGAGGAGATTCCCCTTGCCCCGGCAAACTTTTCCACACCTCACCCAGAGTGAGAGAATCAACCTATTGCCAGGAAATGCAGCACTGCCTACCGACCCGGCGCCCGGGCGCGTCCCGAGTCCGTTATTGTGCAAATGAAGCTCCAGGGGCTGACCGGGAACCTCCTGGTTTGGGCGTCGCTGAGGGGGCCGGGGGGATGGATGGCCTTCGATGTGGGGACCCCGGCCTGGAGGCCTCGGGTCGCCCGGGCTGCGGGCGTTTCTGGAAGCGGGAACCCCGGGCGAGAGGACTGCAGTAGGAAGAGAGTCCGGGTCGAGGGGTGGGATTACCCGGCTGCCGCTGTCGCCTGGATGGTCTCCGCGGCCGTCCCGGGCGAAGTCGGCGCGAGACTCCCCCCGGCTGCTCCCTCGGAAACCGGCCGAGCCCGGCGGGAAGAGTCGTCGGCCCCGCGGCGGCGGCGGAGACGGGGAGCCGCGACGGGCCCGCGGCGGGGACGGGGAGAGGCGACGACCCCGCGGCGGGGACGGCGAGGCCCGGCGGCCGCGGGGCGGAGACGGGGAGCCGCGGCGACCCCGCGGAGGGGACGGCGAGGCCCGGCGGCCGCGGTGCCCTGAGGGCGAGCGGGGTCGGCGAGCCGGCGTCCGCGACGAGGAGGAGCCGGAGGACGGCGGCGAGGTGCGGCGAGACGGGCCTGAGGAGGAGCCGGAGCTGCGGCCGGTACGCGGGCCGCCCCCGCCGCTCTCTTTAGGCCGGTGCGAAGAGACGGAGGAGCGGGAGCCGCTGCGGTACATGGCTCCGGCAGCCGCGGCCACGGCGGCAGCTCCGACCGGGGGCGCCCTGGACGCGGGCCCCCAGCGCGCCGCCGCAGCTGCAGCCCGGGCCGCCACGGCCGCCGCGCACCGCCCCCGCACCCGGAGCAGCCCCCTCCCCTCCGCCCCGCGCCGCCCCTGGGGCCCGGCCGAGCGCGCCTCCGCGGCCGCGGCTGGCGGTTGGAGGGCGCGAGTACGCGCCCGACACACCCCCCCCGCCCTCCGGGGCTCCCTGCTCCTCCACTCAGGGAGCGGCCACAGGAGCCAGAAGTGGGGAGGAGCACGGAGGGCGGCGCGGGGCTGGGCGAGGGAAGGCGCGGGAAAGCGCGCGACCTGCTCTCCTCACGCTCCGCCTCCAAGCCGGCAAGATGGCGGCCGCCGAGCCGCCCACTTCCCCTCCCCCGGCGACCACGTGACCCCGAGAGCTCCGCGCCGGTTGGGCCTGGCGGAAGGGAAGGGATTAGCGGGAGTGGAGCCGGGTCTTCCGGGGATGCTCCAGGCCTTGGGACGCTGAGGACTTCGAGGGGGCGGAAGCATCTTTGCCTTTTCCCTACCCCCAACCGTATTAATTTACGTGGGGACAATAAATGGTTATAAATGATGGGAATATAAATAACCCACAAAGCGTTAGGTTATGTTGGAAGTTACGCACCTCGGCAAGAGCGACCAAAGAAGTCCCGGATCCCATAGAAGCCGCACGACGGCCAACAGTTAGTTTACTTTCCAGTTTGTCTGTTTTCTTAGAGGTTGAAATTGAGGATGGGGAAGTGCGGAATGGGGGCGGATTCGGGAGCGAGAATCAAACTCATAGCAGGCATCCGAGTAGAATTGTCGCTGTCTAACCCTACTTACGGGGAAGGTCACTCACCGCTAGGGGTCCACATTGTGACAGGTAGGAGGCCTGGATAGTTTTTGCGAGCGATTTGGAACCCCCAGTCTGTGACTAGGATTTTCCTGGACGCCTGGCTGTAGTGGTAGTCCCCAGTCTCAGGGTCCTGCATGCTAAGTACAAAAGTAAAAAAAAAAAAAAAAAAAAAAAGACAACATGTAAAAGAAGAAAAACAATGGTCAAAGCCTTGACAGCTTTCAAATATCAACTAGAAACACAATACCCGAAATTGGTATGAAAATCAGGTTTCGGATTGCAAAGCAAAGGCAGGACAAATAAAAAATTAATTATAAAAAGTTTCCATTTTCTTTTTCTTTTCTTTTTTTTTTTTTTTTTGGCCTCTCTTTGGAGCTTGCAGAATCTTAGTTCCCAGACCAGGGATTGAACCCCAGCCTGGCAGTGAAAACACGGAGTCCTAACCACTGGACCTCCAGGGAATTCCCCAAGACTTCCATTTCCTAATTTACATTTTTTTCATATTAAATTTTAAAAGTATCCAACGTCACATGTTTGTATAATGGCTTTTGCTTATGTCATAGATCAGTAAAAATAAATTTTTTACAATTTGATTGGTCTCACACTCACCTTTCTTCACTCAACATTACTTGCTTACTTCCTAGAGGCATTTGAATGACCAATTCCTGACTTTTAGATTTTGTCGCTTAAGAAGGCCATTGTGTCAAGTTTCTTAATATATTCTTCCATATATTTTGTTAACCCATATTCAGTTTACAAGGAGTTTTTTGTATGAATCCTCCCATAATCCATTAAATTAAGATCTAAGATTATTTTTTACAGATGGATAGCCAATTGTATTTGAAACATGAATTGGGATTATCTGTATACTGGGAAGTCATCGTGAGGAAATGAGTTATCAGCTAATGAATGAACACTGCTAAATGCCAATTATCCACATCTCAATCCAATTACGTTGTTTTCTTTTGACTGTGTAATTTGACAGTAAAGAAAAAAATTTTTAATGTGATTTCTTTGTGAAAAGAAAACTACCAGGATTGATGGTAAAAGTAAAAGAAAGTAAAGCAATCTGAGAAAATAATAGCTCTTAACCAGAAAATATGAGTTATGTACAACGTTTCCAAACTGTCTAAAAACGTATTTCATAATGTGTCCTGTGCAGCAGAGACCTGCAATCAGAGATTTGGATACACCAGCTCAGCAGCATAAAAGCCCTGTCAGAGAAGGGTGACAGCCTCTGTAAGTGAAGCTGCCATGTAAAATGTCATGGAAGTTGATTTTAGTCATCTCTGGGTTGGTGGGATTAGGAGATCTAGGAGACATTACCAGGGCTTACCAATATCTGGGGCTCCTCTCATGCTAGGCACAAGGACAACGCTTCCTTCCGCATTTCAGAAAGGGAAGTCTTACGACTATTTCTAATCACTACAAGCTGTGAATGGAAGCACCTTGTATCACTTCCAGGCAATCAGGAAAGAGGAGTTATAAGATGCTCCTTCTTCTCTTGCTGTGGCAACAGAGGAAGCTATGTGTTCCAGATGGTGCAGCCTGTCAGCCTGGGTCCTGAGTGACTGTGCAGAGCAGAGTACCAATTAAAACTCTGCCAGAGGTGTATACCCTGTCTTTATTAACCTGTATATGAGTTTTGGTTACCCATGCTTTTGGTGGGATCTAAGTAAATATGAAGAAAATGTGAATAGGTATGTATAGATACTTGGAGTACATACATTCTAAATCAGGGTTAGTTATACTCTGTATCAACTTTTCCTCTTCAATCCTTCTCTAATATTCAATAACTATTTTTATCAAGGGAGCTGGACTCCATGGTATATAACTGGAAAACTGTCTTGCTTCCCCTTCACACCTGCCCTAAACATAACTCAACTCTAAACTTCATTCAAGCTAAAGGATCTCCCTTCCCCCATCTCTTGCCTGCTTCAGGTGTGACGCTTGCTGTGACGAAGGAAGGTGTGCCGAGGTTCTCCACATCCCTGCCTGTACTGCTCAGAGTTTACTCCTCCTCTCCTGCTGGCCGGCTGCTATTTATGAACCCCTCTCCCCCAGGGTTTGGCGAGGGGAAGAAGGGATTAGGGGAAAGGGACACAGTTTTTTCCAATTGGTGCAGGATACTATTATCTTCGGAAGTTGGTTCCCTATGGACGTGGAGGACTCACAAATGTTGGCTCTTTTCTCTTGTGTGTGTCACCTTTGTGGGCTTTCTTATGACCCTCTTGCTGGGACCTAGGCAATGCCTCTCCTCTGGTTGACTGCCTATGACTCCTCTGCCCCCAACTTCTTGGCCTTCTGGAGGTTCATCCCACGTAAAACATATTCTCCTGAGGTCCCTTTCCTCTCTGGGTATCCCTCATAGGAAGGACCCTTTTTAAATGACTCCAAGTTGGTTTCCTTCTAGGTACACTTGGCCCACAGGACAACTCATGCGTCTTTGCCTTGCTGGCAAGGGCAGTGAAGCTCGCTCTCCATGCCACCACCTTACTCACCATCCCAGGGAAGCCGGTCAGCCAGCACCTTGCATCTGGACTACCTCAGGTGGGAGTTAGAACAGTAGTCCCTATGGACTTCCAAACCCCAGGAGATATAAGCCAAACATTCTGAGAGGTGCTAGTGGAGGCCTCTATCTCACTTGACTTTAGGCAAAGGGAAAAACCCCTCGCCCTCCCTAGAATGGCGAGAGAGAGGACATATAGAGCTCACAGGTAACTCCCCAACACAATTCTCATTCTCTTGTATTGACTCAGTGTGGATAATTAGTAACGCTGGCAGACTGGTTCACAATCTCTTCCCATCTCCCTTTGAGGTGAATGGGGGAAGAGGTTACCTGGCATCTATTGTTTGCTTTCTGCTTTTGAGGTCTTTGCAGAAACTCCACAGACAACAGCGAGAATCTAATTAAACATCCTGTCACAACTCTTGTCTGTCATCAATTCAAGAAACTCTTACTAGACTGATGAAAATGGTGAAATGGCTTAAGGCTTTCGCAGACAGACAGACAGACCGACACACACACCCCATGTATGTAGCAGACATAGAGCAATGACAGATAAAACTTGAAAAGGGTAAAGAGATCTAAGCTTTAAAACATGAACACCCCTGTGAATTTGCTGAAGCCACAGACCCCCCCGGGCTTTGAAAGAAGTCTGGAAGCAAGGGTAGCAGTCAGAGATTTGGCTCCTGTAGATGGAGATATAAGTGCCTCCTAGGAGGTGGGGGACAAGGGTCAGGTTTTCAGCTTGAAGCCAAGGACACTCCTGCCCCTACATGCATTCAAACAAAACTATTGCCAACCTTCTGCTTGGGGCTATAGCGTTATGGAAAGCTGTGTGCCAAGAGGGTGGGACAAAAATGTTGACAGTCTTTAGATGAGAATTGAGCCTAGGCACTCCTTGCTCGGTGAGTGGAATGGCAATAGTGTGATACCCTATACGCCAGTAATAAACAATTAGAAAATATGATATTATGTTAAGCATGGTGGATTCAATCCATACATTTGTCACTATTAAGTCCCTAAACCCCACTAAAGTGACAGTAAAGGGTTTTGTTTGTTTTTTAAGACATAAATTCATATGTGCAATGTGGAAGTGTGAGAGAGAGATTCCCCTGTGGGGTGGAATTTGATCAATGAGAGACATATATTTAGAAACGTAAATCGCTTGCTAGCACACAAATAATAGTACTTCAGCTTCAAATTTCATAAGTTATAGTTTTGTCTTCTCTCTGTTTCTTTAGCCCTTTTTATTGTCTAAATGACCATTAAGTATATGATAAGGTGCTAAACTGTCTTAGTTATCAGAGAAATGGAAAAATATACGCTGCACATTTACTAGAATAATTAAAATTTCAATGATCACTAGTACCAGGTGTAAGCAAGGGCATAGAGCCATGGGAACTGTCATACAGGGCTGGTGGGCATGTAAATTATTACTACCACTTTGGAAAACTGTTTGGCAATATATATTTTTAAAATTTATGTATTTATTTATTTTTATTTTTGGCAGCGTTGGGTCTTCGTTTCTGTGTGAGGGCTTTCTCTAGTTGTGGCAAGCGGGGGCCACTCTTCATCGCGGTGCGCGGGCCTCTCATTATCGCGGCCTCTCGTTGCGGAGCACAGGCTCCATATGCGCAGGCTCAGTAGCTGTGGCGCACAGGCCGAGTTGCTCCGCGGCATGTGGGATCTTCCCAGACCAGGGCTCGAACCCTTGTCCCCTGCATTAGCAGGCAGATTCTCAACCACTGTGCCACCAGGAAAGCCTAGCAATATTTTTTTAAGTTGAATATATACACTATGATCCAGCATTTCCTAAATTTATGCTCATCAGAAATATGCACATATGTGCATCAAAAAGATACGTACAGAAAAAGTTCTGGAAATGGATAGTGGTGATAGTTGTACATCATTGTGAATGTACTTAATGCCACTGAATTGTACACTTAAAAATGGTTAAAAGGGTAAATACTATGTATGTTTTACCACGATAAAAAAGATATACAGGGATTCCCTGGTGGCGCAGTGGTTGAGAATCCGCCTGCCGATGCTGGGGACACGGGTTCGTGTCCCGGTCCGGGAAGATCCCATATGCCGCGGAGCGGCTGGGCCCATGAGCCATGACTGCTGAGCGTGCGCGTCCGGAGCCTGCGCGTCTGCAGCCTGTGCTCCGCAACGGGAGAGGCCCGCATACCGCCAAAAAAAAAAAAAAAAAAAAAATATATATATATATATATATATATATACGAAAATGCTCTCACGGCATTATTTATAAAAGTAAAAATTTCAGCTATAGGATGAATACATTATAGTAGAATCATGCAGTGGAATACCTTATAATAATGAAAAAGAACAGACTACTGCTAGATGCAACAACTATATGAATACACAGTCCCTGCTCTCATAAAATTTAAGGTCAAGCTGAGAAGACATACATAAATATAAAATTACAACTGTGATAAGTACAATGAAGAAAGGGCACAGGATGGCCTGAGAACATATAGTAAGGAGATCTGACATGGTCAGAGGGGTTAAGGGGGCTTCCCTGAGAAGTGATGTTTGACTGAGATCCGAAGGTAAGTAGGTGGTAGAAGTGGACAGTAAAGGCTTCTAGGCAGAGGGAACTCCCATCCAGTGTTTCCCTACATTTACCTTTTTCATTGTCTTTGGCTGTGCCCACTCCAACCACCTACCAGTCTCCACCCATCCTCGCTCCAGGGCTGAGAGGAATCATTTCTTGACACACCTGCAACCCATACCTGACATAAGGTTTGGGAAGATCTGCCATATGCAAAGGCCCTGTGGCAGGGCCATCTATCCTGACTCCTTCAGAGCTTGATTATACACTGATCCACCCCTCCTAACAACTGGTCTTCCAAAATAGAAATGAACTCTCCTGATACCACTTTCTCCTTCAGTAGTGTTTTAGCTAAGTATTATCAGAAAACCCAACCAGCTTCACCATTACTGTGACATCTGAGGCTGGAGAAAATGATGAAACTGTCCAGACTATCCTCAAGTTTACATACAGGGAAAAGCACCCAGATGAAGCTCCCCTCTAGGAAATACTCTCCCAGGAAAATAATACTCTCCCTAGAAGATAATGATGTCTCAGACATTTAAAAATTATTAGCATTACAAACAGAGAAAACCTTGGTATGGTGATGATCTTCACTTTAGTTACAGCTGTGCAAGAAAATTTAAGTGAAATGGTAGATCAAATAAAAACTGGAAGAGAAGGAGAAAAGAAACAAAAGAAGCAGAAGCAGAAAAGGAATTATTTGAAGACACTCCTGTTACCATTAAGAATTTCTTAAGTTGGAAGGCCAAGTTTGATGCAGAACTCTTGAAAGTTAAAAAGAAATGAATTAAAAAGAACAAGCAGGAAAAACTAAATTAAGTGGGAGACAGCTGTTTGAAACAGATCATAATCTTGACACATGTAATACCCAGTTCTTGGAGGATGCTGGATACAGCGTGGAGGTAGATGAGTCGTTGGTCCAGGAAATGAATGATTTGGAGCTACAGGGTGAGGCGGATGATCTATACTACAATCCTGCTGAACACATAGTAACTTGACCAAATGGTGAACTATCCTCATCTTTTTTTTTTTTTTTTTTTTTGCAGTACATGGGCTTCTCACTGTTGTGGCCTCTCCCGTTGCGGAGCGCAGGCTCTGGACGCACAGGCTCAGTGGCCATGGCTCACGGGCCCAGCTGCTCCGCGGCATGTGGGATCTTCCCGGACCTGGGCACGAACCCGCATCCCCTGCATCGGCAGGCAGACTCCCAACCAGTGCACCACCAGGGAAACCCCTATCCTCATCTTAGAGAGGCTTGACTGCCACAGCATCTGTGTCTATGCTGAGAGTGTGTGTTGATTTTCTTTTCTTTATTCATAAGAAAAAATAATTTTCAGAACAATTTTCTGACAGCTTTCATCATTAAACTTAATAAACTGACCTTAAAATTTCAATCAATTGATCAATAAATAAAAATATTGAACTCCAGGGGCTTCCCTGGTGGCGCAGTGGTTAAGAATCCGCCTGCCAATGCAGGGGACACCGGTTCGAGCCCTGGTCTGGGAAGATACCACATGCTGGCAAGCAACTAATCCCATGAGCCACAACTACTGAGCCTGCACTCTAGAGCTCTTGAGCCACAACTACTGAAGCCCACGCGCCTAGAGCCCGTGCACCGCAGCAAGAGAAGCCACAGCAATGAGAAGCCCACGCACCACAACAAATAGCAGACCCCACTCGCCGCAACTAGAGAAAACCTGTGCGCAGCAACAGAGACCAAATGCAGCCAAAAATAAATAAATAAAATAAATTAAATTTTTAAAAAATATTGAACTCCAGGTAGTGATATGTGTACTGAAGTGTTTAAGAGCAAATGTACTAATGTCTGTAATTTCCTTTGAAATGAATCAAAAATAAGATCCTTGAAATTGATAGAAGAAGGGATGGATAAATGGAAAGTTCCGTGATAAGGCAAATATAGTAAAATCTTAACTGTAGAAATTAGGTGCTGGGCATTTGGGCATCACTACAATTCTTTCAACTTCGTGAACATTTTCAGAATTAAATAAAAACCTCATCAGATTGTGAATCACTGTATTGTACTTATATAATATTGTACATCAACTATACTTCAATCAAAAAATAAGTGTAGAAACAACCCCCCCCAAAAAAAAAACCTTCATTGGATGCAGATAAAGTGATTCATAAAGAGAAATGTGTAGTCCTAAATGCTTATATTACAAAAGAAAAGTTAAAAATTATTCATCTAAATTTCCAGTTCAAAAACTTAAGAAAAAAACAAGCACAGTAAACTTGAAGAAAGAGGAAGAGTGGCAGTAATAAAAAAATGAAAGCAGAAATTAATTGAATATGACAGAGATGCACAGAGACGGTAAAAAGACAAATAAAATAAAAATAAATATTTATTTTATTCTTTGAAATAAACTAATAAAATAGGCAAAACTCTGGCAGAATTCATTGATCAAGAGAAAAAAGAGAGAGAGCAAATAAACAATCTTAGAAAAGAGGGCTACAGATAAGTTATAGCCAGGCTACCACTAGCCCTCACAGTACCTTTGTGTGAATTAGGAAAAGGTTTCCCCTGTGGGTGGCCACAGCCCTAATACCTAGGGCTTGTTACTTGGAAAGCCTGGTACAGGCTGCTCCCACTCACTCCTTGTCCAGATAAGCTTGTGCTTAAACCACCTACACAACCATATTGGCAGTCCTGGATCAGCATAGTTTAAAAAGTTATGAGACAATATGAACAACCTTGTGCCAATTAATTTGATAATTTGCACAAATGATTGGTTCCCTTTAAAACTACAATTTACCCAACTATATCAAGGAGACATAGACAACCTGAATAAACCTATAACCATTAAAGAAATCAAATAAGTAGTTACAAGATCTACTTTAAAAAAGCATGAAAATTCTTATTTTTTTCCTATAGTCTAGCATAATTAAACACCATTGGAATCATCTGTTTGCTAAAAGAAATAAAATACAGCTGTGAAACCATGTGGTTCTGGTGCTTTCTTTAAGGGTAAATCTGTAATCATCTTCCTGATCTTTTTTGTGATAACTTGTCTTTCCAAGTTTTCTATTTCTTCATAGGTCAGTTTCGATAATTTTTTTTCTTGGAGAATATCCATTTCCTCTAGTTTTTCACATTTGTTGCTGTAGAGCTGCACGTAATTCTTTCAGCCTCTTTTGTGTCTGTGAATGTATCTCCTTTCTTATTCCTAACCTTGATATTTTTGTTCTCTTTTTTCCCTAACCAGATTCATGAAATGTTGATATATTTTATTGGTCTTTTCAAATAATTAACTCTTGAACTTATTTTTTTCCTTTCTACTATTCTTTTTGTCTTCTAATTCATTATTTTCTGTTGTTGTCTATATTATTTCTCTCCACTTGGGGTTTATTTTGTCAATCTTTTCCTAGTTTCACAAAATGGGCAATGAATTCTTAAAAAAAATTCTTTCATAGTGAAATATTTAAGGCTATGCATTTTCTTCTGCTGTGTCCTGTAGGATTTTACATACAATGCTTTTTTTCATTCCTTTCTAGATGGTTTATCACTTCATTTTTAAAAATTTTACAAACAAAATAATTATTAAATTAGAAAGAACCAAGCACCTTAATTCTAAGTAGTTATACTCTGACATAATTTCATTTCAAAACAAGACAAATTGATCACTCATTATAATTTTAGCTCTTCCCTAAAGTAATTAACTTGATTTATACACACACACACACACACACACACACAAATAATCTATAGACCTAACCATCTTTCCTGTAATACCTCAGAAACCTTGATTTATTAAGAACAGCAACATTAAAATAATTGTATAAATGGGGGAAAATAGGCCTACAGGATTTCACCCTTGCAATAACAAAGATAGTTTTCCTATAGAAATTCCAATTAAAGGTTTTATTTGGTGATTTAAATAAACCTTAATTTAAGGCTGTAATGTGAGCTAATCTAGCTCTTTCTTTTTTTTTTCTTTTTTTTTTTTTGTGGTACGCGGGCCTCTCACTGTTGTGGCCTCTCCCATTGCGGAGCACAGGCTCCGGACGCGCAGGCTCAGCGGCCATGGCTCACGGGCTCAGCCGCTCCGCGGCATGTGGGATCTTCCCAGACCGGGGCACGAATCCGTGTCCCCTGCATCGGCAGGCGGATTCTCAACCACTGCGCCACCAGGGAAGCCCCATCTAGCTCTTTCTTAGCACACTTGTTATCTATCCCAATAATAGACCAGCTATCTAGCCTATTAACAGATAGGTATTATCTGAGGCTAGCCCGGTTTCCTAATTAATCCCCATTTCAATTTTTTATTTCCTCTTGATCCAAAGATGATGTAGGCATGTGCTTCTTTTCTTCTCGTTTTTTAATTTTGTATTTCTTACATATTTTTATTTTGAAAAAAAAGTGCAAATTGTACAAATTGTAGCGCTTTTTCTGTTTTTGAGTTGTTTGAGAGTAAATTGCTACCTGTTTACCCACTGCTCCTGAGTACTTTAGCAGGTATTTTCCAAAATAAGGACATTCTCCTACATAACTCCAATACAATACAAATCAACACTGATACATAACTACCATGTAATTCTCAGACTCCGTTCAAGAGTCTCTAGTCGTCCCCAAAAGAACCAGATCGTAATCATAAATAATCATACATTGCATTTCATTGTCATATCTCTTTAGTCTTATTCATCAAGAACAGTTCTTCACTCTTTGCTTGACATTCATAACCTTGACATTTTTAAAGATTACAGACCAGTTATTTCATGTCCCTCAGCTTGGGTTTGCTGGGGTTTCCTCATGATTGGATTCAGATTATGCATCTTTGGTAGGAATAGGATAGAAGAGATGATACCTCTCTCTCATTGCATCCTCTCAGGTGGTGCAAGATTTCAAACGTTCCCTCCCAGTACTGATAATGTCCACTTTCATCACTTGATGAAGGTAGTGTCTGCCAGGCTGTGAAGTTACTTTTTTCTTTAGTAATTAATAAATATTTTGTGGGAGGTATGTGAAATTGTAAATATCTCATTCCTCATTGTACATTCAATTCATTTATGCCACTATAGACTTGTGGTTTCCTATTCTAGTCAATGAATAGTAATCAGTTATTATCATTATCTCCATTAACTCATGAATGGATAAACAAAATGTAGTATACCCATACAGTGGAATGTTATTTGGCAGTAAAAAGGAATGAAGTTTTTTTAAAAAAAATAAATTTATTTATTTATTTTTGACTGCATTGGGTCTTCTTTGCTGCGCACGGGCTTTCTCAAGTTGCAGCAAGTGGGGGGCTACTCTTTGTTGCGGTGGGTAGGCTTCCCATTGCAGTGGCTTCTCTTGCTGTGGAGCACGGGCTCTAGGTGCACGGGCTTCAGTAGTTGTGGCATATGGGCTCAACAGTTGTGCCTTGTGGGCTTAGTTGCTCTGCAGCATGTGGGATCTTCCTGGACCAGGGCTCAAACCCATGTCCCCTGCATTGGCAGGCGGATTCTTAACCACTGCGCCACCAGGGAAGTCCCAGGAATGAAGTTTCGATACATGTCACAACAGGGATAAACCTTGAAAACATTATTTTAAGTGAAAGAACCCAGACACAAAAGGACACATATTGTATGATTCCGTTTATATTAAATGTCCAGAGTAGGTTAATCAACAGAAACATAAAGAGGATTACTGATCGCCAGAGGCTGGGGAGAAGGAGAAATGGTGAGTGACCACTGTTAGGTTTATGGTTTCTTTTTAGGGGGCTGAAAATTCTCTGGAATTAGGTAGCGGTGATGTTTGCACAACCCTGTGGATATACTAAAACCATTGGATTGTGAACTTTAAAACAGGTGAATTTTATGGTATGTGAATTATATATATTTTTTTAAAAATAAATTTATTTATTTTTGGCTGCATTGGGTCTTCGTTGCTGCGCCTGGGCCTTCTCTAGTTCCGGTGAGCGGGGGCTTCTCTTGTCACGGAGCACCAGCTCTAGGCACGCAGGTTTTGGTAGTTGCAGCACGTGGGCTTCAGTAGTTGTAGCACGCAGCCTCAGTAGTTGTGGCACAAGGGGCTTAGTTGCCCCGCGGTATGTGGGGCCTTAGTTCCCCAACCAGGGAGGGATCGAACCCGTGTCCTCTGCATTGGAAAGCGGATTCTTAACCACTGGGCCACCAGAGAAGTCCCTGTTATTATTATTTTTTTTAATTTATTTTTGGCTGCATTGGGTCTTCATTGCTGCACTTGGACTTTCTCTAGTTGCGGCAAGCGGGGACTGTTTGTTGTGGTGTGTGGACTTCTCATTGCAGTGGCTTCTCTCGTTGCAGAGCACAGGCTCTAGGAGTGTGGGCTTCAGTAGTTGTGGCACGTGGGTTCAGTAGTTGTGGCTCGCGGGCTCTAGAGTGCAGGCTCAGTAGTTGTGGCGCATGGGCTTAGTTGCTTGCAGCATGTGGTATCTTCCCGGACCACGGCTCAAACCCGTGTCCCCTGCGTTGGCAGGCGGATTCTTAACCACTGCGCCACCAGGGAAGCCTCCCTGTTATTTTTAAAAGTAAAATAAATCTGCCTTTTTCACAGAGGATTGTAAGGAAAATTGCCTGTTTTGACTCTTACTGCTGAACAGAAGAAAAAGTTCCTTTCCTCAAAATTTATACCCTCAATCCAGCCCTGTAATCTATGAAAAGCACCTACAATTTGTTGGGAGAAAAACAAAGACCTAATAAAAAAATAACCAAAATATATGAACGGACAGTTCACAAAAGAGGAATATAGATGTCCAATAAGTAAATTAAACCACTAAAAGACGATCATCTTCATAAAGTAATCAACACGCATCGCATTGTGATTTTGTGATGATTAAAAGAGGCAAACACTTTCAATATTTTCAATACCAGATTCCTTCCTGTGTTTGTATTCATTTTCTCCATAATTCCCTATAATTGGCTTCTACCTCCACACTTGCCTGAAATTGCCCTTGGTCACAAGACACCCCTCTCAATCCAAATACAAAGACCACTCCTACTCTCCCTGGAACTCTCAAGGCTCTTGGCCCCTAACCTTTTCCTTCCTCGAATGCTCCTTCCAGGCTCTTCAAGGCTCATTCCCACTACCTTGGACCACTACTTGATCTCTTGACTGACCATTCCCTTCCTTTTCCTGCCCTCTAGCTTTGGCCAACTGTAGGTGGACACTTCTCTTGGGGGGTGGGTGGAGGCTGTTCAGCATCTGAGAATGTCCCACCTTATGAATCTTATATGAAACAGGCCCCACTTCTCACTATAGAAGCTGAAAATGCCAGATACTTGTTTTCCCAACCCGCTTTTGAAGCTGGGTGCTGGCACTGACCTAGGCTGGGTCAATCTGATGCAGCTATTTTAGACTTTGACTCTGGAGTTATTGGCGAAAAGAAGCAGAGTCAATGGAATAGTGTTCCTGGCACCAGCAACTTCCAGTTTCCATGGCAGCTGTGGCAGCAGTGCTGAGCTCAGGTCCCTGCCTGATGGTGTCAACAGTGTGAGGTGTGACATCTAGTGGACAACAGTGTCCTCACTAGGCACTATTTATAGAGTGGTTTGGGCCATGGTGGTAGCTGTTTAGGCTCTGAGCCTAGTTCTCCAGCTTTCCCAGTGATTCTGTGTGCTATTTTAGCTTAACTTAAAATCAGAATCTATTTCTATATCTATTGCTTGAGACTGAGAACTCCGACAAATATAGCTTTTTAGAAAGCTGTCCTCAGCTCTCTCTATATATATACCACCTAAAACCACACTTTTCTCTATATTTTCTAAGTCTCCATTGCATTATAAAAGAATCGGTGCAACTGAGCACATTATCATTTGTTACCTTATACTTAAATTTTTCATTTTTTTCATTTTCATATGCTGTTTATGTTTATTTACAGGCCTTGTTGGGCCTGTAAATTGTCTCTCCAACAACACCGTGAACCATGAGAACAATTAAAAATGGATGATAATATAGTCTTATATATTTGCTGATGGGAATGATGGGAATGGGACAAACTAAAGATAGAGGGGTGAACAGCTGACAGACCCAATGTCCTTGAGTAGTTAAGAGGAAAAGACATCTGGTTTTTTATCTGGCCGTGCATCGGGGCTTGTGGGATCTTAGTCCCCGGCCCCCCTCCCTGGACCAGGGATTGAACCCACGTCCTTGGAAGTGAGAGCACAGAATCCTAACCACTGAACTACCAGGGAATTCCCAAAAAGAGATCTAGTACCCAAGTCAAAGAGTTTGCCTTGGGAGCAGAGACAGTCCCTCTATAGCAGGAGGAGGGCAGGCAGATGCTGGGTACAGGTGCTACCAGTGGGTAGCTGTGGTGGTGGATGCCTTAATTTTCTCTGTAGATTAGGAAGCAATGTCATCAGTAGAGAATGAGAAGAGGAGAAAGTGTAGGAGGTTGGAGAAGGCACAGAACAGTCATTCAGGACAGCAGTTTGGGGAATAAGGCAACTTTCCAAGATGTTCACAGTGTAGATAATTTTAAGAGACTCAGTTTCCAGATACTCAATTTCCAAATGTTCTTTTCCTAAAATTGATCTATTTTCTCAAAATAGATGCCAGCTGCCCTTCCTCAATTGCCTTTCTCCCACTTTACAGAAGTCATACCGCTCACTCAGCCCAAATCTCATCATAGTTAGGCAGTGTAGCACAGTGATTATGATGGTAGCCAGTCTCCAAGATGGCTTGATTCCTGATATTCATATCCTTGAGTTGTCCTGTACCTCACTGAAACAGGTCTGGTCTATGTGATTAATGTATGACTATTGAGGCTAGGCCATAAAGGGCATTGCATCTTCCACCTTGCTCTTTTGGATTGCTTGCTCTTGGGAATGCCAACTACCACGTCATAAGGTCACTCAAGCAGCCCTAGGAGAGGTCCACGTGGAGACAAACTGAGACCTCCACAAACAGGCAGCACCCACTCACCCATGATGCAGGTGAACCGCCCTGCAAACAGAACTGCCTGCAAACAGATTCTCCTATCCCAATAGAGCTTTTAATGACAAGAGCCCCAGATAATATCTTCCTGATATCTCATGACAGACCCCTAGCCAGAATCTCCCAGCTAAGCCATTCCTGAATTCCTGACTCATAGAAACTGTGAAAGATAATAAGCGGTTCTTGTTTTAAGTCACTACATTTGGGGTTAATTTTTTTTTTTTTGGCTGCACTGCCCAGGGATCAAGCCCACGTCCCCTGCAGTGGAAGCACAGAGTCTTAACTACTGGACCACCAGGGAAGTCCTTGGGGGTAATTTTTACATAGCTGTAGATAACTGTAGGGCAGATTGCTTAACCTCTTTGAGCCTCAGTTTCCTCATGTGTAAAATAAGAATGATAACACAATAGTACCTGACTCAGGATTGTTATGAGGGTTAAATGAGTTAATATTTGTAAAGTGCTTAGAACAGAAAAGTAAAAAGTATGAATTTGTTAAATAAAAATAAATGTGATCTATTCAACACAGCACTACTGTACTGGGAGATCTAGATAGTGAAATAAGGCAGGAAAAGGAAACAAAGTTTATACAGATAGGAAAGGAAGAAATAAAAACTGTTCCAATTTCAGATGGCATGATAGTCTACATAGAAGATCTCAGGGAATCTACGAAAACTCCTAGAGCTAAAAAGTGAATTCAGTGGAGTTTTAAGATACAAGGTAAATACACAAAATTCTGTTGTACTTCTATAATCTGGCAACGAACACATGGAAACAAAAATTTTAAATACAATACCATTTACAATCACTCAAAAAAATGAAATAGCTGTAGGTCTAACATAACATGTACAGGACTTGTATGCTAAAAACTATAAAACACTGTTGAAAGAAATCAAAGAAGATCTAAATAAATGGAGAGACGTACAGTTTTCATGGGTTGGAAGACTTAACATAGTAAATATGTCAATTCTTCCCAAACTGGTATACAAGTTTAACACAGTTCTCATCAAAAAGCAATATTGTTTTTGAAGATGTGTACAAGAGTATTCTAAAATTTATGTGGAAAGGCAAAGGAATTAGAAAAGCTAAAACAATTTTGACAAAGAAGAATAAAGTGGGAGGAATCATTCTGTTTCAAGACTTATTATATAGTCACAGTAATCAGAAATGTGTGGTATCAACAGAAGGACAGTCTTTTCAACAAATGATGCTGGAGCAATAGGATATACATAGGAAAAAATAAAAATAAAAATTGAATCTCAACCTAAACCTCACACCTTAAACAAAAACTAACTCAAAATGGATCACAGATTTAAATATAGAACATAAAATTAATAAACTTTTAGAAGAAAACATAAGAGAAAATCTTTGGATCCTAGGGCCTGGCAAAGAGCTCTTAAAATTGATACCAAAAACATGACCCATAAAAGAAAAAAACCCCATAAATTGGAATCCATCAATTCAAAAACTTTTGCTATGTGAAAAACGAGAGAATGAAAAATCATGATATAGACTGGGAGGAAATATTTGCAAACCGCATATATGACAAAATACTACTATCTGAAATATATAACTAACTCTCAAAACTCTACAGTAAAAAACAAATAACCCACTAGAAAATGGGCAAAAAGCATGAAGAGACATTTCACCAAAGAGGAGATACAAATGGAAAATAAATAGATGAAAAAAATGTTCAACATCACTAGCCATCAAGGAAATGCAAATTAAGGAGAGTTCCTTGGCTGGTCCAGAGGTTAGAGCCAGTGGTTAGAGCTCTGAGCTTCCACTGCAGGGGGCACGGGGTTGATCCTGCAAGCTGTGAAGCGTGGCAAAAAAAAAAAAAAAAAAAAAGGAAAAAAAAGGAAATGCAAATTAAGACTACCATGAGATATTATGTGTATTAGAACAGTTAAAATTAAAATTAAAAAAGTGACAGTACCAAATGCTAGTGAGGATGCAGAGAAACTGAATCTCTAGATCTCTTATGCATTGTTGATGAGAAAGTAAAATGGTATAGTCACTCTGGAAAATAGTTTGGCAGTTATTTTAAAAAACAAAGCATACATTTACCATGTAACACAGCAGTCCCACTCCTATACATTTATCCTCACCAAATAACAATTTGCATCCACATAAAAACTGATGCATGAATGTTCATAGCAGCTTATTTGTAGTAGCCCCAAACTGAAAACAACTGAAATGTCTCCCAGTAGGTGAAATGGTAAAACAAACTGTGGTACATCCATATCATGGAGTACTACTCAACATTAAAAAGGAACAAACTTGATACATACAACAACCTGGATGGATCTCAAGAGCATTATGCTGAGTGAAAAAAAATTCTCAAAATGTCACACGATTTCATTTATATAACATTCTCAAAATGACAAAATTACAGAGATAGAAAACTGATGAGGGGTTGCCGGCAGCTAAGGACAGTAGTTGGGGGAGGGCGGTTGTGACTATAAAGGGTATCAGGAGAGATCTTTGTGGTAATTGAATAGTTTTGTATCTTCATTGCAGAACTGGTTACACAAATCTACACATGATAAAATGATATAAAACTTTATACACATATTGTACCAATCTGTTTCCTGGTTTTGATAATGTGCTACAGTTACCTAAAATGTAACCAATGGTGGGCGTGGTGAGTGAAGGATACAGAGGAGTCCTCTGTACTACCTTTGCAGCTTCCTGTGAATCTATAATTACTTCAAAATAAAAAGTTGAAAAAAATTCAACAAAAAAGCATGGATTAATTCCCTAGTGTGTAAAAATTTGTGGAACAAGAACAAAAGGGTCCTCTTTCCTCAGGGTTCTGTGGTAGGACTTGCTGTCTCTTTCTGTCTTATACAGCAGGCACTATGTATCCACATATGTCAAACCACAGATACAGAGAACCAACTGCACAATGCCATTGTATACAAGGGACTTGAGCATCCTCGAGTTTTAGTATCCATGGAGCTCCTGGAACCAATGCCCTGCAGGTGAGAGGGGTGGCTGTATATGTTTCTGTCATGGGCAAGCATGATTAAGAATGGGGTATTTTGGCCCATGATGGGGTGTCCTGATTTCAGATATGTTGTGGAGTGTGGCTGGAGTGATGGTAATTTTTACCTAGCTACCTCCTCTCTTATGCTCCCTGATTACTATCAAAGACTCTCCTGAGGAAAGGTCCTGTGAGAACAAAACAAAGAGAATGTAGGTAAGAAGCACAGCAGATGACGCCACCTTATTTCATTCAAGGATAAATTCATGGCAAGATGCCATATATTCTCAATTTATTTAGCATTAAACTTCAGAGTGAGATGTCATCACAGGGCCATTATCAACCTGTTTATTTTAATTGAAAGATGAAGTATTTGACAAAAGGGACTGACTTTGCCAATACACTTGAATGAGTTAAAAGTACACTTCCAGGGGCTTCCCTGGTGGCGCAGTGATTAAGAATCCGCTTGCCAGGGCTAGGGGACACAGGTTCGAGCCCTCAGTTGGGAGGATCCCACATGCCGCGGAGCAACCAAGACCGTGCCCCACAACCACTGAGCCTGCGTGCTCTAGAACCTGTGCTCGGCAACAAGAAAAACCCACGACCCGCAACGAAGAGCAGACCCCGCTCGCCGCAACTAGAAAAAGCCCGCGCGCAGCAACGAGGACCCAACGCAGCCAAAAATAACAAATAATTTTTTCTTTGTGGTACGCGGGCCTCTCACTGTTGTAGCCTTTCCCGTTGCGAAGCACAGGCTCCGGACGCGCAGGCTCAGCGGCCATGGCTCACGGGCCCAGCTGCTCCACGGCATGTGGAACCCGGCCACGAACCCGTGCCCCCTGCATCGGCAGGCGGACTCTCAACCACTGCGCCAGCAGGGAAGCCCCGAGATGTAGTATTTAGTGCGTCTAGAGTTTCAGTTTGGGAAGATGGAAAAAGTGCTGTAGATGGCTAGTGGTTATGAATGTGAATGTATTTAATACCACTGAACTGTACACTTAAAATGTTTAAAATGGTAAATTTTATTTTACCACAATAAAAAAAAAAGGAATGAAGTACTGACACATGCTACAACTTGGGTGAAACTTGCAAACATTATGCCAAGTGAAAGAAGCCAATCACAAAAGCCCACATAGGGAGTTCCCTGGCGTTCCAGTGGTTAGCACTCCGCGCTTTCACTGCTGTGGCCCCAGGTTCAATCCCTGCTCAGGGAACTAAGATCCCGCAGGCCACATGGCCAAAAAAACCCCCAAAGTCCACATATTATATGATTCCATTCACATGAAAGTCTAAAATAGGGAAATCTATAGAGACAGATAGACTAAGGCTGGGGATGGAGGGCGTCGAGGGGGAATAAAAGACGGATAGCTAAGGTACAGGGTTTCTTTTTTTTTTTTTCTTTTTCTTTTTTTAGATGCGCTGCACAGCAGCTTCTGGTGACCTGGCAGGGAGATGATGTGGGCAGGATGAAGCCTGGGTGTGGCAGGGGCTTTGCCCAGTTTCAGTCCTAGCCACACTTTCCCCCTTGCCCTCCAGCAAATCACCTTGTTGATAATTATGGAGAAAAGTGCAGGCAGAAAGGAGGAAGTAAGCCAAGAAGGGACCAGCTAGACAGAACCTACTGCCTTGGAAAACCACCACCAAGGAGAGTTCTTCTTTTCAGAGGTACCTCCACTGCCCTCCCTTCGATCCCACTCCCTCCTGGGCATTCAGCTGAATGTGCCCACCCCCACTCCCACCAGCTCCACGGGTGCCTGATATGCTCAGTTCACACCAGTCTGAAAACTGAAGTCAGTTTCCAAAGTTGTAGAAACTTCCTTTGGACATTCAGGTTTTGGAGAGGTTGGCCATCCTTCTACTCTATGGATTGTGAATCATCTAGTGACCAATGATCTCCTCCTCTCCCTCTTCAGCTCTCCTCTTGCTACCTAGCTGTTACTCCAACAGTTCCCCAAAGTGGAAGGAAGGAGACAAACTTGTAGCTTTGGCCTCATTTTTCAAAACCATGGTATAAAATTTCTCCAGGAAACTTGGTGAAACTAAGGGGCCAAATGATATTGAATGCAGGAATTATTTGTTTCAAATTGTCTTTCCTCCTCTATCTGGGAAAATGTAAATTGGTTGTTTGTGGCTGTCAGAAAGGATCCTGTCGGTGGTATGAGTCCTTTGCCAAAATTCTTATTGAAAATTAGGTCACTAGGGTATTATGAAAATGAGGGGACCACCCCCTGCACCACTTTCTTTAGGTGGTCAGTAGGAACTTGAGCCCTCCTGGTGTGCCTGAGCAACAAGTTGGCCATAGGTGGGGGTGGAAGGTGGTAAAGGAGGAGTAACCTTTAACAGAACCATTAACTGCCCCTGTCTTCAGAAGTGTTCTCTCTAAAAAGCTCTCCTGTCCTCTGGTTCTTAGGTTCCCCACAATTAACTTCACCCCATCCTGCTCACAAACATGCAGTGAAACACATTTTAGCTTTGTATAGGACGATGTACTTGTTTATTGTGACTAATGTAAACTTGCAAGTAGCTCTGTATTGTTTAACTGTGTCCTGTGTTTCTTGCAACTAGATAAGTAGATAAAGTGGCTTAATCAATTCAAGTTAGATATTTTTGGCAAGAATATTTTATTTTTCATAAGGAGGCACACAACTTCTGGTTGTCTCTCTTTTTGTGAGTTAGCAGCCATTGATGATCAATGCCTAAATGATCCATTAATTATTAGGGGGTGTGAAATGTACACCTACACCTCTTAATTTGTAAACATAGGACCATTAATTTCATTTAAATATTTTAATTGAAGTATAGTTGACTTACAATGCTGTGTTAGGACCATTAACTTCTGACATTAGAGAATCTAATGAGAGGCTTCTTACTGAGATTAAATGGGATAATCATAGTTATTTGTTGAGCTACTTTTCTTTGGGCGCTGCACATACTTGTGTCAGATGTATACCAATACCATGCCCCTTAAACAAATAATAAAACTGAGATGCACAAGTAACTTGCCCAAGTTCACACTGCTAAAAATTGGTGGGGTCAGGATTCAAACTGAGGTCCATTGAACTAAAAGCTTACGTTCTTCCACTGCTTCCCTAAAAGAATTATTTATTGCATTAGTACTCTAAGCAAGGCACTTGCACTTAGCACTGTAAATTAGTTATTCAACTCTCTCAACACTACTTTGGTAGTGGTGTTATTGCCCCCTTTGTAATGACAAAGAAGCTAAGGTTCCTAGACGTTAGGCAACTTCCCCAAGGCCATACAGCCTTGGAGTAAGGAAGGAAATGGTTCAAGTGTCCGTAAGCGGCACGAGGCTCGCGTGTTTGGCTTCCCATCGCTGTAAGCTGTAAGAATTAGAGTGCAATGCATGTGCCTGCTAGTAAACAGTAAACAGATGGGAGCGAGTACTCTACGTGAGAGTGTATGGCTGACGCTGCATTATAGCTGAGATCAGTGCATTTGCAAGTGTCTTGACAGGCAGCATAAGCGCTTCATAATACAAGGGGCTCGCCTCCATAGAGAGAGAGGGAGGCGGAGGAGGCGGAGGGTGAGGGAGAGATGCGCACGCGCACAGAAGCCCTGCAAATTTTGGGAGGTCATCCCGCCTCTAGGGGGTGCCACGCGAGCCTGGTCAGGGTCCCAAGCCGGCAGCACGCTCTTTTGCTTCCACCAGTGCTGAGGATCTCGGGATCCGGTGGAAAAACAGCTTCTTCAGGTGAGAGGTTTCGGATCTCTGGGGGCGGGGACGCAGGGAGTGGGAAAGCGGAGCCCGGCTAGGTGACCAGTCCAGAAAGCCGCCTGCTCCTGGGAGCCAAACCAACTCCCTTTCTATCGCTGAGGTAACGCAAGAACGGCCGGTGTCTGGTTTCGGGGCGGCAGCAAGGTAAGGTCCCGCTTCGTGGGCGGGGTTGAAGGCGGGGAGGTCCGGCAGGGGACGCGCTGTCACTCTGCTTCATCCCCGCTTCCTGGTCAGCGTCCCGCCCCCTCGGATGCCCGCTCCCTGCCTGCACCTAGCACTTGGGAACGCGGATTCCTCTCTCTCTGGGAGGGTCCTTCCCTTCCTCCACCCTCTGCTTTCCTCTCAGGTGAGGCCTCCATGGAGCGGTTCCTGGCCCAGTTGTGCGGCACCAGCGCGTTGCAGCCACTCCCTGTGTGGGAGGGGGACACCACCGGCCACTGCTTCACCCAGCTGGTGCTCAGCACCCTGCCCCACGCGCTCCTCGCTGTGCTCAGTGCCTGCCACTGGGGCAACCCGAGGTGGGTAGAGACGGGCACAAGACATCTGTCCTTGTGTTCTTGCAGACCTCACTCGAAACCCACATCTTGGAAATGTAACCGAAATAGTGAGATCTCTGGAGTAGGGGGCAAAAGTAGAATAAAATGTGGACATAACCACTTTGCAGCATTGTGGCTGTTTGGGGCAAGTTACCTGGCTTCCCTGAGCCTCATAACATTGTTGGGAGATTTAAATTAGATAATGCATTTAAGCATATAGTGCAATGCTTGGCACATTTTTAAAGGCCTGATGCATGGTAGAAATCATCACTTTTGTAGATTTTCAGATGCGCAAACACAGTTGTCATGAATTGGAGGCAAAAGTGGGTGAGCAATGCTTTTAAGCCAAAAAGGTTAACGTGTGCCGAAGATGTTGGACCAGTTTCTCACCACTTCCATCTAGGAAACCTCAGTGTTTCTAGGCTAAGAAAAGCATATGTACTCGTTGGAGAGGAAGCAGTCGGTAGAAGAGAAGAGCAAAATCAGAACCTTAATCCTTCCTGAATTTGAGGCTGTAAGGTGTAGGTGCTAAACTCACCTTGATTTTGTACTTAGTTCCTGTATGTCTAGATATGGCTAAAGTTAATCTCACTCTGGCTACTAATAAGGCAGGAGGAATGTCTGGTCTGTCTTTGGGAGTCCCTAGTCTAATGGACAGACTATGTCCTTACCTAAGATGAGTTAGAGGATAATGAATCCCTTCCTTGTGTAGGAGAGCCTTCAGGATTGCTTGGTCTGGGAGGAATCCTGATTTGTCTCTTATGCAGAGACAAAAGTCTGGAGAGGGTTAGTCAGTCAGCACAGAGTGACACTGACTAACTCAGAAGGATTATCTGTGCTCAGAGGAGTATCTTTTAAAAGTTGGCCTAGTCCTTTGGGAACTCACAGTGTAAGGAGAAGGCAAGAAAGACCAACATGTAATCCACAGAAATTGTGGTTATCTCACTTCATTTAACAGATTTTTGCAAGTTGCTGAAAAGGTTTAGAGAGATTCAGAATCCGACGGGAAAGGACCTCAGAGGGCTTTGGGTCCAGACTCTTCACTGCTCACTGTGCTGATGAGGAAAATGAGATGCAGAGAAGGAAAGAGTCTTGCCTGAGTTCATAAGACTGGTTGATGGCCAGCTTGGAGCCAGTGTACCAGCCTCCAAGGGCTCACAGTGTTCTTCTGTCCCCACATCTTAGAAAAAAGAATTATTAAAAAAGAATTGACTTTTATCTGACTATAAACCCCTCCATATAACTGTGATCACTGAATTTTTTAAAGGAAACCCAAAACATTTTAACCTACAATTAAAATTTTCAGTAACCCAGCCCTGCCAACAACAAAGGGAATACAGATTTATATGTTTTTATATGAACCTCTTCTTATATGAACCTTCAAGGTGTTCTGATATGTAACTGTTGCAGGTGTGTTTTCCTGCACTTGATTTTTTAAAAAATTAATTAATTCATTCATTATTGGCTGCATTGGGTCTTCATTGCTGCACGCGGGCTTTCTCTAATTACGGCGAGCGGGGGCTACTCTTCACTGTGGTGCGCGAGCTTCTCATTGCAGTGGCTTCTCTTGCCGCGGAGCACAGGCTCTAGGCACACGGGCTTCAGTAGTTGTGGCACGCGGGCTCAGTAGTTGTGGCTCGCGGGCTCTAGAACACAGGCTCAGTAGTTGTTCATGGGCTTAGTTGCTCTGTGGCATGTGGGATCTTCCCGGACCAGGGCTCAAACCCATGTCCCCTGCATTGGAAGGCGGATTCTTAACCACTGTGCTACCAGGGAAGTGCCCTGTACTTGATTTTTAAAAAAATTTTATTTATTTATCTATCTATTTATTTATTTATTTTTGGCTGAGTTGGGTCTTTTGTTGCTGCGCGGGCTTTCTCTAGTTGTGGTGAGCGGGGGCTACTCTTTGTTGTGGTGCACGGGCTTCTCATTGCGGTGGCTTCTCTTGTTGCGGAGCACGGGCTCTAGGCACGTGGGCTTCAGTAGTTGTGGCACGTGGGCTCAGAAGTTGTGGCTCGTGGGCTCTAGAGTGCAGGCTCAGTAGTTGTGACGCATGGGCTTAGTTGCTCCGCGGCATGTGGGATTTTCCCAGAGCAGGGCTCGAACCCGTGTCCCCTGCATTGGCAGGCTGATTCTTTTTTTTTTTTTTTTTTTTTGTGGTACGCGGGCCTCTCACTGTTGTGGCCTCTCCCATTGCGGAGCACAGGCTCCAGACGCGCAGGCTCAACGGCCATGGTTCACGGGCCCAGCCGCTCTGCAGCATGTGGGATCTTCCCGGATCGGGGCACGAACCCGCGTCCCCTGCATCAGCAGGCGGATTCTCAACCACTGCGCCACCAGGGAAGCCCAGGCAGGCGGATTCTTAACCACTGCACCACCAGGGAAGCCCCCCCTGTACTTGATTTTTAATGCAGGCAGATAATCCTTTTGTTTATTAAAAACGTTTTTTGCAAGCCAAGATGATACAAACAAAACTGAAAAGAAGTTTTTCTTCAGCTAATGGAGTCACAAAAATGATCCACACCATCTTCTACAACCATTGGAGAAACAGAGAGTAGAATATTCTGAGGCTTCAGAAAATTTAGGCTATAGTGTTAGTGTATAGAAGCTGTATGTAAGTCAAATTTTTATCCATCTGATAGTGCTTCGGATGAATTTAAGGGTTATTTTATGTAGATACTTTTGTAACAATGAAAACTAATCTCTTAGTTGTTATCTGTAGGAAAGTTTAGGTTTTGGGGTTGTTTTCTTTGTTTTTTGGTTTTTTTTGTAATTAGGGTCTTCATGTTCCATACAACCTTAACTCAGAATTTTTTATTTCTGTGGCAAAAGAATGATGAGAAATGGTATAAGTAGATTAGAAAAATGGGTTAGGTTAATCCACGAAGATTTCCTGGGAGAAAAGACCCTGAGTTCCAGAGTAAAATGGGATGGAAATAAGGTATACAGGCAGGAAAGGGAGTGGATTCCCTCTAGGTAAGTGAGTTACTGGAGGTATGTCTGGGCCCTGAGCCAGCCGCCATATGCCTTCTTTTCTCTTTTCCCCATGTCTCTAGGAATCCAGGTTCCATCCTGCGCTGCAGTCCTGGCTGGCGGGTCCGACTTGCAGCCTCCTTCCTGCTCTCCATTTTTCCACTGCTAGACCTCTTTCCAGTCATTTTGCCACCAGGGGCAGGCCCAGGGCCCATAGGGCTAGAGGTGCTGGCCGGGGGCGTGGCAGCTGTGGCCTGGATCAGCCACAGCCTGGCCCTGTGGGTGTTGGCTCATTCCCCTCATGGCCGCTCCCGGGGGCCCTTGGCCTTGACTCTGACTGCCTTCCTGCCAGCCCCAGCCCTAGTGCTGACCCTGCTATGGCACTGCCAGCAAGGCACACTTCTGCCTCCACTTCTTCCAGGGCCCCTCTCCCGCCTATGCCTTCTCATCCTGCAGCTGGCTGCACTCTTGGCCTATGGACTGGGCTGGGCAGTCCCTGGGCGGCCACAGGAACCCTGGGCCCAGGAGCCCCTCCTCCCCGAGGGACAGGAGCCCGAGGTAGCTGAAGATGGGGAGAGCTGGCTGTCACGCTTTTCCTATGCCTGGCTGGCACCATTGCTGGCCCGTGGGGCCCGTGGAGAGCTCCGGCACCCCCAGGACACTTGCCGCCTCCCTGACAGGCTGCACCCAACCTACCTAGCCCGTGTCTTCCAGGCACGATGGCAGGAGGGGCCCCGAATGTGGAGGGCCCTGTATGGGGCCTTGGGGCAGCGCTACCTGGCACTTGGACTGCTGAAGCTGGTGGGGACCATGCTGGGATTCTCAGGACCCTTGCTGCTGTCCCTACTGGTGGGCTTCCTGGAGGAGGGGCAGGAGCCACTAAGCAATGGCCTGCTGTATGCCCTGGGGCTGGCCGGTGGGGCCGTTCTGGGCGCCGTGCTACAAAATCAGTATGGCTATGAGGTGCGGAAGGTGACACTTCAGGCACGGGGGGCTGTGCTTAGCATCCTGTACCGAAAGGCTTTACAGCTGGGGCCCAGACACCCTCCCACTGGGGAGATCCTGAACCTACTAGGCACCGACTCTGAGCGGCTGCTCAACTTTGCCGGGAGCTTCCATGAGGCCTGGGGCCTGCCCCTGCAGCTGGCCATTACCCTCTACCTGCTGCACCAACAGGTGGATGTGGCCTTCGTGGGTGGTCTGATCCTGGCACTGCTGCTGGTTCCCGTCAACAAAGTGATTGCCACCCGAATCATGGCCAGCAACCAGGAGATGCTACAGCACAAGGATGCGCGGGTTAAGGTGAGGGGCCGCTTGGGGTCCCTCAGTCATCCAGAGTCCCCAGGTCCCAGCATCCTGGTCCCCAGATCCTCCCATGCACTGTGCCTGAGAGAGTGAGTGTGATCTAGAAGTTAAGAGCTCAGACTGGAGAAAGACAGACATGGGTTCACATCCCAACTCTACCACTTACTAGTTTAATCACTTCAGACAAGTCACTTAACCTCTTTGGGACTCCATTTCCTCATCTGTAAAACGAGGATAATAATAGTTTGCCTCATAACATAGTTGGAAGATCATATGAGATACTGCTTGGCAAGTGCCAGTCACAAAGTAAGCACTAAGTAAGTGTAGCCTGTTAGTAATATTATAGTTTTAGCTCATGCAGCCCTAAGAGCAACCCTAGGAGGTAGGAAGTAACCTGTCTGGGGCCAAATGGGATTTTTGTGTTAGAGCCAGGACCCAATCTCCCACCTCGTCATCTCAGGCACAGAGCACCCCACAACCGCATGTGAAGAGGCCTAGGAGAACCCCAGCTACCTCTTAGGGGTGGGCTGTGGGGAAAGGAGTAGGTCTCTCTCCTGCCTGAGCCAACTCTAGGTGTGAGGGTCTGGCTGAGTCAGTTCTGGGTTGTGCAGTGATTGTGGTACCTTTACAGAGGGGATGGTGGGCTTAGGGGTCCATACAGCGTAGTTGTCAACCTCTTACTGGAATAGCTCCGACTGCTAATGGGGAGGGGGTTCTCTGAAAGCTGGTTATGGCATGAGGCCTTTTCCCCTACCCATGACAGCTATTGACTAGTCTCCAGGGCTACCTGGGAAGGCTCCCAGTGCCTCCCTGGCTTGCAGGCTGGGGATGTTTGAATGTTAGGATACAAGGAGTTCCTCTGGCCTTTGCCCGTCTTGCCTGGCCCTGTCGTCTGCCTGACCCTGGGCTGTGGTGTGCCCTCCTACACCTGTATACTCCTATAGGAATAGTTCCCATACCACCCGAGCCCCCCTTTACTTTCCACCGCTTCATCTAGGAAGGTGGGAGGAGTCCAGCTCCAACCTGCCCCCAGCTGGAGCATATGAGGGCTCAGAATACTTGACATCTTGTGCCAGGAGCCTGGGGGAGACTGAGCAGAGGAGAACACACGTGAGCAGTGTCTCCACTTTGTACTGCTCTCTTGTCCCCACCCCTAGCTTGTGACAGAGCTGCTGAGTGGCATTCGTGTCATCAAGTTCTTCGGGTGGGAGCAGGCGCTGGGGGCCCGTGTAGAGGCCTGCCGAGCTCGAGAGCTGGGGCGACTCTGGGTCATCAAGTACCTGGATGCAGCCTGTGTGTACCTGTGGGCTGCCCTGCCAGTCGTCATCTCCATCGTCATCTTCATCACCTACGTCCTCATGGGGCACCAGCTCACTGCCACCAAGGTGAGGACCAGGAGGGGAGGGGACGGCTGTAGGAATGCATGGGAGAGAAGCAGCAGCACGGAGACTGCAGTGGAGTGAGGGGTGGACTGGGGCCCTCAGTGCTGGCTGGGAAGGAGGGATGGAGGGTCCCTGACTGCCTTATCCTTTCCCAACCAAGGAGAAATTCTCTGAAGGGAACTTTCATCGGAGGCCTCATATATATAACCCTTCCCTCTGCGAAGGAATTCCTTTTTTTCCTCTCCTCTTCCTCCTACTTCTGGTTAGGTCCCCTTATCCTCATTGTGATGGCCTTGAAGGAAAAGTTCACGATCCAGTGCAAGGTGGATCCAGTGCTGGGTATAGCCAGGTGGTGTTGCTACCTGGAAATTCTGAGAAGGTCTCAGAGTGAGTTAGGTGTGTGTGCTTATCAGGGAGTAACCTGGATCCCTGGAGGAGTATCTAGAATTTCTGGGATTCTTGGACTGGCTACCTCTGCCACCTCTAACCCAAGATTGTCCAGCTAACTCCTCAGTTTTGCTGCTGCCCTGTTTTCCCCTCCACAGACCTGTCTGCAGGGCCACCCATAGAGCAGGCCTTCAGATAATTCCCAAGCTTCAGGTGATGCTCCAACCCTTCCCCCCACCTTTGACCCCACTTAGGTGTTCACGGCCCTGGCACTGGTGCACATGCTTATTCTTCCCCTCAACAACTTCCCTTGGGTCATCAGTGGCCTCCTGGAGGCCAAAGTGTCCCTGGACCGGATCCAGCGTTTCCTCGACCTTCCCAACCACAACCCCCAGGCCTGCTACAGCCCAGGTAATGGGAAGCTGGAGGGCAGAACCTGGCACAGGGGAGGAGGGAACTGTAGCCCCTTGGTTGCTGTACACAGATGCTGCCAAGAGGAGCCAGAGGCAGCAGAATTTAGGCAGGGCAGGTGGCCATTTCCTGGGGGAGAATCCTCAGACCAAGACTGAGGCTGAATTAGCCCTGGGCAAGTAGATTGTGTATTAGAAGCCCAAGCTGAGTGGCTTCTTCCTTGTTCAGATCCTCCGACAGAGCCATCTACAGCCTTGGAGCTACATGAAGCCCTCTTCTCCTGGGACCCAGTTGGAACCAGCCAGGAGACCTTCATCAGTCACCTCGAAGTGAAGAAGGTTGGTGGGTCAGACGACCTAGTAGAGTCCCCAGACTAACGAGGGACATGCAAGCTCAGTGACTGATAAACAAGGACAGAGCCAATCATAGCAAGATGGCCCAGTGGCTCTAATTACTGAGGGAAGGACCAGAGGGGTTTTGGTGAGCAGGTTCTCATTGGAGAGGAAATGATACCTTATCTCTGAATGTCAGTTTTCTAACACAGTCACTTCAGAGCAGTCACATCTCTCCCTGGTAACCAGACCATGCACATCTACCCAGTCCAGTCCAACAACTGCATTTTTCTCTCCATGTCCCTCAGGGGCTGTCGAGTTCAGAACAGACCCCAGAACTTATCCAGCATCTTCCCCAGGCTAGGGACCTCCGGGAGAGGCCCAGCAGCCCCTTCTCAGAAGGATTTTGCAAATGGTATAGATAATCCTCTATTTAGCCTGGTGAAAAGGAATCACACCCTGTGACTCACACCCTGGTATACATCATCAAAGAAGCACTTGAAAGAACATTCCTGGCAGGACGGCAACTCCTCTTCACCGAGTCCTGAGTTTTCACTCTCCCCTGACCCATGTCCAACCCTTTGCCCCACAGCTCAACCCAGCGTTCTCCAGTGGAGCCTGAACCGCCTCTGCTGCATTTGGCTCATGTTTCTGGCTTGGGCTGAATGTTTTGTTTTTCCTCTTAGTTCAGGCAAGACAAGGCTGGAATTTTTGAAAGGAATTTTACTAATGTGTCAGTTGAGGCTTTTTTGGATATAAGTCATAGAAATCCACTGGAGCTAGCTTAAGCCAACAAGAATTTGTAAGAAGGATATAGAGATGAATTGTGGAATCCACAGGCAAGGACATGGACAGATCTCAGCAGCAGCCCAGAGCCAGGCCCCAACTCGCCGAGCTGCTCCTTCCATCTGCTTCTCTTTCTGTATCTGCCTGATTCTTCTCTCTCTGTGGACCTGCTCTCCATTGAGCAGAAGACAGGCCTGCAGAGAGCCCTTCCACTTACAGGCCACAGCCAGAAAGAGGGAGGCTTCCCAGGGAAGGGTCTCAGGTTGGTCTGGTGTCCACTCGAAGATAGGCTAACCCTGGCTGGCAGTGTGGGACATCACAGAGCTGCTAGGAGCCCCACCTGTTTCTATGGAAGGAGTTTTTTTCTGTTGTGTACAAAGAGATAGCTCCATGAATGTATGTTACAACTAAGCAAGGAAGGGAGCACAGAGAATTTTAAACTGCAAATCACAGAAATGGGTACCTGTGCAAAACATTGTTTTTGCCTTGAGCCATTAGAAATCTAGCTTCAGGGACTTCCCAGGTGGCACAGTGGCTGAGAATCTGCCTGCCAGTGCAGGGGAATCGGGTTCGGGCCCTTGTCCAGGAAGATCCCACAAGCCGCGGAGCAGCTAAGCCCGTGCGCCACAACTACTGAGCCTGCTCTCTACAGCTCGTGAGCCACAACTACTGAGCCTGCGAGCCACAACTACTGAAGCCCGCACGCCTAGAGCCCATGCTCCGCAACAAGAGAAGCCACCGCAATGAGAAGCCCACGCAGCACAATGAGAGTAGCGCCCTCACCACAACTAGAGAAAGTGCAAGCACAGCAACAAAGACCCAATGCAGCCAAAAATAAATAAATAAATTTATTGAAAAAAAAAAAGAAATCTAGCTGCAGGTGGAGTTAGCCAGCCCAGCATCCAGGCCCCAAAGCCTGGAGTCCTTCCTTCTCCTCACCCCATCCTGGGTCGCCTGCCTCAGAGCTTTCCTTGGAAGTTCTCGGGCAGTTTTCCTCCCATACTCTCTGGCACACTGCTGCTCTCCAAAGGCCCTTCACACAGTGAAACTGATGCTTCTCTGAACGGAGAATAAAACACCCTACTCCCCTGGGGACACACAGCATCTGTCACCGAGGCACAGCTCAGCCTGTGGGGTGGAGAATTCTTTCCCTCCAGGCTAACTGGGGCCTAGAGAGAGGCTCCATGGGATGATTGCTATCCCAGGGCCTCAGGAGGGAGACCTGACACTTACTTGTGGCTTCCTTGCAGGGTATGCTGGTGGGCATTGTGGGGAAGGTGGGCTGCGGGAAGAGCTCACTGCTGGCTGCCATCGCGGGAGAGCTGCACAGGTAAGCAACTTCCAGCGCCCCAAGTCCTCAGCTCTGCCCTTCGTCAGCACTTTCCTGGCCCCTGCTACATGGTGGACACCTTTTTAGAGGCCACAGGATGCCAGGATGAGCAAGACATGGTCCCTTTCTTGGGAGAGTTTTCTGTCTGTAAAGGGGAAGGAAGTGAAAGTGTGTTCTCAAAACCATCACCGCAGAGTGTTAGAAGTGCTGTAATAGTGAGTGAAGAAATAAATGGAAACAGCCAGCATCAGCTACTCTTTCAGAAAGTGTGCTTGTGCACGGGAGGGATCCAGAGAGGAGCAGAGGTGTAAGGGAGGGCCTTCTTATTTCACGGTGAGAATGAATGAGTGCAGGTTGGTGGCCACACTCTTCAGAGCACATCGACATATGACAGCTGCTTGGCTGCAGCCAAAGAGCAAGTTCTTCCCTTCCCAGTCCAGAGTGAGCCTCCAGCCTCATTAGGACCCCTCGACCTCAGTGGCTGCCAATCTAGAGAGCCATGTGACATGGAGCAGGACCCCGTGTAAAAGACAGCAATCTGGAGAGGCTTCGGAGAGGCAGGGGCTGGGCAGGAAGAGTACCAGCAGGGAGCCAGCCTCCCATGCTGCTGGCCTGGCTCTCTGCAGGCTGCGTGGGCGGATGGCAGTGTGGAGGCTGTCCAAAGGCTTTGGCCTGGCCACCCAGGAACCCTGGATCCAGTTTGCCACCATCCGAGACAACATCCTCTTTGGGAAGACGTTTGATGCCCAGCTGTACAAGGAAGTGCTGGAAGCCTGTGCCCTCAACGATGACCTCAGCGTGAGTGCCTGGCCGCCCGCTTCCCCGTGTCCCTAACACCGCAGGTCAGAGACTTGCTTCTCTGGGAAGAGGTTGCTTGTATTCAGGCATCATTTACCCAGGACTGGCCATCAGGCTTTGATCCTCCCGGAGTGTCCAGCTTCTGCACAGGGCCTGGGTGGGGGGGTGGAGACTGGGTGTTCCACACAACAACCGTGGGAACCCTGCAGCCTCTGGGACTAGGGGAGGGTTTCCTATGAGGCTTAGCTCTCTGTAGGTCTGGCTAATGGTTCTGATTCAAGAGGCCTTCTCCCACCTCCCACTGCAAGAGTCAAGGTTATTCTAGAGAAGTCTGGCAAGCCCATCAGACCCCCCACATCCAGAATGCTAAATTTAAGGGGGATGAGAGTCCAGCTTTCTCCCGTGACTTTCCCACCCAACCCCCATATCCCCTGCAGGACTGTCATCAGCACTACCCTGTCCACGGAGATGTGGAACTTCCCTGGAAAGGAGGACCTTTGACTCCAACTATGGAGCATCTTATGTCCACTTATCATTTGTTTCTATATCAGGCATTTCCCAAATGTCTCCTGGGTACAGGGAACTGTTCTGGGTACTAAGAAAAGAAATGAATCACAAAGCTTTTCCCTCAGGGGAGCCACCATCTGGTCAACCACAGGTGCTTCCTCTGGTATGGGGACCCCTTAGCTAAGGAGACCTCTCCCAAGGCCACAGGGTCCCTCTTCCAAGGCTCGGGATACCTTCCTTCTCTAAAAACCTAGGAAAGTTTCACTTTGAATTTGGCCTTCCTCATCCTTGCTTGTTAAAAAGGCAGGATAGTGAGTGTGACAGAGTGGTGAAGAATCTACATTCGTGTCCTGCCCTTTACTAGCTGTGGAATGACCTTGGGCAGGGTACTTACTCTGAGCTTTGGTCTCATCTGTGAAAATGAAATAACATCAACTTCATAAGGTTGCCATGGGGGTCAGATGAGATGATGCCTGTAACGTGCTCAGCGCATAGAAAGTATTCAACAGGGGACTTCCCTGGCGGTCCAGTTGTTAAGACTCCGCGCTTCCACTGCAGGAGCCACAGGTTCGATCCCAGGTCGGGGAACTAAGATTCTGCATGCTGCATGGCGCAGCCAGAAAAACAAAAAACAAAAAAAGGAAAGCTTATTAAAAATTCCTCAAGAGGGCTTCCCTGGTGGTGCAGTGGTTGAGAGTCCTCCTGCCGATGCACGGGACACAGGTTCGTGCCCCGGTCCGGGAAGATCCCACATGCGGCGGAGCGGCTGGGCCCGTGAGCCATGGCTGCTGAGCCTGCATGTCCGGAGCCTGTGTTCCGCGACGGGAGAGGCCACAACAGTGAGAGGCCCGCGTACTGCAAAAAAAAAAAAAAAAAAAAAATTCCTCAAGAAAAAAAAAAAAAAGAAAAGAAAAACGTGTTAAACAAATGCTCGTTTTTGTTGGAGTTGTGGTTTGTCCCCTCTGGCTCACATACCCCAAATTCAAGTCCAGTCTCCTCAAGCTCCCTGACTCTCTGACCCCGCCATCTCTTCTCTGCAGAGGGTTAGGAAATGGGGTGGAAAGTACTGGGGAGCTCGCTGACCAACACTGCGGGGCCTGTCTTGTCAGATCCTGCCTGCTGGGGACCAGACAGAGGTGGGGGAGAAGGGTGTGACCCTCAGTGGAGGACAGCGGGCCCGGATTGCCCTTGCTCGTGCCGTCTACCAGGTAAGTTGAAGATGGGAGAGTCCAGAGCCTCGGGAGCTTGGCTGGGGAGGGGGCAGCGTGGGGATATTTTCATCGGCATCCGGTTTCTTCCCTTCCCCCTGCATGCTCCTAGGGTGTTGGTCCCTTGGCTATCCTATCCCCCTTTTGTAGATTGAAGGCAGAATTAAAGGCCTTTTAAAAAGCATTATGTGGCTTGAGGCACTGGGACCCAGCAAAGCTGAACACTGGCCCTGGGGCACTGGCCTTGCGTGGCTGGAGGGAAGTCCACCCTCTGGTCTCACCATCTTCTTTACTGCTGTAGGGGTAGCCACAGAGTTCCTCTCAACCATATTCCCGGACGGCCTCAAGATCATGTCCTAGGAGAGGTCTGGGTTCTGGCCAGAGGACTTGGTATCCATGGTGCCCCCACCTCTCCCTAGGAGAAGGAGCTCTATCTCCTTGATGACCCTCTGGCCGCCGTGGATGCAGACGTGGCCAACCACCTGCTGCACAGGTGCATCCTGGGAGTGCTGAGCCACACCACGCGGCTGCTGTGCACCCACCGCACCGAGTACCTGGAGAGGGCTGACGTGGTGCTGCTGATGGAGGCTGGGCGCCTCATCCAGGCTGGTAATGTGGGCCACCAGGGTGGGAGCCCGGCTGAGTGAGGGAGCCATCTGCTCGGGTGCTACAGATGGATTGTCAAGTGCAGACTCTGCCACCTGCTCTGTGTGTGATCTGGGCCCCGTCATACTTCTGTCTAGTGGGAGACCCTCTTCTGCCTTCACAAAACTGGTGCGAGGAACAGAGAGCAGGAGGGAAAGGAGCCTGTGGCTTTGTGACGCAGGCTTTGTGACTGGGAGCTTTGGGAACTTAGAGGCCCAGGATCTCAGAGAACAGTTTGATGTCCTCGGAGAAAGGAAAGCAGTCAGGTTTAGAACAATCATTTTATTTAAAAACAAGTAAACAGAAACTCTGATGGATTATTATCCAGAGGGACATGACCATTGGCATGTTCACTGGAGAGAAACAGGAGCAGATGAGGCTCTACCAGCAGATTAGGAGTTCCAGGAAGCATGAGGAGAAAGCCCAGCGGTAGTGAGAGGTGCCTCTGGACAGGGTTCTCACAGGTGGCCGTGACTCTCCTCCCAGGGGTGAACATTTTCTGTCTGTGCTGATAGGACTCCAGACACAGAGGGATGGACTTGATGGTCCTGCTCAGGGTCTGCGGGTCCAGGGCACAGCCCTGCTAGGGTAGGTCAGGGAGGGGGTCCAAAGAGCATGGGAGGTGGATTGGCTCACATGTTTAGAAAGGCATAGAATATACCCAGAAGAGCCCCCTCCTCATCTCCCCTGCTGCCTTGCAGGGCCCCCTTCTGAGATCCTGCCATTGGTACAAGCTGCCCCCAAAGCCTGGGCTGAAGATGGACAAGAGTCTGACCCAGGTATGGCCCGGGGTGAGAGGAAAGAGCCTGCTCTTCTCCACCACACTTGTAGGGAGATGTTTCTAGGAAGCTTGCCTGCCCCTGAAAACACTAAGGTTTTCAAGTGTCATCCTGTAAGCTTAATCCCCCACCGCGGCCCACCTCTCTGATTCTCACAGTCACAGCCCAATCAGTACAGAACCCAGAGAAAACAAAGGAGGGGCTGGAGGTGGAGGAGAGCACGTCTGGCCGCCTGCTGCAGGAAGAAAGCAAGAAGGAGGGCGCCGTGGCCTTCCACGTGTACCGTGCATACTGGAGGGCCGTGGGCTGGGGCCTGGCCCTCGCCATCCTCTTCTCTCTGCTCCTCATGCAAGGTAGGAGTACACCCTGCAGGCCTTCATCCTACCCACAGCCCTGTCGCCTAGGTCTCCATCACATCCATCACCTTGTACTAATCATTACAAAGCCCAGACACTCACCATGTGTGGGCGACAGCTGGGACAAGAGACATGTCCCCAGACCTGAGGGTCCTGGGGACTGGGAGCGAGGGGGGAGTGGAGATGTTCCGTAGCCATCTTCTGATCTGCCCCCAAGGCTGACTCCCGTTCTGCAGATTCAAGATCACGCTCTCCCCAGAGCTGAAGGGTGATGGGCCCAGGAAAGAAGTGAGCACTGGGGAGGACATAAGGTGGGGACGGCTGGGGAGGAGGGTAGAAACCAGAGTCGAGAGTAGAGGAAGGGGGTATCTGAATAGAAAGAAGAAGATAAGCTGTCTGGCAGCTTTCTCCTTCCCATCCCCACCCAGCAACCAGGAACTCGGCTGACTGGTGGCTCTCCCACTGGATCGCTCAGCTGAAGGCAGCCAAGAATAGCTCCCAGGAGGCGCCAGCTCCCACCAGCCTGGGCTCCACAGGGCCACTGTCGGCCCAGTTGCTCTTCTTCTTCCCCGGAAGCCTCTAGTGAGTGGCTGGGGCCAGGAGCAGGCCTGGGGTTCTCAGAGTGGTTGCCAGGCAGGGAGTGAGTTGGGGGACTGGTGTTCCAGGGCCTGTGTCTCCTGGAGGGTGGGGAGCAGTGGCGTTGGGGGGGGGTGTGTGGGGAAGGGACCCCTGAGTGGCCCCACTTTGGGTTACCCACAGCCCCCCTCCCCACCACCCAGCACCTCAGTGTTCCCAATGCCCAAAGCTGCCCCCAATGGCTCCTCAGACATCCGTTTTTACCTCACCGTGTATGCGACCATTGCTGGCGTCAACTCCCTCTGCACCCTCCTCCGGGCAGTGCTCTTTGCAGCGGGCACCCTCCGAGCAGCCGCCACACTGCACCGCCGCCTGCTGAGTCGAGTCCTCATGGTGAGGGGATGGGAGGGTGGGGGTGGCATGGGGGACCCTTCCCGGTACCTGGGCTCCATCAGGGGCCCGTCCCCCCTCCTGATCCTCAGGAGAAAACAGCCCCTCACAGATGGGTGCAGCAGTTGAGACCTGGAGAGGCCAAGAGCAGAGCAGCTGCCTGGGTTCAAACCCAATTACTTAGGCCTATAGCTTTCTCATCTATAAAGTGGGGAGAAGAGAATCTTCCTCAGATTTACTTCTGTTTTTTACTTCAGGAGCAGAGGACTGAGTTAATCACCCCTTAGTTCATGTGAGATCCCTTTTAAATTTTATGTATTGATCCATTCCTATTTATCTGCAAACCCTGTTTTCATTTCCTCTCCTTTCCTTGATAAGCAGCCATCCTAGGTGTGTTTTATATGTATCTTTTTTTTTTTTTTTTTTTTTTTTTTTTTTTTTTTTTTTGTGGTACGCGGGCCTCTCACTGTTGTGGCCTCTCCCGTTGCAGAGCACAGGCTCCGGACGCGCAGGCTCAGTGACCATGGCTCACTGGCCCAGCCGCTCCGTGGCATGTGGGATCTTCCCGGACCGGGGCACGAACCCACGTCCCCTGCATCGGCAGGCGGATTCTCAACCACTGCGCCACCAGGGAAGCCCTAATATGTATCTTTTTGGCTTTTTGCAAAATGCCTGTGTTTTGTGCGCACATAGTTTCATAAATGACATTCCTTTTCTCACAGTTTTTATTTAGAGCTCTTCTAAGGTCCATCCCTGTTGCTGTGTGTATATATAGTCTGTCGCTTGCCCCATAGGTCGTTATGAGGATTAATCAGTGCGTCGAAAGTGCTTAGGGCAGTGCCTGGCATATACTAAGTGCCCAATTACAATTATTATTAACGATGTCGTTATTACGAAGCTCTTTTTTTGTCTGTTATCTTATTAGGGCCTCTTTTTAACCCTGTGAGGTGGGTACTATTATCCTCCTTTTACAGATGAGAAAACAGGCTCTGAGAGTGTGTGCAACCTGGGCAAGGCTAGTTCTGTGGCTGTGAACCCAGGACATGTGGGTCTTTCCCTTGCCTCTCCGGGAGCAGCTGCCCACTGTCTGCCCACATCTTCAGGCTGTGAAGGAATTAATTTCTCATAAGCTGGCTTTAGGAAATGCTTCAGCAAGTCTTTTGACCTAGTGCCCTGCCTTAAGATAGGACTGATCCCCAAGTAAAGGCAGAGGGTTGGGGGACAGGGAAGGCGGGGAAAGGGAAAGGGTCTTTGAGACCGTACCTCCCAATAGTAAGTAGTCTAAATAGCTAGCAGTTACCAAGCACCTGCTCCTTGGCAGGCAGACCCTGCTAAGCTCCTGACTGCTGTCTTTGTGGCTTCATTCAATCCTGCTGTCAGCCCCGGGAGGTGCAGTTTCATTACTATCCCCCTTTTTGAGATGAGGGACAGGGGCCTTGAGGAGATGAAGCCCCCTTACCTGGGGTCTCACATCTGGTAAGTGGCAGGGCTGGAATCCAAGAAGCAGTCTGACTCCGGAGCCTGAGCGCTTGACCATGGCACAGTATGGACTTTGACCACCACCCTCACCACTCTGTCCCGCCACAGGCCATCAGGATGTTCCTCCTAACATCTAACTAAATCTCACTCATGGCCTGAAGACTGCATCTTCTGGAAAGAGATTAGCTACCCTGCCCTCGAAAGGGGGGCAGGCACGTCTAGCATAGAAGTCGAGGGGTGGCCTGCCTGGCCTCTCAGGGCCCCCACTAGCCAGAGGGATGGGAGAGACTCTCTCTTTCCCACCTGGGGTATTCTTCCTCTACGCTCCTCCAGCCCCCCCATCAGTGCCCCCAAACTCTGGGGACACTTTACTCCTTTCCTATTCTCTACCTTGGGCCTTTCCCCCCAGCCCACCTCCCCCGGGGGCTGCCTCTGTGGCTTCTCCGCTGGCCCCTGCCCTGGCCCACCCACACCCCTCCTCCCAGGCGCCGGTGACTTTCTTCGACTCCACGCCCACGGGCCGGGTCGTCAACCGTTTTTCCTCCGACGTGGCGTGTGTGGATGACAGCCTGCCCTTCATCCTCAACATCCTCCTGGCCAATGCGGCAGGCCTGCTGGGCCTCCTGGCTGTGCTGGGCTCTGGCCTGCCCTGGCTGCTGCTGCTGCTGCCGCCTTTGAGCCTCATCTACTATCGCGTGCAGCGCCACTACAGGGCCTCCTCGAGGGAGCTGCGGCGCCTGGGCAGCCTCACCCTGTCTCCTCTCTACACCCACCTGGCCGACACCTTGGCCGGCCTCCCTGTGCTCCGGGCCACCGGGACCACCTACAGGTGTGTGAGGTCCACCTCCTCCAACCAGTGCGACGGGGGGGTGAGGTGCTGGGGGGAGTGGGGAAGAGCGACCCCTGAGAAGAAGGGGGGTGGGTCTCAGTCTCCTGAGAAGGGAAGGGTGGGTGAGGGCATTGGGGGAAGAGGAAAGAAACAGAAAAGGGGGAGAGTGACGCTGAGCAGACCCCTACGAGAGAGCACACTGGCTCCTCCGTACCACTGAGGTGTGGCCTGTGGGCGTGCAGGTCAGCTCCCAGGAGGAGGCATTGTACGGGCAGGGCGTCTGGGCGGGTCCGTGCAGCTGTGGCGTGGCCTCCCCCAGGTTTGAGGAGGAGAACCAGAGACTCCTGGAGCTAAACCAGAGGTGCCAGTTTGCTGCCAGCGCCACGATGCAGTGGCTGGACATTCGGCTACAGCTCATGGGGGCCGCAGTGGTCAGCGCCATCGCAGGCATCGCCCTGGTGCAGCATCAGCAGGGCCTCGCCAACCCAGGTGCCACCCCGGGACCCTTCACTCTCACTTCAGAAGTGTGTTATTCCCAGCACCTGCCCCAGACCTCTCCCTGCACTGCGCCCCCCCACCCCAGCCCCAAGCGTTTTCACCTCCCAACCAGGGTTCCCTGTGAGGATGCGTTGTAATTCTCATCACCCGCATTTTAGAGTTGAGGAAACTGAGTCTCAAGGAGTCACTCACCCTGGTGGTCGTGGATCTGGGACTAGTCAAGTCTTCTGATCTCCTCCACCCCTCCCTGCTCACCCATCCTCAGCACTTAGCAACCGGCCCTAGCCCACCTGCCTTCCACCCGTCCTCCCTCGTAGCCTTTCCACTCTGCTGCAGCCAGCCTCCTGTGGGCCTGGTCTGGCTCCTGCATCTTCCTCCTTCAGTGCCAGCTTCCTCTGAATGCCCACGGTCCATAGCTCAGGGTTTGCCCGTTCTGCCCAGCCATCCCCACACACATCCCAGCGTCCAAGCTTCCCCTGGCAATTGTGTTCCCTTCCCCCAGGACTTGTGGGCCTGTCACTGTCCTACGCCCTGTCCCTGACGGGCCTGCTCTCCGGCTTGGTGAGCAGCTTCACACAGACAGAAGCCATGCTGGTGAGCGTCGAGCGGCTGGAGGAATACTCCTGTGACCTGCCCCAGGAGCCCCAGGGCCAGCGGCCGCAGGTAGCCTGCGCCCTCACCCCAGCCTGGGTGCTAGAACCCTGAAGGATCCTCCTGACGGCCCCAGTCTCTCCCCCAGTTCCTTTCCTTGTGCCCCTCACCATTTTTCTCAGCTCCTGTACCATCCCCGTGATCTCCCTGATTTTTGTGTCCATCCCCCCATCACTCCTCGTTTCCCCCACCTTTCCTCTTCCCTCATCCATCCCTCATTCCTCTCCCTTCCACTCTCCTCATTCCTCCCCATCTCACCCATCTCCCTCCCTCTCCCACCCAGGGACCCCACCAGCTGGGCATTGGCTGGCTGAGCCAGGGGAGCGTGGAGTTCCAGGATGTGGTGTTGGTGTACCGGCCAGGGCTGCCCAATGCCCTAGATGGGGTGACCTTCTATGTGAAGCCTGGAGAGAAGCTGGGCATCGTGGGCCGCACGGGCTCTGGCAAGTCTTCGCTGTTGTTGGTGCTCTTTCGGCTGCTAGAGCCCAGTTCTGGGCGAGTGCTGCTGGACGGCGTGGACACCAGCCAGCTGGAGCTGGCTGAGCTCAGGTCTGGGGGAGAGAGGAGAGGGGACCAGACTACTGGCGCTTAGAGGAAGGCTCAGTTAGGAAGGCTTTATATAAACTCGGGGCAGACAGGGTTGATCAGGAGGTGAGACGGAGGATAGGACAAGCAGGCGAGGATAGTGAGCTGCCAGTGCTCAGGTCGGGGTTCATAGCTGTGGTCCTAAGGTTTTCACCTTCCCAGGTTCACCTTGTAATTCCCAGCTTACACCTTCTGCTCTAGACTACTAGTCACTGCCTCCTGAGTCACTCGAGCCGCCCAGGTGCTGTGACCTTGGGCTTGGCAGGCGGTGCTTGGGACAGCTGGAGACCTGGGCCAGTTGCCTCTGGTCACAAGGGGTCTCATCTGGAGCTAAACACCCCTCCCAACCATGTTGCCCTAGTATCATTTTTTCTGAGTTCCATGATGTGGAGAAAGGTAGGGATGCTCTGTCCTAAAGCCCATTACTGATCCCAGGCCCTGGCCCTGGCCTTCCTGCCTTCTCTTCTAAGCTGTGGTGGCCATAGGTTGACCATATGGCTCCTTGGGACCCAATTTCAGGCCCGCTTCCAACCTTGAAGCATCCCCTACCCAGTCATTCCTTGGTCCCCTCTGGTCATTCTTTGCCATCCACTGCTGTCCTGTGATTGGAGTCAGTGCCATACGGTTTAGTTCATGCTTGTTCTGTTTTGCCCCTCAGTGAGATGTAAACTCCTTAAGGGCAGAGTCTAGGCCTTTGGTTCCTTTGGTATTCCTCATAGCACTGGCACAGTTCTAGGTACATGGCTGACCAAGCGGGGAACAGGATGGGGGTTATGTTCAGGTCTTATCCCCAAGCTTTTCTGAAGGGCTGGACCTATAGCTAAAACCTGTGCTGGGAGCAGAAGTGGCCACATCTCCAGCCAAGACCCCCATGTCCTGTCCCCTCCTCATCCCCCAGATCCCAGCTGGCTATCATCCCCCAGGAGCCCTTTTTGTTCAGTGGAACTGTTCGGGAAAACTTGGACCCCCGGGGTCTGTATGAGGACAAGGCCCTGTGGCAGGCCCTGGAGCAGTGCCACCTGAGTGAGGTGATCGTATCTGGGGGTGAGTTCTGGGTCCTATCCTGCATGGTGGCAGGAGTGAGCAGGGAGGGGGTTGAGGGAGGCTCAGAACCCAGGGGTGAAGATGCTGCGCTTTGCAGGTGGTCTGGATGGTGAGCTGGGCGAGGGGGGCCGGAGCTTATCTCTGGGGCAGAGGCAGCTGCTGTGTCTGGCCAGGGCTCTCCTCACAGATGCCAAGGTAAGGCAAGAGGAAGGGACATTCGAGAGGGCCAGGAAGAAGGCAGGGGACATGGGAGGGGTGGGGGGTGAGGAAGTGGACTGGGGAGAGTTCTCAAGGGACCTAGTTAGTTTTTCTTTTAGAGCTGGAGGTGGGGAGCTGTGGGCTGGCCTGCACCAGACCAGGCGGTGGGGGCTGGGGCTTATGTAGCAGCCACGGCTGACCTTCTTCTCCCTCCTCCCTTCTCATCCTCTCCACATGGTCCAGATCTTGTGTATCGATGAGGCCACAGCAAGCGTGGACCAGAAGACAGACCAGCTGCTCCAGCAGACCATCTGTAAACGCTTTGCCAACAAGACAGTGTTGACCATCGCCCACAGGTGTGTAGGCATCCAGAGTGAGAATCTAATCAAGGGCTAAGGTGTCATGGACCCATAGCCTCCCTTCCTTTCAGAAACTCCAGGGGTCAGAGCTCTAGGGATTTCAACCCCCGTGAATCTCAGCTCCGTGTTCTCCAGGCACCGACCCAGGCCCTTTGTAGTGCATTGTCTGAGGGAGCCTGCAGCCCCTCCCCTAGCACAGAGCCAGGGGCTGAAGCCTGTGGGGCAGGCTGGTGCTGTCCAGAGGAGAAGAGGCGGGAAAGCAGGTCAGCTTTCTCTAGGGCGTTGTCCTCCATCCCCACGCTGACCACCCTCTCCCACGCAGGCTCAACACGATCCTGAACTCGGACCGGGTGCTGGTGCTGCAAGCCGGGAGGGTGGCGGAGCTGGACTCCCCTGCCGTCCTGCGCAAGCAGCCCCACTCGCTGTTCCAGCAGCTGCTGCAGAGCAGCCAGCAGGGAGCCCGCTCCTCTCCCTGAGGGCCCCGAGTCCCCGCCCCACAGGGCCTCCCTCTGTCCTACCCACTGCTGCCTGGCACAGAGGGGCCTGCTGCTTGTTTACACCCCTCTGTGGCTCTACCTCTGTCTCACCTCCGCAGAGGGCAAAAGGGTACCCTGGGTTCCTCTTTACAAACCACTCCTTCTCGGGGGCAGAGTCCCGCGGCTTCCCCAGAAGCAGGCCTCTGTTCTGGCCCTCTTGCATCTGGGACTCCAGGCGGATTTTTTCTGACAAAGGAGCCCACATGCACTTCCATAGTTTTATTTGATAAAATTCCATCTTCCACTCTGTGTATTAAAAAAATAATATTTCTGGCATGAGGCTGAGGTCCCTCAGTGTTGTGTATACCAGCTGAGGGGTGGCGAGAAAGGGCCAATCTAGTCTGAGTGGCAGAGGAGGTGAAGGAGGGGCCAGGAAAGCCCCCCATCTCCATCACAGTGCTGTGGTCTTCCCAGGCTCAGGGGGTAAGTCAGGCGGCAGGGGGAGCCCTGCTGACAGCATGCTAACCTGACACTCCTGGTCCTGGCGCGCTGGGGCATAGTGTGGGGCAGGGTAGCAACAGGGTCCAGGGGGGCAGACACCCCGGCGCCAGGCCCTCAGGGTCAGCAACACTGTGGACAGGACCAGAGCGGCAGTGACAGCCCCAAACAGCACCACGGCCACCAGGCTAGACTCGCCCAGCCTGGCCTCTTGCCTCCGCACTACCTCCTTCACGGAGATGCGCAGCAGACCGGCGCCCCCGCTGTGGGGAACAGGCCCTGTGGCAGGTACCACCACAGCCGAGGTGGGCCCCGGGGGGATGTCCGCTATGGTGGCGGGATCTGGGACGGGTAAGACTAGCTCACAAGTCTTGCCACCATAGCCACTTGGGCAGAGACAGTCAAAGTCGTGGACCCGGTCCCGACAGCGGGCCCCTCTCTGGCATGGGCGGCTGGCACAGTCATCCAGGTTGATGGTGCAGAAGCGCCCAGCAAAGCCCTCAGGGCAGAGGCAGGAGAAGCGGTTGATGCCGTCCAGGCAGGTGGCGCCGTTAGCACAAGGCCGCATCAGACAGTCGTCCACGTTCACCTCGCAGCGGGCACCCACAAAGCCCGCCAAGCAGCGGCATGTGAAGTTGAGGGCAAAGCCCTGGTCATCCTGGCACTGCCCGCCATTCCGGCACGGGGAGCTGAGTGGGGTGGGAGAGGGCATTTTACCGACTGTCATCTGCAGGGTAGCCCAGGTCGACATCCTGATCACTGCCACCACTACCACCCCCCTTCTAGCTATGTCACCTTGAGCCACTTTTCTGTGAGCCTCAAATGCCTCATTTAAAAAATAGGATTAGAGGAATTCCCTGGTGATCCGGTGGTTAGGACTCTGTGCTTTCACTGCCAAGGGCCTGCGTGCGATCCCTGGTTGAGGAACTAAGATCCCACAAGCTGCACAGCACGGCCAACAAATGAATAAACAAATAAAAGTGTTAGAAGAAATTTTAAAATAAATAAGTTTTAAAAAAAATAAAAATGGGATAAGAGCAGTACCCAGCTTCCCAAATGGTAAGGGTTAGATGAGATAATCCAGGGTCAAGCAGGTAGCAGAGGGCCTGGCCCCAAAGCAAGGCTCAAGGCAAGTGTACAGTTATTATCCACGCAGGCTCTCAGGCTTGAGGTAGAAATGAGGAAGAGTCCAGACCTGTAGGCCATTTCCCCATTCACCACGAGGCATAAGGCTGCTATGTGGAACAACTTTAGGGGCTGCGTGCCACCCTTCCTGGGAGGATGAGGGGAGTCCTAGGCCCTCAGCCTCCCCTCCCAGGGGAGTCACACATTGATGTGCTACACCTCCAGCCCCTGTAGATTTTTGTTGTTGGAGAAATGGTTCACATGGTACCAAAAAAGTTGAGAAACCCTGCGGATACTCTGACAGACTGGGTTTTATCTTCGAGTACCCCCGTGTGGGACTTCTGACCGTCAGCCCTAACACTGCCCCACCATCCTCAACAGTCCTCTCTCCTCCATCACCAGATGCTCATCTGACCTGGGGCCAGCACTCACCCTGCCTGCTCACAGGGTCCGGCCTTGCGCTCACAGTCACGCCCGTGGAAGCCCGGTGGGCACACACAGTGGTACTTGCCGCCCCCGTCATATACGCACTGGCCTCCGTTCCGGCAGGGGGACTGTGTGGTACAGATGTGCTCATCTGGAGAGGAGACCAGGAGGGCTCGGGGTTAGCCCCTCGCGTCTGGCACCCAGACCTGCCCAGGCCCCACCCAAAGTTCTGTGGGTGTGGCTCATACTACAATCCCAGCCCGGGCTGGTAGTGGGGGAAAACAACACTGAATTTGGAGTCGGGAGGCAGTCAGCCCTGGCCCTGTTAGTCTGTCTCAAAGTGCCTTTGGGCAAGTTGTATCTTGTCTGTAGATCTCAGTTTCCTCATCTGTAATATGAGTACGGTTTTCCGCAGGTGTCTTGCCTACCACACAGGGTTGTGTTTAGGACCAGTTCAGACAACAGATAGGTATAAAGTCTAAAATTATAAGCTACCATATATTTTCGGGTTTGAGCCAGACACAAGAGGCGCTCAATAAATAAGGATGGATGTTCTCCCAAGACACTTGGGGTCCCCAGACAATAGCTACCCTCTCTACTCCCCTACCTTTGTCACAGAACTTGCCTGCCCAGCCACTGTGACAGATGCACTGCCAGGGCTGGTGGCAGGTACCATGCTGGCAGCCAGGCATCCTCACACAGCGCTCACAGTGCAGCCCCTCCCAGCCTGGGTCACACCTGATGGGGAGAAGCACAGGGTCAGGGCTCTGGGTAGAAGGATGTGAAGAAATGGAGGAGGCAAGATCAGAGCTTCTAGGAGACAGACAAATATGACAGCCACCAAGGGAGATCAGGCCTATCCCAGGTTGATATAGGGCTGTGCAGGGTCACAGGACACATATACGGTATCAGACCATCAGACACCAGCATTCAAGTCCTGGTTCTGCACTTTGTCTAACCTCTCTGAGCCTCAGTTTTTTCATCTGTAAACTGGGGATACACCTGGCAGGGATGTGTTGAGGAGGAAATTACAATGATGTCTGTAAGTGCCCCCAGCACCACTCCTGGCATGTCTGAGGTGCTTAGAAACATTTTTTTTTTTTAAGAGTGACCTTGAAAGGTCATCAGGACTATCTTCCTACCCTGATTCTAGGGCAAAGGCCTGCTCTATTTCAGAGGGTCCCAAGCACCCTCAGCCCCTCCAGGACCTTGCCATGTCAGCTCATTTCCTTATGACCAGACACACTTTGCCTCCTGCTGCAGAATTTGCCCAACCCCACCCCACTGAGTCAATTACTCAAACTCATCAGAAAAGACTCTCGTAAGCGTTTCTCCCCAGCAACGCTTGCAACAGCCTTTCTTTTCCAGGCTAAACCAATTCTCTTTATGTCTTTCCTTTTTCTCCCCTTTTCCTTATGGCTCCCACTCTCCACACTCCCTCAAGCTTCGGGTCTTTCTCCTGGTATCTTGAAGAGGAATGTTGCAGAATACCTGGTGGGGAGAGTGAAGTGGGGAGCCATAAGCTAGAAGAAGCAAAGGAGAGGCAAGGCAAAGGGGAACTGGGGAGGGGTAAGCACAGGATGAGGGGCTGGCCTTCTGCCTTGTGTGCCATGTGCACGAGGGGATGGGAGAGAGCAGTAGAGTCTTAAGCCACTAGACATTCTGCTCTGGGGCTTGAGCTGGTTGTGGGTGTGGAGGCCCGGGAAATGTGGAGCACAGCGTTTGGGAACACGTGCTTGGAGAGGTACCTGCAGGAGCCATCAGGTGCACAGCAGCCATGGGCCAGGTCACAGTGGGAGCTGCAGTCATTGGCTGCAAGAGATTGATGTGAGAGGGGTGAGCCCGGGGTCAGCGCTCAGCTGCCTGAGATGCGGGGCTAGGGAGAGGATGCAGGGTCCCAGTAATTGGGTGGACTCAGCTCTGGGACAGGGCAGAACAGAGACTCATCCCATTCCAATGGGATGTCCTGGGTGTCGCCAACCCCGCGGGTCGGAGCGCCTGCAGTGCCATCTCTGGCCGGCAGAGGTCAACGTGCAAGCGAGGGACAGCCGGAAAGGGCCGCGACCTGAGCCCAGGGGAGCGCTCACCTCGGGCAGGCTTTACGGGTGCCCCCAGGATGCACAACAGGCACACGAGATGTAGGCAGCGACAGCCGCTGGGCATGGTCAGCGCCGGCCCCGGGAGGGACAGACGGACCGCCGGACGTGCGGACACCTGTGGGACGGCAAAGGCTGGGAGGCGGCCGGACGCGGAGATAGCGGCACAGATTCCGGTTCCGAGTGATAACGAGCCGAGAGGGGAGAGGGGCGTCCAGACAGAAAAAAGCGGTGGGGGCAGCGGAGGGCGGGGGCTGGGAAGGTCTGAGCAGACGAGGGGATTGGAGACAGGAACCGGGAGCGGGCTCTGTAGGAAGGAGGTGAAGGATGGGCAGCGCAGAGCGAGGTCAGGACACTGGAAGGGCCGGGGAACGCAGTCGGACGGAGGGGGACAGGGAACAGCCGAGGGGCGTCCTCGAGCACGGAGGCGACGCGGGGGCTGGTTCCCGGCAGCGAGCAGTCTCTGCCCCCCACCTCCGACTCCCCGCAGGACTTGCTCCCGCATCCCCTTCCTACCTCCGTGGCACTCGGCTCGGCCACGGCGCGGGGCCTGGGCACCCCAGAGCGCCCCCAGCCCAGCGCGCCCCTGTTCTCGCGGTCCTCACCTCGGGCTGGGAGGCGGCGCGCCCCGGGGCGCAGAGCGAGGCCGGATCCGACGGACTCAGCTGAGGGGCTGGGCCGGGGCGCTGGGCCGCCCCTAGCTGGTCGCAGGGCCGGGCGCCCAGGCGGCTGCCATGTGAGCCAGCGCTGGGGAATCTGGGGCTCAAGGCGACCCCGGGCGGCGGCGGCGGCGGTGGCGGCGGCGGCGGCTCTTCGCACGCGCTCAGGCCGCCTGCCAGGGGCGGCGTGTGCCGGCGGAGCCCGCCTCCCCCCTCCCCTCCCGGGCCGCAGCCGGCCCGCCCCATACCCGCCCGCGCCCACCCCCGGCGACGCACCGCGCACCCTCGACCCGGCGCTCACCCTTCCTCCGGGTCTCGCGCTCTCCTGGGACCCCACCCTCCGCAGCCGCCCGACCTCTCCGCACTTCGCTCTCCCTGATGGGAGGAGGAAATTATGGGAGTCTAAATGGGAGCAGACTGTAAAGGGTCGGCCAAATGTGCGCAGCCGTTATTTCCATCTCACATCTCCGCTTTCGTGACCCGCACTGCTCACCCCACGCCCCACCTCTGCTCTCACCAGCCCGCTTCCCATCACGCTTCTCATATATATCCCATGCACGTTCAGGGCATACTTGCCGCTCCTGGCCCTCCTCCTGTCACCAGCCCACGCCTCCTCCATTTGTAAATCCTACATCACCTGCTTAATCTGTCTGCTCCCCTCCTCCTCCGCCCCGTCCGCTTTTTTCACCCCTCATTGCCATCCACAACCTTCCAGCATCGATCCGTGCCTAAGTATTAGCCTGGCCCACTCACCCACCCCCTCCATCTCTCCTTCCGTCACGTCTGTCTTTCCTACCCCACTACTTTCGTGACCACTACTGGGAAGCTTCCTTGAACTGGAACGCCCCTGACTTTGTAAATGTGCCCCCCAAGTTCCCACCTGTGTACCCCGGAAAACATCCATTCTTGCCCTCAGGCTAATCGTCGACTGCCCAAACCCAGAGCTCAGACTGAGAGAGTTATGTAGGGGGAATGAGAGAGCTCTATCCCTCCAGGCTAATGGCTCAGAGATATCTGTTCGAGGTGGAAGCAAGGGCAGGAAACCGTTTCTTGTTTGCACAAGGCAAGAGGGCAGAGATCAGGACCACCACTGTCCATCTCTAGTCCTTCAAATCAAGATTTCACCAACTTTGGACTTCCCTGGTGGTTCAGTGGTTGAGAATCCGCCTGGCGGTGCAGGGGGACACGGGTTCAAGCCCTGGTCCGGGAAGATCCCACATGCCATGGAGCAACTAAGCCCGTGTGCCACAGCTACTGAGCCTGTGAGCCACAACTACTGAAGCCCGCACGCCTAGAGCCCATGTTCCACAAGAGAAGCCACCGCAATGAGACGCCCGCGCACTGCAACGAAGAGTAGCCCCCGCTCGCCACAACTAGAGAAAGCCCGCACCCAGTGACGAAGACCCAACGCAGCCAAAAATGTAAAAATAATTTTTTAAAAAGATTTCACGATCTTTAAGTTCAAAACATGGGAAGGAGGAGTCCTAACTCGTGCAGAGCAGCTTCCCACAGACACCTCCCCACAGGTCGGAGCCGCTGGACTAATTTTTCTTGCATTCTCCATTGGACAGAACAGCCACACCCACCCTATCTTCCTAGCCACCTTCCCTGGAACTCTGATCACCTCTTTCCTCAAGAGCTTTCTAAATTTGAGTTGAGTAATGCCACGGCTCTGACCATTTATTTTAGTTTTTTTTTTTTCACTGAAAAATTGCAAAGAACCTATCATGTCCAAAATTACTGTAAGTCAAATAGATTATGGTTTATCAACCCTACGTGACTATTAAAAGTCACCTCTTGGGGCTTCCCTGGTGGCGCAGTGGTTGAGAGTCTGCCTGCCGGTGCAGGGGAGACGGGTTCGAGCCCTGGTCTGGGAAGATCCCACATGCCGCGCAGCAACTGGGCCCGTGAGCCACAACTACTGAGCCTGCGCGTCTGGAGCTTGTGCTCCGCAACAAGAGAGGCCGCGACAGTGAGAGGCCTGCGCACCGCGATGAAGAGTGGCCCCCGCTCGCCGCAACTAGAGAAAGCCCGCGCACAGCAACAAAGATCCAACGCAGCCAATCAATCAATCAATAGAAATGCTGTAGAATTATTAAACAACAAAAAAAGTCACCTCTTGGAAGTCTAAAGATATATTTTTTTAAAAGCTAAGAATACGTCAGGTGAAGGGAAAAAAAGCAAGAAACAAAACAGAATGTGTCTCAATGTTGGCAGTGATTTTTTTTTTTCCTGGATGATGGCGTTATAGGTTATTTTTTCTTATTGATGCTTTTCGACATTTCTCATCTTTCCAAAATGAATGTGTTCAACTTTTTCTTACTATAAAAGAAATTCAGCAACATTAAAGAACTTTTAGAATATACTAAAAATTTGGGGAATTCCCTGGTGGTCCAGTGGTTAGGACTCGGCACTTTCACTGCCGTGGCCCGGGTTCAATCCCTGGTTGGGGAACTAAGATCCCACAAGCCTCATGTTGTGGCACCCCCCCAAAAAAAAGTTAAAAGTTAAAAATCACTCATGATTCTATTTGCTTCATAAAACCACAGCTGTTGTTTGACTCCTTTTCTTATCCAGCTGTTTTTACACAGAACCTGTAATGTTATATCCTGCTTTTTTTTTCACTCTTCATCATATATTGATAGTCCTTAAAATCATAATTTTTGTTATGGCTGCATGATAGTCTATGAAATAGATACACCCAAATTTAACCTAGCCCTCATTATTGGATACTTAGGTTGTATTTACTTTTGGCCATTATAAGTTCATTCAGGGCTTCCCTGGTGGTGCAGTGGTTGAGAGTCCGCTTGCCAATGCAGGGGACACGGGTTCGTGCCCTGGTCCTGGAAGATCCCACATGCTGCAGAGCAGCTGGGCCCATAAGCCATGGCAGCTGAGCCTGTGCGTCCGGAGCCTGTGCTCCGCAACAGGAGAGGCCACAACAGTGAGAGGCCCGCATACGGCAAAAACAAAACAAAACAAAAATTCATTCAACCAATATTTACTGAGAACCTATGTGTTACTACTCCATGCCAGACCTCATCCTAGGCACTGGGGCAGGCACTGGGGCTACAGCTCCCAGATAAATAAAAGAGCTACAAATTTTCATGCATATAGATTTTTTTCCCATGTTCTAGGTTTCTTCCTTAAGATAGAGTCTGAATTGATGAGTGACTGAGTCAAAGTTGTGAAAAATGAAGAGTTCCTTTTCATTAATGAAATTCACTCACATTCACTGATGAAACAATAAAGATACTTGAAGCTTTAGAAGTTGATAGCATCAGATAGTATCACTTACTACTCCCTCATGTTTTGAAGATTTTAGCACCTGTCTTGTCACTCTCTTCACTCTCACTTCTGTCAAATTCTCGGTGATGCTTGATTTGGTACCACACAGACAATTTTTCCAACATGTGCGATAGTTTGTTTGCAAAGATGGCCACTCCAGTTCCTCTTGTCCCACGTGACACTTTGCACTGATTTTGCTGCTCTTCGCAACAAGAGGTGGCATCTGTTTCTTAACCCCTTGCATCTGGGCTGGTCCTAGGACTTGTTTTGACTAACAGAATGTGGCAGAAATGACACTGTGTGAGTCCCCAGAGTCTGGGCTTCAAGAGCTCTTGCAGCCTCCCCTTTGCCCTCTTAGAAAACTTCCAACATCATGTAAAGAAGTCCAGTCTGGCCTGCTGGAAGATGAGAAGCCACATGAAGGAGAACTGAGATGCCCTGAGCAATATCCACCACATATGAGGTCCTATTACCCAGCCCCAGTCAAGCTTCCAGCTGACTGCAGCCTCATGAGAGAGCCCTGGCAAGACCAAGAGAAGAACTGCTCAGCAGAGCCCAGCCATATTACCAGATAAATGGTGGATGAGCAGATAAATCGTCAGTAAACAGATAAATGGTGAGTGTTTTAAGACACTATGTTTTGGGATGTTATTAACATTGCAGTAGATAACCAATAAAACCAGCTTCCCATCGCCTTGGTTTCTTCTCCACCAATGAGAAAGATGTTCCCACCCAAACCTTGTTACTACCAATTGCTTCACACAGTCCATAATCTCGTTTTGTTTTGTTTTTGTTTTTGTTTTTTATGGTACGCGGGCCTCTCACTGTTGTGGCCTTTCCCGTTGCGGAGCACAGGCTCCGGACGCGCAGGCGCAGTGGCCATGGCTCACGGGCCCAGCCGCTCCGCGGCATGTGGGATCCTCCCGGACCAGGGCACGAACCCGCGTCCCCTGCATCGGCAGGCGGACTCTTGACCACTGCGCCACCAGGGAAGCCCCCATAATCTCAGTTTTAAGTATCACACTTCCCTATTACCAACTCCTATCTTTTCAGCCCGCCGTACCTGGACTCAAACAATTCTGGATACTTAGGTATGTTTACTTTTTTGCCATTATAAATGAATTCAACAAGTATTGAACTTGGATCCACTGGGATCACTCATAAGGGTCACATTATGACTTTTGTGGGGCCTAGACACTTCGCTTTCATGGGCCCCTTCCTCTATGAGAGAATATTAAAAGTTATATTTTATGATTGCCTTGGTATCAGGATGAATATAATCCGGGCTGGATCCATTATTATATATTCATTTTTATTATATTCACTTTTTTCTTCTGATTTTAAACTAAATTAAAATTAAAATATTTTGTGGGCCCCTAAAACTATTGTGGGCCTTTGGCACTATGCCTCCAGGGATAAGTCAGCCCTGTCTCTCATCCATTGATCCCACCCCCTTTTCAGCAACACCTACTCCCATCACATCCACCCTTCCCTCCTTACCCAGCTTTGATTCAATGATCTATCATTATAATCAGCTCCTTGCGTATACCAACTCCCCGGCCCTTCTCTCCCATCATATTCATCTGAGAAAACCCCACCGCAGTGACTTCTCCAGCCTGCACCCAAGCAGCTGAACGTGGCTGGAAATAACACATATCTAGGCTGACTGATCTCCCTTAAATTCATACCCTCAAACACCCTTTGTGTTGATCAACCATGCTCCTGCCTTCCCCCAGTTCTGTGCACTCTCTCAGCCTCCTCGACGGCTATTTTTACTTTCTCCTCTCTCCTCCAAACCTCCAGCCCCTCCTGTTCCTCCTCCCTCTGCTGGTGGTCTTGTTTCCAACTTCATGAAGAAAATAGAAGCAGTCTGAAGAGAATTTCCACGTCCTTCCTCCGCCTACCTACATCTGTCTCCATATACCCGCATCTGTTACCATTGATGCGATGCCAGTGTTCTTACACAGGTGAAGCCCTCCCTCCTCCTGGGCAGTAGTTCCCATCCCTTCTCACCTGTGTTACTATGGGGCCCCAGCAGTTCTCCACATCCCCTCTGCATCATCAGTTTGCTCTCTATGAGATCATTTTCATCATCCTGTCTCCCATCTTAAAATAACCTCCCTCAATCCCATATTCTCTTCCAGCTACATTTTTCTGCTTCTCTTTACTGAAAACTCTACAGAAACATTTGTCTACACCTGCTGTCTTTGCCTTGTCTCCTCTCATTTTCTGTTGAACCCCCTCTTGCCCCACCACTCCACGAGATTTACTCTTGTCAAGGTCACCAGTGCCCTCACCATTGCCAAATCCAACAGTTGCTTCTCAGTCTTCATCTTGGTGGCTCTGTAAGCTGCACTGGTTACAGTGGTTCCCTGGGCTTCTAGGCTCAATCTCAGGAGCTTCTCTACCTACCACAATGGCCACCCCTCCTCAGTCTCCTTTGCTTCCTCCTCATCCTTCCAATTTCTTCCACAGCCCCAGGGCTCAATCCTCAGACCTCTTCTCTTTTCATTTATTTACTTATTTGGTTGCATTGGGTCTTAGTTATGGCAGGCAGGCTCCTTAGTTGATGCTTGCAGGCTCCTTAGTTGCAGCTTGCCGGCTCCTTAGTTGTGGCATGTGAACTCTTAGTTGAGCATGCATGTGGGATCTAGTTCCCTGACCAGGGATCAAACCCGGGCCTCCTGCATTGGGAGCACGGACTCTTAACCACTGCGCCACCAGGGAAATCCCCCTCTTCTCTTTTCTACCTTCACCCACTCCCTTCGTGATCTGATCCAGCCTAATGACTTTAAATACTACCTCTACGCTAATGACTCCCAAGTTTATATTTCCAGCTAAGATGTATCCTTGAAATCCAGCCTCGTGTATCCAACTGCTGCTTGACGTCTCCACTTAATCACTGTCCAATAAGCAACTGAGACCTAGCATGTTCAAATGCAAACTCCTGATTTCCAAATAGTCTTCCTATGTCAGTCTCACCCGTATCAGTGAATGGCCAAGTGTTTTAGGCTAAAATCCTTGGCATCATACTTAACTCTCCTCTTTCTCTCACATCCCATGTCCTGCAAATCCTGTTGACTCTGCCTCCAACCGAGAATTTGTCCACTTTCCACAATCTGACCTCTAACACTTGGGTCCAAGCCCCACTATCTCCTTCCTGGACTACTGCAACAGCTTCCTAATGGATCTTCTATTATCATGTAGCAACTGGGTGATCCTGATAAAGTGGAAGCCAGCTAAATGCCATGTGATATTCTAAATTGAATCCTGAAACAGAAAAACAAATCATTAGTGGAAAAACTGGTGAAGTCTGCATAAAGTCTGGAGTTTAGTTTACACAAGGTACCAATACTGGCTTCATAGTTTTGACAAATGTACCATGGTAATGTATAATGTTAACACTGGGGCAAACTGGGTGAATGGTATATGGGAACTCTCTTTATTATCTTTACAAACTTCCTGTAAGTTGAAAATTATTCAGGGACTTCCCTGGTGGTCCAGTGGGTAAGACTCGGTGCTCCCAATGCAGGAGTCCCAGGTTCAATTCCCGGTCGGGGAACTAGATCCCACATGCATGTCACAACTAAAAGAGCCCGCATGCCTCAACGAAGATCCGGTGTGTCACAACTAAGACCTGGCAGAGCCTAAATAAATAAATATTTTTTAAAAAAGGAAAATTATTCAAAATAAAAAGTTTATTTAAAAGATAGAGGTCGAGCTTCCCTGGTGGCGCAGTGGTTGAGAGTCCGCCTGCTGATGCGGGGGACACAGGTTCGTGCCCCGGTCCGGGAAGATCCCACATGCCGCGGAGCAGCTGGACCCGTGAGCCATGGCCGCTGGGGCTGTGCGTCTGGAGCCTGTGCTTCACAAAGGGAGAGGCCACAACAGTGAGAGGCCCGTGTACTGCAAAAAAAAAAAAAGATAGAGGTCATAATTAAGTCACATCTCTGCCCAAAACCTTCCAGTGGATCCCATCTGACCTTGTTCCCTACACTCCCCCTGCCTTGCTCTCCTCCAGCTAAATTGGCCTCTGTGTTGATCCTCGAACACACCAAGCATGTTCCCTGCCTCAGGAACTTTGCACTAGCTGTTCCCTCTTCCTGAAATGCTCTTACTCAGATATTTTCATAGTTCACTCCCCCCATTTCATTCAGTCTTCTGTTCAAATTTCATTTTAGTAAAGAGGCGCTCCCTGGTTATCCTATATAATAACCCCATTCCCACCCCTGGCATATTTC